>NW_024429184.1:114683480-115419405 GCF_017639785.1 Mesocricetus auratus | reverse complement strand
CGGAGGTGCTGAGGGGCGTGAGCCCGCCGGATTTATAGGTGGTGGCCTCACATTCATTTTTGTTTTCAGTGGCCGGTGTCTATCAGGGTGATATCTTTCTTCCTCATACCGTGCCACCTCCTCCTCTAGACCACCTTCTTCGCTAGAATACAGAGTGTCAGAATCAGAATTATCTAGCTCCAAGGCTTCTAGCTCTACTGTAGGGTATAGACTAGATTCTGGCTTTTTCTTTTTCTTAGATTTGTTAGGGGGTGAATGATCACTCCCTTCTTTCTCTCCCCTTTCTTAACTTCTTGGGGAGGGCCTTTTTTCTTAGACATGTCTTTCCTTTTGCGAGCTCCCATTCTCTCACTCCGTTCAGTTTCTGACATGCTATCCTGAACTTCCTCTAAGGTTCCCTGACTTTCTATTATAGCAGGGTGACAGGCCTCATCCTCCAAGCAGTTTTTAACTAGCTTCCAAATGGCTTTGGTACCTAAGTGGAGATCTCCTTCTGCATGCTTCCTGTCTAGTTCTTTACCTAGCTTGTTCCATGAGGCCACAGTGAGGGACCCGGAACAAGCATACCATGGTGCCACTCTATCTACCTCCTTCACAAAATTTTGAAGTGTTCGTGGTGCAATTTTAAGATCTCTTTGTTTTAGCACAGTCTGTAGGGCAGTAACCACTGACTGTGACAACCCCATCGCGCTAGCGGCTTATCTAAAAACGGCGCTCAACTCCGTTACCAGACTGACAGCACCAGACTGACAGCACCAGACTGACAGCACCAGACTGACAGCACCGTTCTGTCAGCACCAGCCACGATGAAGGAGAAGGACAAACAGGACTAGCACCAAAGCCTCCACTGACCTGTCCCACGGTGATGACAAACTAAGGCCAAAGTCGAGAAAGGGGGTGTTCAGGATAAAGCATACCTCTCTGAACTTACGTCCCTGCAGTTCTGAATCCGCCCCGTCTTCCGATGGGTCTCCCGCGGCGCCGGCGATGTTGAAGAGTTCCCGGGTTTCGGCACCAGATGTCCCGCGCTACCGTCTCGCCAGCAAGAACGACGCAGAACACTCGGATCCTTCTGCAGTAAAGCTTTAATGCATCTTGAGAGATAGATGATCAGCTTCTTAGAGGGAGACCCCAAGCTAAGAAACCCAGCCCCTTATATAAGCCTAGGAGCTCCGAGTGAGACGTGTAGAGCCGGGATTGGTGGTTTGCACATCACCCCAGATGACGCCACGGGAGAGGCACAGCTTAAACGGTTAACTCCAACTGACAGCAGATGTCAGCGCCATCTTCTAACGGCAATAGCGATAGCGAGGGCGGCTCCTCACACCTTTCTATTTCAAACTCTCTCTCTGTCTCTTCCTCCCTCCCTCTCTCCTTCCCCCCTCCTCTCTCCCTCTCCCTCTCCCTCTCCCTCTCCCCCTCCCTCCCTCCCTCCCTCCCTCCTTCCCTCCTCCCCCCCCTCTCTCTCTCTCTCAATGCCCTATACCTCAACTTGCAAGAAAGCTGTTTTCAAATGTGGTTTCTTGACCCTAGACCTCCAGAACTATGAACCAGATGAATTTTCTTTTCTTCAAAAGTTACCCTACCCATCACTCTAGTAATATAAAATGAGCTAATACGGTCTATACACATTCCAGATATGTTTAATAAACAGAGCCCAGAAATATAATTTTGATTAAAAATAACTTATTTTACTTATTATTTATTCACAAGATATTGCACTAAACAGCTTTATAGCTTCCTTCTCACTTAAATTTTCCTACAAACCTATGTGGTCAATAAATATTCAAAAGAAGATTCAACATCCTTATCCATCAGGAGAATGCAAATTAAGACTGGTTTGAGAGTGTATGTCACCAAGCCAGAATGGCTGTTACCAAGAAAACAAGCAACAAGAAATGCTGGCAAGGATGTGGAGGAAAACACAGTCCTCTACACTGCTGATAGACAGGCTCACTGGCAGCCAGTATGGAGATCAGTAGGTGTTCCTCAAATGCCTACAAATGCTGTCTTCCTACCAGGGACTCTACACCTGGGACTCCGCCTATGCTGTGTGGCCACCAGGGAAGAGCAGAATTGAAAGGGTTTGAGTGGAAAGCTAAGAGAGTAAAGAGTCTGGCTCTCCACCATGCTCACATAAAGTAATGGCTATTTCTTTAAAATTTCCAATTTTGTATGAGTAGAATCCCACCCCGCCCCCAACTCACAGTTTAGTCGCATTAAGGTTTAAACTATCAAGTAGACAAATACTCAGGGTTATAGTGGAAATAATTCTCACGTGTCTATTTAGAAATAAAAATACAAAATATTATTGCTGTCATCTAAAATACCCAAGAGGTCCCAAACTTTTACAGTTTCTTCTAAAGTTTTTCTCCTCATTACTCTGTACAGTTTAACCTGCCAGTTGTAAATGGCAGGGATGAACAACCTTGTCAAGAAAGCTCACTGCCTTCTTGTGCCTTTGGTTAAGCATGAAGCTTCAGGCCAGTTGTGTTTGTTACACTGTACCATTAAGTTCCAACACATACTAGTAGTATTGGTGCCTTGGGTTCTGTGATGGTTCGTGACATTTCTTTTGGCTGTGACTCTGGAGAAAGTTTCTGGAGAAAAAGCAGGATTCTGTGTCCTCATGCCTGTGAGTGGTGTGCTCTGTCATCTTCACCCTCAAGACCTAGCATATCTGTAAATTGTGAGAGTTACCTTGCAGTCTATCAATGGGCTTTAGGAGAGATAAAGAGAGTAGATCTTTAAACCGTTAACTGTCAAAATGTGTCCTTTTTAATGTATGTTAACTATTAATCTCATGTGCCAAAGAGATAAGGTAGCAACCATAGGTGACCTTACTGAATCCCTAAGGTAAGTACCCTAGCTTTGTGCAACCACGTATCCCCAAAGAAATGCATCATCCTCCATGGAGTCAGTGTGACTTGAGTCAATTTGAGTCAATTGCTTTCATTTGCCCTGCAAAAAATGTTGATGGCACCGAATTTATTGCACTACTGTTTGACTTCACACACAAAACTTGTATTAGTTAATCTGAAGTTGGTTAATCTGCCACCGACAGGTGTTCAGCATTTACTTTTCATTTTCTTAGTATTTCACATTTGTTGATATGCAAAATTGACACTCCTAATGCTAACGTGTGCCTGGATTCCCTGAAACTCCTGTCTTTGTGACCTGAGGAAGCAAGGCAGATGGACTTGTACATGGGAATGCAGTGCCTCTGTCCCTCTTAGAACATGTTCCTTCTTATCCCAAGTGTAGGACACTCTTTATTCATGTAATAAGTCTGTCAGTCTGAGTACACAATTATCCTGTTTAACTCCAGGTACACTAGTAATCATTTGTATTGGGAAGCTCCTTTAATACCCCTCAAGTGGGACTATAGTTTGCTGTTACTTTTTAAATAATTCTATCAGCAGACGCAGCAGGAAGTAGGCTGTTGCTGGAGATATGGAAAGTTACAGCACCACCACCCCCATATCCCCTATGTGTGTGTCCTTAGTTACTAAAGATAATTGGTTCCTTTTGAGAGATTTTAAATAAAATCCCCCAAACTACTTTCCAAATTGTTTATCTCTGCCAAAACTCAGATAGCAACAGGATTTGGGATTTCCACGTGTCCTTAAAAAAAATCTCTCTGTAGCTATGGCCTCTGGATTTGGCTTCTTCACAGTTAATGATAAATAATCCCTGCTGTGGCTTCCCTGACTCACAGATCTGAAGTCTCTGGGATTCAGGCTCCACTTGCCCTGTGCAGGGTTCCTCAGCAGATCCAGTGAGCAGAGTAGCTGGGCTTCCCTTCCTCAGGCATGTATTCCTCAGCTAGACTCATGTGACCTAAAACCCTGATGGATTTGTGTCTCAAGAGCAATTCTCAGCCTCAGTTGTCAACTAAGCTGCGGTTCTACCTTGGGTGTGAGTTCTTGTACTCCTGGCCACATTGTAGCTATAGACTCAGAATTTCTTTATCATGACCTCCTTTTCCTCCTAGGAACGTCACGGCACATAATAAAGTACAGGACACACTTTGTAGAGAGACGCTTAATCCTTCTAAATTGCTGGCACATGTGACAGCTGGGATTTTAAAAGGTGTAAAAATGTATGCACAACACAGTTAAGAACAAATTCCGCAACAAGTGTCAGGGATCCACAACATCAAGATGGTCAGAAAGCAGCTGAAAGCCCCTAAGCTCTGTAGGTAGCTCACGGGAAAAAGGAACATCAGATACTAACATTGCTGTTGGTAGCTAAGGCTGATGATATTTTGCAAAGAATGTAATTAAATTTGTGCTTACAGATTGAATTCTTGTGTCTTGACTGCAAATATTTCCTTTTCAATATCCACTTATTTCCTTCTTACACTCTGTGTCTGTCTCCCTTTTCTACTAAATACAGCAATGCCTTTTGCACAGCAAAGGCCAAACCACTAGGTTCTTAGCCCTCAGCATGGTCCTGTGCCTTCTTATGAATGGGATGTTTGGAAGCTGGAAGCTTACATAATTTGCTCAAGGTCGCAGACCTAACAAAAGCCTGAAATCTGATCTGTCAGTCCACAAAAGTTATCATATTTATGTTTTGACATTTGTTTTTCAATAGCACACAAGACACAGTATCTAGTCAGCCAGGCTATCTAGGTCTAGCTAGCTGTGAGACTTTGCGCAAATCAGTTAATTTTAGTGATTCTCAATTTCCTCATCTACAAGATGGCAATAACTGCATTTCCCTCATTAGAGTTATTTTGATGGAAATAATCCATGTCTTTAATTCATATAACTATACAGCGTGATAAACTAAAATGAATTCATTTTCTTGTCATTTATGCTACCACATTTCCTTGCCTGTGCTTTACCAGTGCAGTGATACACATTTTATGTCCTTTATCTTAGGTGTAATGTGATCATCTTTCTCAGGGAAACAGGCTCAGAGGGGTTAAAGCCCTTGCTGGAGATAATACAGCTAGTTGGTGGCTAAGCCAGGATTTGACCTCAGATCTGTCTGGCTTCAGAGCTTGTTTGCTTTTTACCCATCTCAGGACGTTAAATTACCTTTTTATATTTGATGTGGCGATATTGCAGTAAGGTAGCTACAATGGATGGTAAAATCTGGTGGTGGTGGACGTCAAGACCCAGTGCTTACCCGCACTGAGTTCAGAGGCCAACAGTGACACTTCCCTGCCTGGCCTGAGGAGAAAATGTAGCCTGGTGTTTATGGTGTGTTAATTCCACTCACAGGACACTTGAAATTGGGAATACTTGGAAAGGTTCCTTGCAGTTATATTTTTATTTTATAACTTTATTCTCCAGTGACTCCCAGCAGGGTCACAGTCTTCTTAGCTTTTATGTGTAAGGCGTTCCTGATTAAGTTGGAATTAGTTTCTAAGTCAGACAGTCTGAACAGGACACTTGGGCACAGAATAAAGCTTCCCTCTTTGTGTTAATTTGGAAAGTCACTGTGAAATGAATACATCGTTCCCACCACATAATAGAGCTTGTAGATCATATGAGTTAATACTTGTAGATTACAGAGTCCTTTGTGTGGCAATCTTCCTGACAGCCCAAAGAAAACTTCATTTGTTCAATAGAACTGGAGTAACTAAGAGCTGTGTAACTCAGGCACATCAGAATTACAACTTAAACTTTTTTTTTAATTTAAATTTTTACATATGTTACTCTCAGTTCCCTCTCCCTCCCCTCCTCCCCCGGCCCCCATTTCTCCCAAATCTCCACCCCACTCCATCCCCACCTCCATTCCCCAGGGAGGGTAAGGGTTTCCATGAGGGATTTTCAGAGTCTGTCATATCATCCTAGGCAGAGCCTAGGTCCTCCCCCATGTATCCAGGCTGAGAGAGCATCCCTCCATGTGGAATAGGCTCCCAACTTGAACTTTTAGCACAGAGAAAGCTTGGCATGGTCAGAAGGTAGCTGGGAAATCAGCCTGCATGTGTGGAAATTTCCAAGTTAAATGAGCAACAGCCATGGGGATAATACTTCCCAAATTCTTGTTATTTGTCCTAGGCCTTGAACTCACTATGTAGCCCAGTGTTGATTTGGACTTAGAATAATCCTCCTGCCCTAACCTCCTGAGTGTGCAGATTAGTCCTCTACCACCTTACCAACCCCACTTCTTATTGAATGTTTGCGTCAAGGTGGATTCGCTAGGAAGAAAGACAATACCTGGAGGCCAGAGGTCACCAGGACCTGGCCTGTTCTTAGCTCTGGATTCCTTTCTGGCTGCTCTCATCAATGAATTTCTGAAGGTGCTGCATTCTGGGCCACAGGCAGAAGGGTGCTGCTGAGAGGCATAATACTTGTTAGAATCCATTCTCAGGAGCCCAAGATGGTGGTTTCTATGTGAAGTTTGATGGAGAGGGTGAACTGACCAAATGGATGCTGTAACCAAAGGCTTCACTTCTGATCCCTGTGGCCTCATGGGGGTGGGGACGGTGGGAGGTGCTCTTGTAAAATGGTCATGCCATGCCTTGTGCTGAGTTAGCCTGCAGCTTGGGGAGGAGTCAGGTGAGATGCCCAGCTCCGTGCTCAGCAGACATAAGCACACATCTAGGAGCCATTTAAGCTGTAAGTGACAGAGCTCATTGACATGTCACCTCAGGGTGGCCAAGCTCGCCATGGTTGGGGTGACAAAGTCAAGGGGAAGAAAGAAGGCCTTGTGCTAACAATAAGCACAGTCTTTCCCGTTTCTTACACTCCAAAGGCTCCAAGTGCTCGCAGAAATGAATAGCGTCCGTCGACCTATTATTAGGGCTCCTGGCTGCTCTGGAGGTGATGTTGTCTCCTTTTGCTCTACGTCTCAATTTCCCACCTCTCACTGCAGTTGATCTCAGCTCTACACAGCCACTCAGTTTATCTCGCTTCAAGTTTGAGTCTACCAGGGAAAATAGAATAATGCTACCTACCTTCCGACAGCTGAGTTTGGAAGTGAGACTGATTCAACCGCCTGGCTGGCATCAGGGCCAGGGACCTGCCAACCCGGGAAGAGCAGCTGTTTCAGCTGGAACCCTCATAATTCTTGTGACTTAGCTATTGGGTCTCATTTTAAAATACACAGACAAAGAAGAGGTCCATAAGAAAAACAATTGTGGCATAGCCTGAGCCCTAAGTAGAGGGGTGCAAGTGGCTAGTGCTGTCCTCCCGTGACTCGTGACTCTTGGAAAGAGGATACCCAGGAGGCTAATGTCACAGTGTAAGGGCGTGTAACAAAAGAGTCAGTTAACTTTCGTCTCTCAGTAAAGTGGAGGAGGTTATGAAATCATTATGAATCATCTTTGAAGATTCTTTTTATTGAAGGGAGAATGTAGGATGTAAAACTATGTGAAGAATATACTCTCAGCTGTGGAAAAGTGTGTTTAGCCTTAAATGAGACTGATACAAAGCACTCAGCTCCATGCTTGGTGTGGCAAATACTTAGTAAGTCACAGCTACTGGAAATGTAAATCCTCTACCCACAGGGAACACGTTTGCTGCATTCACTGGGTGCCTCTGTAAAGTGGATGTTCAAAAGAATGGGTTGATTGAATGGGTGTTACTATCACATGCATTTACAAAGGAATCTACAAAAAGGCCCCTGTGTTGTCTTTAGCTCCTTATGGGATGCTGGGACACGGGCAGTTGTGGAGACTTGCTGAGCACTGAGTCAGCTTGTAAAGCACAGGGTGCTGCGACCCCTACCCCAGGAGCTACAGTGAGTGACAGCTGCTTACATGGTCTGCACCACCTAAGTGCTGGCTACAGTAATAAGCACATTCCACAGAAAGACAAGCAAGAGTTGGGAAGATTTTTGTCTCACTTTTTTACCTTGTTGTGATTTGAGTGTGCAGTGTTCCCCAGGGTTTGCATTTGATACTCTTGTTTGAGGAGTCCGTGGAACTTTTGGGAGGTGGGGCATATCTGGGAGAAGTCATCACTGGGGGCTAACTTTGGGATTAATAGCCAAGCCCATTTCCTCTAGTCGATATCTTGGATTTCTGACCTATTGAGATGTTAGCAAGCAGCCTCACGTTCCTGCTGCCACAGCTGTGAGGCACTCTCACCAACATGACTTCCAAACTATAATAGACTGCTCTAGGCATCTGGTCTGTGGACCTGAAACGGCAACCACAACTCTTTGGGTGTGGCTTCAGGAAGACAGAAGCAGAAAGAGAGGAGCTTGAGGCATGGCTTTCCTTTGGATGCTCTTTCTGTTGGGTCAGTGGATTCAGTAGGAAGAGCAGGGAAACGTTCCAGTGGTTCTTTGTATTTTTCTGTGTAATCGTTCCCCAATAAACACCCATTTATCATTTATCTTGGATATAGTGATATAATTACATTGTCGCCTTCAGACTGTATCCATAGTACAATAGACCCTTACCTCACATCCACACGACAGCAGACTCTCAAGTCACATCCACAGGGTGTGTGTGTGTGTGTGTGTGTGTGTGTATGTGTATGTGTGTGAGATGCATCCACAGTACAATAGACCCTTACCTCACATCCACACGACAGCAGACTCTTAAGTCACATCCACAGGGTGTGTGTGTGTGTGTGTGTGTGTGTGTGTGTGTGTGTGTATGTATGTGTGTATGTGTGAGATGCATCCACAGTACAATAGACCCTTACCTCACATCCACACGACAGCAGACTCTCAAGTCACATCCACAGTGTGTATGTGTGTGTGTGTATTTGTGTGTGTGTGTGTGTGTGTGTGTGTGTGTGTGTGTGTGTGATCAGGGATACCTACCTCCATCCTTTGAAATAAGGTATTGCTAAACTTTGCAGATAACAGAGCTGCTGAAAGAAAAAGGCTGTTCCCACCGAGGGTGGTTGGTGAGGAGGGAGAATGTCCCCTGCTCCGTGTCAGTTTGGGAACATTATATAAGTATGTTTTATAATCTGAGATAAAGCTGTGAAGCAGTTGTAAATAACTAGGGAAGAGACCAAATGAAGAAGGACATTTGGATTAATTGGTTCTGGACAAAGGGACAAAGGCAGTAAAGACCTTTCACTGTTAGTGGACAGTGGTTTAAATTGTCTCTGTTGTTTTCTGTTCCCCTTGCATAGATCAGAGGAGATCCATAAAAACTGTAGTAGAAGGGATTAAAAAAGGAAAGTGAACTCTAATCAATTCCTGGAGAAAGTACTCAATACCAGTTCCTGGAAGTGTCTCATTGGAGGCCTACAAACGCTAGAGCCTTTCTCGTCTTTGCTTGCTTATTGGAACTCACCACCAAGCTCCTGGTCCTAATGATTCAGACCTGTACTTTCTTCCTAATTCACAGAAATGTGTAACCTTTCTGTTACCCTAATGTGCAGATATTCAACACCGTGCCTGACGTGCCCCTCACCAATGCCCAACTACACCTGTCCCGGAAGAAAAGCAGTGACTCCAAGCCCCCATCGTGCAGCGAGAGGCCCCTGACGCTCTTCCATGCTATGCCGTCCACAGAAAAACGTGAGTGTCTGCTGTCTGGGGCCAGGGTGATATGTGGAGACATCCCTGCTGCCTCTATGGCCCACTGTGTTGTGTGCTCTGTCTGTGTTCCACTGAGAAAGAAAGGCACAGGTCTCTGGGCAAGAAGCTGAGCTTCCACTCTTGCTGCACAGAAGGAATTGGGCTCTGGCCTCGCCAGAGGTCCCTCCTTTGTTGGCAGGTCTCATAGAAACAGCTCCCTTTCCCTGACTTGGTTTGGAATTAGTATTGGAGGGAGTTACGTGTCCTAGGCTGTGCCCGTGGGAAGCAGAGCCCTATGCTTACTCTTAGACTCTTCTCTGTGTTGACACTTTGAAATATTTGGAATTAGTTACTGAATTGGAAGATGATTCCTCTCTGTTCCAAGTAGAAGAGAAATAGCACCACAAATGTTCTGAACTTTTTCATCTCAGGACTTCTGAATACTTTGCAAAGATCAAGTGCAAGGCCCTAAAATATACAGTCTTATTTCAACTTTTGTGTCCCTGAAGTTGGGAGGCAACGAGCAGAGGCAAGAGAGGAGGAGTCCTGCAAGTCTGAGGCTAGCCTGGTCTACATAGCAAGTTTCTGGCCACCCAAAGCTACATAGCACAAAACTGCCTCAAAGCGAAAACAACAAATAAGAAAAAAAAAGTTAATCAGCCAATCTGCTTATGTGGTATAGGAGTGAAGCCAGTGTTGGTTCTTATATCAGCTTTGCCATAGGGGCAAACTTTTACCTCTTTCACCCCCAGCCTGCGTACCTGTAAAGTAGTCCCAGCAATAGTGCTCACCCCAAAGGACAGACCTGAGGATTAAAGAAATGATGTGTTGTATCATCTGGCATAAGGCTGTTACACACAAACACACAGACTAGTTCTAACATGCAGTGGACATTTACATGGTGCCTTCATGGTCTGGGGCTATATAAAGGGGACCTTGTCTATAAGGAACTCAGACTTGAGTGAGAAAATTAGTCCAGTGTTTACAACAGCTAGTTTCACAGAGAAATGTGCATTAAGGAAGGCCATACAATGTCCTGGCAAAAAACTCCGGGTTGTCTCAGTGGGAATTCTGGCTCCATGGATGACTATGGATGACTTTTGGTATCTGACATTTCAGGACCTCTGTCTCCTATCCTTGACATTAGGCACAGTGGTTTCCTGGAATCTTTGCAGAGATCAGGGGCTGGCCCTAAAATATAGAGCCACACTTGACTTTCTCTAATAAGAGACTTGTTGCAATGTAGGAATCGAGGCTTCAAACTCTTTTGATGGCATAGGACTATTGTGAAAATTAAAGCATGTTGAACATTTAGCACATCCTCAGTAGATACTGAAGATAATGATGATGATGACTATGAGTATGAAGACAGGTCTGTATGAATGCCAGCAAAGGCACAGAGAGGAGAGTGACCTACTTACCTCAGGGAGGAAAGGACTCATATCTGCATTGTATTGTTTTGTTTTTCTTCTCAAGGTTTGATACCCTTTTGCATTGACAAGTAGAGGCCTTTTTTACCATAGCTCATAAAATGAAACCTTTTCTGCCCTCCAAACCTTGCTTCGTTGAAAGATGCTTTTAATTCTCACAGTAAGGCTATGCCTTGGGAGTTAGCACCGTTTGGATTGCAGCCCATGCTTTGCTTTCATAAGTAAAGCTACTGTTACCATTTTTAGATTTAAATCTGTCCCTCTCTGCTCAGATCATTTCCTTTATATCAGTTCCTAGAAGAGTTCCCAGGACACAGACTTGATGGACTCTGCCCTGGCTTCCCTTCTAACAGAAGCCGTGTTCTTAAACATCTGGTAGGGGTCATTCTCCCCATAGTCTGCTCAGAACTTGGGCTCCTCTGTGTGTACCAGGGAACACTTGGAACAGGGCTGACCTCATCCCCATCTGCTGAGGGAATGAGGCACCAGGCTACAGGGTAACGTGCTTCTCAGGTTTCCAGGAGCGCGTGGTCGGTCACCTAAGGTTTCCTGCTAAGCAGTGTGCAGTGCAGACAGGGACAGGGCAGGCTGTCTCAGTCATCCCCCCAGGCTTCAGGTAGTGCTTGGATCTAAGCTTTACAGCATTGAGAGGAGAAGAGGGAGATGAGGAGAAAATCACTTAGATCTTGACCTGAGATTAGCGCTTGTCACAGGAGGCAAAGGCCCAGAGTTAAGGACCTGTGAAAGCAGACCTGTCTAAGCAGCAGAACAGGCTGGGTGCGGGTGACGAAGCAATACAGCTTCCTCCCAGTGACAGGAGACAGGACTGCAGTCTCTACATGCTTGGATTTTGGCAGAGTGTCTAGCTTCTGTAAGACACATTTCAATAGAAAAATCTGCGTGTGTGTGTGTGTGTGTGTGTGTGTGTGTGTGTGTGTGTGTATGTGTACCTATGTCTATGTGTGCATTTGGTTTGGACAGTGTATATGAATATAAAAGTATGTGTATTTTATAATCAAGATAAGTGCATTTTGAGCACTTATTTTCTTCTGTGGAATAGGAATGGTGTCCATGGTGGTGGGGCTATGGGGGTAGATGGTGCAAGGAGAACGAGGCCAAGAAATGGGAAGTTCTAGCTTAATCATACCCAGTCAGTGCCATCACCAGTAGGTGACCATGCACTGTAATGTTTCCATATACTTTATCCTTCCTTCGTTCAATTTATGGACAAATGCAGAGATCTTTCTCAAAGCACCCTTTGGAGTGAAAGAAAGGGTATGGAGTGTATAAGTTTTTCATGGAAGCAAATTGTGTATTTCCACAGAATTGCATCCTTCAAATGAAACCTCTTCTAGTTCAGGGCCTCCCAAATTGTAATCCTTTATACAGCCTCCTTTTACTGTTTGCGCCACAGCTACATTATTTGAGTGTGCTGCATGTTTACCACATTTTAAATTGATCTTAAAACAACCGACTTCTTTGCATAGCCTCAATTCTGGTATGTCAAATGTCTAAAAATGAATTTGATGTGATCATCACATAAAAGTAAATTCCTAGCTACTAAGTTAAAGACATTCCTCCACATTCAATCCCAGAATTACTTGCCGGACACGTGTGAAATGTCTGTGGACATGGTCCTCTATATGACCAACTCCGATCTTTCTTAATGTATTCACTTGGCTAGAATGGAGCTGAGCTATTGACAGTGAACACCTGTCAAGGTTTGATTGAACTTTATCTTTCCCATCTCCCGGGAGCCTATGCAGTATTTGCATCTGCATGCACACCTCTCCTGTCTTCACACTGGCCAAATCCTACTTTTTGGAAAGTCATGTCCTCTTCTGTCTGTCTGTCTTTCTGATCTACGCTGAGCCTTGTTTTGCTCCTGTCTCTTCTCTGCAATACCTGCAGTGTGATAACAATGCATTTGGCAGTCCCTATGCTGTCTGCCCTGAGATACTTAGCAGGAAGGCTCAGAAAAGTCCCTCTGGGATTCCAGTTGTTATTTTCAATAGACTGCCACTCCTCTTCAAGGATCCTGCTCCATAGACCCATTCCTTTCTCTCGGGGTGGGGTGTGTGTGGTAAATCTGTGCCAGTGCTTGTGGCCCTGCGTTGTCATTGGCTTCCTCTTGAGAGGACAGTCCTGAAGGTCAGATTGAGAGTTCATAATTCTTAGCACCTTCACTTGTGACTCAGAAGTGTCTGGTGCAAATGTCCTGTGTGCCAGCTGGAGCTCATAGATGTGTGTGTCTCATTTTTTAGGAGGGGTTTTTCTTTCTGCGTGGGTAGACCAGTTGCACACCCAGGCACCTGCACGTGACTTTGGGCTTCCATCTTTTGGAGTGAGTGAAGTCCTCTCCAACTTGCTTTTGTCATGAACAGAAGGCTGCATTTATGAGGACAGTGGACTCTATGTGCTGATGTTGGTGAAGAATTCGGTCAGTCTGAAAGCTCAGACGGGCTGGTAGAAGTAGCCTCCGAGGTGAGAACTCTAGAAAAGAGCAAAGGGAATGATGAGATTTAAAAGCCACTGTAGCAACACGTGCAAGTCTTGAGAAACCCACTGGATGCTATAGGGAGGAGAGAGACTAGCAGGCAGAGTCGTCTGCAGCTGGTCAAGGAGTGTGAAAGGGGGAGTTTTGAGAAAGATACTGAAGGAAATGAAGGTTCCAATCTGGAGAAAAGCTACAGAGAGGTCTGTGGTGTAGAACTGCCTGAGCACAGCCGTTAGTCCTCGTAGAGCTGTGGGAAGATAGCTTCCCCATGTGGAACTTAGAAGACATTCCCCATAAAATTCCATCCTCTCTTTATCTATGTTTACTGTGAAGGAATACTTATTAAAGTTGTTTATTTTTCCATGATGGCCCCTGTGTATAATGCCATAATTTTAACCTTAAAGTTATATGACGGGTAGTATCTCTTTTTTCCAGCTCAGGAGAAATAAAATTTAGAATCAGTGATGTACTCAGGGTCACCTAGCAACAAAGTAGGAAATCTGTACCCACTCTCTGTGCTATACCGTTAACCACTCATGACCCAGACTTCCAGTTTCAGCCTGTGGGATAGATCCTGGGAGACATGATTTGGTTAGGGAGGACTGTTGTGGCATAATCTGGGAGACCAAGTATTTGTTGTTTTCATGAATCTGAAAATTAAATTTCATTAGGCTGGGGAACTAGTATGGAGGAATGGGTGGATATATTTAATAAAGAACCCTTGAGACCAAACTCTATTTGAACCTCATTCAGTCACCGTGATAGCTTAAGTAATGTGCCAGCCATCATGCTAAGTCCATCATTATTTCTTCTCCTACCCCCAATTGATAATCCTATGAGATAAACCGAAAGAGACTTTAAGCAGATAGCAAGAGTGTGTCACCCAGATGCCCTCCCTCCCCTATGCCTTTTTATCTTTACAAAGGGACCTTCATCAGTTTTTGAGCCATAGAAGTGAAAACCTTGCTAAGCTAAGACACAGAAGCAGTAAAAGCCATCTACCTCAGCTTCCAGGGATACTTGGGGGCAGTTAAGCCATATTGAATGAGTTCTTTAATATGCAAACTGACAATCTATAGCCAGGTGGCAGCCTCTCCTCCAGACCCAGCAACAGTGCTGCTAAAAGCAATATGCAGTCAGGGATGGTTTTAGCTTACTGGGCCAAGGCACTCTCATTTGTGATCACCTCTGAACAGATGGAAGGAAGTTTGTCAGCTGAGCCACCAGACGGATGGTAGCAAGGGAGATTGCTGTTTACCCCCGGGTTTCTACATAGATCACCTCCCCGCAGAAGTGGGACTGGTGTACCTGAGTTAAGGGTACACACCCCAGGATGCACTTTTGCAGGACAGCTATGGGAGTAGAGCCAGAAGGACTGAAGAGAGCCTGCAGCAAGGTCTCACACCTTTGTGATTTCTTCAAGAGGCTACAGATTGACAACAGAGAGTGATCTTGTCCCCAGCCTTTAGTATTTACACAAAGATGTTGAAATGAGCTTCTTAGAATAATAGTTCCTAGACGTTGACATGCATTAAATTGTAGGGAGCTTAATAATAATGGATGCTCCATTTCTGCAGGGCTGTCAGAGGCGGGAGACCCAGATTCTGGTCACTACACTAACTTAAGTTAGACCAACTGTGGCTAAGTGGGGGGGACCTTGACAATTGCTGGCATTTTGTTGTCACTATGTCACCTCCAGGGCTCTCTGTCAAGGGGTAGAATGGGCGGTGCCTGTGAAGAGAAGCCCTGTAGTCAGACTGAGTAATTCTGACATCTGGAAGGTATCACTCTGCCTTTCTATACTTTCATTTTCTCATCTGTAAAACTGATCACTAATAATAGCTGTCCTGGAGGATAATTACCATAATTAAATGAGCCAGTGCATGTAAAGTTCTTGACATGAGGCCTAGAACACAGTAAGCACCTAATAACTGTTGTCTGTGATTATGATAATTATCACCAGGCTATAGTGTTGTCTTACCATTGAATAGGAATGTAGTTCCCCTCTGGTCCAACAGATTCCGAAAGGAGAGGCCTCTAACAGCTTCCAGAAACAGCTCCCTTAATACTCAAGTACAAACACATCAGAAACCTTGGCATATATTGTTCAGGGTTGGTAGCGGTGGATCAGGGACAGGAATGGATTCTTGGGCATTGTTTCATATGGATCATGTTAACTAGCTGCTGGGATTATATCTCTGATTAATTCTTTTAGTTCCCTTAATGCATCCTGGATCTTCTCCCAGACAGGCTCAGTGAGAGTCTAAAACTTTAGCTTATATGCTTCTCATATGTGTCTTCCTTGTTGAAAAATGACTAGGAATTTACACAGTTGAGAGGCTTATGTAATGTCTTTCTCTGAGCAGTCAAAGCAGCAGCATGTGCCGTTTCTCAGGTTGCCTTTGGAGATCCTGAGTGCTCTGAACACACATGTTTGCTTTGGCAGATGACGTGTTTGTCCACACGGATTCTTGTCACAAAAGCTCCAGAAGGTGTAATGTGGCTCTTTGTTTAATTATGTGTGGTTACTGTGTGTGACTGAAAACCAAATAGTTGATGTTGCCATTAAAACTGATGTGTAGAAGACAAATGACAATAAGGAAAGTTTAAGATAGGTCATTAAATGGATGGAGCAAAGGATATCATAGGCTTACATCTGTGTGTTATTAAAGTAGATAATATAGCATTAGGTGTAGTGTGATCTTTCTGTTAAAACACCCCTAATCTCTCTTTCTTTTTCTGTGTGTGTGTGTGTGTGTGTGTCTGTCTCTGTCCACATATAACACAATAACTGAATATTTACATGCCAAGATGAATATAGCTAGAATGAATATTTACATGCCAAGATGAATATCGCCAGAATGTAGCACATATTGGATCTCTGTCTCTGTCTCTGTCTCTCTCTCTCTCTCTCTTCCTGTGTGTGTGTGTGTGTGTGTGTGTGTGTGTGTGTGTGCGCACGCTCCTGCTTTTCTATACTTTCTAAATTGGAGAGGAATGCTTATTTACTACATGTTGAATTTTTCTTATTACAAACAGAGTTCTCTAATTGCATCATCTATTTACTATGCCAAGCCAATTTATAATGATTCACGGTATAAAAATAAATTATACATAGATTTTTGCTAGCAGTGCACAGCAGTGTAGGCAGCAAAGTTTGCTTACTTCTAATCATTCAGTTCCCAGCACAGCCATTGAGAGGAAGGTCTGCAGCCCTCCGTATAGGGGTAGTCTCAGGACCAGGCTTCTCTGTTGTGCCTCTATGCCTCGTTCCTGTGAGTCAGTTCACTTGCGGCCCACTCTTTCTTAAAATGTGCTTTTGCTTACATTTTCTTCCATTGAAAGGAAAATGTTATTATGAGCACTACAGAAAGAGAGTGCATAAGTCAGCCAGTCCATGGTGGGCCGAGCTGTTCACTGAAGCAACCTGGGCTTTAAAGTCACAGTATCAGGTGCTGCAGAGATGATTGAGCTATACACTGGCCATGCTTCTTTCTCCCTCATCAAACCCTTGTTTAAGCTATCACTCCTTGCCCAAGCTGCTGTTTTTATATGCCTAAACATATTATACAAACTATTCATATGATTAAACTTCACCACAGGGACTGAGACCGAGTCAGCATGAGATCAGGCCACTTTGGCTTTTCTTCTGACTTGGTCTGCTCTGCTGTCAGGCATGAAAGCTATAGTGTGAAAAAGAATCACCACACAGTCACCAAGTTTGGGTCCAAGCTTCCCATGTACTTGGGTGTTTCCCAGAAATGGCAGATTCAGTAACTGCTGTGCATTCATCATTTTTATTGCAAAATTCATTGAGCTGCCATGCTATTATCATCCTATCTTGTCAAGATGATGCATCACAGACTTCATTGCAAAACTCTGACAAACAGAGGAGAGTGCACCTCTCTCCCAGCTATAGCACAAGAATGCCTCTGGGGGTTTTGCTTGTGCGTCTCTGTTCTCTGTGTAAAACTCATGGTCTCTGTAAAGTGCCTGTCTGGTAACTCCCTTTTCTCCTCATTTCGTGTTTGAACTTGGGAAGAGGGAGAGGGAGGTGGAGAGATTTGACTCTGTGAGGTATCATGAGTCTGTCTTTCAACCTCTAGTATTTTGCATTATGGAAAAATGACATATTAGCCCAAATTTTGACAGGCTTCTGTAGAGTGGGAAATATCCCTTATAGTGTTAGAGATCTGTGTTTTGTGTTTACCCTTAACTTCTGTGTGCTCAGAGGGCCAGACAAGTTCAAGCCTGCCAAGACCTGTGCATTTGTCTTGGCTCTGTGTTTCCCAGCCTTTGCCTGTGGGCTCTGTGATAAACACATCCCGCCTCCTGTGTTGGATGGGGTTGCCATTAGAGTGAGTTGGAGTCACTTAGTAAATATGAAAAGTGCTGGAGCTTAGCTTCCACGTTTCCATGGCAACCCACAGACCAAGTACAACATCACCAAAATTGCTCTGTGGCTTTCCTTTTTTAGTTGAAGTGATTTGGCTGCATGCTTGTGTTCTCCACTCTTGATTTTTATAGAAAACATAAACGCTGCCCACACTCACCAGTGCCTTGGTTTCAAGGTCCCTGGCTGAAGCACCTGTAAAACTCAGTCCCACACAGCTACCTCTCTCTGTTCCGGATGAAGAAAATTTGATTGCATATTATTCTCTTCTATTTTGACTTAGTGTGTGACCGTTCATGAGGCTTTGGTGTGTGGAATGCATGGACTATACACCAGAAACCTCTGACCTCTCAGGTCATTTTAATAGATACTGTGTGGCCAGATAGCCTATGCCTACCCTTGAGTAGTTTATGTCATTAAGAGTAAGTCTGAATCTTCTGCAGTGCTTTAAAATCTATTTTCATAGAAGCATCCAGCACATTCCTGCCGCATGTTTACAACTGGCAGTTTATCCCTCCACCTCCTCATTCCTGTGCTCCTACCTTTGGTGACTAATATACAAAGAGGTATTCACTGACAACAAATTTGAGGAAGGCCAGCGCTCTCACCGACTCCAGTCAGCTTTGAACGCCCCTGAGATCTGCATTCTTGGTCTTCCTGTCACTCACATGGTCCTCTGTGATGCTGTTGGCTTAACTGTGTCTTCCTGTCACTCACATGGTCCTCTGTAATGCTGTTGACTGATTGGGTCTTCCTGTCACTCACATGGTCCTCTGTGATGCTGTTGACTGACTGTGTCTTCCTGTCACTCACATGGTCCTCTGTGATGCTGTGACTGACTGTGTCTTCCTGTCACTCACATGGTCCTCTGTGATGCTGTTGACTGACTAGGTCTTCCTGTCACTCACATGGTCCTCTGTGATGCTGTTGGCTTGACTGTGTCTTCCTGTCACTCACATGGTCCTCTGTGATGCTGTTGACTGATTGGGTCTTCTTGTCACTCACATGGTCCTCTGTGATGCTGTTGACTGACTGGCTACTGGTCTCCTTTGAAGACCCTTAGCTATAATTTATTTTCCTCCAGCAACTAGATAACCCCCATTCTAGCTTCTGTTGGTGCTGCCAGAGTGAGCCTGTCATCTGGACTCAGATGTTTAGTTCCCTTATGTGAAAGGGTATCTCCTTTTCATTGGAGGAAGTCTTCTAGTCTTCTGCTTTTTGTCTCAGAAGCAAGTATTCCTTTGCCCACAGGGGGAATGTCCCCTTACCTAAGTGACATTACTGAGTCATTTTTCCTTTATTTCTTAATTCATTCCAAATGCTTTAGAGTTTGTCTTGGTGCAGTTTGCTGTAACCATTTAAACGTTCCGTTTGCTTTTGATTTTACCCATGACCCTCGAGCTCTGGAATAATCTTGACATTTCTATCCACCTTCCTACTAACCCTCAATCAAGACTGTCAGCATATCAGAACAACTTCTGCCCGGAGATTTTCAGTCTTCTCTTCTGGGTGGGAGTGTGCATGTGTGAGTGTGAGCGTGTGTGTGTGTGTGTGTGAGTGTGTGTATGTGTGTGTGAATGTGAGTGTGTGAGTGTGTGTGAGTGTGTGTATGTGTGTGAGTGTGTGTGAGTGTGAGTGTGTGTGTGTGAGTGTGTGTGTGTGTGTGTGGTGCAGAGGCTTATCCCTTCTGCTAGTGTCCACTTCCTTTTCCCCGAGCTCACTGGTGTACAAGGCAGGAGTTCATTTTTTTATTGGTGGTAGTAAGTCCCTGCTCACTGGTCTGTTGCAGTCCTTCCTTCCCTCCCTTTCCCCTTCTCCCCCTCCCCTGCTCTCCTTTCTATGCCCCCCTTCCTTTCCCTCACTACTTACTGAGCTATCTCTCCATCCCCCGAAGGAAAATGCTTAATGCACTCATTTCTTTATTGCCCAAAAGAGACCTGAATTCAAATGTTCATCTATAAATGAATATGTCAGCGATTCCAGTCTGTCCCTTTGATATATAGCATGCCTTTGTATATGAAGGCTCCAGAAGAATTAACCTATCGATTCCTGACAAATGAAATAATGGCAGCAACACCAGTTGCTGCCCAGTGACTCTGGAATGAGGGAAGATGGGCATTCCGGGTCTGTAACATGTTGCTGCACCAGTGGTACCCATGCCATTTAGCTGCATCATCCCCCATGTCCTTCATTTCTTGCTTCCAAGGTTTTTAAGATGAGAAGAAACAGAAAGTTCCTCTCTTTGAGCAGTATTTCAGTGTTTATGAAACACATTCCAGCATATGATCCCACTTGATCCTTGTGACGACTTATGAGCTGTACAGGGCAGCTCTCTTCTCCCCATTTCATAGATTCATCTGGACTCTGAGGTCAGAGCCTGGAGTGAGATAGCTCAGGGGTTATGAGTTCCAGCTGTTCTCATAGAGAACCCAGGTTGAATTCCTAGTACACACATAGCTGCGTACAACTGTCTGCAACTCTGGTTCCAGGTCCATTAGGGCTTGCAGGTAGTACACAGGCATACATATAGGCAAAACACCCATGCATACAAACAAAAATAAAAAAGCCTTAAACTGAAAAAGAATTTAAGGACACATGGGATATCCCTTAGGCCACATTGCCAGTCAGATGCTAACTCTTGGAAGAACTTCAGGTTCTCTACTAGTAATTTCCAAATATGAATACAGTAGCTTACACCATGAGAATCAAGTTGTCTGTGCAGCTCTTATAACTCTCTTTATTAAAGAATTAACTTGAAATTAAATCTCTAATGTATCACTGTGGAGGCAGACAGATGTTTCTAGGATGTGGACATCAAGTTAGTCTGCCTGAGTTCTAAGGAAATTAATTGCTAAATTGATAGTGTATGGTGATGAGCTGTGGATGGCATGGCCTAAGCACTTAGGGCAGTGTTAGAGGCAGGGGTTTTAGAAGAAACTTTGGCTGATCACAAGCTGTCTATGAGGTCCTCTCTGTGTCACCATCAGTGATTCCAAAGAAGGCACAAGTTAGGTGAAGTCATACGATAGGTCTGTCATCAGGAAAGAACCTGGCTCATATGGAAGGTGTGGGGTGTACATCCCTTCAACATGAGGAAAAGCTTTGCTTTAAACCCTATGTGATGAATTCCCCTTTGATCGTTCCTTTCCAATTCTTTCTTTGTTTCATTTCATATTCTTTTGAGGGGGGTAGAAAGAGAGAGGGAGAGTAAGGGCATCTGTGTAGGTACACACAGCATGATCTATCCCTTCGTGTGGGTTCCAAGGACTGGTACTTGATGCCCAGTGCTTTTCCTCACAGAACTACCTCACTGCCCCCACTCCCATTGCTGCTCTTAAACCTTGTCCTTCCCACATCCCATTTTTATTGTTTGGTTGGCTTGTTTGTTTCTGAAACAGTCTTACTCGAATAGCCCAAGTTAGCAATGAACTAATCCTCCCGCCTCCACCTTCTGAATATTAAGGATTCAGGCATGTGTTATTGTACCTGGCTTCTCTGTGCTTTTTTTAAAGCTTCAGCTATTACAATTTAGACTCCTTATTTGTAAATTTTTCCATGTGTGGAAGCAGCCTCTCCCCATTCTATTAACATTTATATGGGCCTTTTTGTCGTTTTCTCTCCTCAGAGGAGCAAAGGAACAGCATCATCAACTCCAGTTTGGAATCAGTCTCCTCAAGTGCAAACAGCACCCTTAATTCTAGCAGCAGCCTGCAGCCTAATATGAACTCCAGCGACCCAAACCTGGATGTGGTCAAACCTGCTCGGCCCAACTCACTGTAAGTATGATAGCTGATGTCTGCTTCCCACTGGCTCTGATGATCCACTCTGCCAAAATTTCTGACTCAACCTGACTTTGGGTCATTGTTCCATGAACACGATTACACTCTTCTCCCTGAACTTGGAACTTGGCTGGTTTGTTGTGGATTTTTCTTTAGCATCATCACCATCAAGGAGTGTGTTAGCATACTGCTTCTTAGCGTTGATCTGTGATGCATTGTGCTGCTGAGATGGCTTCGGTGATGGCTGTTACCTGTGCTGGTTACTGGGCAATGTTCAATGCTAGTTCTGTGTCTGCTTCCATACAGGAGAACACTTGGTGTAGAATAGCCATTTATGTCTCCCCATTACCAAACCTTCGTGAGATCGTGACCTCTCAGTGAAGACTGGAAAGCACAAGAGCCATTTCATTTTTTGTTCCATTTGGGGCTTTGAGCACTTGGAGCCAAGATAAAGTATTGGGTTAGCTGTCCAATCCTCCCAAGAAGCTATTCAGCAAGGGCCAGAAAGTTCTCTCTTGTGACTTCAACGCACACTGCCCAGCATGCTCTTCGACATAAACTGTGTCAGCTAGCGTCTTTGTGGAAAGAATGTGAACTCTAACCAGAGCAGCTGGACACTCAGCCACCAGCTGCACGAGAGTTGGGAAACAGTTGACTTCGCTTTTCTCTAGTGAGAACAGATTGAGGCTCTGTCCTGGGCTCTCTGTAGGCAGTTGTTTCTCTTGAGACACCAACTTCAGGATAATGCGGACAGCAGCACCTCTTCCCTGTCCCTCTGCATGCGGCTGCGTGATAGCACCCTAAGGTCCCCGCCATGCTACATATTCGCCATTCACGAAATGGGCCTGGTGTTTTTATTAGAACAAAGTAAGGGATATTAATGCTTAAGAGAAAAGCAACTCCAAAACTGACTTATAAAGTGTTTATAAAGGAAATGTAATGACAGACTGAAGTGAAATCTAAAACTAAGCAAGGTAGGACTCTCCTTGGTTACTGGCAGCTTTAAACCATAGCGTTCCCGAAGCTGAATTGCTGGCCTGCTATCTGGTGCATCTAGAGTGTAGAGTAGTTGAATGTCTGCAGCATGTGGGCAGGGTCTCCTCTGGTTTCCCGTAGCTGGGCTTGCCCTTGGAGTCTTCTGGCCTTGCTGTTTGCTTCCTCAAGCACATCCTTCCTTAGTCCTTCAGCGCTTCCACTCCCGGAACTCCTCTATCTGCCCCCTTTTATACCTCCTGCCCTACTCCTCCCTTGGTTCTCTCATCTTCTGTTGGTTTAAGTCAGTGAGCTGCATATGTTACAGCTATTCCTTGCTCAGCATGGGCAAAGTTGAATTTATGTCCTAGGTTGCTTAATACTCTTGATTTTACTAACCAAGTCTTTAATCTTTGCTATTAGCAGCTGGTAGCTTGGGTCCCTGAGTCATTGCTGAGTACAGTGTATACCAAGAGATTGTTTAGCAGCAAAATGCAAAAGGGATATGTCCTTTAAGCTGGGCCTGTAGGAGGGGTTTTGGGATATTTTTAAGGGTATCCATATATGATCTGGGCTTTCATTATTTATTGGGATCTTTTAGTCTGCTTCATGAAAGCTATGGGTTTTCTGCCTGGTACAGATTCAGGACTTTTCCAGGGAATGGAGGGAGGGTGACATCAGAAATAGTTGTACCTATTTGTCTTTGGAAGAGACTAGAGTAGAACTCTGGTTCTTTTTCCCACAAAACTGCTGCCTCCAGGCCGAGTGAGTCGCTGGACAATTCCTATGAGTCTGGAGGTCAGGGAAGAGATGCATTGGAACTGCCCCGGGTGCCTGCTTCTGTTCACCCCTGTGTGAAGGCTGTGCCAAAGGCCCTGGAAACTCTGCAGCAGGTTCATGGGCCGTTCCTAACCCAAAGCATGCTCTTGAGTCCTCCCCTCCAGTTTTTCCTGCCTCAAGATTTCCTGAACGGACCACAGATGGAAATTTAGCAGCCCTGACAGACAGACACCACTGCCTTCCTTGAGTCAATTAGTTCTCAGAGTGTCTGTCAGCACACCATGCTGTGATGTTTGGGCAGAGTCACAACCCAGACTCTCACTTCCCCCATACTTGTCATTTTGAGATGTTCAGAAACATCTGGTGCAGATGGAGACAAGAGTGGGGGCAGAGTGGGGGCGGAAGATTGTCATTCCCTTCGTCGATTAGTTGGGTGTATTGTGAGGGTCAAGTCGCTAGGAGACTGCCTGTTCCTCTCAGTTCACTCACTCTTTCCCATTTTCCATTGCACACTCGTGGATCATCATGACCATGTAGAAATCATAATGAAAGAAACATGCTTGCTATTCATGATCCGTTGTTACTCTCAGTTCTCTCCTTCCTGAGTTAGAACTCACATCATCAGATCTGAGAGTAAGTACCATCGCCCACTGAGCCATTTCCCGGGCTCCACTTTACATCGCTTTATTATTGAGTGATGAGAGTTCGTGGGGTAGAGAACAGTTTATCCACTACCATCTACTGACAGATATCCTCTTTGCTTCCAAGCTTTGGCAATTATGAATGAGGCTGCTTAAGAATCCCCATGGATGCTTGTGTCTGTAAGTTTTCATCTAACTTGGTGAAACACCAAGACGCCTGACTTCAGTTATACGATAAGGCATATTTAATTTTGTAAGGAACACAAATTTTCTTCCCAAGTGACTGTGCTACTCTGCATACATACTGACAATGAGTGTGTCTAGATTTAATGTTTGGTCTTTACTGTCCATGTCCAGAATGAAGTCTGGGTTTTTGTGTAGAGTTTCTCAGTTTCAAAAGTTGGCTAAGTGCTTCACCAACCCTGTAGGTCCCCCGCAGTGCACCTGACAGTGGGCTGTGTTAATCTATGCTGGATTATCGGAACTTCCTTGTCCCATCCACGAGAGCTTCCCTAGCACACAGTGTGTCTGCGTCATTCTTCTCACTACTTTCATCTGGTGTGTGTGTGGCCAGGTATTCTGTTAACTCTGTCTCTGAACATCTGGTGTGTGTGAGCAGGTATTCCGTTAACTCTGTCTCTGAACACACCTGAAAGCAGAAGTCCGTTCAGGTCTGCCACATGCCGCTGTCTACCCTTCTTGGCCAGAGTTTAATTCAGGGAGAGCAAGAACTCTGCTCTTCTGGTTTACCCTAAGCAGCTTTACAGAGGTCTGGGCACAAAATAGGCTTCCACAAGATTTGCTGACATTTGCAGACCGGCTAGACTTTGGTGCTAGGTTATCAGCTGCCCCTTGGTCCTCAGGAGAAGCCTGGCTACTGCAGGAAGCTGGGTGAGGAATTGCCCAAGACTGACACACGGCAGCCTTGTCCTAGCGTGGGTAGAATGCTGGCAACTCTGACTTTGATGTTCAGTGTTCTTTTCTGCTCAAGCCATCCACGGGCCTCAGTGTCCTAGAAGAAGTAGTTGTCTTTGCAAGCATATGTATGCACAAAAGCACACTGAATAAAAATATAAATAAGTAAGTTAAATAAATAAATATTAAAATACAATTTTATGACCTATCAAGCCACAGAGGAACATTAAACACATATTGTTCAACTAAGGAAACTCGTCTGGAAAGACTTCAACAGTGTGATACAAACCACTTGACTTACTGAAAAAATGCAAAACTCTGTATTCTGTAATAAAGATTAGTGGTTGCCAAGGATACAGGGAGAAGGATGAGAGGATGAAGATTTAGGGTCAAGACATTTTCAGGACACTGAATCTATTTGATAAAGCGCCTTAGTGGTGGATACAATATACCTTGTGTTTGTCAAAATAAGTAAACCCTATAGGACACAAAGAGTGAGTTCAAACAAACAATGAGATTCTAAGAAATTAAGAAACAAAATAAAATCTGAGGCCAACAAGAAGGATGTTTCAGTCATTGAAATGAAAAGTGTGGATCCTTAGGTTTTCATTCTGGCATAAACATAATCGGCCAAAAATACCAACCCATAGTCGTGAACATGCTCACACCCACTGGAGAAATGGGACCAGTACATCTCTAAGAATGGAAGCTGTCCAGTAGATGCTTAAAGATGGCTCCTAAAGACTTCTCTTTCCACAATGATCATGAGAGTTGGTATCTGTTCAATACCTATAAGAAGATAGTGATATTTTTAAAGGTAAATATATAAATATTGAGTAAAAAGTAAAAGAGATCCCCAGCACGAACATTACATACCACGTTAATGCCACTAAGTTAGAAACTGCTAAGGCAAATGCTTTCTTCAGACTTGTTGGGTGGAGGGAGAACGTTAAAATTGAAAGAGGCCGGCAGCATGGTGATAATTACACAAATGGCAGAGGCTGACCTAGGCATTCTGGCTGTTTAAGTGGTCCTCACCCCCCAAAAGTATCTCCCTGACCAGTAATCTCACAATATAAGATGGATTTTTTCTCATCCTTTCTTCTTAACACATGGACACATATGCATTTCCTCATTATTTCCATTCACCTAAAAGATGTGTGCATGCTAAATGCTTGCAGATTCTGCTGAGTCGGCTGGCCTCATGTGCTAGGACCAGCAAACTATGGGCCAGCAGGCTCTGGAGAAAACACATGCACCCTGCTTCTAGAGTGATTTCTCTGAAGCACTCCAGGCTTTCTGGCATTTGGTTCAATTGCTCTGATGAGATGCAGAGGAAGCTTGTTCTGGACGCTTTGACTTTGATTTTATTGGTTTGGCCAACGTACATGCAGCCAGCATCAGTTGAATACCTACTGTGGGCAGGTGTTCTGAGTCATGAAACTACATTTATTTACAAACACAGGGGCAGAAACAGCAGCAGGGTGCACAGAGCATGAAACAGGTCCTGGGCGCAATACCAGCACACCCCTTTTCCCAAATAAAAAGGAAGCAAGGTAGTTCCTGCTTATGCAGACTGTGTATTCTTGTAGAGACGGGAAAAGAGTAAATGAGCTCTGTGAAGAAAACCCAGAGAGCGTAAAGGAGACAGATTTGAGGGACAAGAGGAAAGTGACTTTGTCTTTCCCTGAGTTTCTGCATCTGCAAGGTAAGGTCATTTTATCCCCACAGAAAGGTGGTGTGATCATTAGTTAAATCACTGTTAGCATATTTCCACATAACCACTATGAACAATGCTGTTGTTAGTACTATTCTGGAGCCCACCTTCCCTCTGCACACAGTCTATTCTCTGTTCCCTTGGTCCTGACATACACTTTAGCTTTGTGGAAACACCCCCACTATTACTCACTTTCCCCCATCAACTCCCTGCTTAGAATCTAATCCTGCAGGGGTGGCTGACCCACCCTAACCCAAGACCTTCTTGGGTAGGCACTTCTATTCCTGAAAAAAACCTGAAGGCCTTCAAATACCATGGGCTACCTGATGCATGGCTGCTGTTAGTTGAGACCAATTGATTCACAAAATGAATAATATGCATTAGACAAGTGTCTGTCAGTGGCATTTTTAAAGAGGATTTTATCCTCAGTGTTGCTGTGTGCCTAGATGGTTATAACAGAATGTACAACTCGGACTTTCTCCAAGTATCATTACTAGCCACATTTTTGATTGGGGGCTTTGGAGAGAGGAGTTTTCCTTGGGCTAGGCTAGCCCTCTGTAGAGAAAGATTTCACTGGTAGATTGAAAACTTTGCTACTCACCTACCTGCAGGCAGGGAAGGTCTCCCCAGACTAATGCCTGCAAACATGGGAGAATAATTTGTACATAGAGTAGCCTTTTCCTGGTCACTCCAACTTATTCCCTGCTGCATCTGGGACATATCTGAAACTTTGCTCTGCTTCCTTGAGCTCCTGGGACTGTAGAGGCTGCCACTCCTTAAGTGACTGGTCATGCTGTCTTGATGTGGCTAGAAAATATTGCCAGTGTGGCCTGCTGTCTTTTTCCAAATTATCTTTTCTCCTGTCTGCTTTTTCCATTTTCCTACACAAGATCTCACTCACTAATTGGGAACCCCACTAGTTGAACCCATATGAATTTTATTGGATCACTATGTTTGGTTATTAACTAGTCATTTCTATAATATAACTTAGTCGAGGCAGCCATCACACTTTGGTGACCCAGCAGAATTTCTTTCCCATGTACCAGGGCAGTCAGCAACATTTGGATCCCTATAGTCTGTCAGCAAAGGAGTGCTGGAGGCAGGTGGGCACCAGTGCCCCACCCACATCCCTGCTTTTCAGGAATACGGGAATCACAAAGGAAAAGTGCCTTGCCTCATACATATTTTCTTTCCCCCTTTACAAACTAAAATGTATAAAGTGTCTGAGTCTTTTCTGTAGACTTACTAATCTCATTCAGTCATCTAAAATAATTCCCCAAATTTGCCTTGATGGTACAGTGCATGCTTCAAGCCTTGGGGTTTATAATTAAGGGTCTAAATGAATGGATTTCATTGTGAGTTAGCTGTCCTCAGATGCCTTCTGGCACCCTATTTTGTAGGTGTGTGGGTGTTAGGCATCTTCAGTGTTAACTTTTGGGTAGACTATTTAGGGAAGGGGATTTGTCCTGGCTTTCAGCACTATTGTGCCCCTGAGGGGACCTTAAAGGAAGCCTGCAGTGTGATTTTTCTCACTTGGGGTTAATTTGGAAACATCATTATTTATAATCAAGGGTCTGAATGAATGGAATATCATAAGTAGATTCAGAGTCTACCTTGGGTGGACTAAATTACATTGAAATGCATTTTTGAGAGAATTTTAATGAATTTGGGGGGGCAGGTGTTTCCTTGAATAGATAAACAATCCCAGGATTGTTTTCAATCATTTCCCTATGTTAATGATCTAGAAAGCTCTGTGAATCTTCGCGAGGCTTCTTTTGGTGCGAGTCTCCTGGGACAGTCTTAGTTTGATGAAGAGGTTAGATGTACGGTTCTGGATCAGCATCCTGAGCACTCATCAGGAGTCCACTAAATTAGACAATCTCACTCTCTCTCACACACACTCCCTAGGCCGCACAGATCAAATACTCTGGGGAAGGTACCCAGCAGTCTCTGCTTTACCGAACCTTACAGGTAACTCTGACCTTGCTTAAATCTGAGATCCACCATGTGCAGGGGCAGAGGACATGAGGCTGATGGACTTCCATGAGAATAAAATCATGATTTTTCTCATTGCAAAGCTCTTGGAGCTGAGCCTGAATCATCCCGCCATGTGCAGTGACAGTAATGGGACTGTGCAGAGCCCTGGCCTGGCTGAGGTCAGCGCACTTTATGTGGTAGAGGAGAGGTAGGACTGCGTTCGGGGAACACTGTTGAGTCACCAGTACAGCATCTTCAGTGCAGCCCAGCCAAACAGCCTCAAAAGCATGACTCTTGATCATTAAAGAGGGCAGATGGCTCTTAGGCTAGCTGGTTCTTTTCATTGATCATTCATTGTGTGTGATATGGTAAGACCAAGATGCTGGTATTGACAGAACAGTCCTCACAGCATACAGTACTAAAAAGGGTAGATCCTAGTGAACATGGACAGGTCTGAGAGTCAGTGTTTCCCAAACTTCAGGAAAGGGTGGAGAATGGAGGAATTGAATAGCTTCTGCCTGGAGAAGTCAAGTCTTGGTGCTGCCCTTTTCTGACTGTAAAGTTGGGCAGGTTACTTGCCCTTTATGCCCTAAACCTTGTCTGTGAACCTTTGACCAGGCATGGTGGCACACACCTTGCATCCCAGCATTGATGAGGCAGAAGCAGATCTCTGGGAAGTTCAAGGCCAACTTAGTCTATATGGTGAGTTCTAGCACATCCAGAGCTATATAGAGAGACCCTGTCTTACACAAGCAAATAAATAATATCTACCTTCAAGGTCCGTGAGATAATGGGTTAAAGCTATTATAACAGTTAACTCAACCAGGTGGTCATACACACCTTTAAAACCAGCACTGGGGGGCAGAGGCAGGTGGATCTCTGTGAATTCCAGGTCAGCCAGGTCTACAAAGCTACACAGAGAAACACTGTCTCCAAAAATCAAAAAACAAAAACAAAAACAAACAAACAAAAAAGTCAGTTAACACCATGGTTCTAAGTAAGGAATCAATAAATATCAGTTGCTGGTATAATTCATATACCAGACAGTGAGTCACAAGGGGTAGCTATCTGTGGCAATCTGGTGGTCCCAGATTATATCACTTAGTGACATTGTACATTGTAGTTGTCTTAATTTGTGTAATTATACTCATCATGTTCCCACAACAGTGATATCACTTAGTGGTTCATTTCTCAAAGCATGCCCATGTTGATAAGCAATATATGAATTCTTGGTTTTGTTATTTGGATTTTCTGAGACAGGGTATCATGTTTCTCAGGCTGACATTAAATTCTCTATCTCTGGAGCTGTGAACATCTTCATCCTCCTGCTTCCAATTCCCGAGTGCTAGGACTGTAGGCATACAGCATCACTGCCCGCCTGACACATGACTTTTTAACCTCATCCTTTGCCTTCACCAACAAACTTCAGGTGCTGTTTGTTCAGAAGAGGCTCTGTGCTCTCACTTTTGTTTTCAATCTGATGGAACACAAAGCAGCCCAGATTAAAAGTGTTGAGACAACTTTAAAGTGAAATGAAATATCTAAAGCTAGGTTAAATACAAATAATAACATACATGGAGCCCATTGAAGCACTCTTTATTGCAAGACAGGCTTCAAGGTGTTTGTACAAAGTCAATCAACAGATGTACATGTTTTCCCGGAGGAGCCTTGTCAAGCCACCTACCATGTTGTTTCTCTGGGTAGAGCCAACTGGAACTATACTAATTAGGTTAGAAACTAATTGCGGTCTCAAGTCTTCACCAGGGAATAATTTAGCCTCAGGAATTCCTCCACAGCTTCTGGCTCCATGTTAATTTAACTGCCTTTATGGCAAAAAGCAAAACAATTTGTGAAGAAAAGTCATTCTGAAATGTGGGCACTCAGTCACTGACTTGTTAGCTTTTCTTCTGGTGTCTACCAACTTCCTTTACAAGGAAGCGGCATGCTGCTCATAGGCACTGCCTCCATGGTACCCCAAATACTCTTTAAAAGCTGAAGACAGTGGGTAGCTCCATGGGATAGTGTCAAAGTGCTCAGAAGAAGAATAAAACGGTTGCTACTCTGTTGTTTCTATTTACATGTCTTCAGCGGGGGAGGAGTGATGCTGTCCATGGAGCCATAAAGGTAGAGATGTCTATCTAAGGCAATATGTGTGGTCCTAAGATGAGACATTAACTTAATTAAAACACCCCAAGTCTAAGGGTTTTTTTATAATAGTGTTAGAACATGAGAGTCACATAAAACTGCACAGAGCATGAGGGCTGAAGACCACTAAGCAGTCACCATCCTGAGGCTGATGGGACATGGATGGAAATGGTACCTGCAATGGTTGACACTCATCATCAACTTGACAGGATCTAGAGTCACCTAGAAGACATGTAACCAGATACTGTCTGTAAGATAGTATATAGTTTAGGTTAATTGAAATCGGAAGATGTACCCTGGATGATGAAGGGGTCATCCTATGGGTGAGATCTGGATTGAATGAAAAGAAGAGGATGAGCCTAGCATTATTATCCACCATTCTCTATTTCCTGACTTGGATGCAATGGCACTAGCTGCCTTGGGCTCCTGCCTCCATGTCTTCCCTGCCACAATGAACTATATAATCCAACTGTGAGCCTGAATAAACCTCCCTTGCTCCCTCCCTCCCTCCCTCGCTCCCTCCCTCCCTCCTTCCCTCCCTCCCTCCTGCTCTCCCTTCCTTCCTTCCATTGCTTTTGTCACTTCAGTTAGTTAAATAGCTAATACAGTATCATAACCCAGAAGTGGGAAAACTTAGAGTGAGAGCTGGGTAAGGAGCAGAGACCTATATCAAGGGACAAAGCTAAGAGGAAGTAACTTCAAGGAACTGGAACCCATGCTTGGGTCCTATACATTCTCTCCTGATAGTTTTCCAGGGAACCTTACTGGTAAACTCGGGAAGCCAGAGGATGCAGAAGCTCTACTTCTGAGGTCCATGCCGGCTGCTCCCAGAGAAGCAAGCAGGATGGAGACGGTATCGAGTAGTGACTCATGCCATCCAGCACAGTTGTGCAAACAGCCTAATGCCCACCAAAGAAAAAGGGCAGTGCATCAAAGGGTAGACGAGCAGCCAGGGCAGAACAGGGAGTCAGTGCTTTGTGTGCTGGAACCCATCAGCCTGCCGAGGTACACAGCAAGGTAGCTGTAGCTCACCATCCATCCCTCTTAGCAGCCTCACTTACTTACTGGCCCATTAACTGATCCGGGTGGAGTTAAGTGGTTCTGATATAGGCTATATTTGAAAACAATTCGTGTGCATTATGTAACACTTCTTAGGCAAGACTCCATGGGTATAGACATAAACAGGTATGTGTACATGTCAGAAATTTTTCTGGGAAGATAGAGGGGAATGAACCTGTCTGGTAGTCTCAGAAGAAAGCAGATAGGTGGAAAGTTTTATGGTAGAAGGAACATTTTTTTTTTATTTCAACACCACCCTTACATAGTGAACATTTTTTCACATGTGTTACGTTTTTGGTCAAAAACCCAGTTAAAAAAAAAGATGAACTTAGGTTTGAAATCACCTTTTATTCATTCTCTTAAACCTTTGGAGTATGTCATTGTGAGAAGTAATTCTGTTTCTACCTGTAAATTGTGAGCTGAGAGAGGAGTGGAACAACTCATCCTATACCAGGAAGGCACTGACTGCTCTACGAATTATTAATGACGAGCAGCCCATTGGGTCATTCTGCCAGTGGCCCTGTGATTCCTCTCTTGACTTGTCCAGGGTTCCGGGTTGGTAAGTAGAGACTTGAAACAGCACAGCAAACCTGTTATGGAGAAAACTGAGTGCTCTCTCAGGTAGTTAAGTGGAGTAGATTTAGTTAGACCCCTACTTCAAGACTATTTCAGAGTTCATGCTAAAACTGGGAGACTGTACTGAGAAAAGGAAAAGGTATATTTCACTGTGGCAGCTATTCATGAAGTCCCTCCCAAGGCCTAGCCAACATTTCTTGATGGGAATAGTTCAATTATCTTGAGCTATATATAGCACTTTCACCTGATCTGCCATTCCCCATCTGAATCTACCCCATTTCCTTTAAAAAGCTCTATTTTAAAGTTGAATATATAATGGAAAAAGCCTTCGCTCCTGACCTTTATGGAGACACCTTAGAGTTACTCAATAATAGTCAGCAGTTGCCCTGGTAACCTCAGACACACTGCTCAAATAACCTACATTCATCACCATCCCCTTCCTTCAGCACAATGAGATCACCTGCTTAGTGTTAATGGAAAGGGGGCATTTTAGTAAGGTTTTAACCCTCTCAGCTTCTCTTGTAAGAAGAGAAGTGATAGTGTTTGTGATTACTCACTAAATGGTTCTTGTTTTGTTTCTTTCATGACTAAGGCACTGAAATCAAATGGAAAGCATCCTAGTTTTTGAGCAGGTTGGAAAGTCCTGTTAATCCTGTTTTGTTCAGCGCTAAACTCACAAGCTGAAGTTTGATTAGGTGGAACTTGTAGGCTGGAATGCAGGATGGACATGACAAGTCCACTGAAATAAGTAAGACCCATGTCTTGTGTACTTTGACTTAAAGGACCTAGCTAGAAAGTCGTCAAAAGACAAGCTGAAGCAGGAGAGGGGTCTCTTCGGATGAGCTGGTGGGCTGCACATCTGAGAAGAAGCCTGCGTCCTGTGGCACTCAGATGTGCCTCGCACTGCACACTTCCGAGTGGGAACTCCGTGTGCTTCTGGGGGAGAAACACCCCCTTCAGTTGCACCCCTCCTGCTTACCATTCTTCTTTGACCCTTTGTGTGAAAATGGAATTAGAAGAGATATGTCCTTAGTCATCCCATAGCAGGGTTCACATTATTCAGTAGTCATAGTGAAAACGAATTGGCAGGAGGTCAGGAATCCAGTCAGAACCACGGGAATCCTAGAGACAATACCCACTGAAGGCAAGATCCACATGTTAGTCACTGATGGGGTTGATGTGGTCATCAAAGACAATATTAGACCCCATACTGCCCCCCTGGAAATCTTCAGACATTCTCTCTCTCTCTCTCTCTCTCTCTCTCTCTCTCTCTCTCTCTCTCTCTCGCTCTCTCTCGCTCTCTCTCGCTCTCTCGCTCTCTCGCTCTCTCGCTCTCTCGCTCTCTCGCTCTCACACACACACAGACACACACACACACACACACACACACACCAGCACACTGGTTGCTTTCCTTTCTCTGTTTATATCTCCATAGAATAATTTTCATCTTGTTTTTCTCTGTGGAGGAAGAAGCCACCAGCAGGGTATTCACTGTTGTGGTTACTGCATTCTGGAGTACTCACTAATCCAGAATATTCCAGGTCTAACACATAGTCCCTTCCGAGTAGATTAGACACTTCCTCAGAACCTGTTCCAGGCTCTGTGGAAGAAGCTAACTTCCACCGTCTTCTCAGATCCCTACTGCCCAGGTGTGAAGAACAGACCCACAAACATGGCAGCGCTCTGCTGTAACTCAGTGAGGTGAGTAGCTTCGCCATTTGCACAAAGCTCTCACGTTGAATGAGGCATCTTCAGCTGTGCGTTGTGTGCAGGGTTTCCAGCCCTCCCCTATCTGCTTCAATGCCTATGTTTCCCTTGTGTTCTTTAGCCCGGCTTGCTTCAAGCTGGGGAGAAGAGTTCTAGCTTGTGACCCACCCAGCTCTCTTAGCCTGTTCACTAAGAGTCTTCCTCAGAGTCTACCAATTGCCCAGTACCAGCTTAGAAAAGATCCGACATTGGCTTTATAATGGCTCCCATATTTCTGATACGTTAAAGCTTATTTTTTGCATAAAAGAATGATGTAGAAAGAAAAAAATCTAAAAATAATTGAAAACTGGAATCTGCCACTTGAATAGAGGACATATTTAATGCCTACTCCTCTTAACATTTCCATAGGACATACTTATACTGTTTTCTTCTTTCCAAGTAGCAGTTTATTTATATTTGTAGTGGTAAAAATCTGTAAGAGTTTCCTATATAAAACCCTACACCAAGCATGCTGTTAAATTGACATCTACTTCAGACTGTGGCATTGCTCTCTGACCTTCTGTAGAAGGGAAAGTTTGGCAAGTCACATGCTATGCCAGTAAACAGAAGCTTCACCAACGGATTGCATTCGATACCCACTTCTCTGTATGAGACTAGAGGCTTTCTTCTCATCTTGGTCCATAAGGAAATTCTCAGTTAAATTCCCTCTTCTTCAGGAGCCAGTTTTGAGGGTCTACCTTGAGTTTCAGCATGAATCCATTAGACCCTGTGCCCACAGCAACTACCCGAGCACAGGTTTAGGGTGAAACTAATTCTCCTTGCTGTTTTTCTTTGCATACCTGACTGACTGTTCCAGTTTCTTCTTCCGCTTCTAGGAATGTCAGCCCCTGGAGCTTCTTCATTTCAACTGTGTACCAATTCCAGGTGCGACACAAAGGAAGGCTTAGTAAAACCAGCATTGAATCGACCCTTCAAACACAGCCAGCTCTGAACCAGAGCAGAGACTTGCTTAGCCGTGACCTGAGTGCTCCTGTTGCAGTGGTCTGAGCCAGCTTTCCACTGCATGCCCTGGGTGTTTCGTTTGCCTTATACAAGCATAAACCACTAAACTTGGCATGCCTCATGAAGGATTAGATCTCTGTGTGCAAAAAACATTCAGAGAAACCTAAGATCCTCATCCAGGATCTGAATATGTAATCAGTGCATTGGCCCCCAACAGGAGAGCGGTGTGATTTCATGCTGACTCCCTTTTGTTTGTTGTAGGGCCTTATGCTTTGCTCTACCCTGGAGTCATGTAGAAACATAGCGGTGTGAGGTACATAAGAAAAGAAGACACAGTATCTGTTCAGTTAAGCTAACCCGTGTTTTCCCGCTTGAGAAGATGAAAGCCCCGTTTCTCTGTGAAGACTGTTTTCCTGTGCTTCGCTGTGCAGCTGACCTGGCTCCACATAGCAGCCAAGAGACAAAGTGTCTGGGCAAAGCTGGGGGCCAGATCAGGACCCGAGAGCCCGGCTCTGGTACTGCAGAACAGAACATATGAGTTGAGGCTTTGGGTGGTACAGTGGGGCAGGGGGTTCAGCTGCTGTCAGGGAGGAACTTAGGAGCAGAAATATGCAAAAGAAAGCTTAATGAGGTTTTGTATATGTGGTAGAGGAGGCGAACCTTCTTCTGGGTCACCTCATGAAGTACTCAGTATGAATGATTCCTTGAGACTGGGGGGCACAACTGTTTGTCAAGTGCTCGCCACACAAACCTGGTGGGAATTGAGTTCAGTACCCAGCACCCACATAAAGACCCAGGCAGTGGCTTATGATCTCAATGCTGATGAGGTGGAGGCAAGGGAATCCCTGGGGCTCACTGGCCAGCCAGCCTAGCTTACTCACAGGGCCCTCAGTCCCAGGGATAGCCTTTCTCGCAGAGACAAAATAGACACAGGTCCTGAAGAGTGACACTGAGGTTGACCACTGGCCTCCACAAGCCAATGTGCTTGCTCATAGATGCACATGCACACACACACATACACACACACACACACACACACACACACACGAAAGAAAAAGTGACTCAGTCTTTAACAGTCTTGAGAGCTTGGGCTCTGTTGCTCACCAATAGCTTTGAGAAGGGCGGGTTACATGGTCTCTGAAAGCTTCATCTCTCAGTAGAAATGAAGATACCATCTGCTTCATAAGGTTGTTGTAAGGTTTAAATGGAAAGTTTAAATTAAAAGATTCTAGCTCATATGTGCTCAATAAAGGTTACTCGACAAAATTATGGTCACAGTGACTCTTCTAACAATGAGTCATTGACTTGTCTTTGTAGGATTTACTAAAATGCTGAGTCCTGCTTCATGATGAACACACAGTCAAAAGGGAAACTATCTCCCAAGAGTAACAACCTCCACCAACATGACTAGATCAATCCCATTTAGACATCTGACCATTCACACTTAAACTCTCTGTGTAGCTAGGGCATCCACAACTCCTTCACATCTTGAGTCCTGTTGAATATCTGTAGGTCACTGTCAAAGGGGGCGTAGTTAGGCAGCTCAAGCCAGGAATGCAGGAAGAGCTGTGGAGATGAGTCCAGGCAGAACAGAAACTCCAGGGAGGCAGGGCCCCTGGAACGAAGGCAGGGCCTGGAAGTTCCTTGGTGTGTCAGTCCTCTTGGCATCCAGATGCTTATGTCTGGTACATGTCCTGGCTCCCTCTCCCGTTCTGTGTGTCTGCCCTTTGCCCCACAGCTCTGCCTTCTCAGAAGTTTGCACTGCTGGGCCCCTGGGTGGCTGCAGCATTATTTATGCATAGCTTCACTCTCCTCCGAACTCTGTCCAAAGACTGGTGAATGCTTCTGTGCTTCCTGTCTGTGCTTCCTGAGAGACTCGGGTTGCTCGCGCTCAGTTTTCTGCTGAACCACGTCACCGGCTGGTGTCATCTGTGGTCCAGTGACTTTGAGGCAGGAGAGCTGACAGTTCAGTGTCCTGATGAAGCCTGGGTTACTAAACTGGTCAGTGGTGACCGAGGTAGGGCAAAGGCTGAGGCAGGTAACTTATTATCACATAGCTATAACTTGGCTCTGGATTTTTCCATTATCCAGTGTTTTGGAAGTCCCACTCACACAATAGGAGCTAGCTGCACTTGAGAGGAGAAGGGTAATTGCTAATGAAGCACATTTCAAAAGAACTTTCTAGAATACCATTGAAAGCAGCTGTAATACAGAGTCCAGATAAAGTACAAGGATCCTCTTCACCTAGCAGCTCCTTTGATCACACCTATATGACTCAACAAGGCAGGGGTTTATTTTATAATGTCAATTCCTCCATATTTGATATATTGTGCTTTGAAAAGCAGAAAAGTATCTGTTAACAGCTTAGGAAGTTTTCCTTTGTTATTAAGAGCAGTGATAACTTTAATCATTAAATTTTATTTGTAGAGTTACATGATGGAGAACCTTATTCCTCATTGATATAAGTTTTATTCAGAATTTTTTAGGATATAGAATGGTAACTGGGAAACCTGAATAGATACATGACTGAGAAAAATTAACCATAATATTTCCATGTTTTCTTTAAACCTGGTTACAGCAGTAGTCTGTCTTGCCATCTGGTGAGGAGAACTGCCACAGCACCCACTGCCCAGGACCATTGCTGCCATGCCAGTGTGCCAAGAACAAAAAGCAGGAGGCAGTGGGAGCATAATAGGAGAGAAGGCTTTCTCCAGCCCTCTTGGACCTGGGTGAGGGGAAGGCACATGCGCATTCACATGTGTCTGTGTGTATACGTGTGGGTGCGTGCTTGCATGGAAGTCAAAGGACAACTGGTTAGGTCAGTCGCTGAGCACTTCCCACCCTTTGTATAAGACAGTGTCTGTAATTGGTATTGACCTTTGTGGTGTAGGCCAGGCTGTCTGGCCTGTGAGTTTCTCTATGCTGCCCTAGCATTGGGATGACAGGCCCTGTGTGGCTGGCTATGCTGGGACAGGAAGGCAAGTCCTCAACACATGAAGGCAATCCATTTGCTAACCAAGCTGTGTCCTTAGTCCAGTTCTTGGTTATTTGAGGCATGGTCTTGCTATAATCTTTACTGGCCTAGATTTTCTATGTAGATCAGGCTGGCCTTGAGTTTGTGGTGTTCTTCCTATGTGTGCTTTGCAGAGTGTGAGATTGTACTGTGTCACCACACCCAGCTAACACCTTCCTCTAGTTAAAGGACTTTGTTTTCATAGTGTCACTGTAGCTTTAGTTTTTCTTTTCTTCTTGTGTATTTGAATTTTTAAAAATTGTGTGATGCCAGAGATCAAGCCCAGGCCCTCACATAGGCTAGGCAAGTGCCTACCACTAAGATGTTACCCACCCCCACCCCCACCCCCAGCTTGATTGTCTTCTTTCAGGCTTTAAATGTGTAAGTGCATTGCAGGCATCCTTCATTTTACTGCTTCACTTTGTTGACATTTGCAGATAGTGGGGTTGCTTTTCTTGCTTGTTTGTTTTTAAGAAATTCAAGGTTTGTGGCAACCCTATGCACATGTCTATCAGCACCATTTCCCAGTAGTTCAAATGACAATTAGCTTTCTGTTCCACAACAAAGAAATTCTGAACTAAGATATGTGTTGTTGATGTGCAATACTTTTACACATTTAATAGGCTGCAATATAGTATAAACATACATTTTATAAGCACTGGATAACCAAAATCTTCATTAACTTGTCTTTTCGTTGCATTTGTCTGGAAATAGACCACAGCTTATTAGTTATGGTCCTCGATGTGGTGACAAAATGCCTGACAAGAGACAACTTAAAGGAGAAAGGGCTTATTTCAGCTCACAGTTCAAGGGGATCTAATCTGTCATGGTGGCAAGAACAGGAAGCAGCTGGTCACAGTGCATCCGCTGTTAGACAGGAGAAAGAAAGATGAGTGCTGGTACTCAGATAGGTTTCTCCTTTAGAGGCAGGCCAGAGCCCCAGCACGTGAACTGGTACCACCCATATTTAGGGTTGGAGTTCTCACCTTGGTTAAGCTAATCTAGACCATCCCTCACAGACATATACAGGCTTGTGTCTTAGTTGATTCTAGACTTTGTCATGTTGACAGTTAATGCTAACCATCAGGCGCTATCATGGGTGTTGGTCTGTTAAAGATGAGTGAGACAGGAAGAGAGCCCTTAGCGAAGGCCAATTACAGAAGTATAAAATGACTAAAACAAGCCTGATGGGAAGGTCTAGATTCAGACAGGACTGTGAGCTAGGATAGTCAAGGAAAGCTGTGTGGTCAAATTTGTGCCTGAACTTGTATCTGGAGAGATGGTTAGGTTTAGAAATGGGACAGCACTGAAAGGGAGGAAGTAAGGACACACAGGGTGTGCACAGGGAGCATGTGTCTGTCATCTTTAATATTGCAGTTATTTTGTCTCTTATGTCAAGATGATCTTCACGTCTTTAGGCAATAAATCTGGGAAAGCCTCATCATGCTATCTTCCCATCCCAGGATTTCATGCTAGCCAGACCCTCACAGAGCATCTTCTCTCAATTTGTCTTGTGTAATTGACTTGCCTGAGATGTTCCCCATTTCCATCACAGTTTAGCTTCACAGTCAGATGGGTCTCACCATCTGGAACTGTTTTATTTTTTTTCAACACATATTTTCTCCCACAAAAAGCATGCTTCCATTTCTAAGTGTCACACAAGGTCCTATGACATGCTCCTTGTATTAGTTAACCTTTCTGTTTCTGTGATAACACCCTGACCAAAAGTGACTTGTGGAAGAAGTTTCTTATGGCTTACATTCCAGAGGAATGAGAGTCTGTTGTGGCAGCGAGCCGCAGGCATGGTGCCTGCCGCAGGAGGCTGACAATGAGAGGGCGAAGAGAACTGGAAGTGGGGCTAGCCTATACAGTCTCCGAGCCCACGCCCAGTGGTGCATGTCCTTCATCAATCCTGCACCACCTGCCCACACAGTGCCACCCACTGGAAACCGAGTGCAAGTATCCACGCCTGTGGGGGACATTTCTCATTCAAAACACCACACTCCTTCATCCACTCTGCTTTGAGTCCTATGTTATAAAAAGATAACCAAGTGTGTTTGAAAGGAAACTGTACTGCTCCTTTTACTCCATGTTACTACCTCAAACAAGCACACAGGAGTGGTTCTGATGCCTGAAACTTTCCCCAAGGACTGCTTTCCCTGGAATCAGGCTGTATCTCTAGGAGACCAGCATAGCTCTGAGGCAATTGGGGTAAGCCAGATTCATCATGGCATTACCAAGGGGAGAGTATAAATAGCCTTACAGAAAAGGCCTGCTTATTTTTACTCCACAGACAGAATGACTATGTTTAGCCTTCAGTTACTGCACTAAACCTGCAGAAGTGCAATTGGATTTTATTTTCATTTCAATTGGCAACACCCGTTCTCTTTCTCAAACTGTAAATGAAGTATAGAAAGTGTATTCCAGACATGCCACTATAGCGGACACTGTCACAAAGTGTCATGTGCTGCGGCAGTCACTGCCTAGTCCCTTGCTTCAGGAATGCCTGTTTTCTCTCTATCCAAGGCCTTCATGGGTCTTGTGATATTCCTCACAGGTTTCTGAAGACAGTACAGTAGTGTAAATCTCCTTCATGCAGAATATTTTCATGTACAGACTGGTGTAAAGACCTTTTGTGCTAGCCTGGGCAAACTTACCAACCAGGATTTCTGGTTTCAGTTAACAGTACACCCAGTTCAACAACTTAGACTAAAATGGAGCTTACTGCTTTACAGATGTGCTGAGCACAGTCATGTCTGCATTCCAGCATGGCCAGGGGCTCAGGTGCTGCATTTGAGAACCAGCTCTTGCCATCCTGCTCAGCTTTCCTCTGGTTTACTCTTCTCTTAAGTAAGTTTTTCCCCTTTGATTCCTCGATGATCACTACCAGATAAACTGCCACAGAAGTCTTAAGTCCAAGAGAAAAGACAGAGGCTCCCATTCTATAGTGTGAACAACCATGTGGACCTAATTTTGTGTATCCTACAGCCGTCTCTTACCAGTATCTGAGCAGAAGTGTGATGCTCTTTTGGGCTAGGTTTGAGTTGCCCATTCACCCTTAACCTGGCAGGAAAGAGAGGGATACCATGCAAAGCCTGTGAGAATTGAGATGGGATGATCTTCAGAGGAGAGAATACCAGACCACAGGGCCCTTCTTAGACATGCTTAGTGAAGGACTTGTTGCCCTTATAGTCCTGGTAAAAGTCTGTTCCCCCTTCCCCGTCCCTCAGTAGTCCCTTGCACATTCTCTGAAAACATCTTTTAAGTCCAGATGGTTGTTGTATAATATATTTATTATAGTTTGACACCTGGATCTTTCAAGAATATATTTAATAAATTAAAGCAATATCATCTTCTTAGTTTTGTAACCAGTTGATCATTTAAAAACAAGTTTATGGTAACAGGTTTTTATTGCCAGTACCCACCACAGATCATTAGGTAGAACACAGGGGAAACATGGTGTCCTAAGGCGCCCCCCCGTTAGTATTAATGATAGCATTGTCATCTTAGAATTTGATTGATAGAGGAAAGGAATCTGAAAAGGACTGGCCTGTTTCTTTAGTAAGATCCGTGGACATGTAAGAGCAGTGTCTCTTTGGGTTCTGTGTAGTTTTGGAAACTGAGAAGCAGGCAAATCAGTGGTGAAATCTTATGGAGTTCTGCCAGAAACCCCAGGAAAGCCAAATGCCAGCTTATGAGCTGCATGAGTGTCTACAACATGTGGTGATGTTGTCTAAAACCTTTGAGTATGAATAAGAACGGATTCTCCTGCCAGAATCACATTGAGCTGCTGGAAAATTCCACCTTCGTGTTTGGTGCCTGGTTCATAGCTCTGAGAACAGATTTTTCTCTGAGGGTAAAACCAAGTCTCCATAGAGAAGATACTGGAGAGTATAAATACACATTAACTAAGCACCAGTGTATCCGGTACTTTGCATGTACTTAGTTAATCACCATAAGCCATGACATATTATTATAATACCCTTTTACATATAAGGAAGTGAGTATCAAGAACCCTGTCTATTCAGCATGTCTTAGTCCAGTGTCCCTAGCCTTCACTCAGTGAAGGTATTAGTGACTTTATGGTTACAGATTTGTACAGCTGCACCCTAGCATCCCTCAGTCACTGCCTCGATTGCTTTGATGAGATTGTTTGGTCGTGACAGCTATTGAACTTGGCTATGTAAAGATCTAAAACATGCTCCCTTTCCTCAGTCCTCCATTTTCTGGTGTCTTTCAGATTCAGGCAGTGAGGACATCTGGGGAGCTAGCAAGAGCATGGAGAACAGTGAGCACTGGATGTACACATGAGGACAAGTCAGCCAGCTACAATTCAAGAGAAAAGGATGGGGGAGGCAGGAACTAGCTGGAATGAGCTACAGCAAAGGACAGAGACTGTAAAAGAGGAAATGAGACATCCAAGCAGGAAAAAGTAGACGGGTCTTTACTGGCCAACTCCTGTTGCCAAGCAGTAGTCTAGAAGTTTTATGTACACCCTTTCAGCTTCCTCGCCCCAGAGAAGAGTACACACCTGTCATGAGTAGTCAGATTTTGCTGATGGGAAGTCTTGCTTTTAAAGGGGGACAAAATGAGTTGTCGAAGACCACAGAGTTGGGAGGAAGAAAAGGAATTTGAAGTGAGGCCTGTGTAACTCTAGCTGACAAGTCTCCTGAAGTCATCACTATAGTTTGTGACCTCAGATTCTGAGATTTGACAAGTGCAGATACCAGACCAGTGCAGCTCTGCTTACTCAGGGACAGCACTGTCTCCTCTGTCACAGGGAGGGGACAGAAAGACACAGTGAACAGTACTGTCCTCAACACTTGACACTTAATAGGTCCTAGTGTCCACACTAGCTTGTTTGTCTCCCCTGCAGAATTCCTAAGGGTCTGCTCTCAGGCAAGTCATGTTCTCATCCTACTATCTCTCAGGAGTACTCACGTGTGAATAAGCCCACATGTGTGCATACGCTTATGGGAGATGGAGCTCACCCTCGAGTGCCATTTCTTAAGACACCATCCACCTTGTTTCATAGACAGGGTCTTCCACTGGCCAGGAGCTCATCAGTTCGGTTAGGCTTACTATCTAGTGAGTCCCAGTGATCTGCTGTCTCCACCTGCCCCACTACTGGAATTACAGGCATGAGTCACCATGACCTTGCCTTTATGTGAGTGCTGGACATCAGGTTCAAATGCTTACTCTTGTGCAGAAAGCACTCTCCTGACTGAACTGCCTCCCCAGCCCACAAATGTGCATATGCTTCCATATGCAGAAGATTTTTCTCAAATTTGCCCATCTCTTTCACAGAATAAGCAAAACCTTTCCCTGAAAAGTTGACTGGTTGCCACTGCTTCCTTCCCCACTAAAAAGGCAGTGGGGTGTGAGATGTGTCGTGCCTCTGAGCACAAGCTTTGTCTGTGGCCCACTCACCACATTTATGGTAGGCTTGTGAACTGGGAATTGAACTTCATTTTGCTCCCATTTTTCCTTTTAGTTCTTGGAATCAGGTATCCCTACAGCCTCAGGCCTGAACTTAATTCAGTATTCTTGGTAAGGGATGGCTTTAGTGCAATGGCCATCATATCTATTTCAAACCCTGCCCATTATATTCACACTCATCTCTTGCCAGCAAAAACTGGAGCAGCATTTGGATGATTCGGAAACCTATTCTAAATGCTGGCATTTGTGTGTTATTTCAAGTCTTTGTGTGCTAACAAGTTCTGTATATGTGCATGTCACTGGAGCACAGTTGGGTGACATGTGCCAGGTGTCTGGAGACAACTGCTTTCTGAGCATTGTTGATAACTAACAAAATCCAGGAGCTTGAGAATCGTTACTGTTTTTAAAAATACACACAGCTCAGTAAAATTAGAATTAGAATAGAAATGAGTGAAGATTAACAGGCTGAGAGACAAGAGTAATTCAGTGTAAGTCTGTCTGAGCCACTTTCCTGCCATGAAAAGGAGAGAAACATGATGAGATGTACCATCAAATTCCCTGTTCAAAGAGGACGAACAACCCACCCGTGTATCAGTTTTTGTGGGGGTCTATGCCAATGATTATGGGTAGCAAAGCACAAAGTGAGATTCTTATACGGCTTTTTCTCCTGTTGGTTCTGATTATAAGTGGGGTGTAATGTTAAATAGTGTCTAGAGAAAGCATGTTGTTTCCTGGTGTCTAGTTGCGTGATATTAGATGCAAGGCAAGATCCCTCTTAGAAGAGTCATCCCTCTTGGTGTCCATCCTGGTTCTAAGCTGAGCTATCTAAAGTTCAGACACTGTGTTATTGGCTGGGATAGGATGCCAGAGACATAAATCTGTTATCAAGGAAATTTGCCTAACCAGCCCAGAATCCTTATTCACATGGAGCTCATTTGATTTCACCAAACACTTCTTGGATGTCTACAGAGTGATACAACAATGATAAGAGTTTATTATTCAGTGCTTGTGAAGATTAGCACCCAGGCATCTTTGGGGGAAATAAGACAGTTCTGCAAGTGAGACGGTCTCAGGATACAAGTGATCCGAGAGGAAGGATATTATGTTTCTCCACAGCTGTATCTTAGAGAATCAGTGCCCAGGTGAAGGGGCACTGTGGGAGACTAGGAATGCATAAGTATTGATGAGGAGACAGCATCATTAAGTGCCAGGAATCTCTTCCTCCTGTTGAGTGTTCACGAAACATGGAAGACAGGAAGCAGAGCCAGGAAACTAGACAGTCACCCCAGACCAGAATTCACAGCAGTTCTCTCTGTAGGTAGTCAGTCCCATTACCAGGGGGACTTTGGGTTAATAGTCATTGGTCTTTCCCCCTTCCATACTAGAGATTGGACCTTAGAATTACTAGACAAGTGTTATACTGAGTTACACCTCCAAACCCATTTTGCTATTTTAATTCTGAGGTAAATTCTCACTATGTTGAACTTGATGTGTAGCTAAGATGACTGTGAACTTTCAATCCCTTTTCCTTAGCTTTCTGTAGTGATCTTAATGAGAACGGGCCCACGGGCTCATGTATGAGTGCTTAGTCACCTTGGCGGAACTGTTTGGGAAGGATTAGGGACTGCAGCATTGCTGGAGGAGACATATCACTGGGGCAGACATAGGTGTTTCAAAAGCCCACATCATGTCTGCTTGGCTTTCTCTTTCTGTCTGCCTCATGCTTGTGGATAAGGATGTAAGCTCTTGGTTACTGCTTCAACATCATGCTTGACTGCCTGCTGCCAAACTCCCTGCCATGATAGTCATGGACTCACCCTATGAAACTGTAGGCCCCAAATAAATGCCTTTTCTCCCATAAAACATTGCCTCGGTTATGGTGTCTTATCACAGTCAGAAAAGCTAACCAAGACAGAAATTGGTACCAGGGCCTGGCTATGCTGCATTTTGGAGGAATGTGGAAGATTTTGGAACTTTGGGCTTAGTGGACCATCCTAGTAGCTTGGAAGACAGCAGCACTGAAAGCATAGTATGAGCTGTGGAGGCCCAGTGTGAGTGTTTCAGAGGAGAACAATCTTAGCGACTGGCTAGACACCATTCTTGTGATATTTTGTCAAATAACATGGCTGCTTTCTGCCTTTGTCCTAAAATTTTAACTGAGACAAAATTGAAAAACAATGGATTAAAATTTTCTTAGTGGAGGAGATACCAAGCCAGCCCAATATTGACTCTGTTGTGTGGTTATTAGTAATTATTCTTATGCAGGTGCACAGAGGAAAAGAGCAAGCAGATAAAAAGCAAAATGTGTAAGTTGAGAAGGAAAAGAGCACCAGCAAATTTAATGTTGGAGCGAAGGCTTGTGCTGAAAGAGGTAAAGAGAGGCCTGATGGAAAATGGAATAAGGGGAATGATGCTCCCAGGGAAAGACACCACCCAGCTAATCCTACAATTAGGAAAGGAAAAGGGCTAAGGACTTTTCTGTTGCTAAGAAGCAACAACAAATCAAAGCTTATGCAAATGAAACTCAAGGAGGAGTCCAGGCTCCATCTTAATGGGGCAGCCAAGCCAGCATCAGCAAGGTGGTTCTGACCTTACAGTCCGGGAGGATACAGGAGTAAAGGGGTTATAGACTCCTCCTCAGTAAAGGATAACCTCCGAGACCAGTGGTGTGACAGGGAAGTCTCTGTATGGAGGCCCTGAGAGGCCGTTATATGAAGCTGTGAAAGTGAAGCCTGGATTGTGTTGGAGACTGCAAGACCTTGGAGATGCCAGAGCCATAGGATAATTGGATAAGCAGAGCTGCATACATGGAGTGGAACCACCCCAAGAGGGAAAAGTGCGTTAGGGTAGGCAAAGGGGGAAGGGCAGAGCCATCTAAGCCTTCGACATCAGTCATAGAGCTAAGCTCTGTCTATCTTTGTTCCACTCTATCCTCACTGTTTGCCCTTTCCTCCCTTCTGGAGTGGTAATGTATATTCTGTGCCATTGTATGTTGGAAGCGTGTGATTTGCTTTTTGATTTTACCATGAGTTATAGTTAAGAGAGTCCCATGAGTCTCAGAAGAGACTTTGGACTTTTAAATTGTATTGAGACTATAAAAGATCATAGAGACTTTTGAAGTTGGACTAAATACATTTTGTATTATGGTATGGTTACAAGCTCATAGGGACCCAGGAGTAGAATGTGATTGTTTGAGTTTAAACCTATATGTTTAAATGCGTGAACCCTGGTTGGTGGGGTTGCTTGGGAAGGATTAGGATGGGTATCCTTGCTGAAGGAGGTGTGCCACCGGGGGCAGGCTTTGAACTCTCAGCAGCCCATTCCCAGTTAACTCTGTGCCTCCTGCTTGTGGTTCAGGATATAAATTCTAAGCTACTGCTCCAGGTGCATACCTGCAGCTGTGTTCCCCACAATGCTGGTCGTGGGCACACCCTCCCAAACTTCAAGTCCCAGATAAGTTCTTCTGTACGTTCTGTAACTTCTACAAATTTCCTTGATCGTGATGTCTTATCACAGTGAAAAAAAAATATTTAAGACCTCTCCCAGGATCTGGGATTACAGGTGTATACCATAAGACTGGGCTGATAATGCTTACTGTTGTCTCGAACCATTACCAAAGTCACTGCTTTAGTAATTTAATTTAGTAATTTAGTAGTTAGTGTCTGCATTACTGAGACACTGCTTGCCTTTCTCTGAGGTAGGTATTGTTTGCCTCACTTCACAGGCAAACAAGAACCTAAGTCTTGTGAAGGTAAGTGTGGTGCCCAGAACCTAGACAGAAGGTCTTCACCATCTTGATGTTTGAAATGTTGTTATCCAAAGCCTGTGGGTCCTAAATCACATCCCAATGGATGTATAGTTCCGAGTCATGCTATGTAGGCTTGGACCCCATATGAGGCTCTGTATCCTCAGATTTGGTGACCTCAGGGCCTAGCTTGATTCTTGGTGGCTCACAAATAAGCGTAGCATTGTTTTTTACAAGTAAAAATTTAGATATTAAGTCAAGATTAATTAAGGAGTCAGGGGTGGCTTTCAGACTGCTCAATATGAGGTATCTGTTTGGGGGAAATCTGAGTAATGCAGTGACATTAGGGTAGTTCTGGAGTTCAACAAGTTTAGAGAGACAAAGGTTTTACTATCCAGAGCAGAATGACAGGAAGGCTAGTGACCTCATCTTCCAATGGCCTCTGAATAATACTTTGACATCAGTATTTAAGAGAGAGAGAGAGTAGGTAAGACGTAATGTCAATATTTGTTCTGTCTTTTCCTTTAACCAGCTCTGAGACTCTGTCCCAGGCAAAAAGCAAAAGATGAAAAACAACTTGGCATATTCACTGGTAAGAGTCTTTAATGGATGGTTATGCATCTCTATGTGTTCTCAGTGCACATCACTGGTAAGGGCCTTATGGTGGTTATGTGTCTATACCTACCTTAGCGTTCTCAGTACACAGTTGCAGAGCACAACAGAATGATTTCTGAAGAGCTCAGTAGCTCAGAGTCAGGAGAGTGAACCAGTCTCTAGGTGATGCTGCTAAGGTAAGACTGGCAAGGTTTAGAATCGTGTGCCCAGCCCACAGCCATTTGCTGTTTTAAGGAGGGGAGTATATGAGGTCACCTGACAATACACAAGCTTGCATGTTCACCCAATATCCCCAGAAGGAATAGAAGAAACCAACCACAATCATTACTTCTGGGGAAACATCAATAGGAAGGGAGACTTGTTTTTCCTATACTTTTATACTGTTTGGAAATTTCCTTGACTAATAAAATAGTCACCCAAAATGATAGATTAGTATAAAAATTAAATAGAAAACTGCATATCACCCTGAAAAAGTTGAAAGGTATTTAAATGTTTTTATATTTGCAGATGCATACTGCTGTCCCTTGGTTATCAATTATCCTTCATAAGAGTATTTTGAATCTGTAGTTTTCACCGGGCAACCCTGTAGCAATATAGGATTGCCTAGGATCAGAAGTAATTGGAGCCCTCATCCAAATATTTGCTGATAGACAACCTCTTAGTTCCTAAGCAAGTGAGCAATAAAGTCCTACGTTGCATTCCTCAGCCTAATACCTGTCAGGGACTGATAAGTACACATGGGCAGGTTCTTTGATATGTGTCCAAATCCATTATCAGAGATAAGCAAGCTTAAGTACAAACCCATGATTTAGCTACATTTCAAATTTAATAGGGAGTGGCAGGAAGGATCCCAGACAGAACCGTATGCGCTCAGAATACATTTGTGCCTCCAGCTCCCGGAGGATCTCCCTTTTCTGTGTGGAGCCCAGAAGTTCTGTTCTGTCTTCTTTCCGAGACTGCTGAGGTGACCTCAGGGCCCAGCTTGATTCCTGGTGGCTCACAAATAAGCGTAGCATTGTTTTTTACCAGTAAAAATGTAGATATTAATTCAAGATCATGCTTGCAGCTGGCAGAATTTCTAAGCAGGTAGGATTAGGGAGCCTAGGTCAAGTGTGGAGTGAGCCTATGGCTAGAGAATGTGCCACTCCGAGGACAGTGGTGGACCGTGTGCTTACATCTTGTCTTGGTTCTACTGCACCTCAGCGTAGTGCTCTTGTTTTCTTTTACAGGTCATAGTATTTCCAGAACTGTTCTATGAAAATGTTTTGTCTCTTGTCAGATTTTCTCTTTCTTTTCATTTATCCAATGTGTCTTCTACATCATGCATTTTGATCCCATTCATTTCTGCCCTGTATCCCTGCATGCCCCCATTAAAACAATATTTAACAGAAAAATAAGAAAAAAGGAAAAAATTAAAAATCTTGTCATGGAAGCTGCCATGTGACACAGTGAGTCACGCGGTAAACCCCTTTGTCCATACATCTTTACTTGCAAGTGTCCAATGCAAAGAGTCATTGGTTGGGTAGAAGGCCTCTGGTTTCCACTATCCCATCAAAACTAGGCCCTCACTGTGACTCTTTTTGGATAATCTGTTGTTGTCCTATGATTTGGAGATCCTGTAGCCTTGGGTCCTTGGGTCAGGCCCCTTCACGTGCTCCAGTAGATCTCAGACCGGGTGGATGTCGGGGCAGACCAACTTTTTACCCTGGTTCTGGGCAGGGTTGGTCAGCCCGCCAACTCTCCCCTGTCCTCACCACCAGGGTGAGCTCCCCAGCATTGCCCTGGCTAGTTCATCCCTTGCACTAATGATCAATGGAGCCAGGTTTCCTGCTTTCAGACCCTCAAGGCCGGTTCTTCCCTGACTACACCATCAGGACCAGCTCCACTTTGTTGTCAGGAAGGTGCAGGGACCACTCTCTCTGGTGCAGATGGTGATGGTCAGGGACAGATTTTCAGTGCTTACAGGAAAGGGCTGAAAAATGTGAGACATTTATTCTCTTGAGGAATAATGAACACCAAAATGTAAAAGATTTTGTGACAAATACCCATCTCTGCCAAATAAAATACTCTCTCTGGTTGAAAAGTGGTATGCTGTTGTGTATTGTTGAAGATACTGGGGGATTATCAGTTTGTTTTGCAAAATCAATATTCATTGAGGTTCATGTTATGGTTTATGAGCCTAAAGACATTGTTTAACTAGTTTGAATATTTTCCTTCATCGTTTTCATTTCCTCATTTATCATGCAGCATGTGACAAGAAGACAAAATGACCTTTTTGGGATGTCTATCCTTTCCTCTAAGCTAGAGTTAGCCAAAAGCACTTGCCCCTGAGAATGGTGGGAATCTTATCACGTAGTCTGGATACACCGCTGCTCCACAGACTGTGTAGAGTCTCACCAACCAAGCTGGCTTCATCCCTGGGACCAGAGACTCACTTTGGAAACATGGAAATTCTGCCAGCACTGCTTTGCTTTGAAAGTAAATTTCACCTGGGAAATTCCTCCACACTCAGCAGGCAAGCACCTGAGGCAGGAGAGTGATTCCCAAACATTGTCATATGATTGTTTCTCAGAGGATTTTGTGCCCTCCTCCAGTTCATCTTCTGAGTCTAACACAACCATATCCATAGACTTTACAGTAGAGGTCTTTCACCACTGGATATAAAGAGCTGGGCTAAAAAGTAGTTATTTAGCTGAGCCCTAGGGTAGCTCACAGAAAGCCTTTAAATACTAATGTTAAAAAGCACTTGGGGAGACAATCCATTTTGGACCCTGAGGAAAGGATCCTTTAGATTAGAGTTTAACATAAACCTAAGTAACAGAGTATTAGGCAGAAGTCTAGATTTGGCATGGAGCTCAAGTGCCAATACTATAAAGAAAACTGCCATCATAAAAAGACTTGGGTATCTGATTATCCTTCTTATGCAGGTTTCAGCTCATAATCTTAGTAAAGTCCACAAATGCTTTTAGGGATCTAGTGTGCCGAGAAAATTATATATTACAAGAAACTATTGACTAATTTCAGTGAGATGAATGACATCTAATAGGAGCACAACATTGGTGCTAGCATTACTAATTTGTTGTTATTTGAGAAATCATTTGCCATTTATATTCCATCTTAGGAGCCATATATTTTGGTTTGTCTGTTTGTTTTGTTGACCTAATGTAAATTTCCTTTTTCACCTTTTGACTGCTCATATTTGGCGGTAAAGCATATAATTTATGTAGTCTTATATTAATAATAAGTTCTCATTGGTATCTTCTTGAATAAATTGTTCTTCAGACTAGAGACCATCCTCATCTGTCTCTGTACCATAGAACTCCCATTTTCTATTTGTTGGATGAAGAATGTGTTCTTCATCAGACTATATCATATACCTATAGGGTTTGGATCCATGAAAAATGTATGTGAGGTCACCAACCAAAACATTCCTTCTGATGTTAGCAGGCCATGCTATGGTGAGTTTCAGACCACAGAGAACCTGGTGAAAATGGCCTATCTGGAGCAGACCTATGCATATTTGCATAGGCAATACATATTTGGTGTATGTATTGACCCATAATTCCTTTGAAGGTTAGATTCCATCAAGTAGGCCAGAAGTTGGGAAAATTGGTGGGAGGTTTCGGATCTGACTGACTCCGATGTCAGTAACAATAATAATGCTACAAAATATATTTAGAGTGCTTTCTGATTTCCATAACTACCTCATGGATAGTGTTCTGCTTAATGTTGCCCTTAACCTCAATCATAGCACTGGTGCTGTGCTGTATTATAGTCGCCTGCTCCCTTCTCATGATTACTGGACTAGCACATGCACATTTCATGGTCATTATTGTTTCTCCAGTTTTTGACACGTGTGTCATAGAGATGGGTTGAATGAGTGGGGAGCATAGAACAACTACCCTGCATCTGGCAAATGTCAATGCAAGCACCTTGACTGAGAGGCTTTCAGTGGCCTGTTAAATCAAGCACAGAGTCTTGGCCTGAAGCCTCTATGAACTTGGGCCTTTGAATGACAAGCTTAGAGCTCTTTCTGTTTAGAGCACCAGGAGAAACAGCATTGTGTTTGTTGTGTGAGGAGACTATGTTCCCATCCACCTAAGTTTCTCCCTCTCTGTATAGTAACCTAGTCTTATTCCCCTGAGAACCCTGGAGTGTGCCTGGGGGTGAATCACCAGCTTCCTTTCTTTTGACTGAGCTCAAGGTGCTCTTCAGCTCCATTACAACAGACAGCTGACTTTTTTTGTCACTAAGCAACAGCCGATTCTGATGTTCCGAAGGTTCCCTCCACACCAGACCCTGAGCAGGGGACTTCATATGCACTCACAATTATCTAGAGAAGGGAGGCTATTGGTGACTACTTCTTTCAGGTGACAGGACTCAGAAGAGCCATCTAATTGACACAAGGTCTCTCAGCTTGTAAATGACTGACCTGGATGGCAGTTGTCTTAAACCTGCCTTGGAACTGACCTTACATCCTTCAAGTCTGTGGCACCTTCTCTGGCACTAGAACTATACACACGAGTCTCTGGGTGGAAGAGAGGCTGTAAATCTGATGTAGAAACAATTGCCATGGCAGCTTCTGGGAGCTGCCCTGGATGACCTGTGCCGTACGCTTCTTGTGCCTGTGGCATTCTAGTCTGCTAGCTATGAGAACTGCTCCTGAATTTTGCCACAAGAAGACACAGTGAAACATGGCTGGGATCCCAGGACCACTAGATCATCTTTCAAGACATGAGGAGTGACTCATAGGGAGTGAGATTTTTCAACTCAAAGCTATTGAGGGACTGCTTCACCGAATACTGGAGGTCTCCTGGGCATCTTTTAAAATATTTTTTGCCTGAAGTAATTTGCTTCAAAATGGCCATTTTAGCTCTCATCTTTTAAAAAATATGGAGTTATTTCCAATGTTTGATTAAAAAAAAGTCCTGGGATGAATATTTCTTATTCCTTCTTTGAGACTAAATATCGGCATCTGTCCCATCTCTCTGCCTTCCCGCTTAATCTATTTGTCCCTACCAAATCAGTGATGCTCCTCTTCCTGAGCTCACCAAGGTCTTGCTGTCAAAGGCCATCTCAGTCTTTTTCTTGATTTCTGCCAGCACTGGCACTGTTCACCCACCCCCACCCCCATCTGATGGCCTCTCAGTGCTTGTTTTTTGGCGCTACCTTCTCTTGAGTTTGTTTGTGTGTTTGCTGCCTCTTTGTCTCCTCTGAGGGTTCTGTTCCTTTAAATGCTATTTCTTGGGATCTAATCATTCATGTGTTTGAGACAGGATCTCTCTATGTATCCCCGGCTGTCAGTTCTCCTCTCTCCACTTTACTAGCATTGGGATTTCTAGGATATGCTACTATACCTAGTTTAGGAGTCTGGTTTTAAATTTTCTCTGGACTGATGTCATCATTTTCTCTGGTAGTACTTGCTAGCGGTAAGTCAGACTGTGTGTACCCAGACTTCTGCTGGCTCTGTAGACCAGATCCGACTGTCTTTGAGCCCCTCCCCATCCACTGCCACCGTGACGACTTTCCTTTCCTCCTCTGCACCCACATCTATATATATATTTTGCTTTCGTGTATTCCACCTCTATATAGTTGATGCCTAGAAATGTGGCCAATTTCCCCTACTCATCGCTAACCTGGTGTTCAAGACCTGTCAATTCTGGCTCTATCATATAAGCCCACTTGACACCGTATCTACTGCCGCGACCTTTTCCCAGGCTTGTTGAATGGTCTTCCTGACGTTGGAGCTTGTCATTTTGTATGGCCATGTGGGGCTGTTCTAATGTGTAAACTGGAGCACATTACTCTCCAGCATTGATATCTCCAGTGGCCTCTGATGCTCTTAATTTAATAACTCTATGAATCTTTTATTCTTTAAGATGCCTTGAGTAAGCCGGGCGGTGGTGGCGCACACCTTTAATCCCAGCACTCGGGAGGCAGAGGCAGGCGGATCTCTGTGAGTTCGAGGCCAGGCTGAACCGACAGCCTCCAAAACAATACAGAGAAACCCTGTCTCATAAAAAAACAAAAAAAAAAAAAGATGCCTTGAGTAGTCTTTAAGATGCCTGGGGGTCTACTCCTGGCTGACATGCAGCTTTTGTTTAAACTCTTCTTTGCCCTGCTAACTTGTGTCAGTTCCTCAACCCTGCCCTATTTCCTCCCACCTCCTGGGAATACTGTGTTTTGAAATATCGCTTCTTTCAGAACATGATCTCCCTCCTCATCCTCATCACCATCTATGGCTTTCTTGCCTACTTGGGAAACATTCATTGCCCCAGTAGAACATGTTTGACAGGATATTTCCCACAGCCTATGTGAGCATCACATTTTCTCAGTTCTGTGTCTTCTCAGTGCTAATTACAGTGCCTGGACATAATGATAAAAATGTTTTTTGCTGCTTAAATCAACTAAATGCAAAACTACACTAAAGACATTTGTATACCATTCTGTAAAGATGGAGTTTCTGACTCCCTGCTTAGGATATCTCTCTGTTTATGACTGTAAGGTGTTCTTTTGTTTGTTTGTTTGGTTGGTTGGTTGGTTGGTTTGGTTTGGTTTTTGGTTTTTAAATTCTTAAGCACTTTACATTTCTAGTAATGTCCGAGATTCAGGAAATTGTTTGGCATTCCCCAGTGCCTTGTATTTATAGATTGAAATCTAACTCTCTCTAGGCCTGTCCCATCAGTCTAACTTAGCTTACTTAGCCTTCCATGGTCACCTCCTTTGCCTGCCAGTTCATTCTTGCTTTAGTGCTTTCGCTACTGTAAAAGATTCTTCCCAGTCCTTCTTCTGCAGCCTTCCCTGTACCATCTGACCCCCACCTGTCACCACCTGCCACATGGTTACTTCAGAGCACTTTCCTGTCTGGTATTTCATTGTCTCACTGTTCCACACTGAGAGCCTATCAGAGAAAGAGCTGCTCTGCCTTGGGCATTGCAGGATTCCCAGCATTTAGGTAAGGCCTGACTCTGATACCTTAGGAATATTTGCTAAATGAATCCATTAAAAATAATGAAATTAGATCTGTTGATAAGCTAAGAATTCCAAAGCCTGTTATACACAGAAAATGTACAAGATCATGTCTTACTTGTCTTACTCAATTGGCCTAGGAAATGGTTCACATAGCAGTTGAGTTTTATATACTCATAGCCAGAATGCCCACCCTTCCGTACACAAAAAGACAAATATTTTATTCTGTTTGTAGGGTAGAGCTGTGCTACTTGTGTAGTCATTGTGTTGTTAACCATTCTGTTCTCAAAATAAAATCATGGATAAGTTATTGTTTCCAAAATAAATTGTCTTGGATTGTTCAGGCCTCCTAGTGCTGCATAGCACAGGTTTTTGGAAAGTTGATGGCACCTGCTGGGCAGTGTCCTTCCAGCCCCATGATTGGCTGGTTTTGTTGATTGCTTCTATTCAGCATTCTGGCAGCAGACTGGCTGCCATAGCTTTGGAGTTGCTCTTTTTATGACTTGTGATTTACTGGTAACCAAAAAACAGTTCTTCCTTGGGTAAGCCTGTAGGGGAATTTGAGGGTGTTCTTGATGGTGACATAACCTTTCAAAAAATACATAAACACGTGGCTCTGCCAAGTATTCATAGAGGTGAGTGGTAGGAGGCGGTGAATTGGCACAGCCCCAAAGTGAAGTATACCGGAAGGGTTTCTGTGATTGCCCAGAGCACCGAATTCATGAGTGATCAGCTCTTTATGTCTATGACATGACCTGCTTGCTGGGCCTGAAGTGGGGATGGGAATGACAGAATGGGCTGAGTAGATCACCTTACGAAGAGCACTAAGAAAATTCTAACTCCTGTTACTACTAACTACAGTGTTAACCATCTCAGCTCCTATTCTAGAAGGATACAGAGTTCTGGGTTTTCATGCTATACCATAGGAGTCTGCTCTGTCTTGAGCCAAAGCAAAACTCACCCACAATCCACAGTCTGCCAGGGATCATGTTGCAGACTGAATTAACTCTAGGAAACTCATTTCTCAAGCTCTTCCCTGCCCACATGTACCACAAGTTACATAGAAAGTAGCCGTTATTCTCACAAGTGGAAATTCCCTCAGGCTCCCCTTGGAGGCCACTCCCTATCTCTAGTTGGGGTGAAGGTGTTCAAGGAAGCGGCTTCCTGTACCAAGTCCTCATTGCCCATGGTGGTTCTGTGAACACCAGTGTGAGCTTTGGGCCTCCATGGCAGTGCTGCTCCTCACAATGTCCAGTAGCCCCACTGCAGGCAAAATGCAGGGAAGGAAGTGGGTTAGGAAGAAGGACTGTTAAGTCTTAATGAAGTTTCTAAAATAAACATTTTTACTTTGAGTTGTGTTAGCATGTGCACACATGGGCACACACATGTTACGACATTCAAATGTAGATAGATCAAAGGACAACTTTCATGAGTCCATTATTAGCTTCCATTGTGTGAGTCTGACACATTCAGACTCAGTAGTCAGTGTCTTTACTCTCTGAGCTGTCTCACAGGCCTCTCAGTGAAGTTTTAAGATAGATTCTTCAATTCCCCCTGTCTTTGCCACATAGCTTGAAATCCTCTTTGTCTATGGCTGGAAACACCTTCTAGAATGATGGGAAAGTATTGAGAGTCTGGAAATTTCCCAGAGGGAAAGGGGTTAAAGGAAAGCAGTGCATGTGGGTTCATGCTGACAGTCTGAATATTACATTATCTATTTCAGCAAAAACCTTGGACCATATCCATCTGTCACATACAGAGACAACATTGATCATTCAGGATAGATTTGCCAAGTCTAGGATGCCAGCTGTCCTCTCCTGCCCGCTGTGGGCAGAGAATGCCTCTTTATAACCAGCTAGAGTAGTCATTGCAAAGAGGCAGGCCTCCAATCCAAATTCATTTTAATTTCCTTTTTGTCCCCTTCACAAGAAAATGAGAAAGTAAGGAGCATCCTCCATTGGTTCCATGACAGCCATGGAGGATGTTCTACTTCTCACATGTGTCCAGCCTTGCTGCTGGAGGGGTGTGTGTGTGTGTAACGTACTCAGCGTGTGACCCTGCAGTATATAAGCTTATTCATTCTCCTGTTCAGTGTTCAGGTGCAGCTTGCTGACTCATGCACCAGAGGAAGCCAGTCATTCTCAATTGAGAATTGGTACTCTCTACCCATCAAGACTTGCTTTGTACCTGACAGCACTGAAATTCAGAGAAGTTCCATCTGAGATCTCAAATTTATTCTGGAGGGCTGCTGTAGACCCAGACTAGATCTTAGCTGTCTCAATGGGTTCATTTGACAAGAGCAGCAGAGTCCATATACACAAGAAATAGGAAGGAGGGGAGGACAAGCAGGAGTGGGGCCCAAGTGCCCCACTGCAGGCAAGATCCTAGACCAGCAGGACTGTGTGTGGCAACATTAGTTAAAGCCATAGGCTTTTCCTTTGACTTCCCCATTCCTCCTCTGCTTCCTGTCATATGGAAATAATCAGAAGTCTCCACAAAGGTGAGTAGGTTGCTATTTACAATAGCAAGGGGAAATATCGTAAATGTCCCTTAGTGATGATATAGGTTGGTTGTTTTCACACAGTCATGAATTATAACACATATTAAACATTATCTGATCGCTGCTAATTGACATGAGGTATTTTATAATAAACTTATATTGTGGAGAAAGCATAATAAAATGCGCAAAACATATACAGATGAATATGTATATAAAGAAATATTCTAAAACAGTCTCCAGCATGTTGACAGATGGGCATGTAGATGACTGATTTGATTTGGTTTGTGTCTGTTATTGTTTCTGGATTTTGTACCTTAAGCTTGAATTTTGTTTGTAGCTAGAATTAGAAACAATGACTTTTTTCTCTGTATTTCACATATATGTACACACATAGACATGTGTGTATGCATGCTCACACATGTGTAATTTTTGCATTTGAAAGATATCATGAACATCACTTCTATAAAAAGCAAAAGTGATAGAATAGTAAATAAAGTCACCTGGCTTTGGCTGTTTAATTGGAAGAGTCCCTCCTACTTAGCTGTGCTTTGGAAAGTACATAGGACTGTATAGATCGTAAGGTTACTTATTCCTGCCCTTAAATGCCTTACATTATCAAATTCAGTAAATAATCAATCTTACTTTTATGTCAGAGGTACTTTCTGTGTGCCAAGCATAGTCCCCAGCTCTTTTGTTCTTAACGTTCTTTTCCTGGCATCAAAGGAAGGGAGTGAAGCACATTTACTATGCTGCAAGCAGGGAGGCAAAGCCTCGCAGCCACACGGCACATGGCACGCGGCACGTGGCACACACACCACATACAGCACACACGCTGCACACGGCACACACACACCGCATATGGCACACGGCACACGGCATGTCTCAACGGAGCTTGCCCTGCCCCTCCCATTTGAACCCACTGTGGCAAGTTTCTCACTGAATGTCCTCCAGGCTTGTCTTCCTCAAAGGAGTTACCTTACTAAAGAACCAACATTTAGCCTAGACTCATAGAAAGGTAGAAAGAGAGAACTGACTCCACAGAGTTGTTCCTCTGACCTTTACACGTGCACCACGGCACCCAGATTTCACACACACGGACACACACACAGACGGACGGACGGGAGGGAGGGAGGGAGGGAGGGAGGAAGGAAGGAAGGAAGGAAGGAAGGAAGGAAGGAAAGAAGGAAGGAAGGAAATTGAGGTGAACTATGTGGTGAAAAGGCCTCTCTGATGGTAACTTTCCTGCCAGAGGACCCTGAAGTGGTCCAGGAATCACTTGCTGAGAGGCAGCGAATTTGTGTTGTAGTCTCCCTTCCCCTTTCTTTACAGTCCTAGGCATTCATGAGAGTTCCACCCAGATGACCTTAGCTAACCCTGTCTCGTCTCACAGACCTCGCCTCTACACACCCTAGCCAGATTAGGTTTCTACCCTCTTAATACCTCACAGCAGGGATTAAGTGTCAACACATGAACACTTTGTAGGATATACTTAACCCATGGCAAATTGAAAACCAGAAGTACTCCTGAAATAAAATTGCATCTGTACAGGGCACATGCAGACCTTTCTTGTTATGACATATAGTTTAGGAAAGAAACAGCTCTTTACATAGCGTTTATATTGCTGTAGGAATCACAAATAATTTGCATGTTTCATTATTTGATGCAAGGGCCTTGAGCATCTATGGATATTTATATCTGGAGGGGGGCTAGTCCCCATCCTCCTCAGTGGAGTGGAACAGGTGCTTCTCAGGAAGCTCAAGTCTTCTGGTGAAGGAGCAAGTGGGAAAGCAGGTACCACCTCCTGGCCTGTGAGGAAGGAGGCTGAGCTTTCACAGGTGAGCCTCCTGCTCACCACGAAACCCCAAGACCTCAGTGTCCTCTCTTGGGGACTTTGTCATATACATACCCACTACCTGATGTCCCTCTGCACATGGTTAAAGGCATGGCGCACATCTGTGTTCTGCTGAAATCAATGCCTGAGGCAGTATAAGATGGTTCAGCTAGTGAGTACTGTGTGCTTTGACCTGATTTCTATTCAAAAACAGAGAAACATTTTCTTACAGCATTAGCCAACCATGTCCTAATCACAACAGCTGCCGTCTAGTAAACACTACACACCAAGCCTTAATGGACTAAGCACATTTGTGTGTACAATCTACTCACTTCTCGCCAGCCCTAGGGCTGTGGGCATTATTAATGACCCCCGTTTTGCAAGAGAGGAAAATGAGGCACACAGAAGTTAAGTAAACCTCTCCAGGTGATACGGGAACAAAGTGGCAGAACCTGTATTAGGAGTACTACTGGAGGGCCATCTGATCCCAAACTCCCACACTGAACTGTTGATTCACTGTTTATACGGTATTCTTTTCATTTTGCAGTCTGTTTATCAAGCGTGACAGGTATTCTCTGAAAACTGACAACCCATCAAACTATTGAAAAGTTTCCAAACGCTTTCCTGTGTAATGTGTGCTTATGAACTCACAGCACCAGGATTCTGCCTGCTCAGCAGATTCTGGGGGCAACTTGAGCAAATTCCCTCTAAGTCTACTCCATTTGTGTCAGGCATGTTTTTTTGTGTCCCCCAGGCTTGTTGAGTTAGCATAGGGAGGAATCAGCCCTGTAGATTCCTCCCAGAGCAGCAGGGAGTGGGAAACAGTATGTACAGTACCAGCATGGCCACTCTGCAGTTTAGAAATGGCCCCGCCTCCCTAGCCCTCAGGTTAACCTTTGTAGAACCAAGGCAGCCTTCACAGGGTGATTGGGCCAAGTCAGTGACAAAGAGGTTTGCCCAGCCCAGACCTGGCATGTGAGCAGTGCACCTTCTTGCCAGGGAGAGTTGGTGTTTTAGAAGCGGGACTCTGTCTGTGTTGTGTCTTGTCTCAACAGAGACCTAAAGCTCTTGACCCCGATTCTCCTTTTTCTACTGCCATGAGACTGCAGTCTCGGTAACGTTAGCCCTGGGAAGGAAAGTGGAAGCGCCTCATTTCACAGCACAAGGTCTCAAACCACCTCACCCAGACTCCTTCTGGCCAAATGACAGTTTATTAACTCACTGGATAAGAAGCTTGACATGCTTTTGAAAGAGCCGAACACAGTAGAAGATGCGTTCAAGTGAGTTTGTAAAATCTAGTTCTGTTTTCCAAATGTGCAGTGAGTGGATCTGTTTGTGCATCTTTTGCAGCTGTGGCACCACCGCCCTTAGTGCTTCTCATGTAGATCATTAGAACCTGTGATCTGAAGCCAGCTTGTTAAGGCCTTTACTGATTAGCTCGTAAAAGACTGCCCTAGTCAAGGAGCCTCAAATCTTTGGTCTCTCAAGGGGCCATAGCTGGGATAATGAGCTCATGGTTCGGAGCTACCAGATAGTTTGTCATGCATAGCTTTGTCAAACAGAACTAGGTGGTGGAGCCTGTTCTAAAAGCTGCCTTGGTCCCTTCTTTTTGGCCTCGCCCCAGACTTGTTTACTGGGTCTTTGTCTTTGGTGGCCAACTTTCCAGCCTCATTCTTCCGGTTGTCCTTGGGCGGCACAGTGAAACTTGGAGAACAGTGACAGCCTTGCTGAGATGTCAGACTGAATATAAAAATGTCAGGTTCAAGCTGATTTGGCCACAGTGGAAACTTAGAGTTCACTGGCTCCTGTCTCCAGCTGCCCATCTGAACTGGGAAACTGGGAAAGGGCCACATGTTTGGTACAGGTTCTTGGGCTTCATTCAGCTGCTTGCTAGTGTAAGAGTTTTTCACTTTGAAAAGGGCATTTAGTTATCTTTGATCTGTATAATTTTTGCTGTATTTATAGTTTCTAATATTCTTCTCTTTGGAAGAATTTTCCCAAGGGATTCCCCTTCCGCTTCCAAAGCTGCCTAGGGGAGTGACAGGAAGCCCTAGCATAATCATAGTACCATTTTTGTCTTGGTAAATCTGTGTGGTGATAAGAACGAGCTGAAGGATGAATAGAGGGGTTGGCACTCCAGAAAAGTTGCTGTCACCTACATGAGTGGACTACAAAACAGATCCGTGACTTCTAAAGGGAACAGAATGAGTACCTTTACAAGTGAATTGCCATAAGCCTGCTGACAAAGAGTGAATACCCTTCCGCAGTGTCAGCTGGAGAGCAGAAGGGCAGCCTAAGATAGGGGCAGACCACCCGTGATGTCTGATCGTGCATCGCATCCCCCAGTGACCTGGAGATGCAGCAGTTTGTGCAGAGGAAGGAATCCTGAGTCTCTTCAGTTAGGTAAAAACTCCCCCCCCCCAAAAGTTGAAGCACCACCACTCTCTTTTAAGAGCATATAGAGCATATAAAAACATTACTCATGAGGCTAGTGTTTGTTCCCCAGACAGAATGGCATTTTAGTTTTGCAAAGAAGCAGGTGTTTGCAGAATAAATCTGTTTAGCTGTTAACCAGCTACTACTGAGATCTCTGCCACAGTTAGGCCCTTTCCTACGGATCTCCATTTGATAGTTCTTTCTTTCAAAATAAGACCTTGTCCATTAAGTCCACGTGTGTTCTGGGGCAAGACTCCATTCTTAAAAAGATTGTGGGGGGAGGAAATGGGGTTGGGTTAGTTTTGATCCCAGGTGAAAGACACTAAAACATGCTCCAGCATTGAGGAGAAAGAACCTCCAGGGTTGAGTTTATTAAGATCTCAGCTCAGGCGTTGCACCAGAAGAAGCTGCCCTGTCCACAGAATTCATACCACTTCATCTGCTTTCCCATCCAGGCCACTGCTTTCACACAGCCCTGTTTGTAATTTCTTTTCTCATTTCTTAATGCCATGTAAAATGAAGCCTTTTACATTTTTGTTTACTTGCTTGAACTGTTATTTTTATATTCACATCACCAATGATAGTTCCTAAACTTTTAAAATCACATTAATAATCAAAGTATTCTCAGCCAAAATATTTAGAGCAAGTAACTCTAATATGCATTTGTTGTTTTGTATTAGCTTATTTATAAAGTTTTTTTCTACCTTAGTTATTCTATGTATAACACATCAAAAAAACACACAATACAGAAATTCTACAAGGATAGCTACAAAAGGTGCCAAGTGGTATTTTTCTTCCTCTTTATCCTGCCTTCAAGTCCGCTATCCTTGAACGTGAGTGGCCAGAGGGCAGAGGCATCCCAGTGTCTCTTTTCTACTGGGTTCTGAAATCTTTCAGAGTGTCCGCGTCACACAGCCACCTAGGAATTCTGGGTGAATATTTATTATTTGGAAGTAAACAGGGCCACAACACAGCTCATTCTCCGGGTTCTGGATTATTGGGGTTTTGCTGTACCTTCGGGATATAGGAGGAAAACCCTGGTTTCATGATCAGAAAGTCTTCCTAATACAAGCCATGCTGAGTAAGGGATTTCCTGTGGTGATGCAAACCCTTCATGGAGGAGGGGATCTCAGTCTCACAGATGAGGGACCCGCAAGCAGGCATAGCTCCTTTCTCATTTTCCTCATAACAGATAGCCTCAGTGGACCTCAAACATAACCAAAATGTATTTTTCATGCCTTGCAACACACGTTTCCTAAGTAAAAGAAGGAGATTGAGAACACACGGTGGGAAGATGACACTGCCTGCCTGACCAAGCATCTGGTGCCTGGTATCAGGAACACTGGGGAGACCCTGTGCCTCTGTTCTTCAAACAAAAGGGCGATTTAAGACATTTTCAGGAAACTTATAGAAGAAAATCCTTTAGGCAAAGACTTCTTAGATATAGCAACAAAAGCACCATTCACGGAAGAAAAACTTAGTGGATTAGAACATCAGAAGTTTGGCCTTTCAAAAGAGAAAATTAAAAGACAAGATGCAGATGGGAAATCATATTTGCAAATATTATCACTGATAAATAACTGTGTTCACAGTCTGTACAGAAATCTTATAAATTTGTAAGGAGACAGTAGGTGGCCAAACACTACAATATGATTCAGTAATAAAGATGAATTGACTAGCATGCATGCTAGTACATGAACAAAACTCATAAATATGCTATGAAGTTAACAGTTCACAAAATAACATACAGATATGTTTGTTTTTTGAAATGTCCATACAGGGAAAATCTGTAGGGACAAAATGTTGATCAGTGTTTGCTTGTGACTGGAAATGACAGAAAGGACTTTAAAAGATGAGAAAGTTACATACACTCTTTGTGCCCAATGCTTGAAACCTGAAAACTGGGAAATTTCAAGGCATCTAAGTCACACAACAAAAGCTCTGTTTTGAGCTCTCCCAGGATCACTAAATGTTCTATAACTGCTAAAAATAATTGTTTTTCCATATATGATATAGACCAAAGATAGCAAAATTAAGAGTTTAGAATAATATGACTGTGAGTACTCTGCCTGAGTGGATGAGTGTGTTTTAATACATTAATTTAGTTCTTCCAAATAGTTAAGTAGGTTTTCAAAAAAAAATTATGTCACATTTTTACAAAAGTTAAACCCCCCCCCACACACACACACAAAACACAACAACAACAAACCAACGTGGGTTTGGTGGCTAAGAAAGCAAGATTGAGGGAGTCAAACTAGTTTTACATGGTACATGAATGAACTTTCTTTTCCTTAATAATAATGAGATTTTATTATCTAGAAAGGATGAGAGTAGACATGTATATTTTGTTAGAGAGATCAATTTAAAGAACTTAAAATATTACGGATTTAAAGCATATATGTTAGGTGTATCATATCCAAGTCACAGTACTGGGCACACATGTGTAACTTGGGGCAGCCCATATGTTATCAGGTTGGAAGCATGAAGTCACCAGTGACTGCAACTGAATATCGAAGTCCAGGAATTCATCCAGCATTTCTGTCTTCCATTTTTCCTACCAGGAAAAAAACAGAGATGTCCCCCCTGCCATCATTTCTTGAGCACAGTCATCCTAGGTTGTAAACAAGGGGCTGGCTGCAGAGCCAGAAAGTTCCCTTTGACCTCATGTGAGTGTGATTCTCATTCTGGAATGTCTAGCTTCCCTTAGTGGTCTGGCCCCCTTAGTTTCTGGTAGACCCATATTTCCTTTCCTGAAATGTTTTTCTTTAAAGTTGTGGAATCTTATTGTAATATTGCTTTTGAATATTGTCAGTTCAAAGAAACTATTATAGTGCATAAGAAGTTTAAAGAGAATATAATATTGACAGTACAAGATAGAGTCAAGACTGGGAGAGAAATATAGTCCTCAAGGCTTAAGAGGTGAAAGATGAAACTCCTTGACTCCTTGTGATATCAGAGAAGCTTCGGGAAGGAGGTGGCATTTGAAGCATGCTTTAAATAACTGGATAGGCAATGACTAGCACAAGGGCAGGAACATTAGAGGCAGAAGCGTCAGCACCAGCAGGAACAAGGAGCTGGGAACTTAATGTAAGGCACATGTCAGCTATAGCTGATGTGACAACTGGGATAGCAATCTGAGGTTCCTGGGCCAGATCCAGACAGTCTAGGGCTACAGTTTCTGCCTGTTTGCTTTCTTTGTGGCGTGTGAAATTAAGAAAAAAAATCAGTTGGTGAACAATTAACATTTTAAATGATTATACAAGCTGTCTATTATTCTCAGATTTGCTTATTGGTCCGCCGCTGAAACTATTTACTTCCTGGTCCTTTGATGAAAGATTTGGGGAAGACTTACATGATGGCGCATGCCTAGTAGTCTCAGTGCTTGTGAGGTGTGGTGAAGAGAATCTAGAATTCATGCACATGCTCAGTTACACAGCATATTCCAGGCCAACCCAGGCTGCACAGGTAGGTCTCAAAAGAAGGGAGAAGGGGAAGGTAAGAAGACATAGAGGGAGAATGGGGGTGGCTGAAATCCTAGAATTTAGAAAGGCAAGAGGATCTCAAGTCCAAACCCACAAGGCCAGCCTGGACTGTATACGACAGACAGACATACCCATCCAGAAAAAAAAAGGGTTGGGACTGTAGCTGAGGGTAAAGGTGCTCACCCTGAGGCCCTGTGTTCAGTCCCCAGTAGCCTAAAAGTGGAGTGAAAAACAGAAGAGAGATGAGTAGTGAGAGGGCCTTACTGTGAGAGACCTTCAAATGAGGGAAACCCAAGTAGACGGGAGGGCTGGGATAAGAACTGTAAGTGCACTGTAAGAAGTCTCAGGACGCCAGATGTCTCTGTCATTTCTAGAATTTTGGAAGTTTCTTGCAATGCACTGCCTCTTAGTTAATATTATATCCTTCTGGGATCTTTGATGGAGTTGAAGACTAGGCTCTTATAGTTTTCCTTAGTTATATTAAAAGATAAATCAGATATAAAACTTTAGACTCACAAAGATAGGGTAGATAAGAGAATTTTCTCTAATTTTGCCAAATACACATAGACTATTTAATGTAAAAAAAAAAAAAAAAGAAGTCTCAGGACATACCTAACCTTAAGTACAATTGCATCCAGTAGCCCAAGTTACTTTATTATGCTTGATCTCATCCCTCTTTTTTAAAAAACTCATTTGCTAGTAAATACTTGCCATGGGAGTATGAAAAAAAAGATCCCTGTTCACCCTATCCCATTGCTTTTGAGGTGTCAGATCCAAGAGAGGCGTGTTTAGACTTTTTCCCTGTAAGTAGATGATGATCAATATGGCGGGTCTGTGGACCAGTCACTGTGCCGCTAGGGAGGATGGTCTAGCTTAGGTTCCCTGCCTGCCTGCAGTGATATGATATGAGTGAGACACTTGGGGTAGGAAAGGTGAACCAGAGGAACAGAGCTGGGAAGCTGCTATGCAGTAAACTAAACTAAAGCTCCACCATGCCCCTCTCCCAGGGCAAGAGACTTATGCTACACTTAGTAAACAGTGGGACGTTTCAGCATTTGTTATACAATGTGTTTAGGAGGTCTGTGCACCTATAATATGCTGTCAGACAGGCCAGAAACAAGGCCGGCTTTTCCTGAGAATGTCTTGGTTTTATAATGTCAGTGAGCAATGAGGAAGCGTTGAAATGCTTCAAGCAGAGGAATTTCATAGTAAAATTGATACTTTGAAATTGTCACCAGCATGGTTCTTCTAAATCAAGCATTTACATTTCATTGCAGGGGGCACAAAGTTCCGGGAGTGGTCTAGAGACAGTGGTGAATATTAGCAAAACACACTGCACAGAATTCTTAAAGCACCAGCAAAAAGTAAATCTAGTTTTTGCTTTGTTTTCTGTGTTAATTTTTGCTTAGTGATACTCATAGGTATTCCAGAGTTCATTTGAGTCTACCTCAAATTTAGCAGAAATGTAAAAGTTAATTTTGTGAGGCAGTAATTAATACTGGCTTGCTGTATTTACTTCTATTGATGTCTCTGTGTTTGAATTGTAAAAACTAGAAGTGAATATAAAAATCATATTCCTTCCAACTTTTTTATTCACAGTTGTTGAAATTACCTTTTCTTCCCCTAGTGGAAAGGTGAGTTTACTGGAAAAATCATTCAAAAGTTTTTACAGTCAAGTCAAGTACCTGAGAATTAAAGGAACCAGGGTAAAGCTATGACAGCAAGGTCCAGTGTCATTGCACCCCAGATGCCAGCATCTGCTAGTGCAGCAGCACCCATGGAAAGTGAAGAAGGAGATGAGGGCCTGTGCTGCTATGATTACACTGGAGGCCAGCACTGAAGTCAGAAACAGAGTAGAGGAAAAATTTTGAGTTCCTTGAAATCGACAAACAATTTCCCACATTCACACTACTGAATAAGCAACAGAATTCAAGGGAGTCAGCTGTTCACTTGGAAGGAAGGAAAGAGAGTTGGAGAATGCTGGCCTTTTCCTCAGAGTTTGTCTCTCCTTCTCTCTCTGCCTCAATCCTTTTATGGTATCCGGACCATGGTACAATTGTATTTAACCATTCTAGACGTTGTCATTAGCAGAAACCTTTTTTTTTCCATCGCTGGAAGCTCTGAACACACTGAATTATTTAAGCTCCTTATTTTATCTTTGTAGGATTACTGTAAAGCTGGAAAAATCTGGGAGCAACATTGCTAATTTTAGATATTCTTTTGTTTTTGCTAGCTGACATTTAGACTCTTATTAAAAAATGTCTCCTCTTCACTTCTGAGTAGTCCAAACAGGAAGTCTTCCCTGAGAATAGACCGTATAGAAAAGTGTGCCAGATGGTTCGGCCTCTCCATGTGTCCTTAACATATTGTCCAGCCTACTCAGAATGTGACATCAGAGGCATCCTCCCTGACTTCCCCATGCTCCAGTGGATTTGTTGTAATAACTTCACTAGCCTAGACTAGTCAGGATAAGCTCTCATAGGTAGGCAGAATAGGAAGGTTAGTTCATGTGCATAGAAGCTGCGTAGAAATGTCTCTTGATTCCACTTCACTGAAAAGGTATAAAACAGTGTCCTGTAGGAGATGCCAACTGGAAACGAAATCTGCACCACAGATTAGTGCCACAAAGTCTAATGTATGTTTCTGCCTTCTTGAACATCCTAAAGAGTACAGTGAGCACTTTGGATGGAAAACAATATAGAAAGCGATTTAAAAGTTTAGCGACTGTGCTTGTCTGTGGACAAGGGACCTTTGAACTTTCTGTTCAATTTTATTGCAGACCTAAAACATAGAGCATGTGTTAAAACACACACACACATACACACACACACACACACACACACACACACAGCTGGAGACTGGCTCTGTGGTTAAGAGCCCTTGTTTCTCTTGCAGAGGACCCATGTTCCGTTTCCATCACCAACATGGTGCTTCGGTTCCAGGGGACCCAACCCGTCTTGTCACCTCCCAGATACTAGGCCCATATGTGGTGTACATACATACTTTCAGGCAGAATATTCACATAACCAAAATTTAAAACCTGAAGAACTGCAGACAGACCTTGAGAGAATCCCTGCAATGAGCCTTGCCTTGTCTGAGTCTAGTCACAACTTCTGATTTCAAGTTTTCACTTCTCCTAGGCACATACTTCACTGCCCTTAAAAGTACCCCCAGTTGTTTTTTTTTCAGTGATATAAGTAAACTGTGGAGAGTAGGTAATTTTGGTAATGGGGAATCTGGGAATAATGAAGATAACATGTTTCCATAAAAGTAGTATTTTATTAAAATGTTTGTGGTTGACTCTCTTTTGCTCTACAGTTTTAAGGGCTATTCATGTACACATGACTCATTCATCTTTGTTGTAGTAAAATAAGCCTTTGTTTCAAGACATTAGAAGTATTTTCTAGTCTTCTTTTCCTGAAATTTGAGGGTCCCACTTTTTACTCTTCCAAATTAGTTGTGCTGCCCACTTGGGTTAGGTGATGCAGAGGAGGGCTTCAGAAGTGACTCCTCAGGAGCCGACTCAGTTTCCATTGGCCTGGAGCTCTCCAGATAGGTTAGAGCGGCTGGCCACTGAGCCCCCGGGGTCCCCCTGTCTGTGCTGCACCAGCATTGTGACCTCAAGTGAAAGCCCCATGCCCAGCATTGTTTAGCATGAGTTCTGGGATTGGAACCCAGGTCCTCATGCTTACAGGGCAAGCACCTTACCCCTGAGCCACAGCCTAGCATCTTCTTCTCACGCTAATGTGTGCCATGGGTTATACATGCACAGTCCTCCAGGGCGCATCCTGGAAAGGTAGCTGCTGGGACATAGCTGGCGTCTTCACCTTGCTCAGAATGGCTGGAGCTATTTGTTCCTATCCCTCCTTCAATAGCACACAGTGGTTTTCGGTGTTCCTCATCACAAACACCAGCATTCTCAGTATTTGATATCCACCTTCTAGTCATTGTGTGGGTGTATAGGACTGTCTTGCTGTGGCTTTCATGTACTCTTCTAGCTTACAGAAAAGCACAACATTTTTTCTTTACTTTCCCCTTTTGAAGCCTCAGGTTGCTTGCCCATTTTCTTCTTCTTTCTTTTTGTTATTAATGTTCTTCATGTAGCCTAGCTAGGAATTCCACATTTATTTATGTATCATAGATATATCTCTCTTTTAATAATATTATCTTTAATGAAAGCACACTTGTTTGGGTTTTACTGGGGGATAGAATTGTTTTGTTTTTTTCTTGTTTTGAGACAGAGTCACACTGGCCTTGAACTCATTATGTAGCGGCCTCTACTTAGAAACCTCCTGCTTCAGCCTCCCAAGTACTTGGATTACAGGCACATGCTGTCATATGTGGCTCAAAGTCAATATTTTAATACAGTCAAGTATACCTGTATTTTCCCTTACAGAACACCACTCGAAAAATCCAACCCTGAATATATCTTCTATAGCTTGTATTATTTTCCTTTGTTATTAAGAGTTGTAATCTACCTGGAAATCATTTGATTTGTATGGTATGAGATAGGAGATCCAATGTCATTTAGATATCCAGTTATTCTAGTATTCTTTATAGGTCACTTTAATATAATGCAAAGGTATTATATTATTTTAGATAATTTAATATGTGAGCCCTGCATTTGCATCATTCTTTTCCCATAAGAAAAATTTTTTTCAGAGCCATATTTATGCCTCCCTCTCATCCTCACAATTGCTGTGCCTTAAACTGTAGGACAGGAGATTGAAATAGCAATGTTAAAGTATCAAAGTGCTTCCCAAGAAAAATGCTTAAAGTGTCCTACAAACAGCATTTTAAGTCATGAATTTTCTTTGCTTGAAAGAGAATAAATATATTCATTTTTAGGAACTGATTTTGATATACAATAGTGTGTGATTAAGAACAAGGGAGGGCTGAGCTCACTGTGCTGTGTACCATGTGCACAGCTGGCCCGCTGGGCCCAGCACCTCTGGTTCCTTCCATTGAGGGTTTCTCTACAGTGAGTGATTGAACTGGACTCTTGTCCAGGCATCTCATTTAAGATTCAGAGTTCCTCTCTCTGATTCATTTCTGTACTATTCACCTGAGAACATTCACACTGCTCACCAAGAGAACCTTAAGGACAATAGGCACCCTCTGCTAAGACTGACAGTTTTCTTTAAACCTTGGAATTACTCACCATTTCCTCCCATACCATCATAGTTTATAGTTGACTTGAAACTTATCCTTAGCAATTTTTTTGAGCTGGAAAACAACTGCCCACAATTGTTAAGACCCTAAGGGAATTTTGTCAGCTAGCATCATTAAAACAAGAAAAGTTCTGTAATTATCAGAATTAAAATGTATATAAGGTATAATGGACAAGGAGAAAGAATCCATATAAATACGTAGACAAACATAGTCAGGAAGGAACACAGAATGGAGGTCAAGGACATATGAGCTCTTTTTTTTCTGTTTGTAAAGTTGAAAACACATTTTGCAAGAACCCAAAGGTTGGCTGTAGGCAAACTTTTTTGTTCAACATGCCAGTTCCCAAATAAGTACACAGAGATGAATTATTAACTATAAATGTTTGGCTGATAGCTTAGGCTTGTCACTATCTAGCTCTTACAACCTGAATTAACCCATTTTTTAATCAATTTACATGTTTCCACATGACTTGTGGCATTTACCTGTGCTCTTGTGTGTCTTGCTCTCTCTCCATCTGCCTGACAACAACCCCTTTCTTCTTCCCAATGTTCTTTCAGTCTGGCTCTCCCACCTAACCTCTGCCTGCTGAGCTATTGACCAATTGGCTCTTTGTTAAACCAATGAGAGCAATACATCCTCACAGTGTACAAAGGATTATTCCACAGCATTTGGTATGTGCATAGTTATTGTTACGAAAGATTGTGTAGACACACATATGCTTTTCAGTGTTCATCAAGAGATATCAATTTTCTTTTGGAATCATTTTCTCTCATCTGCCATTGTCATCCTACTTACCAGTGCTCCTTTCAGACATGTTTGCCCAACTGACTTGATTTCCTTTCTCTTTTTATGATATTCTAATTGAAGTCAAAAGTAATGTTTCCCAAGAAGAGGCTATTGGTTTTCCCATCTCCTTTTTGGAGGAGAGAATAAAGACATCCCCTTTTGGCCTTATTAGCTTCAGGTCTGAAGGAGACATAAACTATTAAGGTCAGCCTGGCCCAGTCATGAAGTACACACGTGAGCTACAGTTTATGGACCACTTCTGAGAGAGACATAAATGTGGGTTTATGTCTTCTCCATGATGCTGGCTCAGGAGCCTTTGACCCCTCTTCATTCCTTCTACTTAGTCTTTAAGAGTTCTTAGCTAGCTGAATGCTTTCTACCCCTGTGTCTCTTGGAACAGCCCCACAATCATACCAGGAGTTCAATGTCCCTAGGGGGTGTTGTCCATCTGTCTATGTGCTGGTGTCCTTTCCTCACTTCTTCCCTTTGGAAAATTAAGCATTGCTTCCATCTAGAAACAGAACACGTGGAGGAAATCACCCTTATTTGTACATTATTGGAAATGTTGGGAAAGTGGGAGACATCTAAGCTAATTGTAAACCAAAGCAACATGTCGGGTCTTTGGACGTAATACTTAGTGTTGGTTAAGTGTATTTGCTAGAGCTCTTTAAAAAAAAAAGCTACTTGGCAGGATGTATCATGACCCATAAAAGAAGATTCTAACCTTTTACCCACTAACTTTACTTCCAGGAATTTATGCTAAGGAAATAATTGGTGACACAGGCCGTGATCCTCTACAAGGATATGATGGCAGCACTATTTATGCTAGCTAAAAGGGGATAGGGATCTGGAAGTATACACAGTGAGAATGGCTACATAAACTAGGTATACTGAACAATAGAAAGCCCTGTAGCCATTGAAAACTGTGCCAAAGCCTACTAAATGAGGTTGGAAATCCTTATATTGGGTAACTTAAAAAATAGCCTGTTAGCCATGTATATACTATTTTTTAATTATTTTTTATTTAGGTTAGAAACAATCTTATTTCACATGTCAATCCCAGCTCCCTCTCCCTCTCCTCCTTCCCACCCTCTCCACCAGGTCCCTTAGTCACCCACCCAGTCTCCACTCCGATCCCCAAGAAGGGTGAGGCACTCCATGGTGAATCTCCAGTAACTGTCATTTTATTCATAGGCCCTCCCCCAAGAGTCCCGGCTGAGTTGGCCTCCCATATTGTGGCATGGGCACTCAAAGTCTATTTGTACACCAAGGATAAATACTACCCAAGGCCCCATAGATTACCTAGGCCTCCTCACTGACACCCACATTCAGGGGGTCTGGGTCAGTCCCATGCTTTCCACACAGCCATCAATCTGGAATCCAAGAGCTCCCCCTTGTTCAGGTCAACTGTTTCTATGGGTTAAACCAGCCCACTCTTAACTTCTTTGCCCATTAGTTCTCCCTTTCTGACACTGGATTCCAGGAGTTCAGTTCAGTGTTTGTCTGTGGGTATCTGCCTCTGCTTTCATCAGTCGCTGGATGAAGGTTCTGTTTCCTAGACTCTCTGGCAGTGGGATTATATGCTGGCACTCCCCTGATTCATGTCTAAAATCCATAAATGAGTGAGTACATACCATGTTTCTCTTTTTGTGACTGGGTTACCTCACTCAGTATGGTTTCTTCTAGTGCCTTCAATTTGCCTGCAAATTTCAAGATTCCATTGGTTTTTTCCACTGAATAGTACTCCATTGTGTAAATGTACCACATTTTTCTATCCACTCTTTAGTTGAGGGGCATCTAGGTTGCTTCCATGTTCTGGCTATTACAAATAATGCTTCTATGAACATAGTGGAACAAACATCCTTGTTGTATTAATGTGCATCTTTTGGGTATAGGCCTAAGAGTGGAATTTCTGGGTCTTTGTGGTAGACTGATTCCCATTTTCCTGAGGAATCTCCATACTAATTTCCAAAGTGGCTGTGCAAGTCGACATTCCCACCAGCAGTGGAGGAATGTTCCCCTTTCTCCACATCCTCTCCAGCATAAACTGTCATTGGAGTTTTTGATTTTAGCCATTCTGACAGGAGTTAGAAAGTATCTCAGAGTTGTTTTGATTTGCATTCCCCGGATGGCTAGGGATGTTGAGCATTTTCTCACAAATGGTGCTGGCATAACTGGATGCTGGCATGTAGAAGACTGCAGATAGATCCATGTCTATCGCCATGCACAAAACTTAAGTTCAAATGTCTCTCAGCCACTTTAGTCTCCTCTATTGAGAGTTCTCTATTTAGTTCTGTACCCCATTTTTTATTGGATCCTTTGGTGTTTTGGAGACTTGCTTCTTGAGTTCTTTTTAAATTTTGGAGATCAGCCCTCTGTCAGATGTGGGATTAGTGAATATCTTTTCCCATTCTGTGGGCTTCCTTTTTGTCTTGCTGACTGTGTCCTTTGCCTTACAGAAGCTTCTCAGTTTCAGGAGGTCCCATTTATTAATTGTTGATCTCACTGTCTGTGTTATTGGTGTTATGTTGAGGCCTTTTATGCATTTGAACTTAAGTTTTGTGCATGGCGATAGACATGGATCTATCTGCAGTCTTCTACATGCCAGCATCCAGTAATGCCAGCACCATTTGTTGAAGATGCTTTCTTTTTTCCATTGTATATTTTTAGCTTCTTTGTCAAAAATCAGATGTTCATACATGTATGGGTTAATATCAGGGTGTTCAATTCGATTCCATTGATCTACCTGTCTATATTTGTGCCAAATACCAAACTGTTTTCAGGACTACAGCTCTATAATAGATCTTGAAGTCAGGGATGGCGATGACGCCAGATGTTGCTTTGTTGAATAAGGTTGTTTTGGCTATTCTGGGTCTTTTGTTTTTCCATACAAAGTTGATTATTGTCCTTTCAAGGTCTGAAGAATTGTGCTGGGATTTTGTAGCTGATAAATACTTTCAGCATAGAGGCAGGATACAAGATCAACTCAAGAAAATCAGTAGCCCTACTACATACAGACTATAAAAGGGCTGAGAAAGAAATCAGAGAAACATAGCCCTTTACAATAGCCACAAACAACATAAAATACCTTGGGGTAATGCTAACCAAACAAGTTAACAACCTGTATAGCAAGAACTTTGAGTCTTTAAAGAAAGAAATTAAAGAAGACACCAGAAGGTGGAAAGATCTCCCATGCTCTTGGATAGGTAGGATCAACATAGTTAAAACGGCAATCTTACCGAAAGCAATATACAGATTTAACGCCATGTATATACTATCATGCTACAATTTTTTTTATTAAAACCATGTTTTTGTTTTATATACCAATCCCAGTTCTTCCTCCCTCCATTCCACCTACTTCCTTCATCTTCCCCCTGACCCACCCCCATCAATGCCTCAGAGAGGGTGAGACCTCCTATGGGGAGTAAACAATGTCTGCCACATAACTCTGAGGCAGGACCAAGGCCTTACCAGGCTCCCCTGTATCTAGGCTGAGCAAGAGATACCCCCATAGGGAATAGGCTCCAAAGAGCCAGTTCATGCACTAGAGGTAAATCATGGTCCCACGCCAGTGGTTCTATAAACAGTCACCCACATTCAGAGAGCCTAGTTCAGGTCTATACAGGTTCCCCAGCTGTCAGTCCAGGGTCAGTGAGCTCCCACTAGCAAATGTCAGCTGTTTCTGTGGATTTCTTTGTTATCACTCCTCCGTCTCTTCTACTGGACTGTAGGAACTCAGCCCAGTTATGCTAAGATTTTAACAATGATTATCAGTTGTGTAAATTATATATGACTTCATTACTTTTTAAAGTATTTTTCCATTTTTCTGCAAAGCCATAAATTGATTATAAGAATTTAGAAACATTAACTTTCTTCCCTCCTTACCTCTTACGATGTGGATTGAACCCAAAGCCTTGTACATCCTAGATAAACACGCTATAGTGTACATCCCTACCCAAGATAAACTTTCCTTTTATTGGTGACCTTATGTCTCCAGTAAGAGCATTCTCCATCTTTTTTTTTTTTTTTGTGGTTTTTCGAGACAGGGTTTCTCTGTATTGTTTTTGGAGCCTGTCCTAGAACTCGCTCAGTAGATCTCGAACTCACAGGAGGCCTCTGCCTCCTGAGTACTGGGATTAAAGGCGTGTGCTACCACCACCCGGCACTTGTTATATGAGTTTTACCTTAATAAACATTCCTTTTTAAAATTTTACTAGAACTAATGACTGAGTTTAGCAGGGCTACGGGATACAATAGGGGTCAACAAACTAACTTTCCTGCAAATGTAAAACCAAGTCATTATAACAGAGACCTGCAAAGTCAAAAATATTGCCATCTTTACCGATTCCTAGAGTATCAGATCAATATAAAAATCAATTATTTATCTGTGCTATGGTAATCAAGGTATAGTAATACTGGCAATAAACATGTAAATTATTTTTAAGTTGACAAAATAGTTATCTGAACTGAACAGAGAGCTCTGCATTGGACCCATATAAATACAGTCGGCTGATGTTTGATGAAGGAGCGAAGGCTACACAGCAAAGGACAGACTTCACCAGATGATGTGGGAAATTATGAGGCATCGCATGCAAAAGATGAATCTAGACACAAACTTTTCATTTTGGTCAATATAAACTCAAAATGGATCACAGACCTAAATGAGAAATACAAATTACAAAACTCCTAAAAGACACAGGATAGCCTATGTGATATGATGCCCAATGCATTGTCCATGAAAGAGAATAAATTTATCCTGTGCAAGAGACAACCTGAAGAGGCAAGCCATGTACTGGAGGAAAATATGCACAAGAGACATTCCCATCCTCCATCTTATACAAGCTCTATGATAGTGGTGTGAAGACCAGAAAGGGTCTGCTGCATCTCTATTAGGATTGGAACCTGCTCAGATAGCACTGTTCCCAGAGTCGCCAGCGTGTCCTGGCTGGTACATCACACATTCCATCATTCAAGTGAGTCACCACAGAATGGTGTCGAGCTGATGACACTACTGCACACTGTACTTGAACTATCAGCCACAATCTCACACGCTGCCAGGCTTATCTTCCTAAACCGTTATTCTCCACTGTGCAGAATGTCCGAGGAAATGCCTGGGCTGACAAGCCCTTGTGAGGACACCATGGGCCAGCACTCTACAGCTGATTCGAGCCTTCCAATTGCAGACAACCCAGCCCAGCAAGGGTTCCTTCCATACTAAAGTTAAAGCTGTTATTGCTGCAGTTGGGCCCCGATGAAGGCTTTGGCAGAGCTCCAGGAATATTTAGGGTGAAAAATATGCTGGGGTGTTCAGCTGGGAAATACCCAGCTGGGCTGAGGGTTGTAAGAAATCTTTAAGGGTCATCTGCTAAAACTGGAGTTAGAAAGTTATTTCCTCCTGTTTTTAAACTTGATTGTTTGTTTTGTTTGGCGTTGATAGTGGGAAAGGGATTGAGAGCTTCTTATTGGAGGTTTTAGGGCTGAAGTGAAACTGACCCATGTTTGTTGGCCTGATTTGTTTGGGATTGTTATGGTGTGAGGGTTTTTGTTTGTTGCTATCTCTTGTCATTTTGAGCAGTAACTGGTACCCAGTCAGTGCTGTAGTGAAAAGGACATGGATGATTGTGCACACGTGGACTATCGCTGCCATCCCTGCATAGCTTAAGTCCCTCTTGTCTGTTGTACAAATACCATCAAAACTAAAAGAGAGTCTCATTGTCTCTTAGATGATCGCTTCTATGTATACACCCTTCTGTTATAAAATGTTCTTCAGTATATAAAATAAAACAATGTGGACTGTAGTTGTTGATAGAGACATTTATGATGTGTCTCTGAAGTACAAATAAAAGGCCTAATAGCTTTAGTAGTTGAAAACATCATACAAAATACTGTGGAGTATGCAATTTATTATTTCATGAATGCCAACACAGTAGTAATAGACTTTAAACTGTGGTCATTTCATAGCAAATAAATGTTACTGCTGTGACTGAAACAAACAAATAAAATGCCATTAGACATTAAAAAGTGCAGGTAATATTTATGGCGGTTGAAATGGTATGTTAAGAGTCACTTCTTACAACAGTTTTGAATGCCCTACATTCCAACCTCACACCCAGATAATTTCAGCCAACTTCTCCTGACCATGAACTGCTGAGGTGTCTGAGGTTGTAAAACGATATTCAGAACCCCATATTGTATTCCCAGACTATGCTTCTTGTACAGATGAGATAGGAAGCTAGGGTGTTTTTGCAGTATGGAAGTGATTTTAAACTATTTTGTAGATCCTTTTGAATTGTCCTGTGGTATTACCACATGAACAGACTAGGCCAGGCCTCTGAGCCCAAGTTGTTCTCCTGACCCTCCCCTTGTCTCACTTAGTTTTCTAGTTTGGGCTATGATTCAGGAGACCTTTCCAGGTGTTACTGACAGGCACGTTATGTAGTGGGACAGAGCGAGGACCGAGAAAGTGACCTCAGTTACCGGCACAAGTACTAAGGAAGACTGCACAGCATAGGCAATGTACAACTCTTCCTGGAACCAAAGTGAGAGTCCCCAGAAGTTGATGCTAAACTCATCTTACAGTCACTGACCTCCCACTAATGGTTCTTACTGTCTCCGTTACTCGTTTTCTTTTTAACCCATTACATCTTGTCAAATACAGTTTAAGCTCTTGAAAGCCAGAAACTTTGACAAATTGTTCTTACTGTCTTGCTCACTCTGGGTGCTCACCAATGGATCTTTGGTGGGTTGAGATCTACTCTTTGCATTTCAGTTCTTCCCATCTGCTCCCATCTTGTATGAATCCCATCTGCTCCAGGAGTCTACCAGACAGGACAATGGAGGCAGGACTGTGGAGTCTATTGGAATCCACTCTGTGTTGAGTCTTACTGAGTCTGCTGCTGTAATTCCATTCTCCCTTGCAAATGTAGGCATCTGAGGGAAACTCATCAGTGAGTAGAGAATCATTGATGCTATGCCTAGGCCTGTTAAGCTTTTCAGGGCCTAGAGGAGCAGAGGAAGGCCTGCTTTCCCAGAAACAGAACACTGGCAATGAGAGCCCAAGCTTCGGGTAGGGGCATTGAGTGAATCTTGAAGCCTTCCGTAGCCCAGGGTTTCACATCTTTGAAGTGGGAATCCAAGCAGCGCCTGTCTGTGGGCTTGTTAGGAAGCTTAATGAGAGGCCCTAGTTTACTCACCAGTTACTGCTTTGGTACCTACAGGAATTACAGAGACAGTCCAGCTACAGCAAAGGGAACAAGACGTCCTCCCTTGTGGGATACATATGCTAGAAATATAATGCTCATGATACTTAATAAATGTTTAGTCAGATTCACTGGAGGATATGAACTTCACAGAGTTTTCTCTGAATGCTGCCACAGGTCTTCATGTTACAGCATTTTGTAAACATGTACACACACACACACACACACACACACACACACACACACACCACATTCAATACCAGTATCAAGTCTGAATTGGCATAACCCTTGTGCAGTCCCTTACATAGGACATGGATGTATTCTTGTTCAATCCCTACCTGCAGCTGTTGACTGTATGTTTCACTCCCATAAAGAGCGTTGTTTGAACAGTTCAGCAGCCTGCTAAGATTCGGGGACTGAAGGTGGGTTGTATGGCTAACTAGTCTCCACATCTTCTCAACCATATGTTTCTGTGACATGATGTGATTTCACCTAGGTGCTAAGGTGTTTGTATAATCTGCTGAAATAAGTCAGATGGCCAATTAAAATCTACCAACCAGATTGTGGTAATTCCAACCTTCCCTCTCCAAACCTTTGGTAAGCTGCCTGTCAAAGAGTAAAACGAACAAATTTGTGGTTTTGCTCCTTTTGAAAAACTGTTTTCACTGAGGCTGTTCTTTGAAAATCCAATTCTACAAGAGAAGGAACAGGCCTGACTGCATGCCCCCAGGGAACTGCACACAGCCATAAGAGCTGTCTCTGAAAGGTGTGTGTCCATCCTGCCTCTGTCCCCTAGCGTGTTCCTAATGCATACTCGGATCTCCAGTGGCACACAGCCCGTGTAGTTAAAAATGTAAACAGGAAATTGTTTTCTGGCTGAATGGCCTTTGTGGCCCAGAAAAATACTCATTTCTGCTGAGACGTAACTTTAAAAGCACGCAACAGTGAAGGCTAAAGGCTGGCTGAGAGTGAGCTCAGTGTGCAACAAAGAAGGCAAGAAAACAGAGATAAGGGTTCATGTATATGGATCCAGTGCATGTTCACCAGTAACCAGTGGTACAGTAGATAATGGAGAAGCTTGGCTCACCTAGAAAGCAGTTGTGAGTTGGGGCAAAGGGGCATGTTTGTACATCAAGTCATCAGGGAAAACGCATTCCTTGGAAGATGCAAAGGACTGACCTGAGCACGGAGACTTGGCAGCATGCCTCTGGACTCTGGTGCTCCTGTGTTCTGCTGCAGCAACCTGTCATTTGACCTCCCATGAACCTCCCGTGCTCCCATTGTGGTTCCCCTATGTGCTGATGAGTTTTTTGATTGTTATGTCTTGCAGCCCCCCGAATCCAAGCCCAACTTCACCCCTCTCGCCATCATGGCCCATGTTCTCGGCGCCATCCAGCCCTATGCCCACCTCATCCACGTCCAGCGACTCATCCCCCGTCAGGTCTGTTGCAGGGTTGGTTTGATTTTTTGTTGCTATTGTTCTCTCATTGGCTTGGTCCTCTCTTCATGCAGTGTTCAGCCTCCTCGTCAACTTTGTTCCCTGCCATCCAAACCTGCACTTGCTTTTTGACAGGCCAGAAGAAGCGGTCCATGAAGACTCCAGGTAAAACCACGGATGGTGACTGACCTGTTCCCGTTCATGCAGAGCTGTTCAGGGACATTAGGGGCCTCCTCTGCTCTCATGTGATTCCATCCTCAGAAACCAAGCCAAGAGGCGCAGTCTGCATGGCCTTGCATGGCAATTTGAATACCCTTTCTAACCCTTACACGCATTTCTGAGTTAATCTCTGGTGCTTGGATTTGGGGAGTGGTGATCTCCAAAAACAGCACTGCTGTGTTGAATTGTTTTCTGAATCATTTGAGCTCTCCATGTTTTGGTTGAAAATAACATCCTAGGGAGCAGTGTTGAGACACACACTGTGTGTCACATGATTGTCAGGTAACATCTGGTAACCCTTGCTTGTGGGTTGAGCCAATAGCCCTGAGCACTGACACCAAGTCACAGACCAAATCCAGTGAGTGAGAGAAGAACACAACTTGTAGCAAAAGACTGAGACCCAGAACACTTGCTCTCTCAACTGCGTAGGGCTTCTGCCTCCCTGTCCTCCACCGTGTTCTCCAGGAATCCTCTGGCCTCCCTGCCCGGTCTGTCCCTGGAGGTCGTGAACCCTGAGTGCTCATGGGAACAGGCACCACCTCTTTTCTGAGGGGGAGGGGCTTAACCAAGTTCTTCTCCCAGAGGACCGTGCTTCAGTCCTGTCTGGGAGAGCTCCACAGCTAAGTGTCATGGGTTTGCTCTTGAGCTCTTTGTAGAAAAGAAGCTCTTCGAATCCACAGAAGGATGGAGTAAAGCTCCTACAGTCCTTTGCTGTTTGGGCCCTCACTGGGCAGCTCTCCTGCCTTCAGCAAGCCAAAGCCCAGGGTCCAGCGAGAGGCATCATAAGCATTCTTGATCTGGGTGGGAATTTGCATACTGCCTTTTCTCCGTTAAGAGTGGGTCCATCGTTGAGAGAATACGTGCTGTCTGCACATATGGGCACAAGACTTTATTCCCTTTGGGCCTTTTCACATCTGTTGTGTCATTCTATATTCATGTGAGAACAAGAAGAGAGGTGGCCTGAACCACTTTGTGGAAAAGGAAAATGGTCACTTCATTAAGTGAGAGTCAGGGCAGAGTTAGGAGTTCCTGCCATCTGCCCAGCATTTTTATTCTAAAGACCTGGCCAGCCTGGTTGTTTCCGTGCCATCTCAGCCCTCGGCTCCACATGGCTTCCTACCTCACCTGGTTCTGGATGATGGGAACAGTGGCAATGGCTCATTTCCTTACTAAATGGTATCAGGCATTAGGGGATTGGGGCTAGCCTACAAGCAAGCAAGTTGTTACTCGGTACTGCCCCCTCTGGCATCTGAGGGCACCATTATGATGATGTCCCACTATCCTTTAGGAATGTGTCATTTTGAAATAGGCAAGCCATAGTAGGGCTTGAAATTGGATGTCACTGAGTTACATGTTTATGCTAGGATAAGCACAGATCGGAACCATGCTGGAAAGGTAGCCCACTAGGAGACCAGGGGTGGGTTATAATCTCTAGTTGCTTTTGCATCATATAACTAAGAGGTGGGGCATACATCCATTGTTCAGGTCTAGTGTCACCTTTCCCTGAACTGACTAACAGAACATAAACCTTCAAATTTCTTTCCTTTGGTAAGGCTTTTAACAACAAATTCTGAATGGGGCCTAATTAGGGGTCCCAGAAACCTCTGGAGATGGCGTCCTCTCTCCAGTTAGACTACCTTTTGACCTTCTTGACTCAAGCTCAGAAGAGATGGGGCACTGGAGGAAGCCCCCCTTAACATGTGCCCTTGTTTTTCTATTTGCCCATCCACAAGATGCCCCACATGGAACTCCTTATTTGCATTTGCTCTTAGGCCCTGGGGAGCTGCCTTAATGATCAAGCCACCGCAAGCTGGCCCCTCCTCCAGTAGCATGCACCATAGAGAGTGGGTTGTGATTCTGCAAAGCTTGCAAGGGCATTTGAGGGAAATTCCTCTGAGTGTTTTCCTGGCCTCGTTCCACGCTCAGAGGCAAAAATTAAAAGTGAACCAGCAGAAGGTTCCAAAGTTGCTCATGCCCTTGAAGGGCCAGCTGAGAGCTAAAGAATGCTGTGATGGGAACTGCTAAAACCTCCCCAACCTGTGTCCAGTTGCAGAGTAGGGAGCCAGACAACCAATCATATGGCTTCAAGCGGAGTCAAAGCTTCTCAACCCCAACTTTAGCTAACAGGAGCTATCTGTTTTGGTAGGAACCCTTTACCTAAGCAAACCCCTTGGGAACTTTCAGAAGGAGCAGTTGTATACTAGGCTTACAGTGATGGCAGACTTTTAGCAAGACATAACTTCGCCAGTTAGAGTTGCCAGATATGCAAACCAAATAAAAATGTAACCTACTCAGTTAGATTTGAATTAAAGATATAAAAAATACATTTCTTAGTGTATGTGTATCTTATGGAGGTACACTTTAGAATATGTATTATTCATTTGAAATTCAGATCTGACTAGATGTCCTTTACTTTCTCTAGTGACCTTACTCTGAGGTATGGGAGCAGCCCCCCTTTAAAAGCATGCCCTATACGGTTAGAGAAGCAGATTGGTGCTTGTTTACAATATCCATGGCACCCTGCAGTTGATCCCAGCACTACAACTGTGTGTGTGTGTGTGTGTGTGTGTGTGTGTGTGTGTAGAGAGAGAGAGAGAGAGAGAGAGAGAGAGAGAGAGAGAGAGAGACCTGCTCCCTTCTCACAGTGCCCACCCGCGCTGCTCTGTCCTCAGAGGCAGGCCTGCCTCAGCCTGGCCTCACTCTTGCATCCTGTGGCCTGGATTCTCCTGCCCTGCATTCATGCAAGCTCTACAGGCTTGACAGTATAATGCTTGACTACTTCACCCCTTTCACAGCTGTCCTCCACCCCATGGTCAGGGAAGGAGGTGAGGAGAGGTGTAAACTTTGTCTACCATGAAGAACTGCCCATTGACTGCTGGGCCCTTGCTAACCAACATGAAAGTCTATCAGTTAATGAGATTAGACCAAAAGAGCTGCTTTCCAACTGATGAAAGCCAAAGGCTTTTCTCTTCATCCCCAGAGTCCCTGTCTTCTTTTCTTCCCCTTTTCCAGTTCTCCCCTTCCCAGCATCAGCCCTTGGCTGTAAGAACACCAGAGAGAGCTACCATAAACTGTCATTCCCCTGGCAAGAGTCTAGATAACCAGCAATTCTGCTCACCGTACTGCACAATACACTCGTGCAATTGTCTCTTTCCTTTTCCACGGACCCACTCTCAGCTCCTATCACCCACCATTCATCCTTCCCAAAAAGAATGCACTTGGTATCCCTAAGCAGGATCAGTTTCAGAAGGCCCAGGGCACTCCAGCTCATCTGAGACCAGACCCCTCTCCAGCCACTAGAAATCAATGCACCCCAAGAGCTGGGGCATTATCAGCTCTAGGAGGCACTCAGATTGTCAAGTGAAGATCAATTCAATGACATACATCTCTTGGCTGATTTCTTACTCCAGAGGCCCTCTGGCTTTTTAAAACTTGTGCCTCTGAATTCCAGAGTGCACTCCCTCAGATGACTTGGAGTAGAAAGTCACTTGTGGCAAATAAAGAACAACCTTTTGACAGACGTCATTTTGACCCGTGAAAAATCTACCGAGTGCAGAGAAGAGTGTGGTGCCAAAGTCAAACTTGACAGCAAAGAGTAAAATTACCCTGCTCACAAATGACTGTGAAGACACAGGCTTGCACCTTATGAGCTGTGATGGTCACAGGCATGTGGACAGAAGGTTCGAGAAACTCCGTCATCACAGACTCCGCCCCTGTGTTCTGGTAGATAACTTTTTTACGGAAACTCCACCTCACTGTTTTGTTTATCTGTTGTCCCTGGCTGCTGTGTGCCGCAGTGCAGCATTTACAGCAGAGACCGTGCGCCTTCAAGAGCCTAAAGACTGGCCCTGTTACCACAAACAATGTGCCAGTCTCGACTCTGCCTGCCTGCGTGTGATCATCACTTAGAAGGTGACACACAGTCACTTCGGTTTTGATTCTAATTCTTACAGTTCTGTTTGCAACTTGGCAGGACATGTAAATGCTCCCAATGACATTCTGATAACACAGAGGGAGAGATCATTGTCAATATTCATTGAACAAGAGAACCCAAAACAGAGCACAAACCCCACCTTTGTCCCTTCCTTCCCTGCCCCCACCCCTTGCGAACTCCCACGCTGGCACACTCGTGTGCTTACACACCACCTCACCCTCCTCCTCCATCCTTGCCTGCCCTGGGGAGGAAGAGTCCCAGCTCTGGAATGCTGCCCCACCAGCAATGAAGAACATCTGAGGGAACTCATGGCCGCCCCTGCCTGGCCTGAGACCTGGCTCTTCTGGAGTTTCTCCTGGATTCACTGGGCTTTGGCAACTTGCAAGAACCACTGCTGGGACCACCCTGCCGAGCCCCGTGGCCCCTTCCCACCCCCAAGCACTCTGTCCCGAAAGCTGTTCTCTTCCCTCCCAATCCCAGCTGTTATAACTCCCAGGTAAAGTTTCTCTGGGGCACAGGGTGACCTTGGAGAACTGTGTGGCTTTTCAGAGTGTGGCCTTTCCCTGACTCTTTCTCAGTTCTCTCCTGTGGCCTTTGCGACGTCCCCACCTCCTGTTTTGCCATCTGGCTGCTCTTCCCAGGAGAGAGGACTAGGTGGCTTGCAAGGAGGGAAGAAGGAAGATGAACAGTCTGTGACTTTGAGGGTTGGAAACAATGTTAAATAAACTCCCTTTCCACACAGCACACCGTTCCGGAAGGCAAAGGCCTTGTATGCCTGCAAAGCTGAACACGACTCTGAGCTCTCCTTCACAGCAGGCACCGTCTTCGACAATGGTGAGTTTCCCATCACCTCACAAAAATGGAGGGAAGCAGAGGAGTGAAGCTCCTACCTGGGGCAAGGGGCTCTTTCCCCAAAATCAGACTTCTGGAGGCCTTACCTTGGGTAGACCCACATCAGAGAGATGTTTGGAATTCTGAGTGAGACGGCACCTGGCCTTGGTGTCTCACGTTTGTGAGCACGACCGTCAGAGACAACGGAGAGGGATACAGGGTGGTGGCAATTGTGCAGAGACACGGGACAATCTCATGGTCACCTGCTCTGTCATGTTTCCCCCCTGGGGTCTCAGCCTGCTTTGTTTTCAGCAGCAGGCAAGGCCCATTCCCCAGACAGCCAGGTAAACAGTAAACCTCCTCTTCCTGCTCCTCCCCCTTGAACTTGAGAGCACAGGCAGGACTCCCCCACGTGACATCACAGGGCAGCCAGGGCCTGCAGTGGCATCCTGCTGCAAGAATGAATTGTAGCACCCCGTAAAACTGAGGCTCTGGTGCACCATCACCCCTTTCTTTTCCGTCTTCCTCCCTATAACCCTGTTTTATTGTGAGAAGCGAAGCTGTGGTTTGGGCTAATTATTTACCTAAGAGAAAAATCTGGACCCCTGGGTAGACACCAAGTCTCTGTGATGGCTGTTTTCCTTGGGTGAAGTTCTGCTTCACGGTTAAAACAGTTAGTTCGGTTTGCTTCAAAGGAAGCCAAAAAGGCAACATCCTGTGTCCAGATATTTGTTCTGGCTACCCCTTGCCCCAGGTGTGGTGAGGGCAAAGGTCATACAAATCTGGCCAGACCCTCCTGCCCGGCCCTACACCCGCCTCTCCCCATGTGACTGAGGAGTGTAGGACAGCTGAGAGCTGAACCCTAGAGCCAGACCATGTGCCTGCCCCAGTCTGACACTTGCTCTGATGTGACCTCAAGCAGGGCCATCTCTTCTCTGTCACAGCAGATGACACACCTACCTTCCAGGGTGTGGCAAAGGGACGGCAAGCTAATATGTAGTGTGGGTGTAAAACAGCACTTAGGCAATGGGAGGCATTCAGTGTGCTGTCCTTAGGATTGTCAAGACCTTGTATCCATCTTAGAAAAAGACCGTGGCAATGTGACCTGTTACCAAGGATGGCCTTTCCTTTGTGGCTGACATGCCCTATCCTGACTGACTGTCAGCTAGCTGTAGGTGAACCATGCAGTCACACCCAGAGGGCCTGACACCAGGTGTGCCACGCCTGCTGCATTCTGACCACCTCTTAGTCAGGCATGAGTAGACACAGTAGGAAACAGCACACAGTGCACAGAGATTCCCAGACCTCCTGGGCCAAATTTGAAACTGCGTGTGTCCTGATGAGCCTGTGGTCCACCTCCATGCTTCTGAGTCCAAAGCTCTATACTGAAGCCTTGGCTCTGTTGACTCTCTTCTGGGCCCTGTACAAAGCTGAGCATGTGAAATAACTGCTGCTTGCAAGCCTAGCAGGCCAGCAGCATGCACGACGGGTCTGCCGAAGACAGCCCCAAACTGTGCCACGGTGAGTGTGCCCTACACAGACCAGCTGTAAAAACAAGGTGCAGTTTCCCCCACCACACAAATCGGAACGGGTGTCACACTGGGCAGCTGTACTCCTGCCATGGGTGAGCAGTATACTCAGAGTTATGCAAGTCTCACCACTATCTAATTACAGGATATCTCACACACACACACACACACACACACACACACACACACGCACACACACACGCGCGCACGCGCACGCGCGCACGCGCATGGTGAATCCCACACCCTTTAGCAATCATGATGCTTTACACCTAAACTTTGGATATTTCATACAAATAGAATCACATAATATGTGGTCTTTGTATTTTTTTCAATGATGTTTTTCAAAGATAATCCATGTTGTAACATGTATCTGCACTTTATTTCTTTTTATGGCCAGGTAGTATTTCATCATGTGACTGTACCACAGATGACATAAAATCCACTAGTTAATTGGTGGGATAGCTTTTTGTCACTTCTTCACTGTTAAGAATAATACTCTGTTGACGTTCATGCTTGGGTGTTTTATAGAAGAAGTTCTCCTGGGATTTCTGGGTCACACGGTAGCTCCGTTTACTGCTTGAGGAAGTTCTCCTGGGATTTCTGGGTCACACGGTAGCTCCGTTTACTGCTTGAGGAAACGGCAGACTGCTTCTACAAGGAGCTCGAACCGTTCTGCGTCTCCTCCTTCACTTTAGCTTGCAGTTTTGAAACAGCTCATGAAGTGAACAACAAAAAGGCAGGCAAACGCCTGCCCTTCCCTGAGGGAATGCCCTGCCCAGCAGGTGCTGAGGCTGCTCCTGCCACCCCGAGGTGATCTTCATAAATCCCCGGAAGATGGACACTTGTCGCAAGAAGGAGGCTTGGTTGGTTCCCTTCCCACGCACTCCTGTGATCTCTGGGGTTCATCAGAGTTCTCCAGTGCTGACACGGCCTGCATGCATGTGACCGTGGGCACACTCATGCCACGATGCGTGTGGAGCCAGAGAGCATTTCTTTCTTTTTTAAACTGCCTTTTTGTTTAACCTTGTGTCCCCCATAGCATGCACCTGATCCCACTCAGTTCCCCATCCCTGCCTATCCGCCCTCTGCCCTTTAACTTCCCCACCCCCACAAAAATAGAACTTAAGAGAGAGAAAGAGAATAGGAAGGCCTCAGTCTCTTCATGGACGCTGGGCTGTGACACACTGAGTCACACAGTGAGCCCTTCTGTCCGTGTGTCTTGCGTGTGTTTGGGTCTGGTTTGGGCCTCTGGTTTCTGCCTCCCCATCAATTCTGCACTCACCGGGACTCTTGGACATCCTGCTGTTGCCCCGTGTTGTGGAGATCCTGCAGCTTTGGGTCTGCTCCAGCAGATCACAGATGGGTGGATGGTTCTGGGCCTGGGTGGATGCGGGGTTGGTTAGCTCACTGCTCTGCCCTGTCCTCACTGCCAGGGTGAGCGCTCCAGCATTGTCCTGGCTATTTGACCTCTTGCAGCCATGAGCTGGGGTGGGCCAGCTTTGCTGCTTTCAAGTCCTCAGGGTAGGCTCTCCCGCGCCTGCGCCAACAGGGCTGCCTCGGCAGGATGTAGTGGCCACTGTCCCCAGGGCTGCAGCAATGCGGGGTGGGGACAGCTCTCCCGCTCTCAGGACCTCAGGGCCAACCAGCCCACATCATGCCACAGGTAGTGAGGGCAGAGGGTGTCTCCCCATGACACACATGCCGCCATATGGCATGTGTGGTCTACATCTCCCAAGCGCACATCCCAGGGCCAGTCCACCCTGTCATTAGGGTCAGCTCAGATGAGGTACCAGGCCCACTTTCCTGAGTGCTGCAGCTGGTAGGTCAGCTCCCTCACTCGCCACAGGTGGTAGGAGTGAGGGACAAGACATCTTTCCCTTGCCCTCACCCCCACCAACAGGTGAGCTGCAGGGCCTGCTCTCCCAGTGCTGGAGTGGAAGGGGCAGGGGCAGCTCACACCTGCCTCAGGCATAGAGGGAGAGGGGTGGCGTGTCCCTCCTGCCCATGCCACCACATGCGAGATGAGGGGTCGAGCCAGATCTCTCACGTTCATGTTCTGGGGCCTGCTCCCACCCTGCCCCACCAGCAGGGTCAGCTCTGTTGTGCTGCCTGAGGACATACAGGGTGGTAAAGGGGAGGGTCAGCACCCTGGACAGCTGGAGGGGGCACGGGTGGGGGCATCTTTCCCTTGCCCCCCTGTTACACTGCAGATGAGAGAGGCGGTACCAGCTTTGCGTCTCCACCCCTCAGGACTGGCTCACCGGTGCCCCTGGAGAACCACAGTTCTGGAGTCGGGTGCCCCACTTTTCTGTGAGGCAGGGCCTCTCGTGTGCTGCAGACTGCGGTCTGTCTGTGTTTCCCTGTGTGCTGCAGACTGCGGTCTGTCTGTGTTTCCCTGTGTGCTGCAGACTGTGGTCTGTGTTTACCTGTGTGCTGCAGACTGTGGTCTGTGTTTCCCTGTGTGCTGCAGACTGTGTGTGGTCTGTCTGTGTTTCCCTGTGCGCTGCAGACTGCGGTCTGTGTTTCCCTGTGTGCTGCAGACTGCGGTCTGTGTTTCCCTGTGTGCTGCAGACTGTGGTCTGTGTTTACCTGTGTGCTGCAGACTGTGGTCTGTGTTTCCCTGTGTGCTGCAGACTGTGGTCTGTCTGTGTTTCCCTGTGTGCTGCAGACTGTGGTCTGTCTGTGTTTCCCTGTGTGCTGCAGACTGTGGTCTGTCTGTGTTTCCCTGTGTGCTGCAGACTGTGGTCTGTCTGTGTTTCCCTGTGTGCTGCAGACTGCGGTCTGTGTTTCTCCTGTGTGCTGCAGACTGCGGTCTGTGTTTCTCCTGTGCGCTGCAGACTGCGGTCTGTGTTTCTCCTGTGTGCTGCAGACTGCGGTCTGTCTGTGTTTCCCTGTGTGCTGCAGACTGCGGTCTGTCTGTGTTTCCCTGTGCACTGCAGACTGCGGTCTGTCTGTGTTTCCCTGTGTGCTGCAGACTGCGGTCTGTCTGTGTTTCCCTGTGTGCTGCAGACTGCGGTCTGTCTGTGTTTCCCTGTGTGCTGCAGACTGTGGTCTGTGTTTACCTGTGTGCTGCAGACTGTGGTCTGTGTTTCCCTGTGTGCTGCAGACTGTGGTCTGTCTGTGTTTCCCTGTGCGCTGCAGACTGCGGTCTGTCTGTGTTTCCCTGTGTGCTGCAGACTGTGGTCTGTGTTTCCCTGTGTGCTGCAGACTGTGGTCTGTGTTTACCTGTGTGCTGCAGACTGTGGTCTGTGTTTCCCTGTGTGCTGCAGACTGTGGTCTGTCTGTGTTTCCCTGTGTGCTGCAGACTGTGGTCTGTCTGTGTTTCCCTGTGTGCTGCAGACTGTGGTCTGTCTGTGTTTCCCTGTGTGCTGCAGACTGTGGTCTGTCTGTGTTTCCCTGTGTGCTGCAGACTGCGGTCTGTGTTTCTCCTGTGTGCTGCAGACTGCGGTCTGTGTTTCCCTGTGCGCTGCAGACTGCGGTCTGTGTTTCTCCTGTGTGCTGCAGACTGCGGTCTGTCTGTGTTTCCCTGTGTGCTGCAGACTGCGGTCTGTCTGTGTTTCCCTGTGCACTGCAGACTGCGGTCTGTCTGTGTTTCCCTGTGTGCTGCAGACTGCGGTCTGTCTGTGTTTCCCTGTGTGCTGTAGACTGCGGTCTGTCTGTGTTTCCCTGTGTGCTGCAGACTGCGGTCTGTCTGTGTTTCCCTGTGTGCTGCAGACTGCGGTCTGTGTTTCCCTGTGTGCTGCAGACTGCGGTCTGTGTTTCTCCTGTGTGCTGCAGACTGCAGTCTGTGTTTCCCTGTGTGCTGCAGACTGCGGTCTGTGTTTCTCCTGTGTGCTGCAGACTGCGGTCTGTCTGTGTTTCCCTGTGTGCTGCAGACTGCGGTCTGTCTGTGTTTCCCTGTGTGCTGCAGACTGCGGTCTAGCTTTCAGCCCACTCTCACTCCGCCTCCCATCCTGCCACAGGAGTTCAGGGATTTCAGAAGCCCACTACCGCCTTGGCTTTTACCTCAGGTTCTGGGAGTCAAACATAGGTCATCAGGCTTACACAGAATTGCTTTTATCCTTGGAGCTGTATCCCTGACCCCTGATAGAAAGGCTGATCCACGTTCAAGTTGTCTTGCCTGGTAGTATATCACGGGTCCTATTCTAGAGGGAAAAATCTACATTTATTCTGTCAGAGAAATAGGTGTCATGGAAAGAAATAATTGAGATATTAGGTGAAGAAGTGGCCTTTTCCGACTGTTCCCTCCTACACCGATTCTGGAGAGAGAAGGTAAAGCCTGTGTAACCTGGATGCTCTCTGTAGCTGTCGGGTTAAAGCCTCCTACTGACAGCTATTGACCATGTAAGTTGTTGTCCTGTGTGGAACAGGGAAGACACGGGAAGGGATGTGGGGGTGAAAGTCTGCTGCTTCATAACCATTGATCTCTCAGCCTTGGGATTTCAGGGGCCCAAGGCTCGACTCGGGGGACAGCTTCCATCAGTCCTGGGGTCTGTGCAGCAGAGGATGGATGTGCACTACTGGAAATATCTCCAGTGTCGGCTGTCGCCAGTCTACCAGGAAACTGTCCACTCTGCTAGGATCACCTCAGACACTGACTGGAAAGAGAAGTAATTCGTGTTCTCAGGAGCATTAGTCACGAGGAAGCAGTGTGATTTGTGATACCTAGAATTTTACATGGCAATTGCAAAAATTGGGTTCTTGGCGCACTATTTTCAAGTTTTGAGATGAGGGTCTGACAGACATATCTGTAGGTAACGTGCTTGCTGTGTGGACATGAGGGCCTGAGTCCTACCCCTAGTACCCTTGTCAAAAGTCAGGTGTAGTGTACCTGAGATCACAGTGCGAGGGATCCCTAGAGCTTGGTGGTCATCCCCCCTAGTCAAATCCGTGGGGTCCAGGTGCAGTGAGAGACCCTGTCTCAATAACAAAGGTGGAGAACACCTGAAGAAGACACCAGCACTGGTCTCTGACTTCTACACACATGCATACACGTGTACACACATCCATGCACACATGTGTGCCTGTGCAAGCAAACACACACACACACACACCCTTGAGATGAGCTGGATTCTTCATTGTGATATACAACAAAGCACCATTGTTAAGCCAGAGTTCATCCCTTCCCCAGACCCCATCTCTTCCCCTTTCTATCCCCCCTCCCATTCTCTCTCCCTCCCTACTCTCTTTCTCTTCTCCCGTTCACTATGTTCATTGATAAATTGTCGTTCTCCCAAAGGAATGATATATATAAAACCACCCAGCCCCGGATAGGAGCTCAGAAGGCATTTGAGTGATGAGTAAATGCCTGCTGATCACACAGGTCTGTAACTTCCTCCGGTGGAGGCCTCTTCCCTTTGGGGGTAGCCAGCTGTTAGAGTAGTCACACACTCACCCATTGTCTATAGTGAATCAGCAGAGAAGAAAGACTGACCCGAGCATGCCAGGGACCTATGCTGTAAATAGGACTGTAGCAAAGAGAGCCCAGGTCAGTAGCAGCTTATATTACATTGCTCAACCGGGCTAAACTGCCACCCAGGCAGCTCCTTTCAATGTGTGGTGTGTATGTAGCACATTGACCAGTGCAGTTCAGCCTGCCAACTGCTTACGGAGTACTTCATCAGTCAGCACACTGAGGCAAGCATATGCAGAACTCAGACTGTGGGCTGCGTGCTCAGATGTCCGGGCCTCTGGTACACCTCCATCGTCTACCAGCTGTGTAATTTTTGGCAGGCTGCTTAACCTTTTGGCCCTGAGTTTTTCATCTGTAGAAGAAGACAGCAGCACAGCGGACTTTGTGTTCACCCTGAAGCTAATACAGGTGGAGTTCCAGTTAGTAAGGCTACTTAGTGTGTGCTCGAAGCGTTCACACCAAGGAGCACCTTCTCCTGTGGAAGCAAAGCAGGATATAGTGGGGGAAGGCTTTGGTCTCTGGATTCAAATGCTGGTTTCATTCCCATGACTAAAAGTGCATATTAATTTCTCTAAAATTCTGAGCACATGGCCCCCACAATAGTCAGCCTTTCCAAGCGCCAGATTGTATCATAGTGGATGGGGCAGAGGGGAGTTGCTGAAGGTTGTTGAGCCAGTAGTTGATAAGAAACTGAAATGCATTGAGAAGTCAGGTGGAAAGCATTTTAACAGTTTATTAGTAGGAACCATGAACACTATGTGGGATATGCTATGAATTTTCTGCAAATCAGAAGGCGGGAAGGAGCAGGTAGAAGCCAGTCCATAATACTGTTTATGAAGGAGTTAGGGTTTCAGCTGAGCCCTATGTGAGCCAGAGAACAGATGACAGCAGGAAGAGTGGGACATCTGGGCTCCCTCCTCCAGCCAACCAGAACTCAAATTTCATTCTTAACTGTCACCTTTATTACAAAGGTAATGACACAGAAAAGTCATAGCTTTTAACTTCTACAAACCTGTTAAAATGCAGGTGCCCGAGGCCCATAAGCATACAGATAGGGCTGGGCAAAGGGCTGCTTCATCCCCTGAAATCTGTGTGACACATCTATCTCTAGGTCTTCCTGGCCCTCCCCATAGTCTGCAAATTCCAGTCAGGGTTCTAGATGCCCTCAGTGTCCGTGCTGTTTGAACAACTCTGGGAAGGAAGTACACACATGCATCCACCAATTAGAGCCCATTTGGTCTTTCTTTATTTTGTTTGAATTTTTTTCTCATTTTTAACTCATGTATTTGGGGGAACAGGTTTAATTTGTTTATTTTTGGTTCTAAACATAAGGTTTCCTGAAGCTTTAGTGGGGTCCTCCTGCCTCCACCCCCCAGTTCTGGGAGAGCAGGTACACACTGCTGTAGCTGGCTTTTACAGTGGTTTCTGACAAGCTGAACGCAGTCCACAGACGTATGGACCAAGGACTTTCCCTGCCTTTGTTGTCATCTCCCCAGCGCCTTGGCCATGCTTTATAGGGGGGAAAGCCTTACTAACCTGCATTGGGAGCTCTGCAACCCAGAGAGACCCGGCACCCCTAAGTGTGGTCTGAGGAATCATCTGCTCAGGGTTCTTTCTTCAGGCCTCATGGTAGGAAGTTAGGCAAAGTTTTGGAGGCCAGCTAATAGGTGTCTGACCAGGTCATCATCTAAGGGGTGCCTCCACATACTTTAGTCCTTCTAGAAGTCTCAGAGCCTGTAAGAGTGTGTTTCCTCCCCCATTGGCTTCCATCAGTTTCGTTCTTCTTTCCCTACAAACTGAAACTAGAATTATACAGTAGTGTTGGGGCGGAAGTGCGTTTCTAAAACAAGCTCAGGAAGTCACTTAATTAGCCCAGGAAAGGAACCGGGGGAAATCCATTCTCTCCAAACAATCTTGGATAACTGGGGGTTTCCTAATCTGTTTAGAGCGAGTACCCTGTCCCCCCCCCCCCAGAGCTCTGTGCTTGCGGAGCTGGTTCACAAGGAAGCGCCCCTGCGTCCACACACACACTCATCACCGAGGCCCACAATTCCATCTCTCTTTTCTCCCACTGTGGTGTACTTTACAGACTCAGCCAGATTTCCCCCATGTATTCATTATTGGTGGTTTCCATGGAGTGGGGCCATGACATAACAGGCGTGGGTCTGTAGTCTGTGGATGTTGAAAAAAAATCAGCAGGATGGGAACTTCGAAAGTTGCAGCAGAGGAAGCAGACGGCTTTCTGACGTGTTTATAGGAAAAGGAAAACTTCTAGAGTATAGAAAAGAAAAGCAAGGCAGTCAGTCTGCAGCAGGAAGGAAGGATCTGCAGGGAGCTCAGAAGCAGTGGAAAGAATTTAAAAGCACACAGCTGATCGGCCAAACTAGGCATGGCAGCTCGTGCTGCTCATCCCAGGATTTGCAATGCTGAAGCAGGAAGAGCTCAGATCTTATGAGACCCTCTCTCAAAAAGATAAAAAGCAAAAATGAACACATTTGCAAAATGGACGACCTTAGTAAAGACTAGTTCTCGGCATCCTCCAGGGGCGTGCCACTTGGTACGTGGTGATAAGATGGGTTGGTGCGTGCATGGATGTGTGTACGTAAGGGTGGGTACATGGGTGAGTGCATGGGTGTGTAATGCAAATCTCTTGTGTGTAGTTTAAAACAAGACCTTGAGAAAGTCCATAAAGCCTGAAACTGCATGTGAGAAGGGACTGAATAGGGCCCTTTTCGTTGTGGGGAGAGTTCAGAACACCCTTCATCAGCATGGCTTCATCCCTCCAAAGGTGAAGGACCTCTGTTTCAAACCAGTCCTGGAATTGCATAAGAAGCAGTGTGTACTCATTCCCCAGACTAGGCTCCACACGCTCCAGTACACGGCGTGTCCACCCCCTGCCCTGCCATGACCTCATCCCCCCCCTCTCTCTCTCCCCTTGCAGTTCACCCATCTCAGGAGCCTGGCTGGTTGGAGGGGACTCTGAATGGAAAGACTGGCCTCATCCCAGAGAACTACGTGGAGTTCCTCTAACCTGGAGCCCAGGCAGTCCTGCTGAGCTTCCCGTGGTCTCCATGACAACTGCTGATTCTGGTGTCCTGGCCACTTTTCATTGCCACTGAGAAAGCAGGGAGCCTGACTGCTGCTCCCTGCCAACACGAATGCGTTGGGAACTTGTGTCACATCTCTCCATGATGGTCTCAGCTGACAGCACACAGCCAGCGGTGCTGCAAGGACAGAGAGTCATGGGCAGAGGAGGCCGCCTCATTTCAGTGACCCCTGGAAGCCCCGCAGAGCTGCTTTCTCACGCGGGCCCTGCACAGGGAGCCCTGGTTTCGTTTCAACAGTCATCCAAACCCACAGGCTTCTGGAAGACGAAACAGGATGAGAATAGTCCTACAGAGGGTGCAGCATTGCTGAGCTGGGGGTGCAGCATTGCTGAGCTGGACAAGGCAAGGCAAAGGAACTAAGATGCAGGCTGCCTCTACTACTGCTGTTTGCAGGGGGCGTGCTTCCTCTCTCCTTCCTTCTCCCAGAGACACAGGGCTGCAGGCAGCTGGGCCTGGCGGCAAGCGCAGGGGATGGGGGGGGGGGTGCCGCGCTGTTTACATAAGGTCCAATCTCTCACCATCTCTCCAGCAGCTGTTGGCCTATAATCAGCAGCGTTCAGTCCAGTCCTCTCATGCAAAGAAGCACATGCCCCTCACGTTCTCTGCCACTGAAGGCTTCCATCACTGCCATCACCTAGTAACCATAGCAACCCAACCTACTCTAAAACTAAGCCAAAAATAGTACTCCTCTTTGTATGACACCCCCCTCCATCAGTTCTGGTGGGTTTTTTAATGGTCTTCCAACAATCTGAAGCAAGGGATTAGACCATTAGGGTGGTCTGTCTGAGGCAGACAGGGTAACAGCTAGGGACTGCTCCTTTTCTGGTATATGTCAGCATCATCAGGATAGGTTTGGAGCAAACTCTAGGAACCTGTTGAGATTAAACCCAGACACAATCAGTACTTCTGTTCTTCATGCAATGAGTTCTTGCTTCAGAGGGCCAGATGCTACCTCCCTCTGGGCTAGTGATTGGCGGGTCCCCTCTGGTCCCCACTCTCCCTGCTGCCTGTCTTTGCCCTTGCCAATGACCCCAAACAGCTCCCTAGAATGGTTTTGCTACTGAGGTCCTGTAGAGTTGAGAGATGATTATTGGGCCAAATCTGTAGCCTGAATTTTAAAAGGACATCTGTATTCACTGCCACCAGAGAAAGAGGGGATCATTAACTAGTTGTCCAGGCATGAGGCTATTATAGACAACTCGGAATCTGGAAGACACCAGATGATGAGGCCTGGAGGCTAGGGAGGGTGCCTTCCTTCTAGGAGAGGGAATTCCCGATTAAAAGGCACTGGGTTTCACTGTTATGCATGGGAGACCACCTGGTCATCTCAACGTCATGTGACCTCCAAAGAACGGAATCATGGTATCTTCACATGTACATGCCCTTACACTAGAGGGCCTCTGGACAGACACGCTGCCACGTTCTCCAGGAGCCCCTGGGATGGCAGTGTTGCTCCAGCGTGTCTTTGGTTCTGGAATTCCCTTAGGGTTCTTTAATGAAGAAAAGAAAAACTTGAATTGTGTTGAATTACTGTATCTTTTGCTTTTTTTTAAGATAAATGTGTAAATAGAATGATTTGGAATATTATATGGTAAAGTTTTATATTTGATATTCTTTAAGCTAGTTGCTCCATACCTTTAGTCTTTGATTGCTGAACAAATGTGTTTAAAAGGGTGCAAGAGAGGCAGGGTTGATGAGTCATAGTCATGTCCCCTCTCTGGCCCGTGAAAGAATGTTTCCTTATGGTTCCTGTCGGTAAGCCTGAAAAGTTCATTGTATTCAGTTTTCTGTATCTACGTGTGATTTCCAGGCTTCAGAGTTTAAAGGCTTTTCAGGTAATGAATTTTCAAAGAACTCCCATCTAACAGTAAACTCAGGGTTTAAGTAGGTGGGGCAAGGGGTGACATGTTTATTTGTTTTTGTTTGTTCTTCTCAGGTGTATTTCTTGGTACCCCAGGATGTCCAGACAGAAGGAGATGAGACAATTACTCCTTTTCTTCCACATCTCCTAAGATTTTATAAATATAGCCTAGCTGGTATGTAACTGTGTCTGTCAGTTCTAAGAACAAGAGACCCAGCTGCTACGATTTTTAGTTGGCGGTGTGCTTTTACTCTCTTTCTGTAGGTATGTTTCTGCACTGCTGTTTCTCCTCCAGATTCCCTACAGCTCCAAATTAATTCCCCCAGAGGGCTGTAAGCTGCTACATCTACTGTAGTCCCACTACAGCTGTTAGAGTTTACCAGCTAAAGGATTGTACTGTTGTCACCAGGAACTCAGCCAGGAATAAGGGCAACTCTACCTTCAGTCAGAGAGCCAGACTGAGCCGAGCAAGGCAGACACAGGACTCAACCGCCATTGAAGCTGGGCATGAGGGCTCCTGCATGCAGGCTTAGCACTTGGAAGGCAGAGGCAGGAGGGCTGCCGAAGGCCTAAGGCAGACAGGTTTTGGGGTGGGGAGGAGGACCGAAAACTAAAGAAAGAAAGGAAATAGACTCAGGTCCCTAACCTATTCCCTGTGAGCTTGAGAACCAATTAAAAGAGCCCAGTATGATACTCTGATGATTTAAATGGTCACCTGCCCTGTCATAAGTGAGGTGTTCTTGTAGTCAGGTCCCAGCATGACTGCTTGGATGCACATCCTCTCTGCTGAGCTGGCCGTGGTTTGAAGCCTCTCTCTTAGGCTGACCTCCTTCCAGCTTCCCTGAGGCCATGTGTGGCCTATGACAGATGGTCACTCTGTTTCCCTCTGTCCAGCTAGGCCTCCCTCCTCATCATCAGCTAACAAACTGGGGAGGTGAATAGGAGCCAAGTGAACTGGAATATTAAAAATGAAACATGCCCTTTCTGCTCTCTGAACTCCCCCTCAACTCCCGTGGGTAAGGATGACTGGTGTAAAACGTGGGGAGTGGGTTATCCAAATGGAGGTCCATTGATCGAATTCCCAAAGATTCCCCAAGCATTGAGTTTCTCTTCTAGTCCCTGTGATCAGCTGGTTATGACCTGAACTGGGTGTTTTTATGATGATTGGCCCACTCCACCTTGAGATACAGAGTTCTATAACTGAATAGTGTCATGCATGCCTTGAGAAGATAGCTGGTTCCAAATCCCTGTCCCTAAGCAAGGAAAACCTGGACTTGCTGAAGATTAGATTCTCCCCCAGTTTTCAAGATCATTGTATAGCAACGAACTCGATTTAGTGGACCCCTCAGGAGCCTATCAGTACTGGAGCCAGTTCTTAGTTTTTCTAAAGCCAGTTGTGGAGTCTTGTAGGTGCTTTCTTTGCAGTGAAGAAAAGAGAAAGTTAGCATAAGTAATTGGAGACCAGCACTGTGGCAATGAGCCATGCTGGTTTCTTGGGAATTGCAGGCACACACCCACAACTCTCTACAGGAGCGTGCCACACCTGGATCTCAGAGAAATCCCTCCTGGAAACGGTAACACCAATCATACCAAAACTGTTACTCTGTCTTAGAGGTTCCAGAAGTGTCCATGATTGAGGCATGAGGAAATAGACTAAAGATGATGTGATTGTGTATTCATGGCTGGCTGTTGACACCTGTCATCCTCTGGTACCTGCTTTCAGAGACAAAGCTACTCTCCCAGCTTCATAGCCATGGAGCTCCCAGGTGACCACCCTGGCACCCCACATTTGCTCCGTCACCCATTGTTCCTCATAGATACCTGACTTTCGAAGGAATGTCCTGGGTGTCTGTGGAGGGAGTTATCCGCCACCTCTGACAAACTTGACAGTGATCATGTATGTAGACAGCCCTGCCCCTTAGCCCTTAGTCAGCCAGGTGCCCTTCACACCCCACAGTGGTGTTTGAGAAATGCCTTTTGTGCTCAAATATTTCTGAAGCCATGCTGATCTAGTGGCTGTCTGTGAGGATAGCATCAAACTGACAACAGCAAGAGAGCAGTGAGCCCCACACATTCCTCAACACTCCCGAGACAAGACTCCAACAAGTAATAATTAGCTCTCTTCCTCTTGCCCCCACAGTACTATATAACTTAGAGTTTCCCAAAGCAGACAACGATTCCAGATGTCACTCAGAGGCAGCCTTGTGTTCGTGGGAAGAAAAGCATAGATATAAAAATGCCAGGATCAGAAAGAAAAAAGTGAGCCATACCGAGAAGCCCCTGATCTTTATAGAGTGCTAAGTTCTGCTCTTACAGGAGCAGGGGGCAGGGGTAGAAATGGACTATGGCAGGAAAAAATTCACCACTAATAATTTTTCACAAGTCTGTAGGACACACAATGAAAATACCCTTCATGGTGGAATGTTTTAGACAGCAAGAACCGAGCGTAGTCCTAACCCATGGAAGGTCAGTTGAGAACTGTTGTGTCAGAATTAGTGTAGTTGGTGGGGTTCAGCCAGGCTGGGACATTCTGTACCATCCCACATCCACAGTTCCCATAGGCTTCTGAGTAACAGTCACCAGCGGCGTTCCTCAGGGTCAAGATGCCAGGACCAGCATAGTGTCTGTGAAAACATCCATCTGGTGATTACAAAAGTTGTGTGTGCATGTGTTCCTGTGTGTGTCATGTATGGCACATACCTACATGTGTAAAGATATAGCCTAATGATGGACACACATGAGCTTACACTTCCAAAACTTTTCCCGCTTTGGAGATTTGGAAGTAGGGTCTCAGAGGCATGCAAGGCTGTTGATTCCCATTCAAAAGATCAAAGATGCAAGTGAGTACCATCCAAAGCCTGCATTCACATTTATCACGTAGTCATCTGCGGCTGTGTTCCTTGTGACTTATTAAAAGTCGTGTCAAAAACTCAAACCCAGTAGCTAATGCTAGGCTAGTGTTCAAAAGCACTCTAAAAGACATTTACTCCTTATTTTGGGAAATAAACTATTTGCATGTTTAATTCATCTTTTAGGCTACCTTTGAGTATACTGTACAGTGCTGTGTGATATAATATCAATAAATTACTTATAAATGGCACTTTAATATTTTCTTTTGAAAAATCATAAATAATGCACTGTTGTAAATTTCAGTATTGAATATTGACTGGTGCATAGAATCAAATTCTGTAATTAAATAGTAACCTGCAAATAGGATAGAACATTTTTCCTGTTATAAAAAAAAAACAGTTTGCCATGTTCAGGCTTTTAAAAAATGTGTTTCTGTGCCACTGTGTGTATCTATGAAGAAAATACAATTTTTGTCAAGCACCTCTGAAACTTGTCTTTTTTATGTTTGGTTTGTGTACGTGGCAATCCCTATAAAGTAGAAGTATAACTTTTGAATTAAATGATTTTTCCATTTGATGGTGTGCTCATATCTTGAATTTCTGGTCAATTTCGATTCAACATATCTTAATTTCTTCTAATCTGCATTTGTACAGTGATCAAAGATCACAGTATAGGCCCTTACAGTTCTGAACATCAACTAGAGGGCTGGGTTTTTGTTCTTGTTGTTTCTTTCCTTTTCTTTTCTTTTTATGACCTGGAAGTGTCTCTGTGGTCTATTTATCAACAAGTCAAATGCTGTTATACTTGACTCGGCTACTCAGACCTCTCACACAGTTAAGTCTCACATTGTCATAGCCCATATAAAACTAATGATCTTATCTGCTGGAACACACCATAGGCTTGAGCCTTCCACGGAGTGCTCCTGCTTCTCCAGCCTTATAGTAATGCCCTGTGTCGTTGCTCAGGACCCGGGGTTACAGTGAACTTCTAGTCCTAGCTTAAGTACCAGCTCAAGTACCAAGAACTCATAGATGCCTCTGAAGGAAGGGGACCTGGGAGCCGGGGTAAAGCTTCCCACCACATGCTTGCCCGACATGGAGAAGGAGGGGGAGCTGGGGAAGCTCCTTTGGAGCCTGGATTTATGGAGGAAGCTATTTGAATGTGTGGGTTGCATGTGAGCAGTCTCTGTCACCCTCCTCTGCCAGGCTTGGCCTTGGTTGAACTCTGGGAACAGCACAAATAACCCACACCTGTTGTCCTCGCCGGGTCTGCAGGTCCTCTCGAATCACTCAGCCCTTGAAGCCTACACATGTGACATGTTTGGTTCTGAGCTGAGACTTTCTGAGCTCAAAAGCAGCGTGGGGAAGAATGGATTTATATGGTGTATGTGTCTCCATCACAGCAGGTCATTGAGGGAAGCCAGATCAGGAACTCAGTCAAGTAGGTGAAGAGGCAGAGACCATGGAGGAATGCTGCCTATCAGCTCTCTCCAGCTTTCCTAGCTACTAACACAGCTCTGCCTAGGATTAGCACCACACACAATGGGCTAACTTCCCCTTCATTAGTTAGCAATTAAGAAAATGCCCCCACTGGCATGCCCATGGGCCAGTCCATTGAAGGCAATGCCTCCATTGAACTTTCCTCTTCCCCAGGATTCTCTTGTCTCAAGTTGACTAGCCAAGCACATACAAGTCTGACTCTGTCGCCAAGAGAGTGACATGTGTGTGTCTCTTTCTGTCCTGTCTAGCCTTGTCCTTCCCAACAGGCTTCCCAGTCACTCTGATTTTTGTGTCATTACAATGTGAAAGGTTTTCATTTTTGGTTTGCTTGTAGTAGCCCCTGGAGCAGAACTCAAATGGTGTTGTGCCCAGTGGCTTGCGATCATGTTAGTTCTGGCAGCATGGTAGGTTGGTTGTTAGAGCCTGTGGTTAGAAGTAGACTTGATTGACAACTGAAACTACGTGACTGTTCGTGGGTGTGAAGAAATACTTTCTCAGGCCCCAAACAAGTGCCAGCTCTCGAGAATTATGGCATGTCTTTCTTCTTTCCTCAGATCTGTCTTGGACCTCACGCAGATGCCACACATCTCTTGCTGCTTTCTAAGTTAAGCTGCGACTAATTAGCTGTGCTGAACTAGCCATTGTTGACTGAGTCTGGCCTGCTCAGTGGCAAGGATTCACTCTAACCAAGGCAGTAACTGGTGGGTGAGGCCCCTGGTCTGGGAACACTGTCCTAGGGGAAGGGAAGCATATACCTAGGTACCAGAGTATAGCCCTGGGATGCTCAGCCAGCATCAGACATTTGGGGACCATAGCAGGACGGTTTTCCATTGAAATGATCAAGAACATGTCTCACAGCAGTTGGCTGTCACACTACATAGCTCTCCAGTCTTTTTATGTAATTGACCCCAGGAGCTTGGCCACAGCCTCCTCTAGTGAGGCCCAGCTTGCTATAATACTCCTTCCTGAGCCCATCCAGCTATCCAGTAAAGATTTGAATTCATGGAGTTCTTTCTGAAGGCATCAACTCACATCTTACCATGTCCTGTGCCCACGCTGAAGTTCAAATAAAGTTCTGGCACCATGGCCTGATGTCCCTTTTGCATTTATTAATTTAAGTATAGGGTAAGTGACCCTTGACAAAATGCTGTATTTGCTCATAGGCTCAGAGTAAAGACTTTTCTTTCTGCCCTCCACTCAGGCACATGGCCTCCCCAGCTGCTGGTCCTCTCAACTAGTGCTTAGCACAACAAACCATCTGGATAACCCAATGGCCAAGAGTCAAAAGCCCCTTCACTGTCATCTGGGTTGCCGGTGACTCATGCTGATTGAGGCCCCTTCAACAAAACTCAGAATCACCCAAACATTAAAAGCACACTCCTTCCTAAGGGCCCATCGAGGAAATTCCACGCGGCCCCTTGGGACCTGGTCTGGTATCTATCACTCTCACTAAGGGAATTCTTTGATTCTGACTGAAGTTTCCCATGGTGCAGCTGGAGTCCATTTCCGTCCTGGCTTTCGTCTGATGAAGAATTAACTGGTTACCACCCTTCTGCAGAGCCTACGATATTTATGCTTCCACTCGGTGGTTTCCTCTTGACCGAGCCACATGCCAGGCGCTGCTAACGTTGCGAAAGGAGCACACCTCTGACTTTATGGAGCTCACGCAGGCTTCGCGGAGAAGCTATGGGAGACAGAACCAGAGGTCACCTGGAAGAGGTGACCTTCAAGATGGACCTTGGTAGCCGGAAAGCATGAGCCACTTAGGTACATGGGAAAGTGTCCCAGCCCTCCCACGCAGAACGGCAGTGAGGGTCGGGAATGGGGTGGCCTCGGTGTTACTGCGCCATGGGGAGATAGGCCTCTCTGGAGGGTGCAGACGGTTCACCCTCACCTGTTCCCGCCCTAGCTTTGGGCTTCCGTTTCATCCTCAACTGACAAAATTCTTTCTCACTGGGCACGTTCAGCACCTTGCTAGATCCCCTTCCTAAACGCTCAAGACGCAAAGCACAATAATTGTCTGTCTAATAGGTAATAGAACTGTTCGTGGAGGTCACACAAGCTAGAACGAGGAGAACTGACTATCCCAGTGTAAAGTCTGTCTAGTTCTGCAATCCTTTGAAAGCCTTTATAGAAACCCTTCATAGGTGATCATGTCTGCGTGCACAGCAGTCATGTCCCACGCAGGACTGCTCCCAGGTTTGGTAGAGGGCTATCCTTCCCTGGTTTTGCTTAGGCTGTCTCTCCCGACCCCCATTTCTGTCTTCCTGGTCCCTGTGTGTGCTGTCAACAGCCTCCTCTTGGCCTTCAGAGTCAAGAGCCTGCCAGAGAGCACCGCTTCTGGGATGCTCAGCTTTGGACCCACAGAGGCAGGGCGAGAGCCGGGCACGTGTGAGTGACAGCCCTCTCTCCTCTTGGAGCCTCTTGTTCTCGCATCTCGGGCTAACAGCTCCTCAGTGGTTGAGTTTCCTGCACAAACTCTTGGTTTCCAGATCAGCCCCCACCCCAGATTCCAGCTGTAAGCGTTGGCGGGCCCACACCACCTTCGAGCCTGCACTGTGGAGCATCTACAGAGGCCCAGGCATGCTTGCCTGACTGGAAATATGGCATGTGAATTTTTAAAAAAAATATTATGAAAACATTTTCCCCCACCTGGACCCAGCTGCTGAGGAAAGAACTTCAGACCAGGGAAACCCCGTGGGTTTGTGTCTTCTCGCAGAAGTGTCTCCAGTCTGATTACCCCGTGCTCCGTATGAGGCCATTGTGCGGCTTTAGTGGAAAAGTCAGACCAAGAGGGGGAGAGGGGAGCCCACCATGGATGACCCGGGCACAGAGAATTCCTGACTCGTACTGGGTTTCTCTCCTAGAGTGGAAAGCTAGTCCTCCCTGGGCCGACCTCAGGTGCGGGCCGACCTCCAGGACTCAGAGGACAGAGCCGTTCTGGGTTACAGAGCACACTCGCGCCCGCTAGACCTCACACTGACTCTTCCTCGAGTCCACCTATTTAATTCTCAAAGCAAACCCATGAAACGGGTGCCTGCTGTTATCCCATCATGCCTGTGAGGAAGTCAAATACTAGATTAGGCAGCACGTTCCAAGTGACGGAGTTAATCAAAGCAGAGCTAACCCCGGCTCACCCCAGCGTTTACACATCCAGAACTGTCTCACTGGGGAAGGCCCCCAGGCTTCACCCCATTACGCCCTCCATTCCCCCACCCTAAGGGAATAGCTGTTGTTCTTATCTGCGGACAGCCAGCACGCTTTCTGCTAGTAAGAGCGCCTCACTTTTGCCCCTTACCCTCTGGTCCCTAGGGTTTGTGTGGCCTTGCGTCAACCCAGCGTCCAGTGGTGACCATGTGTTCTGGGGTGAGATCAAGCGTTTGACTGCTTCAGGAATGAACCCAGGTCTACAGGGCCACAGCTTTGACCCGGAGCAAGGTACGCAAGCCCAGCGTGGGACAGCATCAGCTGTGCTGTGACACACTCGGCGGCTCTCTGCACCAGTTCTTCCTGCCGCGTCTGTTATCTGAAGGCCCAGCGTGAGGCCCGTCCCTGCTTGTGAGGAGTGAAGGGTGCATCTGCTGGAAAACTTGCCTCAGATAGCAAACGGAAACCTGTGTTTGTTGGAACATAAAGTGAGCAAACCCTGTCCTGGTTTGAGCAACCCTGGAATTGGCTCACACAAAGAGAAGCCCCATGTCCGCGTGCCGCAAGCCGGGCTTATTTTTACAGTTCTGACATTTGTTCTCCTTTCTGAGCCAGGAGAGGACATGACTAGATCTCCTAAGGACAGGGAGGAATTCTGTGTGTCAGAGCCCTCTAAAGAAGATTTTCCCAGCCCCGGCTGATCGGCCCTGCAGTGGTACATCAGTGTCAAGCTGGCTTCACCCCAGAGTTCTCATCTCTAAGCAGTAAATCATGTCTAACCAGGAGATGGAACTGGGTGCCCTAGAGCTCTCAGAGAACCGAGCACGCCCTGAGGCCACACCTAGACCTGCTCAGCAGACCCATGCACACAGGTCTGAGAAACTCCAGACACCCAGTTCAGACCTTCACCTCTCCTTGGGTGGGGCAGCATAACTGGGCCTCTAGGGGTCCATGGGTGGGTATATCTTAGCCACCCTTGGAGGCCCTGTTGTGGCACCTTGTCTATGATATACTCAGTGTCAAGACTGCCAGATAAAAGTAAAAATTCCAGCCTTGACAGGAAGGCCCACAGGCTGGGAGGACTTCACCCAGGAGCCTGCTTTCAATAATGTACTGTACTACTCTCAAGGCTCTCTCTCTCTCTCTCTCTCTCTCTCTCTCTCTCTCTCTCTCTCTCTCTCTCTCTCTCTGTGTGTGTGTGTGTGTGTGTGTGTGTTGAGCAAAACTTCAAAACTCAGCCCCACACCCGAATCAGGGAGGAAGAGAAAAGGGAGACAGAGGTAAGGAGAGATGAAATGAGAGAGAAGGAGAATGAGGAGAGAAGAGACTAGAATTTCAGACACCCACATGGGGGTGGGGGAAAGAGAGCGGGAAAGGAGCAATCCTAGCTCCTTAGCTTAGCATTTGAGGTTCTCCCCAAACTGGCCCCAACCTTTTCTCTTTTTTTTGAAAGACTTCCCCAGAGTCATCAATTCTTTATCACTCCATGCGATACGGACCAATGCTCATGTTTTTATTTGCTTAGCTTTCATTAGACATCTGTGGGATCCATGCCTTAGTGCTAGGCACTCTTTTCACTTGTGTTCCTGAGGTTAAGCTAGGCTTGAGTTCCCTGCGTGTCTTTCACTCCAGTGGGGTGTCAGCTGCCATTGCCTGCCACGTTCCGCTAGCCTTTTGTCTGACTGGAGCAATGCTTTTCTTTGGGGAAGCCCCCTCCTGCCCTTGGGGCCCATGAGTTTTATGGGTTGGCATCTGTATTATATTAGTGTTCTCTAGAGTAACAGAACTTATAGAATGAATCTCTCTCTCTCTCTCTCTCTCTCTCTCTCTCTCTGACTTTCAGGCTGTGGTCTGGTTAATCTAGCAATGTCCAGCTATACATGGAAAGTCCAGGAACCCAGTGGTTGCTCAGTCCATGAGGTTGGATGTCTCAGCTGATCTTCAGTAGATGCTAGAACCCTGAAGAAGAGGCTCTAATGCAGTGGAGGATGGACTTGCTAGCAAGGCAAGAGCAAGCAGACAACGAGCAAAAGCTTCGTCTTCCGTGTCCTTACAGAGGCTTCCAGCAGGAGGTGCGGCCCAGATCAAAGGTGTGTCTTCTCACCTCAAGACTCAGGTTAAAGACCTGTGTCTTCTCACCTCAAGACTCAGGTTAAAGACATGTGTCTTCTCACCTCAGGATCCTGTTTGGAATGATTCTTCCTACTTCAAGTTAAGCAAAACTTCCCTCACTGATGTGGCCCCCATTTCTGGATTTTAGTTCATTCCAGATGTAGTCAAGTTGACAACCAAGAACAGCCGCATCAACCCTGGAACCATGCTCAGTCACCATGGGGCTAACACAGCCTGAGGAGAATCAATGGGGGGGGGGCTTAAGATTAGTCATAACAGACTTTCTCTGTGGCTAATCTGAGTCATGAGGACAACTGGCAGTCATCGCATTGCTTGAAAGGGGGAGCTGGCCGCAACCCTGGGCAGCCTTTGTACAGCGCTGTGAGAGGGAAGGGCAGCACTCGTCATCCCTGGGATGGATGCCCTAAGCTTTCCTAGCACACCCGTGAATTCTCATTGTCTCCCACACACTTTGCTGTTGTGACCAGGTTTCTAGATAAAACACTGTGGCCACCTCTACAGCTGTGCGGCTCTCCAGCGGTAAGGACAGGACACTGGCTCTGCTGGCAAGGAGTGTGGCTGCTTCCTGACTGTGCAACCTTTGGGTACACCTGTATCTTCTCAGAGGATCAGCCTCCTCAGCTTTAAACTGGATGTAAAAATGCCCTCCTTCCAAAGTTGTATTGACATGGCACTAATGTGTTTCATGAAGCTCCTTGTCCTCAGACTTCATTATCACAGTCTGGAGTTCCCTGGTGCCTTGCAAAGAGCTGGGAATATCTAGATCCTGAGTACATTGTACATGGCCATGACTGTACTTGGCCAACCAGGGTTAGGAGGCATTGGGGCTGCATCACTAGAGGACCATGCCACCGTCATCTGGTTCTCCACTGGGTTCCCTAGCCAAACCCAAAAGGACCAGATGTAAACAGATATCTGTGCTGAGAGCTACCCAAAGGACAGTGTCTGAAACATACATGGTCTAGCCTAAACACAGGACAGGAACCAATCAGATGTTGGCTCCTGGAAAGGGAAGATGATGCCCTTGGAAATGGGGACAGAGGATGGAGGGCTCCTGGGATGGAGCTGGGACTGATGACCGTGTCATGTAAGGTACACATCTGAAGACACAAGGAGCCCTGTGTGCTGAGCAGGAGGCTTGCTGGAGACAACAGTCAGAACCATGGAAAGAGAGAAAGTCCTGACCCACCTGCATTTCCCTAGAGGGACCTGTTGTGCGTTGAGCCTAGGATCTAGAATTAAAAATGACCATTATGACCTTAAAATGACCATGTTTGAAGACTGGGTGAATTTGAATGGCTTTTGTTTCTTAAAACCAGAAGAGACCTTTCTAGAAGTGGCAGCAGAGAGCTTCTGGTAGCTGGGTGATTGGCCCACGGTCATGTGACAACCAAGGGTTTTTTAGTCTGAACACATGGCTTTCAGGGTGGAGCATCCACATGGGTGAGCAGAGAGTTTGCCAAGCACAGTGGGAAGGACAGGTTGAGAAATGCCCGTGAACTGAATCCCTAATTCCTGCAACCAGCGGTTTCCTTTTCATTGTTAACATTGCAGGTTGCTTGTCAACACACATATATGTACACATGCATGTACACATGTATGTGCAATGGTGTTAGGCAAGTAGGGATGATTGCTTTCTTCACTCTCTGTGGCCCTAAGACCTTACTTTTGGTGACATCTAGAACAGCTTCCTGAGAACGGCAAACCTGAGCCCTTGAGCACACTGGAAAATCTCAAGCCAATGGCCACATGCATGGTTCCAGGACCCTGGAGAGAGCGAGAGAGAGAGAGACCTGAAGAGGAGGGACAGGCCATGCCATTCCACAGAAGCCTAGCTGGCCGTCCATCCTCAACTGCAGACTCAGCTCCGCCCATCCCTGCTCAGGCCCCAAACAAAGCTGATGAAACATATTCTTGGAACCCACAGAGAGGCCTGTTCTTCCAGGCCTCTCTACAACTAGTTGGTAACTGTGCAGGGATCTTACAGTTGCTTGTTGAACTGCTAGGAGGTCAGAATCAGCATCAGTGGGGTTCTTCATTTTGGCATAGCCAAGGCTGCTAAGACCGCCAAATGCTACAGACGGAATCCTGCCCCCACCCCCACCCCCATAGCTGGTTGCTCAGTGCCAGCACATTTTAGTCTGCCTGGGAGCTGACCAGCTAGGTGGCACTTGAGCTTGCCTTGGTCTACAGTCTGGATGGTTGTACTGTAAGAGGGGAAGAAGAATGGAGGGCAGCTCATGGAAAAAGAAGAAGCCGCAATTCCTCCCTTGGAGCAGTGCAGAGCGCCACAGTTGACTGGCTGAGGAGACAAAACGCAGCCCTTTCCGAGCAAGCCTGCACTCTGCCCTTGGAATCAACAGCTGGTTTGTGTTTATTTGAATCTGTCTTAACAGGACCTAGAATAAGGGATTTAGTCCCCCTCCTCCAGGGGGCTTCTTAGCAGTTAGTGAGAGCTGCAGGGAACCTCCTGCAGGCCCTGCCCATCTGAACACGGCAGACAGGGACCCTCCATGCAAGCCAGGCAGACAGGAAGTGCCCCAGCTCCTTCCCCAAGTCAGTGCCTCCACCATTCAGGGCTTCTTTGGGAGCAGAGGAGCATTCTTTCCTTTGATGACTGCTGTGGGCAGGAGGCCAGATGGAGGGCAGGGGCAGAAAGGGGAAGTGATAAAGCCAACAGGGTCCAATGTCCATGGGAGCCAGGCTTTGTCAGAGCCCCCCCCACACACACACACCCTGCGACGGTAGGAGCCTTGGAGTTCTCAGGGCCTCCTTAAAACCAAGGACTCAGATACGGTGTGGCTAAGATATGCTGCTCCAGACTCTGTTTTCAGCTGGCATCTGAGGTGGGCATAAGATTAGGGGTCCTCAAAAGTAATCCCCAGGTCACTGGAGGGGCACCAAAGCCAGACATGATTGATAGGTTAACACGTATGTTTCCCTTTGATTAAATATTGAGACCTTCTGATTTGTTTTACAATATTATTAGGAGGTTTCCTTGGCTCACAGATGTATGAGTGAGAAGTTTCTTTATGGTGATAAATACAGACAAGTAAGAGTGGAAAAATCCATATTTACCTAGATGATAAATCAGAGGATAACCATGTGACAAAAGACCTCCCCTGAGTTTCCTCTGCACTATGAAATGAATTTACTCACTGCAAAAAATTGACTTCTAGTAACCCAATTGCTGTAAAGTGGCTGAAGTGCACAGGGCTCTGGCAGGTTCTACACAGCCACGGCTCCCACTTTGCAGCTGAATAGAGTCCAGGTAGCTTTTGGTCAAAGCTGAAACCATTACCAATGCAGGCTGTCACTAAGAAAGTCATTGTTCCTGCTTTTACCTGTCCCACATAGACTCGCAAGCAAAGTAAAGCCTGGATGCTCACATGATCCATCCGCAAAGGAAGGTCAATGTGGTCAGCTGACTAATAATGGGGGGTTTTAGTGAGCTCCTCAAGCTCTCTACACAGCCTCTGTAATTGTGACTCTCTGAACCATCATTTTAAAGTCAAGAGGAAAGGTAATTCCTACATGTAGAGACATCAGAAAGATTAGGAGAAACCAAGCAGATGCACGCATGCACATACACACACACACCACAATACACATATCACATACATACACACATCACAACATATACAGACGTACACACACACATATGTACATATACACACACCACACACATATACACACACATACACACAACACACAAATACACACATATACACACATCACATTCATACACACATCACACACATACACACACACACAACTTCAAGCATGTGACATAAAACGTTCAGAGACCACCACTTAACTTTTGTAAAAGTTAATCTTGGTGAGTTTCTCTCCTTTTGTCTCCAAAGCAGGAATAATCACAACCCCAAAGCATAATTGTTTCAACAATTAAATTAAATGAATTACCTACAGTATCTGGTGAGTATCTAGAACTATTGATCACCAGACTCAGTAAAAACAATTGTAACTAGCTGAGTAAAAACTTCCGACTCTTAATAATAAAGGTGCACGAGGAAGTTCTCTCTCACACAGGAGCTGAAAGCCGCTGTATGATAGAAGGCCTGACAGGATCTCTGCTCCCACCCATAGCACTGGAGTGCTTGAGTGAATCAAGAATCATCAATGGATGATTCACGTCAGATATTTGCATAATCTCAAAGTATCTCTGTACTAAATACCTATCCATCCAAAAGTATAAAGTGGTGACTTTGTAATGGAATCTAGCAGACACCAACATTTTATTGTTTGAAATGTGATTTCCAGACTACCCTTGTCCTCCAGGGCTCAAGAGATCCTCCTGCCTCACTCCTCCAGATGCCTGGGCCTATGTCTGTGAAGTGCATGCTAAGACTAAGTTTTAAATTTATGTGTGTGTATGTGTGTGTGTGTGTATGTGTACACATATGACTCAGAGTACAACTTTTGGATGTTGGTTCTCTCCCTTTGCCACGTGGGTTGTAGAAATAAAACTCAGGTTGTCATGCTTGGAGGCCAAATGCCTTTACCTTCTGAGCCATCTCGTTGGTCCTAGGACTAGCTTTTAATGGGATGGACCAATAATATGTACCTCCTAGGAGACATTGAGAGGGACCTAAAAAACCCTTCCAAAAATGTATAATTTGAACAGTACCCTATAGAGACCTATCAGTACTGAGGTACTTAAGTTGTTCACTCTAAAAATGTCAGATTTTAGAACAATTCTAATGCCCTCAGACATGAAAAATGGGTGTAGTACATAAGCTTGATTTCCATGGATAGAAAGGATGCTGTAGGGAAATATAGGATAACAGATTAGTTAACTATATTGTGTATGTGTTCATCCTGTGATAGAGACAATTGCATTATAATTTGAAAGGGTAGAATTAGGCAGACTGTTTCAGAATGTATGTAACTAAGGTAAAAGGCATTCATCTACAACTTTCTCTTAAGTCACAAAGCAAAAAATTTAAAGGGGCTGAGGAGATGGCTCAACAGTTAGGAGCCTTTATTGCTCTTAAAGAGGACTGGAGTTTGGTGGCCAGACCCCTTGTCCAGAAGCTTTCAACTGCCTGTGACTCCAACTCCAGGGGATCTGAACTGATGCTTCTAGCTTCTGGGTGTGCCTGTAATCATGTGCACACACCCCAAACAGACTCACCTAATTAAAGGTAAAAGAAGTCCTTAAAAACTAAAGATGACGTGTGAAGCAAATGTAATCAGATGCTAACATTGACTGTATTTTGGTAGAGCTTGTCTGGGAATTATTGAGGCTTATCACCTTTTTGGAAGCCTAATATCATGCTTAGAGAAGTATGCAGTCATGCCAGACAACTGATAGTGTTTGTTGTTCTATCAATTAATGCTAAGCACAGACACAGACTCTGTTCTTGAGAGCTTAGAGGCTAAAGAGAAAAGGAACACAGTGTCAACCCTGGGACTCACCAGGAGACACTTTTAACTTTCAGGATTTTTAGCATGAAGTGTAAGCCTGCAGCAGCCAACTGTCATTCGTCTTGGTTAGTTCCTCTTTGTGGTTCCAGGAGTGTGGTCCAGGTGGACTGTGTGCCTTACAGAGTACGTTCAGCTCCTTGATGCTGCCTCCAAGCTTCCTGTGTCTGGAAGGCGCTTTAGTGCACCAGACGCTGGGTCTAGCTTCCAGCCCCAGAGAAGACTGTAAAAAGGCATTCCAGGCTAAGGGTTTAATCTTGGCTCTGTCTCTGTCAATTTGAGGATCTAAGTATAAGAGAGTGCTTTTAGCAGTACAAAGTGCCCTGTGAATACATCGGCCATTCACTGTGTGCCTTGTGGTGGAGCCTGTCACTTTGTGGCTAAGAAGGCAGGCTCCAGAATCAGCCAGACTGCTCCCAAATCTAGAGTCACTATTGACAGGAGAGGTGATTTGGGGAGAGCCATTTGACACCTCTGCCCTCTACTTTCCTCATCTATAAAATGGGGATAAAAACCATTATATGGAATTCAACTCAGACAGATGATACAGCTGACAAGATCCTGCAAATGATAGGTTTTATGGCCGTGCATCCTTGAGTGTCTCCAGTGTGATACTGTCTTGAGGTGGCCCCGAATCAGAACAGTTTCACTAGGATATTTGGTAATGATCCTTTTCCTGTCTTGGCCAGACTACCATCTCATGACATACATCACTGATTACTTTGAACACTGACTTTTCTCCTGGCACTAAGTCCATCCTGCTGGTGTCCAGAAGGAAAGCCAGGGAAGAGAGTCGGATCGTTGTCCTCCCCCACCTTAGGCTCCCACTTGCCAGTTGACCCTTGGGAACGCTGGGGCTTCTGCAATCCTAGAGGGACTCACCTCACCTGGAAAGCTCCCCCGGAGGACGTGCAACTGTACAGAGACCCTCAGTGCCAGCCCAGAGCTGTGTCCTCAGTGTGACATCGTCCCAGGAGCCCGAGTGTGCAGATTCTCCTATGTAGCCGTGGGGAAGGCAGTGGCTTTGCGGCTATGGCTTTGTAAATACACCCAGGATCTGGGAGCAGTACTTACCCCACCAGTGCACAGCGGCCCGAGCCATACCTCAGGAATAGATGCTGGACAAAAATGTGTCAGAGGAAAAATATGCCCTCCAAGTTTTCCCTCTCAAGTTCCACGCCCATATTTCTGCCAGCCTGCTGGCCATCTCTAGTTAGATGACCCATGGTCCTGTCTTCACCAAAACAACATGTCCCCAGTGGCAGCTGACCCTCCTTCCCCATTCTGTGCCAGCCAACTGAGAAACCCTGAAACCTGCTGCCTCTGCCCATCTGCCCCTTCAGTTAGCATGTCTTCTCCACTGAGAATGCACAGTGGCGCATGCCTCATTCCTCCTCTTTGGGTCTCACGTGTTGCCCATTGGGGCCTCAGGATCCCTCGCTGAACCCCCAGTCTCTCTGAACTCATCCTTTTTCCTCCGCTCATCGCTGTTAGCTCCCTCTCTACATTAAGAACATAACCGTTACCCAACACGGCGAAGCATGCGTTGGCTCCCTGGCAGCTTGAGGACAGAGGGAGGAGTCACACATAGCCATGTTCATTCGGCCACCTCCCTGGCTTCCTCCAGCATCCCAGACTCCTCAGAGGGCCCCCAACTGCCTCTTACATTTCTCACTAGCTTTTGAGTAAGGTTCCCACTTGGACCATTTTCTTCCATCATGTAATAACCTGGAAGAACCCTACTTACCTTCTAATCCAAACTGACAGTCACCATTTTAGGAAAGTCTCACTCTCGTAGGTCCTCTCCACGCAAGCTGGCAGACAACATGCTGTTTATTATAACTGACTGTTGGATTTCAGATTATTGTTTACGTATTTACACTGGGTGCTAACCCAACATTCCAAGACCATATGTCATTCCCGGGAAAGGACAGAGTGTGTGTTCTGGAAAGGATGCCCTCATGGCCTGTGGACCATGTGCCTCTGGTGCTGGAGTACAGCACAAACAGTTGGCATGTCCCTTGCTTCTTCTACTAGAGTGAAAAATGACTACAGTGTTGATTCTGCGGTAGGCCCTGTCGAGGCACATCCCTCTTTAGCTGAAAGTGCAATCTTTTTCCTTGTTGTCTTTTCTGAACTCTTGTATTCTCAACAGATCTCTGAGGGATATTTCTTTTTTTGCCATAAAGAAAGAAAATAAAGAAAGACGATGTGTTCTGAATTTGCAGGCCAGGGGGAGCAGGCTGAGGCTTCACTGCCCGTGGCTCCAGCAGCTCCTGTGTCAGAGGAGACACTGACAGGAACGCCATCCGTCAATAGCTCACAGGGCTGATAGCTGAGGTGGTCATTCCCACGCCGGTCACCTTCACTTGATACTTAGAGCCAGGGTTAGACTGACCCTGGCACTCCACAGCCTTCGTTCTAATTTCTTCCACTCTGAGTTTCGTTCCAAGTTTCTGATCATGTCTACTTTGAAAGGCGGCCAAGGTCCTGGTGGCAGTCACCACCATGCCGAGTCTCCAGGCCTCCTTTGCCGCGGGGGCTTCGGTGGCTCTGGGGATTCTAGCGTCTGCCAGGTGCGGCGCACGCAGGGGGCAGGCCCCCGTTCTGATGAGGTCGGCACCTCCTGCACGGGATCTCATTTTTTTCTCCATCTGCACAGCTATTTGGACCTCAGGCCCTGTGACTCACACTGTGGCTATCCATCTGCCCATTTACCCCAGAAAGGAAAAAGGGCTTCTTGGCACACACAATGAGTCATCCGATGATCTGCCTGCCTCAGACAGGAGCCAAGCTTGGTGATAGCGGGCCTTCCTTCTTCACGAGGATGAATGGAACTTGTCTACTATCCTCCACCCGCAAACCGGCCCAGACTCCCACCTGGAACCAGTGCAGAGCCTAGCTCCTCCTCCGTACCTGCAGACACCCTGCTTGGCTGAGGAGACCAGTGTGAGCCTGAGCGTGCCAGCTTAGCCTCAGACTTGGCCCATGAAACGAAGAGAGAGTCGTGCACTGAGGTCAGAGTACACTGTTCCCAGGTTGAGGCCTCAGACGGTCGATTACCTGACCTGGCAATACGAGGGATAGCAAGGGAATACACTCACGGGGAATAAAACCTAAAATACAAACAAGAGCAAACAGTAAGAAGCCCCTTTCCTACCTCAGTTCTTACTTAAGACAGGGCTCGAGAAAGAAAATTAGTTTTCTAGGTTTCGTCTAATGAAGTACCACGAACAGCATATCTTAAACAATCGAAATTTACCATTCCCTGTTTCTGGAGGCTGGAATCTGAGCTCGGGGCTGCAGGCTGTGAAGGGATCTGGCTTCCGGCCTCTCCATTAGCTGCTGGTGCTTTGCTGTCAGACTTGGTGACCCTTGACTTGTAACACTGTCTCCCCGATGCCCATGTTTGTTCTCATTGGCGTTGTCTCAGCGTGCGTGTCTGTGTCTGAGCTTCCCTCTCTGGAAGGACTGGGCATACTTCCGTAGGGCCCATCTCAACACCTTCAGTGACCTGGATTACTCTGTAGAAACTGTCTCCCAGTGACATTTGAACACTTGGGATGACAAAGGGCAGCCCCTGAGAGGCAAGGCTTCAGTCTCTGCTGATTTTCAGGGTTTCATCTCAACCACGCTCTGCCTCTTGCTTTCCCTGTAAGGCTTACAGTGTGCACGGACCATACACAACCACCCTCTTCCAGGCCCCGTACCCTTCCCAGTGTGCAGTCACCACTGTGTCCTAGGGCCACATTGACTTGTAAAGTCTCGCATGGAAGTGAGAAAGTATAAGCCTTGTCTTCCGTGTCTGGCCTATTTCACTCAACGAAGTTTTCTCCAGTTCTATTCATTAACCTCCAAGGGGCAGGATTTTATGTTCCCTTGAGAGTAAGATTCCATGGCTGGTGCGTGCGTGCGTGCGCGTGCGTGCGTGTGTGTGTGTGTGTGTGTGTGTGTGTGTGCACGTGTGTGTGTGCACGCGTGCATGTGTGCCTGCATATGTGTGTGTGTGCACGCGTGCATGTGTGCCTGCATGTGTGTATGTTTGTGTACTCACAGACCATCTTTGCTTTGACCACTCATCTCCTGGTGGGTCCCCAGGCTGACTGTATTTTGGTCATCTCATGTACAGAGACCTGCCCCATCCTTTGTAACCCTTCACTGAACTGCAACCCATCACCTGGGAGTGTCACTATTAACTGGTCTCCAGTGCTGATGACTATTGCCTTTCCATCTTTCCCCATAAAAGTCTCTGTGAATGTCCGTGAACATATGGACAAAGGAGGTGTGTCTGCAGCACAATTTATTAAGTAGAGTTGCCTGTTCCTGGGGTAATGTTTTGATCTAAATTTGTGAAACTCTTTAAACGATCCTCTTCATCTATAACACGCAGAGCTGTCTCTCTGAGTCTGCTGACCTGAGACCTTGTCCTCATCTCTGAATCCATGTGTTGGATCTGGGTGCAGAGATTCTAGAACCTTCTTCATACCTGAAGCCAGGGGCCAGGACAACACTGGCATGTACAAATGTTAAGTAGGAGAGGGACATGGAGAATGAGGAGTAGCGCCACAAACACAGGACTACTGTGGGCATAAGTGCCACTGTGATTTTTCCCAAATGCACGTCCTGTGGGACTACCTGTTCAACTTGGCAAACGCTAAGTTTCAGTTTGGCTGCAAGGACTGCAAACATCTGAATTCAGTCAGTCAGAGGGTGACCAGGCATGTTCAACAGAACTCCCAGCTGAAGACTTGCAAAACTCCTCCAGGTTTTGCCCGTTGTTAGAGACTAACTCTCGGGTTACCAGTAACTTACTCCTTGCTTCTGGCTCTTTCCAGCCCTGTTCTCACCAATTCTCGGTGTGAGCATCTGTCGTAAGGAAATCCAAGGTCCAATCTTTGGCCACTGGAGAAAACAAGGCACAAAGTGGGCAGGTGACCTGCGTTTGCCTGACGAGGAACAGCAGAGACTGGGCAGCAGCTCTTGGGTGCCTCAAGTGACGATTACAACAGACCCTACCCCTGCTCTCCGAACACACACAGTCCTGTAAATTAGCCAGCCATGGTGGGAATCGTCTGCATTTGTAAACAGACACAGAAAGAGTTGCCAATGCTGTGAAGGACGCCATGTGTGGGGTGTTCAGTGTGTGGGACCAGAGGCTGCTCCAAGAGAAGCCCCTGCCCAGAAGTAACCACTTCAGAGGCGACCTGTCTCCTGGTCTCCCTGCCCGCACGAGGCAGGTAGGACAAGAAGTCATTTCTCTCACTACTTCAGGCTTAAAGAAGGAAGGAGAGAAGGAGAGAAGGCCTCTGAGGATGCGGAAGGACAGCCTCCCACTCAAGCCTGACACAGAAACTTGAGGGACAATTTGAAAAACTCTTCAGGAGACTAAAGGTGACTGCTCCAGCTCTTCTGCCTCCTCTCTGGGAGAGGTCGAGATACCTTCATTCTACTTCATTGTCTAAAGAGGAAGCAAAGAACCAGACAAGATGACTACAGTTCATCACGTAGAGCCACTGCTTCCTCAGGCAGTGAGGCCCTGTTGGCCTCTGCTCCAGTCAGGACAACGGCAACCCTGATTTTAACTCAATGTTACTTAGACCCTGCTGGGTTTTTGTTGTGGTTGTTTTGTGAGTTTAATGTGGAGATCAGAGGGCACCCCCCCCCCGGTTGGTTATTTTTACTTGAGATGGGGGTCTCTCCTGGCCCAGAATGTGCCTCAGAACCTGCTTTCTTCTGACCACAACTACCGGCTGTCGTTCCCCGATACACTAGAGTACACTAGAGAACAAACATGGGCATCGGGGAGACAGTGTTCCCCGATACACTTCAGGACATTAACACAAGTCTGGGACCCACAATGTCTGGCACTTCCTTCTGGGTCCAGCAGGTGTGTACACTGGCTTCTGTCACTATATCTAGGAAGTATGAAATGAAAAGAGTCATCTGAACCAGGCCTATAAGCCCAACACTGTGGAGGCTGAAGGAGGAAGTTCAAAGCCATCAGGGCTACATAGGGACCCCGTCTTGAAAGAACAGAGTTGTTGGTGGTGGTCGTGGGCACGGGGGGCATTCACTCTCTGGCCTTCATCCCACTTTTGTGCTGTGTGAGGAGTGACGAAGTCTACCATTAAACCCAGATTCGGTGGTTTGCAAGAGGACACGAGGGCAGAAACACGGTGCATTACTCTGTGGGTTACCCACGCATGCTGCCTGTTACCCGGTGAAAAAAGAAAACTTTTCACGACTTGGAAATTCCTACACCCATCCCTTGCTGTACAATCAGTCACATCATCTCCCTGAGAGGAGCTGCCATCCTGACTTTTAAAAAATTTTTATCTGTCTGTCTATCTTATCTTATCTATCTATCTACATCTATCTATCTATCTATCTATCATCCATTATCTATCTATCATCTATCATCTATCTATCATCTATTATCTATCTATCATCTATTTATCTATCTATCTATCATCTATCTATCTATCTATCTATCCATCTATCTATCTATCTTGTGACAGGGTCTCACAGTGTCACTCTGGCCAACCTGGAAATTTTAATGTAAGCCAGGATGGTCTTAAACTCATGGAGATCCATCTGCCTCTCAGGCACTGGGATTAAAGGCAAGTGCCACCATCCATACCTGCACTATCCTGACTTTTAACACCACACAGATAGATTTTTTCCTATTTTCATAGATGAATACTTTAAAAAAACATATTCAATATCCAACGCTGCTTTATTTAAAAAATTAGAACATGAAAATTTTCTATTTTGCTATGCTGTTTGTAAAATTATTTTTAATTGTTGCATGATTCTATATGAAAAGTTACCATAATTTGCTTTTTGCTGCAAATTAATCTTTTGTGAATAAGGTCTTTGATGCTGACCTGGGCAGTCTGTAACACAGAGGGTAGACTAGAAATCTCAGACATGAGGCGATGCTACAGTCCACGGGTAGAACTTCTTTACCAAATAAACCAATGCTCTACTCTCCAGGCCTTTCAAATTATTGGCATCCCTCATACATACTCTGAGATTTTCTGGGATAATTTGCTTTATTAAAGATATGGGTTATAGGTATTCACCATTATTTTTAATCAGCTTTATTAAAGTATATAGTTTAAGTACAAGTGAGCTCATGTACTCATTTTCATTAAAACAGTTTAATGAGATTTTACAAATCTCCATCCTTATAGTTTATCACTACCACACTCAGGATGTTAAGCTTTCTAATATGCCTCAAAATGCCTGCTGTGTACCCATTAATTACTTCCCCAAGCCCTGGCCCCAAGAAACCACAGATCTACTTTCTGTAACTGTAGATTAGTTTGTCTTATCTAGCATCATAAATAAACGGAATCAAATGGTACATGCCCTTTGTGCCTTGCTCCTTTGTTTCATAATGTATTTTGGGGACACACATCTTAGAATTGATCCAGTCTTGTCACTCAGTATTTCATCCTGTGAATTAAGTGTAGGTTGCTGCTTATGAATGCTTGGTTGTTTGCCGTGCTTTTATCACTATGAGCAAAGCTGCTATGAACTTTTCACGTAAAAGCCATTGTGAGGGCACATGTTTACAGATTTCAACAGAAATCCAGCAGCAACTTGTCTCATAGGAGTCGGAGAGCGTTGGCAAATTCAGGGAGTCATGGAGATGTAGAACCGAACCAGCTCCCAAAATGGGCAGCCTTTCTCTGAGAGCGGCCTGCCCACTTAGATCTGCTTACCTAATACAAGGACTGTTTTAATGGCCATCATTTCATCTATTGTGCTGTATGAGTCAGAGAAAATTTGTCTTATCTAGTGCCACCCACAATTTATAGGAAGCTGAGCTGATTCACGATGGACTTATTATGAATGAGGATAATGGTTAAGATTTATTAAACACTCAAGGTGCTGAACACTATAAAGTAGGGACTGTTTTTCTCCATTTGGCAGAAGCCTGGGGTGGCTAGGCAACCTGCCTAAGATTGCATACCTAGTAAACAGTAGAGCTAGCATTTGAAAGCTCCAGGGTCCAGATGAGTTCCACTCGGAATCCCTCTGCCTCAACTGCAAGTACGCACGCAGGCCACGTATTCAGACTCACACCTTTCACCTGGTAGAATTAATGGCGGCCTATGTTTGATTGCTGAAAGCTATCCAAAAGTTATTTGGGAGAATACTCAGGCTTTTCAGAGTTTGATTATATAGAACTCATCAAAAGCAAGTCTTCAATCCATCCCCTTGCCTGCCTTAGAAAGAAAAAGAAAAAAATCTTCCTACCAGGGCACAGTTTCCAGTGTATCATGCTCCCAGCCATGCGCGGCTCCATCCCGCCCTCAGCAAACATTTACTGAGAGCTTTGTGGTGGACACTGCTGAAAGCCTCCCATCCTACCCTTGTGATCTGAGCCACAAGGAAGCCCTGGCCGGTGTTAGCAACTCACAAGAGAGAGCAGCTGTGAGCCATTTGGGGCAAGGAGGGGCGCACAGAGCCTTCTGGGAAGGAGCCCGCCCTGGTGCACCCATTTTTCTGCCTTTGGAGGTGCCTGCGGGAAGGTTCTGGCCCGAGAGGGCAGAGAGAGCCTGGCGTGGTGGCCTGCCTTCTTTGGCTGCAGTTGTGAGAGGCACAGCTTCCCGTCTTATAGCTCTTAGGTCGGTGTGAGCGGGATTCCCAGCTCTGTAGCTGTCCGGTGCCCATGACCATGCTGCTGCCACGGGACCACGCCCGTGTGGCGTTCCCAGGCTCGAAACCCACTCGACAGTCCCTAAAGACTGTGTGCAGCTACGGTGAGCAGTTCCCGTTTTATAGGTGTAAGACCCCGGCGCCCAAGACACTTCAAGGTTCCACAGTGCCCTGAAGACTGAAGCTTGAGAAATCTCTCTCAAAGTCCCCTGCTGCTCTTTCGTAGGCAGGTGTATAAGATCTAGGTTGTTAATACTTTCTTGAATTCTAGTTTCACAGTGGCAGAGGGTAGGTCAGGTTGTGGTTTTCATCACACACTAATCAATTAAAATATTTTTGGCCTAAAATACAAAATCTTCCCACAAACCTATTGGGATGTAATCGGTAACATTTTATATATTTGTATAATGTGATATTTTCATATTTATAGATTATAAAATGGTAACAACAACCAAATTGCCGCTTTTACCATCTGCCTGTGGCAACCACTTCTGTGATTTTGCCTGTATAAAACTTGTGCCTAATGTCTGACGCTTGACTTTTGAGACTCACCCATGTTAAAGCATATATTCTTTGTTCATTTATTCTTATTTCTAAGCATTATTCCACTGTATGAATATGCTACAATTTATTTTTTCATTTGTGGGTGGAATTTTTCATTGGTTTTTACAGTTTTATTTTAAGCCATGATGCTAAAATCAGTGTTCATGCACAAGTTAACACATGTATGGACATAGAGCATTTTCTTTTGTGTTGCTACAAAGGGCTAGTTGGATGCCTAAATCATCACACTGTGCATGTATATTTGGCTTTTAAGAAAGTATCATACAGAGTCTCTCTCTATATATATATATGTAATATATATAGATATATGTATGTATACACACACACACACACACTCACTGCATGGATGCAGAAGGGGGACTGTGTGTGGAGAAAAGGTGTCCAAAGGGAGGAGAGAAAATGAGAAGATAGTAGAGAAAGACAAATTAGCTCGTGTTTTCTCTTTCATGTGGAATCCATATTGAAATATATATACTTGTATAAACACATTTATGTTCATGATAGATCCGACTATCCCAGCAGAGAAAAGGAGCCAACGGGAGGTGGAAGGAGGGGCGGGTGTGCGCTGGGGGGGGGGTGTATGGGTCAGGGTTCTCTAGAGACACTGAGCTGATGGAATGTGACCGATTAGCATGACTTACGGGTTATGGCCGATGGTTTCACAATGGCTGTCTCCCTGTGGCAAGTCCAAGAATCCAGGAGTTGTTCCGTTTGCAGTCTGGGTGCCTCAGCTTGTCTTCAGGGTGCACTGGACTCTTGAAGAAGTAGGCTCTAATGACAGGGAAGGATGGACTTGCAGCAAACAGCAAGCTTCCTTCTTCAATGTCTTTTATACAGGCTGCCAGCCGAGCGTGGTGCAGAGTGAAGGTGGGTCTTCCCAGTCAGAAAGATCCGAATTCAGGGTGGGGCTGCCCACTTCAAATGAGTCTATCAAGAAAAATCCTTCGCAGGTGTACCTATCTGCTTGGCTTTCAGTTAATTCTACATATGGTCATGTTGACAACCAAGAATAGCTATCACAAAAGGCAAATATAAGCAAATTAAAGTGATGTCCATGAAAGTGTCATAAAGACCCATTATTTTAAAGTCAGAAAAGCCCTGTCATGTTTCCCCATAGAGTTGTACCATTGTGCATTCCTATCGATGGTGAGTCAGAGTTCCTATTCCTGCACAGGCTTGCTAACACTTGGTGTGGTCAGTCTTTAAATTTAGAATTGTAATAGATGGGTAGTGGTTTATTATTTAGTATAGCTTGCATTTTCCTAGTGACTAATTACTATCTTTTTATAGTTTTCTATGTCTGCATATTTCATGATTTCTTTGTTCTTTGCAGTTGAATAGTATTCATTGTGTGTGTATAGATATAGATACCACATTTTTGTCATCCATTTTTCAGTGCATTTAGGTTGTTTCTGTTTCCTAGCTATTGTGAATAGAGCAGCAGCGAACATGCTTGAGCAAGTGTCTGGGGAGTGTAGGATGCTGATTCCTTTGGGCATATTTTGAGGAGTGGAATAGCTGGGTCATATAGTACATTATTTTTACTTTCTTTAGGGTTAGCTGGACCAGTTTGCAATCCCACCAGCAGGGAATGAGGGTTCTCTTCCCCACGTCCTCCCCAGCATATGCTGTCAGTCGTTTTGTTGATCTTTGCATCCTGAGTGGGCTAAGAGGAAATGTCAATGTTTTCATTTGAATTTCCCCAATTCCTAAACATGACGAGCATTTTGGAGCTATTTCTTAGCAATTTTTATTTCTTCTTTTGAAAACTGTTCAGAACTATAAAAATATTTTATTCTATGGGTATGGATGTTTTGCACACATATGTGTGTGTATGTAAGTGCCATGTGAATACTGTGCCCGAGGAAAGTCAGAAGAGGGTGTGTAATCCTCTTGAAATATAGATACAAAAAGTTGGGAGCATGTGGATGCTGGGAATGGAACCCAGGCCCTCAGAAAGAGCTGCCAGTGCTCCTAACCAGTGAGCCGTCTCTCCAGGCACCATAGCTCATTGTTTGAGTGGATCTTTTGTTTTCATGAGTTTTTGAGCTTTATATACTCTTATGTTAACCCTCTTTACATGTACAGCCAGCAAAGATTTGGTCCACTTTGGGCTTCCTCTTCACTCAATTGACAGTCTTTTTATCTGGGCAAAAGCTTTTGAATTTTATGAGATTCTACTACCAAATTTGGCCTTAATTCCTAGAAAAAGAGGGTCTTACTAGGAAAGTCCTTGCCCACACCTTACCTGGTAGGGCTCTGCCTGTTTTCTCTTAGCAGTTTAAGCTTTCACATCGAGGCCTTTGATCTATCTGGAGTCATTTTTTTTTACAACATGATAGATAATTTTCATCTTCTACGTGAGCATCTAGTTTTCTGAATACCATTTGTTGAAGATGCCATCTTTTCTCTAGTGTATGCTTTTGACATCTTTGCCAGTTGTTGAATACCTGTAATTACATGTACTCATGTTTGGGTCTTATGCTTTGTTTCATTGGTCTACAAGTCTGTTTCTGTGCTGGTGCCATACTGTTTTATTACTGTGGCTCTAATTTTAGGTATATGAGTGTTTGCTTTCGTACATGTCTGTGTGCTGTGTGTGTGATTGATGTCCTTGGAAGCCAGAAGAGCTTGTCAAATTCTCTAGAATTGTTGCTTCCAGGTTGTAAGCAGTCGTGTGGGTGGTAATAATGGAACCTGAGTCCTCTGCAAGAGGAACCCTCGTGCTCTTAACCTCTGAACCATCTCTCTAGCTGCTCTTGTATGTTTTTACATTTTTCATTTTTTCTTGTGTGGGCTAATTCATCTGCTTTCTCTTTGGTGTGATATTCTATCTTCTACTTGTAAATGTTTGCCCTTGAGTTTTCTAGTTGTGTTATTGAATTTTTCAATTCCATCTTTATTTTATAACCTTCCAGTGTTCATCTCCTTTTTTTGCTTTGTTTTTCGAGACAGGGTTTCTCTGTATTGTTTTGGAGGCTGTCCTGGAACTCGCTCTGTGGACTAGGCTGGCCTTGAACTCACAGAGATCCGCTTGCCTCTGCCTCCCGAGTGCTGGGACTAAAGGTGTGTACCACCAATGCCTTTTGGTTTTCTAGTCCTTGATTGTCTTTGTCATTTCAGTCTTATACTTGTGTTTTCTTGGGCATTGCTTAGATTTTTATTCTCTTTAAGTTCTGTAAGGCTTTTTTTTTTTGTCTTCTGTAAAATTGAATTCTCAATGAAGTTTTGTTCTTTAAATTTTTGTGTCCCGGGTATTTAATTATCATTGAATATCTCTGTCTTTCTGTCTCTGTCTATGTCTCTCTCTCTCTCTCTCTGTGTGTGTGTGTGTATATATATATGTATATATGTGTGTGTGTGTGTGTGTGTGTGTGTGTGTGTGTGTGTGTGTGTGTGGTGGATTTGAGGGTAGCCTATTATCTTGATCTTTCACATTGTTTGTATTTTTGCAATGAGATCTGGGTGTGCGGACTGGATGTTCTTCAGTGTAGCAGGCTGTGAAAGGGCATAGGATGTGTGGCTTGAGCCAGGCCAAGTCTCTAGCACAAGATGCTTAAGGGATGGATGCTGGGTCTGGAAGTTAGATGTGGTGCAGGCAGGATGCAGCTTGTTGGTAAGAGTTGTTTTGGGCTAGTATGCAGGATATACATCTTGCCTGAAGCCTGCGAGTTGAAGCTGGCATGGGCTAAGATAATTAAGAAAAAAAACTTATTTGAGCAGTAATTGCAACAAATTTGTTGGATTAATTTGAACAAATTTCTTTTTCTTTTACATTGTGTTAAAAAGATATTAGTCTTCTATCTCTCTCCCTCTATCTGTCTCTCTCCTCTGTCTCTCTCTGTGTGTGTGTGTTGTGTGTGTGTAGTTGAACAAGAATGTGGAGACCAAATGTGGAGGTTGACTTTGCGTTCTTGTCCTCAGTAGCCGTCTACCTTATTTTATGTGACCTTGGCTTATTGGTGAAGGTAGGTTTGGTGGTCAGCTAGCATTAGTGCCTCCCCTGCACTAGGATTTCAAGTCTAAACTACCACATCTCACTTGTCCCAGGTCTTTCTGCTTATGTGAGAAGCACTTTGATGACCGAGTGATCTTCCCCAACCTTGATGTTGCCTCCCCCTCCCCCCAGGGTCTTGCTGTGCAGTCCTGACTGGCCTGGGGAACACACAGAGGTCTGCCTACCTCTGCCTCCCAAGTACTAGGATTAAAGTTGTGCATTACCAAGTAAGCCCAATGCTGCAATTTAAGATTGACACAGTAGAGTTTACTGTAGAACTGTCTACAGAATTCTCCATATTCCTTGAACCCACTCATTACTAGTGCCCCTAGGATTAACCCCCTCCTTCTTAAAAATGCATTTGTTACACTTGGGAACACCATGTTGACACCATCATTGCCAATAGTTTATAGATTATGCTAGTGTCTCTCTTAGTGCTGTATATTTGGACAAGTATAGAATGTATCCACCATATGGTATAGACACATTTACTGTCCTACAAATCCTCTGTGCTTTGTGTTCCTCTCTAATTCTAAGCCCTGCTTCTAGAATCATTAAACACCCTTCTTTACAGTTTTGCCTTTTGCAGAGTGTCCTGTATTGGGAATCACAAAGAGTTCTCTCAGATCAGCATTTCCCCTTCTGTCATGTTTATTTAAGACTCCTCTATGTCTTTGCATGGCTGATAGCCCATTTCTTTTTAGTATTGAAGAATTGTCTTAGTTAGGGTTTCCATTGCTGTGAAGAGATACCATGACCACAGTAGCTCCTATAAAGGAATACATTTAATTGGGGCTAGCACCCAGTTTCTGAGGTTTAGTTCATTATCATCATGGCAGAAAACATGGTGGCATGCAGTCAGACATGGTGCTGGAGAAGGAACTAGAGTTCTACATCTTGCCTGTGGGCAGCAGAAGGAGCCTGTGTCCCACTGGCCAGACTTGAGCTTATAAGACCTCAAAGCCTGCCTCCATAATGACATAGTTCCTCCAACAAGGCCACGCCTCCCATTAGTGCCAATCTCTATGGGCAAAGCATTCAGACACATGTATCTATGAGGGCCATCGCTCGCTATTCAAGCCACCACAATGACATTCCACCATTTGGGTGTGCAGGTTATTGCTCACCCATGGAAGCCATCTCGATGCTCCCCTGTATTGGTGACTATGACTAAATTCCTCTCTAAATACACACCAATCCATTGATTAAATGGTAAGAATATGCTATATTTTGTAAGAAACTACCAAATTGTCTTCCATCATGCCATATCATTTGATTAGCAGCAAACAGAGTATGGAGTACTATCTCATTTTTGCTTTAACATTTCTTGAATAACCTGTGATGGGGCATTTTTCATTTACTTGCCACCTTTATTATTTTCTCAGGTGCTGATTAGGGTCCTTGGTCAACTTTTAGACTGGTTGTCTGTCTTCTTATTTCAGAGTTTTAGGAATCTTGGTTTTAGGAATTTCTATAAGGAAATGTCTCTTGTGCATATTTTTCCCCAGTACATGGCTTGCCTCTTCAGGTTGTCTCTTGCACAGGATAAATTTATTCTCTTTCATAGACAATGCCTTGGGCATCATATCACATAGGCTATCCTGTGTCTTTTAGGAGTTTTGTAATTTGTATTTCTCATTTAGGTCTGTGATCCATTTTGAGTTTATATTGACCAAAATGAAAAGTTTGTGTCTAGATTCATCTTTTGCATGCGATGCCTCATAATTTCCCACATCATCTTGTGAAGTCTGTCCTTTGCTGTGTAGCCTTCGCTCCTTCATCAAACATCAGCCGACTGTATTTATATGGGTCCAATGCAGAGCTCTCTGTTCAGTTCAGATAACTATTTTGTCAACTTAAAAATAATTTACATGTTTATTGCCAGTATTACTATACCTTGATTACCATAGCACAGATAAATAATTGATTTTTATATTGATCTGATACTCTAGGAATCGGTAAAGATGGCAATATTTTTGACTTTGCAGGTCTCTGTTATAATGACTTGGTTTTACATTTGCAGGAAAGTTAGTTTGTTGACCCCTATTGTATCCCGTAGCCCTGCTAAACTCAGTCATTAGTTCTAGTAAAATTTTAAAAAGGAATGTTTATTAAGGTAAAAGCCATATAATAAAGTCAACTACTCAAAAAATAGGCGAGGTAGCCTAATAGAGTATTACATAACAACCGTTTCTGCCTGATTCCAGGACATTCCTGTAAATGTAAAATCCTTATACAGTGAGCAGTATCACCTCATTTTCTTCTTACCTGGAGGCTCTGACAGTCACCATTCTATCTATACATTTAGTTATTCTACACAAACCTGGTGAGTGGAATCAATCTGCATGTCCCTGTGTCTGTCTCCATCATCATGTGTACACTTCATCCTTTCCCAGGCTGAGTCCCGGTGTGTTGTTTGTATATGCTGTGACTTATTTATCCATAGCAGCATTCTGTCCCTTGAGGGACATTTTGACTACCTTACAGAATGCTGCCATGAGTAAATATGCTTGTTTGGGCAGATGTTTTCAGTTCTTTTGGATCTACCTCAGAATGGAATAGTAGGTCAGATGGCCATGCTCTTCAACCTTTTGAAATTTAATGGCATCCTTTAAGATGTCAATAAGAATTTCAACATAAGTGATTATATTTACAAATAAAGGACCTTGGTTTTTCCTTTGTGATTTAGGTGTCTTTTATTCCTATTTCTTACCTTATTACATAGTCTACAACCCTCACATTTCCTGTTTGAATGGAACTGGTAGGAGTAGATGTATACATTTTGTTACTGATCTTGAGAGGAAAGTTCTCTTTTTCCATTGAGAGATACCTTTCAGAAGGTTGAGGAAGTGATTTATATTCACCCAGTGCCTTAAAAAATGTTGCAATTCATGCAATGTTTTAGATCCACTTAACCAGTCTTCCCTTTTAATTTTTCTGTCATTGTGAATTCTACTTTGTGTGTGCATATATGCACACCGCTGCTAGCATGTGTGGAGGTCAGAGAACTGGCTGAAATTGATTCTCTCCTACTGTAGGTCCTGGGCATGGAACTCAGATGGACAGGGTTGGTGCCAAGTGCCTTTACCTGCTGAGCTATCTTGCCAGCCCTGACTGTTTTTAATGTTAATATAACTCTGCACCTGTGGGATAAACTATTGGTCATGGTGTATTCTCCTTCTGATATATTAGATTTTGTTGCTAAGACTTTGTTTAGAATTTTTGCCATCTATGTTCATAAGGGATATTAGCCTGTAGTTACGTGTAACTTCTTTAACTTTGCTGTCTGTTTATTGAATATAACTAATCCAGAGACTGTCAAAGTAGCCTGCAGTTTCAGCATTATACTGCATTCACCAAGCTATGTAGTCATCACTGGAATCAGTTTTAGTTCACTCTGTCACCAGTAAAAGCTGCATCTGTATTTTACTTTTAATGGTCATATATAATAATTCCATTGTATGCTTACCTGCTTTCAGGGCTCGTATATTTTGGGTATCTATTTTCACCTGGCCACAATTACTTGAGAGCCCAGAATTTCTATTATATTTTAGATGTCGGCTGATGGTCTAGCCCCTGTGGGGAATGGCTCCTATTCTAAATAGCTCTGGGCCAGGGCGAGTCTACACCCACCCTGAAGGCTAGTGAGACATGCTGGTGTGGAGTGCCTGAGGGCTTGCGTACGTGCTGCAAAGGAGTGTCTCTAGGATAAGGGAAATATCTGCTATCAGCCATTTATACATGATAATAGATGCTTCTGCCATTGCCCCCACCTTTGGATGGTTACTTAAGATGTTGCAACATAAACCGTGGCCTTCAGTATTAACTGATTGCCCTCCTGTCATGGCCAGATGTCTGTCTCTTCTTTAACGCATTGGAGTTAGCCTATCCTGTGTCCACTCTCCTCCACTCAGGTCGGACCTAGGGGTATTTGGCTGGTTCCGATTGCAGCCACAAAGACATCAGTCTGTAAAAAATGGCGCCCAATGTGAGGCTGAGAATGGGGGCGGGGTACGGGACACAGAACTGATGGACACCAAGAGAAACAGAAGCTGCAGGTGTACAAGTCTGAGGAGAGCGCATGCAGAAAGAAGTGCAGTGAGTGAATGGCAGGAAGTCAGGAGTAAAACTGTATAGAACTGTATAATGGGACACACATAATTGTATGATTCAGGAAAATATTAGTCAGAGGACAAGGAAATAAAGTGTGCTTAGTTAAGAGTGAAAGTGTGTAAATTGTAGTTAGGGAACAGAAAGATGTCAGTCAGATGGTGAGTGAGAGGTGATGAGTTAGCCTCCGGAGTGAAAACCCATGTAATTGTAGATGTGAAACAGAGAAATACTAGCCAGATGACAGAGAGAAGTGAGTTAACCTTGAGAGTAAAAAATCTATAGAATTAGTGATATGAGACAGGGAATTATTCGTCAGATGATTGTATATTTACTTGGGTATATTTTAATAGCCAGGAGAGCAGAAACAAGTACAGAATTTTTAGGGTTTGAAACTTTTGCAAGGATCCTTCCCCCTGACAGAAGCCACCTCCGCAGCTGTCTTAGAGCTGTGCTGGGGCTTAGTGAAGCCAAAGCGCAGCCCCACATCGTGCTAGGTTGCCAGGACCTGCGGGTGCCAAGAGCTCAGAGTTGCTATGAAGGTGCCTTTTGACTTTTCAAGCAGCTGCAGCCACAGATGACCTGTAGCCCCAGGCCCAGAGGCCAAAGGCAAGATAAGGCCAAGGCCATGCCTAGAAGCTTGCAGCCTTGAGAGCTGCTGCTGCTGCCTAGCCAAGTGTATGGAAAAACTAAAGCAGCCAGTCAGAAACTGTTTTAAGACAGTTCAGATTTTGGATGCTCATATACTCAAGGATTAGCTATAGCTGCTGTATTAAAAGACCAGCCTGGACTACCAAGTGAGTTCCAGGACAGCCTCCAAAGCCACAGAGAAACCTTGTCTCGAAAAACAAAAAACAAAAAAAACAAAAAACAAAAAAAGAGATTTCAATTAGTTTCATTTCACTAAACTAATCATGGCCTAGGAAGAAATATGGCTAAAAGATGTATGTTTGTTCTGTATGTGTGATGCAGCCATATGTGTGTTGAAAGGTGATTGTGACTGCTTTTACTTTTTGGCTGTTTTGCTACTATGCATATTCACATGTAGGACATGAAATGGTTACATGTTTTCATTGGTGTAGACAAATGGAAGTGGAAATGCGGAGTCATTTGGCTTGCATCTTTAATTCCTTGAGGACAGAAATGTGTCCATGGCGTTTTAGCAATGCCTCATGGTCTTTAAGTTGGAGCAGCTATATACTTCCCAACATAATGGGTCAGGAAACTGATCAGAAGTTATTTGTAACATGTACTTTTATGAACCTCTACTTTTTACAAATACTGTCTTTCCCCTTTAATATAACATTTTCTTGATCCCTTATAATCTTATCAAATAACCCTGGAGATTTTACATGTCCTACATTTGTATTTCCATCAGAACCCAATAAATATATTCAGAAGTACTTTGTAAGAAAAGCTACATTAACAAGATACAAGATGTGGAGCCTTGTTTCCCTTGGCTCTCGTTAGCAATGCTGCTGTGAATGCGTCCACATGCTTTGGTGGGGCACCCACTTTTTAGTTCTTTTGTATCTACATGTAGGAGCAAGTGACAGGGACAGATTAAAACAGCTTGAGCAACAGGAGCAAATTCAAAACAAAAATGTTGGCTCGGCAGGTAAAGGGACTTGCTGCCAAGTCTGAGTTCAATCCCTGGGACCCACATGGGGAAGGAGAGAATCAACTCCCACACGTTGTCCTTTGACTTCCACACGTGGACCATGGTGTGTGCACACCCTGTCTCCCAAACATGACAGAACGTAAAAATCAGACCCAGGGTGATGAATGCCAGACAGCAGCAGAACAAGGTGGCGTGTTAGTGGCTGTGCGTACTCTTCTTTGGTCACTGTCCCAGTTACTGATGGAGTATGTGTAGTTTGCTAGGAACACAAAGCTAAGGAGGAATAAAAATAAAAATAAAGGAAAAACAAGGGGGAAAAAGATGTGTCCTGATGAACAAAGGGAAGGAAACAGAGAACTGACTTTGAAACTTGAATTTCTGATTCTTTGTGGTTCTTCAAGCTTGTCCCTGCCATCTAAACCTCCTAGGACTGCTACTGCCTGGGGCTTCTATCTGTGTTCCTCTCACAATGGCATATAGGGATCAACAGAGTGCGAATGCCCCATCCCAATGGGCATCTGATGTGCTCTAAATGAACTCTGCTGTTTACAGATTCTGTTCTGGAAAGAAGCAGAGTGAAATGTTTCCCTTACTCAAGAACTACCTCATTTTAACTAAGAAACACAGGAAGCTTGATGAAGAAGCCTGCAGGCAAGAGCCTTTTAAAGAAGTTACTGTAAAAGCTGTTGGGAAGCACTCCCGAGATGAGCTGAAGTCTACAAAAGTTTCACTTGGACAAAATGGCTCTGTATTTTCAACTTTTATTATTTTTACATCCAGGGTTTGCATAGTTTCTTCTTGTTGTTGTTAAAGTAGGACCAGATTCAACTTGCATCAGTTTTCATTTGTAAACAACTTTCTCTTCAGCTTGATGGTAATCTCTTTGTATCCTTTCTCCTGGAGGTTTGTTCATTTGCTTTAAGTGCTGTTAAATGATACACAGATTCCTTGTACATTTGAAAAACCAAAGGGTTTTCTAAAATCTCTCTGGAGTTAATTTCTCACCTTCTATCGCTTTTAGCCCTGAAAACATACATACAAGTCCCATTGTATAGACTGAGCAGGTTGTACCATGCATATATATATGAGTGATCACACATGCATGCACACATGCATGCATCCATGTGTCATGTAACAAGTTAATGAAGGAAAGAGACCATGAATTTGAACAAGAGCAAGGCGGTTATATGGGAGAATTTGTGGGAGGAAAAGAATGGGGGAAATGATGTAACTATAATCTCAAAAAATAATTAAAATAATTAGAAAACTGATGTAGCAGCAAATGGGCTTGAGAACATGTGAGAGGACAAGGACTCACAAGATTCAGCTGGTGCTCTTAGGAGCTGCTCACTCCTCTTTCCCAGAAGCGGTTAAGACATGCGCTCCAGAGCCGGGTGTTCAGTGTCAAGTTCTACTTAGCCATTTCCAAGTCTTGTAAGCCTTGGAAGATTACTCAGTTTTTCAAGCCATACTTCCCTCCTATATGTGAGAATAAGAATACTACTTTATAGAACTGCAAAGATTAAGTATGATGATATATTGAAACATGTTATACATGGTAGGTGCTCACCGAAGCAGCCGGCAATTTAAAAGCAGAAAATATCAGTTGTCTGAGAGGACATCCAGAGACTTGCTACCTGATACTTGGTAACTAAAGGGCTTCATTACAGAGGCTTCCATTGTAATTTTAGTTATTGAGTTACTAGTATCACTTGTCTTCTATTTATTTATTCATTGAGTAAAGATTAACTGGTGTAGTATGTGTGAAGGTACCTTATAAAAACAGGATTATACTTCAGAGTAGATGGTACAGCAAGAATGGGTATGGGTGGTTGGTTTGGTTTAGTAAGAACTCTCGCTTGTACACATGGGTATCTGAGTTTGAATACCCAGAATCCATGTAAACAAGCCAGATGTGGACATTCATGCCTGTAGCCCCAGCACTGTAGGGCAGACAGACAGGTCCTGGGAGCTCTCTAGCCAGCCAACGTACCTGAACTAGTGAGCTTCAGAGTCAGTGACAGACCTTCTCCCAAGGGGATAAGGCAGAGAGCAACAGGGGAAGATATCAGTGTTTTCTTCTGGCTTCTGCATGAGCATGCAAAAGTATACACTGCAGACACTGGTGCATTATCAAGGGTATCTGTACTGCACCTTAAGACATTGAGAAAGGAGTTCTGGACTTCCCAATCTCAGCGTCTTAAGTGTCTTAAGCATTGCCATTTTTTTGTATCTATATAGTAAGCACGCAGCCAATAGCTGGAATACACAAGACAGAAACAACAAATAGACTGGAGAGATGACTTATCACTTCCACAGCCTTCATCTTCTGAATTGTACAGTTGTTGTTTACTTATTTGCATTTCTAAGAGAAGTATGGATTTTAAATCAAGCTATTAATCTTTCTTAGGTAACAGCTTACATAAATATATCATCTTTGGGGATAAAGATTGTTACATTTGAAGCAGTTACAGGAGTCAGTTTCTCCTGCATTACTATCCTGTGAAATCTTTTATCCTGTGAAGTCCATTAGCCTTGTGTACATGGGTGAGATGATCTTTAGCATTATCTCAGTGTGACACTAGCTGTCACACTGGCATTTAAGTGTCCACCTTAAGTTCTGAATACCAGAACTTCTGCTACTAGTAGAGTGAGGAGGAAAAACCAGGAGAGTTGTAACTACATAAGTTCTATGAAAGCAGGTTGGGAGGCACATAATGAAAAAGCAGATATTTTTATTATGATGTTTATCCATATTTGGCATTGCTATAAATGGCCGACTAACATTTACTGCCAATTCAGTACAAATGTGTGGTTTGGGAATACCAGAACAGCAAATTTAAATGAAAAATAAAAGTTAAACATTTCCACACAAAATTTTACAGTCTGACATTCACTGTGGAGGTAAAAAGACAGTTTGAAACTACAGGTTATTCAGCATGAATAAAAAACTACAACTTTTATTTTTAAACAGGAGTCACTGGTTTTAATTTTTACACATTTAAAAATTACTGTGATAAAAAATAATGAAAAAGCTTCTTAATAATGCCATACACAGTATAATATAGATTTGTCCCCATTATATAGCATTTGTTTAATATACAAAATAGAATATTGACACACTGAAATCTATGTAGTTAAGCAGGTTATTTAGAAGGGTATTTTCATACAGCCATTTATCAGAAAATAAAATCCTTTCAGGCATAGTCTAGACAGAAGCCAACCCTTTCCTGAAAACCTGGTCATCAAGTCTGATGGACCAGGCTGACTGAAAGCCTGCAAAATGAGAAAACTTCTATCTGAAGTGGTTTTCAGTGTCTTCTGAACACTTTTATTTTACCTCCTAACACTGAAACCAGGCACATAAGAAACACATTCAACTACAGCTTATGTTGGGGTGACCAACCAAGACCTAAAGCTCACTGAAGGCTACCATGACCCTTGAATGTTGACAGATCCAAGCACAATACCACGTTTCATCTCATGGTGATATGGTCTCACAGTACATAAGAGGGAGCAAATACCAAGATCAATGTCCATCTGGAATTGCTCGTCCTGCCCCATGCCTGTCCTGGCCCTACTCTGCAGTGCTGGGGAGCACTCCACATGCTCACTCGAGTTCACTCTGCGCTCATCGTGAAAGACTCCACACACTAAACATGCCCCTGGTCCCTTTGGGGGTGGTCTGGCTTGCTTTGTCTTTCCTCAGAGGAGGCTTCCCTTCCCTTCCCCAGGCTTCCTGTCTTCTCACTTCTGCTTATACAGTATCCCAAGTCAATGCCTAAAATACCCAGAATATCCCTTTTTGTCCTACCAGAAATTAAAGATAGTTTTCAAGATCTACTGTGAGTCATGCAGGCATTTCTCCAACTCTCAGTGAAGTTATTATGGATCTAAATAGTCTGGAATGGTATGGAATCACACACAGAAACTGAAGCTCTCAAACAGTGCCACAGCTCTTTCATGTATAGTCAATCAAATGAGGACAGTGCTTTCCCCACACACTGAGGGAGCACAGCTCTTAGACGTATAGTGGAAAGCTTTCTATAGTAGAGTCATGTGTCTGTTGCCTTCTGGTAATAACAAATCTTTTTAATTTTTGGAGCTATATTTTTTTTTTGAGAGCCAAGCTGGTTGGGATTGACAGTAGATTTATGTGTGATGTGTTTTTTGGTTTTAACCATATAACATTCCATAAATGTACAATAATCTAGTTTTGAGAAGCTCATTTTGAAACGTAACACTGTCATTGATAATATTCAAGTGGTATTTCTTAGGCACCATAAATTTCACATCCAGCTGGGTTACAATTATCTTAAAGTACTTTGAGACCAATTTAAACCATTACAAAGTGAACATTCCCTTTTAGAGAGAATTCAAAAAGCAAAGGATTACACTTTTTTATTAAATAAATTTCTGCGAAATACTGAAAATAACAACATTCAAAAGCATTCAAAGAAAACATAAACATGTCCTCATTTTACTTGGAAATAAACTACTTTAGGACGGAAAGGATTAGTGTATTATAGGTGACCTATGGGATTCTGTAGTATTTACATATTGCTGGTACCTCTACTCACACCATTGCCTAACTTCTAAAGCCTCTGTTCCTGGTGACCTGTGGGGAGGACCATGTGAAACAACCCTGTTATTAGATGGTGCCTATAACTACATCAGCACCCCCTTTCTGTCCTGCTCCTGTACATCAGTGCAAGGGGAGATTTAATAAACTAACCTTGCACCGACAGGATCAAGGTTGGATAAGGATGGTCAGAATGGGAGGTAGGGAATTAGTTTCCCATGATCTGATTGGGTCAAAGCCTCAGCAACCTCCACTGCACCCAGGGCCAGGCTCCATCTCCTTCTTCCTATCCTAGAGCAAACCAGTTTTGACTTCCAAGACCACTGAGGCCTGTATGGATGCTCTCACACACTATAAATCATATAGGATATCCATCAACATTTCTCTGACCCCTACAAAAAATATATAACATGTCATGATAAAACATCTCATCTAAAAATCACTCTTATTTTACACTGTACAGCTATTTTACAATCATTTTAATAAATTGCATGTAAAGCTGCAGTAGCCCTTCCCTTCCCAGATTAGTGAATACCAATATGATATATATCTGAAACTATAACTAAATAGAAAAATACATTACAAGTTCATATTTTTAATATTAGATTTTCAGTTTTCTATTACAGAAATAATTTGGCCACCTTAAGTAGAAATCAAATTTTTTTGTGGCTTAGTAAGTGTGTTAAGCTTTGAGTTTACAGAAAGTTGGTAAGGTGCACACAGAAAGGGCTACCACAGCTTCTGTTCTGTCTACAACAATAACTCTCAGTGTGAAGAAGTTCACGAGGCCTGTGTTAAATGCTATGGCACATGTAGGATGTGTGGCTGACAAACATGGATGTCTGACATTCAGTTCTGCATAATAAAAATCAGTAGCTGATTTTCCTGCACCACCAGGAAAGTTAGACTAACTGGTGACAGGTGGGGATGTGAAAATGGGTGTCTAGCCATTCTTGCCGTGTCAGAGATTAATTTGGGGTAAAATTTAAGAAGAGAAGTTACTTGGTCTGATCTAAAGAAGAATTTCAGCTTTGTCACACAATCTGGAATCACAAATGCTAAGATGTTACACGAACCATTCCAGAAGGTCCTGAAAGAGCTCATTACAAACTTTGTTGTCATCTCACCATTGTAGAGATGGGGTACAAACTGGGCCTTTTGGTAGTTACTGTCTTTAACCAGTCTTTTGTGACTGTCACCCACAATTTACCCAGCGGCTCACTGGACTAGGTAGGTGCTCTACACCAGTTAGGACGGTAATCTGCACAACCTATCTAATTATCCATGGAAGCAGATATATACAAAGTAAGAGCTTTTGACAGGAACACTGGAGATCTGAGTCAATTTTTGTGGTCTTCTGATAGCTAAGAGCCATCAGGGTAGAAGCACCAACCCATTTTCACACAGAAGATTAATGTTTAGAGTTTAGGAAAGCTATGAACTAGCTGCCCATCTTAAACAGCTGTACAATAACTTGAATACAAAATTATTTAAGAAAAAAATGAGCAAGCATAGTTCACTGAATATAAAGGAAATTGTTAAAACCAGACAGTAATAGCTATAAAAGGCACAACTTCCCTTTTCTGATATACACTTGTAAACTTTTTTTCAGGTTTCCATGCATAAATCAAAAATGCTATCCTAACTATACATGGGAAAATACACCAACAGAAAGTCTAGAAGTTTTATCCAGCCAACTGAAAGTATGAGCAGAAAGCTGATCACATGGACTTTGGGCACTGGTGGTTTAGGTGCGGTCCTTCACCAATAGTGGAGATAGTGGACATACCTCCATGTAACTGTTTTTAGTTTCTGTGATATACTAACCAATACACTTCACTGTCTGCTTTCCCATCACTTAAAAGTGATGACTCAACTGCTTCTGTTGCCAAGTCTTGGCCCTCTATAAACCACATGTAGTGCGTATTTAAAACAAAACAAGACAAAACAAAAAGAACAACAAAACATCTACAAGACAAGTTGATAAGTTTGTACAGTAAAAGCTATAAATGCAACTTTCTTTAAGGCAACCTTTCTTAGTAAGGCAGTCATTTTTGATGAAACAGAAGCTTTTTGATATTTCCATTTGAATATTTTGGTATCTGATTAGTGATGATTTCAGCTAACATCTCTGGGAATTCAATACTCATGGTCTTATCCAAAAATGTTTGGAAGCAATAGGAAAGGAGGTTTTCAACCACCTGCAAGAGAAGACACAGTGATGATGAGGGTTCAAAGCACAGCAGGGAGAGTGGTTTGTATCTGTTGGCCTCTTTTTCCCAAGTCTTGACTTTTATCTCTTTCTTTCATTGAAAACAGATTCTTTTCTCACATAGTATATCTTGACTATGGTTCCCCTCCCTCTACTCCTCCCATCTCCTCTCTGCCTCTCCTCCTGTTGGATCCACTCACTTTCTGTCTCTCATTAGAAAAGAACAGGTTTCTAAGAGATGATAATACATTATAACAAAATAAAATACAATGAGATAAAACAAAAATTATGACATTGGAGTTGGACAAAACACACAAGAAGGGCCCAAGAGAAGGAAAAAGATTAGGGGACCCACTCATTCCCACACTCAGGAATCCCATACAAACACTAAACCATAATATATATGCAGAAGACCTGGGCAGACTCTGATCATTTCTGTTGGTCTTTAAAATTTTTTTTTGATCTAAAATATACCAATTTTTATTGGAATTCCCCAGAGAAGAAACATCATTTGAATAAAATGAGCACTTAAGTACAAAAGACATTTTAAATTTCTTAAACTGTGCAGAACGAAAGCCTGGCTGCCTGTAATTCCAGGCCGCAGGATGAAGGAAGAGTGTGAGTGTGAGGCCAGCCTACTCAAGTACTGAAATACAGAAAGATGAAACTAGCATAATTTAATAGCTCTTTTATGTAGAACAGGTAATTCTACTTAAAAAAAATAGTGCGATTACACTCTGTAATAACATGGTAACTTTCATGGAAATCACTAGGCTAATAAGACTTAAGAGAAATATGTACAAAATTGAAGTTTACAAATTTAGCTTGAAAGATCATTAAAATATACAAATGGCGGGAGGGGGAATGACTTAGGATCTCTCCGCCTGGAGTCACAGAGATTCACTTACCTCTACTCAGCCTTCGCTGTGATTAAAGGCATGTGCCACCACACCCAGCCTACGGGTTTCTTTTTGTTGTTGTTTTGGCTTTGTGTTTGATACTTACATCATGCATGGAGTCCAACAGTTTTGTCAGTTGATAAAACCGCTGCCAGTTCTGACTGGAGTTTCCTTCCCTTTTGACAATGGCTTTTCCTAGTTCTTTGATATAGGTCATTCGAATCTCATCAAATAACTCTTGGCTCTTCAGACCTTCCTTAGGAACTGAAAGGTAAGGTAAGTTGCTGTAACTTGTCGTGCAGATGTCACTGTTACAACGTACTTTTAATGAAAATCCGGGCATTTTCAAAGGACTGGGGAACTAGAGTGAAGTGGAGGTGTATGGGGTAATTGAGAATAGGGTTCAAAACCATGGGTGAGCCAATTGTTTTCTATCTTATAAAATGGGAGCTGGTGATGACAAGCCTGTTTTGAAGATTAAATGATAAGTGATAACTTTGACTGGCATTCTTCACTTCCAGTTAGTTCTATTTCCAGTAGGACTTCAAGCTTTTTATCCCACTATCTACATAGTAAGCATATGTACCGTATTACTAGTTAATCAGAACTTGAAATTTAGCATGCAACATTAAAAATAAGTTAGTATACTAAAATTTTATGGTTCTAGTATAAGAGGAAAGATGATCTTTACTTTGTCATAGCCTACACACAGCCCTTTCGAGAGAGAAAATACTTGTTTCTGTGCACTTTTAAGAACTAGTCCTACCCCCCCCCCATGCAATCTGGACTGTAATATTGGGGTAAAATTTTATTTTCATATTACTCTTCAATACTCAGTACTACTAAGGTCTGATCATGGTCATTTAATCTCATGGATTTATAACTTCTGTAGATGGCTACATTTCTTAAAGTATGCTCCTATGGATATTGCCGGGGTCACAATGGTTAGGGTAGGAAGAGCTGGGGGTTTAATACAAACATCTCTGAGTGTCAGTACTTTGCAGAGATCTTAAGCTGCATTTTCCTGACTTAGGATTAGGTACTGTGTAACTCAGGACTGCTGATGCCAGAGGGCAGACTGCGTGGCTGTGACAGAAATGACAAAGTTGTAGACATTTGTTGATTGGCCTTTGCAGAAGTTTGCTGTCTCATATATTGTGTTATATATCCTTTTACTTCGGCCATTCAATGTCTTTATTTAGCACTTTTGTAAACACAGTAAAGTTGGGGTATTTTTAAAATCCACTCTTAAATTATGCTTCCAGCACTCAGTTCACCACCATTTTTACAGAAATTATGGATATATCTGAATTCATTTGAACACCCTTATCTGGCATCTTGTACTCCCTCTCTCCTCCGAACAACTGCAACTTTTGCTTTTTATTGTTATTTTGTTAGTACCCACCCCCATGCCCAACACAAGTTGACAATTTGCATTCTCTAGTTGTCACCCTTGAAATGAAACATTCATTTTTATCAGGTTCCCCTTTGGGCTTATTAGGCGATTGTTTTGCTGTTTAGTTGTTTTAACCCACGAAGATATTATTTGTTATTTTCTATATTGGAAGATGTCAGTTTAAATGTATCTATTTCTCACTCCCTTGATCCTTTCTTCCTTAGCAAACACCAGTTTCTTTCCTTCAACCTAAGTTTATCGTGTAATAGCATCCCGGTAAAGCCATGGTGGCAGTATTTCCACCCTGACCTCTGAAGCAGACTGACATGTTTGGCTGTCTGTATTTACACTGCTTGTTGACAAAACTGGTTAGAATCTGCCTGTCTCTAACTTCCTCTCCTCAGTATGCTTGTCCTTTATTTCCTTTCCATCGTGACCTCTTTTTGCACCTTCTACTTTTTTTTTAATTTAAAAAATTGTATGTGCTTAAAAGCACAAAGGATGTCAGCAAGACCGCAATCCATATTTTTAGTTACACAGCCATATTTGGTAACCAGAATAATTATCTTGTGTAAGGTACACCTGAGGATGCAAACGCCCCCATTTACAATCTTCTACTGTACCAGCTGAGGTTAATAGCTATTGAAAACACCACCAGGACAGGGCTGTCTAAAGGCAACATTAGGTAGTGTATAGTGCCAAGCAAAGGACTGGAGAGTCCAAAACCAAACCTTACACAGTTTTTCATTTCAGTTTTTTTTTCTCCCTACAAGGAGTTGCTTAACTGACAAGAAAAAAAACTAGACCCAGTTTATTATTAGTCAACATCTTCCTCTTCCTCTAATTTGAAGCTTCATAACTCTTCTCTTTTTTACTGCATCTTTTTTCCCCTTGTGCTGTAGGCTACATTCTCTTCCTTCCCTGCAGTTCGGGGCTTTCTCTCAATTGCATCAATGCTGTCCCAGCATCCCCAGCTTCTCAACAGCCCGATGGCCTGGCTGAAGCTGGCCTGTGCTCCTCCTGGCAGTTTCCACCAGGATGCAGGTGGCTCTTTGCTTCTGAGGATTGCCTGTGCTCACATTTCCTAGTTTCTCCTCTGTATAAAACTTTACTCCAAGGTGGGAGCAGGACAAGCTCGTGCCCCTGAGATGTGATCCTGCTCTGACCAAACACATGGGGTTAGAGTTACTCAAGTAAACAAAGATGAGAGACAAAAGCCACGCTTGCTGTGACCCAGCAGCCCTGTGCTACCACTTGGGAGGAAAGCTGTGTGTGTTTCAGGGTTTGGGAAAGTCGGGGTGTCTGGCATATGAGAGAGACTTGCAGCCCCTAGAATTTGGCCTGATGCTTACCAGAGGCTGTCACATCAGCCTCCTGTTTTCATTAAGTACTTCATGATTCCGTTCGACAGTTTGAATTCTTTGAAGTGACTACTGTATCATCTGCAGTATACACTTTCAACTAATCTGTTTTTTTTCCCTTCCAAAATTACTATACTGACTGGCAAAGTCAATGCCAGAGTACACCCAGGTCTTCCCATGTAACTACTGTAATACTGCTGTTGTTCATTTTACATATCCAGGTATTTCAATCATCCAGCACTTGATTATTAATTAAAAATCTCTCTCTGTGTATATGTATGGGTGCTTTGCCTGATGTATGTTTGTGCACCACAAGTCAGAAGAGCAAGTGTCAGATCCCCTGGGACTGGAGTTAGACAGTTGTGAGTTGCTGTGTGGGTGCTGGGAACCACTGCGCCATCTCTCCACACCCATGGTTACCTTATAGTTATGTAATATTAAGAAAGAAGTGACATTTTACTTCACTTTCTTATGTAGCACGTCTGTAATTCTGACATATTTTTCTTTCCTCTGAAAAAGTTTAAAAATAGCTCTTGTAAGATAGACGAATTTCCTAACTTTTTTTGTTTGAGAACATTTTTATTTTACCTTTTACTTTGTTTCTTGAGAGTCTTAGATAGGTAGCCAAAGCTGGCCTGAATCCCAGCCCTTAGCCTTGGGAGTGCTGGATCCCAGGCACCTGCTACCACACCATGCTTGGCCCCATTGCCCTCACTTCTGAGGGTGATTCTGTTGGATCTATTGTGTGAGGTTGACGGGGATTCTTGTTTTTGTACACTGTCATATTTTATTTCCCATTCTTCTTACTTTCATGGTTTCTGATATAGGTTACAGAGATTTTGTTGTTGTTTTAAAAACTATGACTCTTTCAAGATTTTTTCCCCTTTGTCTTTGGTTTTCTGTAATTTGAAGAGGACGAGCCAAAATGTAATTTTTTTTTAATTTAAACTTTTCTTGGTGTTCTCTGAGTCCCCTGGATGCACATAATTACTTATTTCTTCTCTCTTCTACTTCAATGATCTTTTCCAACCCTTTTAATTCTTTTTTTTCTCTTTATATTTAAGTCTAAAAGTTTCTGTTGACCTCTGTTCACTCTTTCCTTGGTTGCACTACAACTAATGATTTGCTTGTTGGAGCATTCATTTCATTTCATCATCCTCTATTTGTAGCATTTCCTTTGCAGTCTATGAATCTATTTCTTACGCAGTCTAGAGTTATCCTATAGTGTCCTTAGCATAAACAGTGTAGTTATTTTAAATTCCTACCTGATAATACCAATGGTTTTGGATCAGATTTAATGCTTGCTTTGTTTCTTCAAATTATGGTCTTTTTATTGCCTTTTAGCATGGTTTTGCTTTTTGTTGAAAACTCACAAAAATATGAGAACTGATGAAATCAGACATTCCATGGGACACAGTATGTTAATCTGACTAGGTTCTGGGTTATGTTTAATGCTGTTTATGGGCAGTGTGGTAGTTTGAATAAAAATGGGCCCCATAGGCTCACATAATTGAGAGCTTAGTCACCAGGAAGTTGAGTTGTGAAAGGATTAGGAGGATTTGGAGGTGAGGCTTTGTTAGAGTAGATGTGACCCTGTTAGAAGTGTATCACTGACAGGTAAAGTCTCCAAAGTGCCCCACAGGCTGCTTGCCTGTGCATGTGTCTGTGTCTGTCTCTGCTTACAATCAGGATGTAGCTCTCCGTACTTTTTCAACACCATGTCTGCCTGCCACAATGCTCCCTGCCATCATAATGTACTAACCTCTGAAACTGCAAGCAAGCCCCCAATTAAATGCTTTCTCTTATGGTTACATTTCAGTTTTACTGACTGTACCTGAATACTTCCTAGAAACCCATTTCCCTCTTTTCTTCCCTGTGAGTCAGGAGGGCTATTATAAGGGGTCTAGAAGCCTCTATTTGCTTTTTTCCAGGTCAGAAAAGGTCCTGATAAAGCCGTTTGTTTCATAAGGCAGGCTTTTCCTTTGTTTTGAAAATACTGTATGTACCTCCAATGCTTTCATCTCCCTTTCTTACAGGCAGAAAAATAAATTTTTCTCCCATCTCACAAGTACTCGATAGAATTTCTGAAGAAAGGCTGGATTGTTCAGCATGTTAAACATCAAACGAGTCCTCATCAGTCTCCATCAGTTCCTTGGTATTGATGAGCCCCCCCCCGCTTTGATTTTGTTAACTGTTCGGAATTTATTAGAAAACAAAATCACCAAACAGACAGCTCCCAGTTTTCTCTATAATAAACAGACATTTCCAATTCCACCCTTCTTTTCACCCCTCTAAGGATACTTGTTTGGCTCACACAGTTTGGCGAGTACTGACTCTGTCCTCACACTTGACTTTATACCATTTTGTACAGTTGGTCACTTCACCACACTGCTCTGTATTCCTACCCAGCTGAAAGGTATTCAAAAAAAAGAAGTTTCTGTACCTCTTCTCTATTCTCTACAAGTGTGAAAAATGACTACAGTATCCAGTGAATACTCAATGAGCATGGGGTAGGATTTAATTCAGTTACTCCTGCTAGGAGTGAGAACTAAATCGTTTACCATAGGAAAGATTGCTACCAAGTTTGCCTCTAAGCTGGCAGGTGGGGCCATCTTGAATGATAATGGGGGTGGAGGGTAGTGAGAAAAACCAATGGGGTCAGAAAGGCTCTGTGAGAGGCTCTTGTATTCTGCCCTGCCCTGCTGTCTCAGAACCCCTAGGATTCCTAGATTCTTTTTTCTGTCCTTTATTCAAACAACCAATATTTACTGGGTACACCATCCACATTATATGGTAACTTGGTGGTCTAGAGAAAGGATGGATACTTAAGATCTTGTAGTAATTATTTATAAATTTACTTATTTTACATCCCTTTCCCAGTTTCCCCTCCCTTCTCCTCTTCTGTTTAGGAGAAAATAGGCCTCTCATGATGATCAACAAAACATGGCATACCAAGTTGCAGTAAAACTAAACACTTCCCCATGTATTAAGGCTGACCAATATGAAGAGTAGGGTTCCAAAGGCCAGCAAAAAAGTCAGCGACAGGCATGTCCCAACTGTTATGTTAGGAGTCCCACAAGAAGACCAAGCTATGCAACTGTCCCAGTACTCTGGGACTTTCAGTACTCTGCCAATATGCCTCCCATCCCAACCTGACTGCTCATGTTCCCATCCCCACCTGTCACAAAATCTCTTCTATTTCCCCTTCCCAGGGAGAGTCAGCTATTCCCCCATGAACCCTCTTGTTACCTAGTCTCTCCAAGTCTGTGGATTGCAGGTAGCATAGTTATCCTTTGTTTTACAGCTAATATCCACTTAAGAGTGAGTACATACCATGTTTGTCTTTCTAAGTAATGGTTACCTCACACAGGATGATTATTTTTCTACTTCCATCCATTGCCTTCAAATTTCTTGGTGTCCTAGTTTTTAACAGCTGAGTAGTACTCCATTGTGTAAATGTACCACATTTTCTTTATCCATTCCTCGGTTCAGAAGTGTCTAGGTTGTTTTCAGGTTCTGGTTATTACAAATACAGCTACTATGAACATAACTGAGTAAGTGTCCTTGTTGTATGAGAGTGCATCCTTTGGGTATATGCCCAAGAATGGTCTTGTGGTAGACCGATTCCCAGTTTTCTGAGAAACCACCACACTGACTTCCAAAATGACTGTACAAGTTTGCACTCCCACCAGTAATGGAGGAGTGTTTTCCTTGCTCCACGTCCTCTCCAGCATGAGCTGTCACTTGAGTTTTGGGTCTTAGCCATTTTCATAGGTGTAAGATGAAATCTCAGAGTCCTTTTGATTCGCATTTCCCTAATGGCTTAGGAGGTTGAACATCTCCTCAAGTGTTTCTTGGCCATTTGAGATTCTTCTGTTGGGAATTCTCTATTTAGATCTGTACACCATTTTTAATTGGATTATTTGGCTTGCGGATATCTAGTTCCTTGAGTTCTTTATATATTTTGGAAATCAGCCCTCTGTCAGATGACATGTGGGGTTAGTGAAGATCTTTTTCCATTCTGTAGGCTGCTGTTTTGTCCTTCTGACAATGTCCTTTGCCTTACAGAAACCTTTCAGTTTCATGAGGTCCCATTTATTAAGTGTTGAGCTTAGTGCCTGTGCTATTGGTGTCCTGTTCAGGAAGTTGTCAACCTGTGCCAGTACCCTCAAGGCTACTTCCCACTTTCTCTTCTGTCAGGTTCAGTGTATCTGGATTGATGTTGAAGTCTTTGATCCCCTGGGATTGAGTATTGTGCAGGGTGATAGATACGGATGTGTTTGCATTTCCATATACTGACATCCACTTAGACTAGCACCATTTGTTGAAGATGCTCTCTTTTCTGCACTGTATAGTTTTTGGCTTCTTTGTCAAAAATCAGGTGTCCATAGGTGTGTGGATTTACATCTGGGTCTTCAATTGGATTCCATTAATCCACCTGTCTGTTCTTATGCTAATATCATGCAGTTTTTATTAAGAGAACTGTGTAGTAGAGCTTTAAATCAGGGATGGTGATATCGCCAAAAGTTCTTTTTATTGTACAGGATTGTTTTAGTTTTTGGTTTTCCATATGAAGTTGGGTGCTGTTCTTCCAAGATTTGTAAAGAATTGTGTTGGGGGGGAGGGCTGGAGAGATGGCTCAGAGGTTAAGAGCCCCGACTGCCCTTCCAGAGGTCCTGAGTTCAATTCCCAGCAACCACATGGTGGCTCACAACCATCTGTAGTGAGACCTGGTGCCCTCTTCTGGCATGCAGGCATACATGGAGGCAGGGTGTTGCATTCATAATAAATAATAAATAGATCTTTAAAAAAAAAGAATTGTGTTGGGGTTTTGATGGTGACTGCATTGAAGCTGTACATTGCTTTTGGTAAGATTGACATTTTTACTATGTTAATGCTACCAATCTATGAGCATAGCAGATCTTCCCATCTTCTGATATCTTCTTTCTTCAAAGGCTTGAAATTCTTGTTGTACAGGTCTTTCCCTTGCTTGGTTACAGATTACACCAAGATATTTTATATGTTATTTGAGGCTATTGTAAAGTGTTGATTCCCTGGTTTCTTTCTCAGCCCATTGTTTGTCTATTGTCTATAGGAGGGCTACTAGTTATTTTTAGTTAAGTCTTGTATCTAGTCACTTGACTAAAGTGACTAGATATAAAGTTCCCCAGTAGAGTATTTTTGGGTTGCTTATGTATACATACTATCTTATCATCTGTGAATAATACTTTGACTTCTTCCTTTCTAATTTGTATCTCCTTCGTTTCCTTTGGTTTTCCTACTGCTGTAGCTAGAATTTCAAGTACTGTATTGAATATGTATGGAGATAGTCAACAACCCTGTTTTGCTCCTGATTTTAGTGAAAATGCTTTCCGTTTCTCTCCATTTAATTTGATGGTGAAATTAGCTTCCTTTTTTTTTTTTTTGTAGTGTGTATTTAAGGTTCATCAATGACTTTTCTTGGAACAATAAATAGCCTGTTTCTTTTCAGTGTTGAATAATATACCACCATTTGGATATATCAATTTATCCAATCATCTACTGCAGGACATTTCATTGTTCCCAGGGTTTGTCAAATACAAATAGCGTGGCTATAAATATCCTTATTGACATAAATTTTCAATTCCTCTGTGTATTGATCAAGCAACCGCTACATCAAATGATGAGATTATGTTTGGTTTTACAGGAAACTACCAAACTGTCTTCTGGAAAGGCCATTTCACTTTGCAGTTCTTTTACTAATGAAGGAGAATTCCTGTGTTCTATGTCTTCCTCCCCAGTACAATGTGGGCTCACTACTCTGGATTGGTTTATTCTAGACAGTTCTCTACAATATGTGACAGGCAGCACTGTGACATCCTGACTTTATGTCTTTATCTCCTTTAGTAAGGCATCTTTGCATATTCTCAGTCCTTAAAAATCAAGTTGTTGTCTGACTTCTAAGAGTTTTTTGTATATTTTAGAGAATATCAGGTGAGACTGTCCTTTTATTACTTAAGATGTCAAATAACTAATATACACAAGATTCTTTATGTTTTTTGAATTTTTCGTGTTTGAGTTTTTTTGCTAGCTTAAATTAATTTCATTAAAGTCTAAATGTCAGTGGTGTTGTTTAAACTTTTGATTTTTTTGACAAACTGTTGGTTAGTTTCATAGGCTATTTCTCATACATGGTACTACTCACTATTTAAATACAAAGAAAATAATGCAGTAGAGAAACTGAATTATTATTGTTGGCACCTTTTCTCCATGTCTTACCCTGTGATGTAGCAAAGATGGATGGGTGGAAGTAAAGAAGATTCTACACAGATTTTTATCAATGAAGATCCTTGGGCAAATCCCATACCTATTTCTACAATACCTATTTATCTCACTAACATCGATAACACTTAACATACACATTTCTTATGTTTTTACCTTTCTGAAAATCATCTGACTAGTAAAACTCAGTGGAATTGGTAGAATTACTATAGTAGATACATAAAACAAGTTTTAAAACTTCCATACTGCATGCATTTGGTACATTTAGACATGAATCTTAGAAGTTAGTAGGTGATTCACCAACCTGATGATAGAAGCAGTAAGGTTTTCATACAGAGATACTCTTCATAGGATACCTGCAATCTCTGTAACTCAGAAGAGATGAACAGCATGTGTTTACATTGTTCATACATACAAGGTAGAGCCATTCTCTGCCTGTGAGACACAAACACAAGTGTGAATTAGAAAGAAACAGTGCTAGTCTAAAATAATAGCTGAATTTTTGTTTGGTTTTCAAATTCATGAGTGAAAGCATTCCTATTGCTGTCAATAAATAATCCCTTGTAGAACTAGAATGTTGGCAAACAGGAGAGACTACTCAATAACACCCCTTTATAGTTAAGACACTAGGTTTTTGTTATTTCAGAGTTGTGAATGCTTTGCTATACATAGAACTCATTAAGCTATATAATTCTGGAATGCCTACAGCACACTTTAATGGAATCATTAGGATTCAGTTATTTTTCAGATCTTCTGGTCTGCTTATTCCTTTTTAAATTATTTTATTTTTTGAGATTGCAATATAATTACACATATATATTTATTTATATATTCTCCCTTTCTTCCCTCCAAATTCTCCCATATTCCCCTTCTTATTCTCCTTCAAATTGATGGCATCTTTTTGCATTAATAGTTGTTACACATGTGTATATTTATTTATATTCATAAATACAACTTGTTGTATATGTGTTTCTTGTGCATATGTTTCTAGGGCTAACCAGTGGTATTGGATAACTAATTGATGTGTTCTTCCCTGAGCAAGACTATTTCTCCTGCATTCAGCATTCCTTAGTTGCCAGGAGTTCTTTTGTAGGGTTAGGTCTTGTGAGCTTTCCTCCATTCATATGAGTAGGTCTATTGTTTAGCTCCTGTTTAGGCAGGGATACTAGTTTTCTTCATACATGACAGGTATTATTGTATTTCCTTTAGCATTTAGAAGTTATTTCCAGTTACTCACTTAAATCAACATTTGGCATTTGACTACAGTCAGATCTACAACATAGTTTTTGATCTTACCATTTAAAAATCAGAAGGTCCCTCTCTGTTATACAGTATCCCATCCTAAAACAGTTATGCATGAAAGTTATGCTGAGGGGCAGTATTAGCACTTGACATCTTCTCAGTTTTCAGTTTTTGAGATAGAGTTTCTTATTGAACCTGAAGCTTTCTTATAGGCTAAACTGTCTGGCCAGAAGGCCTCAGGGATCCTCCTGTCTATAATTCCCTAGTGTGTGTCTCCACAAGTAACATGTAAGCAGCTAAAGACCAGGGATCATTTCTGTACTCTGATGGAGTCAGGGGTGGAGCTCAGTCTGTAGAGTGCTTTGCCTAGCACTGGGTTCAGGTTCAATCCCTATTCCCTTCCCTCTACCAGGCCTAAGAATGTTATGCATTGTTATTTACCTCTAATCCATGATGGTTGGTTCTTGGCCCTAGAACAAAATCTAAAGTCTACTTCATAAACTACATGATATTATTTTGCCATTATTCTTTAAATGCTACCATATCCTTGAGGACCTTTCAATTCCTCATCAAGCTTGCCAACTGTGCCAAGCTTGTTTCAGTTCTCCAAGCCTGTTTCTTTTGCCTTGAATGCCATACACTTTCATACTTGTTTCTTTGTACAGTGAATGATTAGCCGCTTAAGCCCTCTGGGCTCCAAAAACTCCATTATCTCCACTAACCCCTGTCCCACTATTTTATTATGGCTCTATGAATCCCCTCATCATGTTGTTCTATTTTGTCTACTAGTTTATTCCAAGTTTTCATAACAATGCTTGGCTCTTGATAAGTATGTAAATACCACTTAATATGGCAGGAGAAAATTACAAATACCACCAGTGGAGAAACAATATTAACTCTAACTGGATGATTAACTGCTTCAGCTAGGATTTCTTTCTACTACTTTCCCAGCTGTTGGGAAACGTCTGCTGTATCCTCTGGGATATGTGTCCGAGAAATTACCCAGCAGTCTCTCAAAGAAGAGGTGTCTGGAATCTTGGGTTACCTCATAATAATGGCTTTGGCACACTCCCTAAGAATCTGTCCTTAAAGATATCTGGGCTATCTCATCAGGTCCCCACTAAAACAAGTAAGATAAAAGGAGCTTCTCAGTGTCATTGTTCCAGCCTCTCCCATTTAACATTTAGCTCAAATAGATGCTTTTCTGTAACTCATATATAAATAAAAATCTGGTACACACAGTAAGGGATGCTTGCTGTATTTTCATACAACCTCTTTAGGCTGTCCCAGTGTTCTCCAATTCCCTTTTCTCTAGTATTCTATTCATTAATCAGCATTAGTTTTCAACCTTATTGCCATTCTGGACACATTTCAGGTGATCAATGCTTCTCACATGGAGTATAACTGAAAGCTCTTGTGCTAAGGGGGCTTTATGGTTTCACTACTTTTGGGAAGAACTCTTAACAGAATCTGTAACTATACAGTAAAGGATAATCTACTTTCTTCAGAGAATTCCCTTGGACTCTGTGTGTGCCCTTTACACATTCTAGGAAAGGATAAGCTACAGGCACACAGGCTAGTGATAACAAAAAGAAGGTGAGAACAATCCGTGCTTATGGAAGAGATCAGATGTAGCCTGTGAACTAAGAGGTGTGTTTGAAGAATGAGCAGTTCAAGTGCCAACAAAGAACTTTAAATAGAACAAATACAAAGCGAGGATACACTGGATGGTCAGCAGATCAGAACTGCACTTATTAGTCAACAAAGAGTGATAATGGAGGTAGAAAAGCAGGGAGCAAAATAGCTGCATGAGACCACAGTGTGGACAGCTGCCATAGTTCACAAATACTGGCACAAGCCTACAAGATAAGACAACATCTAACTTACAGAACTGAGTTGTGATAGTTCGTCAGTTTTGTTTTGTTTTTTTGTAAATCACAATACTATGTTTCCTCATACATTATTTTCTGTCTTTGTCTTAGACAAGGTTTCATGTGGCCCCAGGCTGGCCTCAGACTTGTTATGTACCTAAGATAACCAAAAGCTTCTGATCTTCCTATGTCTACTTCTTCAATGCTAAGATTGCAGGTATGTACATTGTGCCCAGCTTATGGCTGTGCTGTGGATCAAATGGAAGGTTTTATACATGCCAGACACTCTACTAACTGAGCTACATTCCTAACAGTTGTCGTCTTTCTAGGACATGGGTGTTGTAAGCCTCGCCATGTAAACAGATCTCCTTATTTCTGTGTCTGGGTCACTTCACATCTGCTCAGTGGGAATGTCCTCATTGTGTTTATGGACCCCACATGAGTTTCTCATACTCACTGTTTCCTTGAGTAGAGTTATAGAATTAAAACAACAGTACACTAAGACTATTATTATTAGTGTTACTTGCCATACTGTAATGATCTCAAGACTCCAGGGATACCCAAGGTGTAAAAGATCTTTGTTTATGACACATGATCTTCTATTATGTGGCTCTGCTGTCCTGAACTTAGTACATAGCCCACGCTGACCTGGAACTCAGAGATCTACTAGCCTCTGCCACCAGAGATCTGGGATTAAAGGTGTGTGCCACCACATATAGCTGGAGTAACGGTATTTTTAAATGTTACCCTGAGACAGTAACAATGGTACATATGTGTATTTTCTATCTTAACATTACTCTAGCTCAAGTACTGATGAATAATTCTGCTTCCAGTTTGTCCAGATCCTAGATAGCTGGTAGGATTGATTCAGTAACATATTATTATGATAGCCCACTGGGAAAACATCTGATGATTAAAATACTGTACGAATATAACTTACTCATTAATAATCAGATCAGGAGCGAAACACAGCAGGTTTGCACTTGCTTGCTTGTATGATCTCCAACCCAGGGCAAATGCCATGAGAAACATCCATGAGTACTGCAGCAGGGTCATTTGGTCATCCAGGTGTAAGTTTCTGAACCCTAAATTGGAAATAAAAGTGTAAGGCAACACTCTAGTTGACCAGTTGTCCTTGTTTGGGGGTGACCTTTAGTAGTATCTGTCAGATGAACACCTAGGCACTCAGAACCTTTTAATAGTTTAACCAACTCTATGAATAGCTGTTATTTTTACCTGTCTTGCCTACTTAAGTATACAGTAATACAGTGAGGCGATGGGCGCTTAGGTTACTTAGCCCTCCTCTGCCTGTGTGTGCAGCCATAAGCTTCCCAATCTCTATCTGGAGAGCCGGATGTTGCTTAGTATTAACTTCCATTACACAAAAAATTCCAACATAAAACTTTTGTTTAAAAATGCCTTAATCTAGATGAAAATTTATATTCAACACATGGCATTTCATTTTATGGAAAGCAAAAATGATTTTGTATTAGTAAATTTTGACAAATTCCACAACCTACTATTTATCAATTTCAAAAACAGTATCAAAAGCAAACAAAATGAATGGAATTCCTGAATGCTCTCCTCTAGGTGTCATAGAGAACAGAATTTGAGTTAGTTCTTATAATCATGATCCTATCTAAAACGAAATGCTATGGGTGAAAATCAGATTGTTGTGAGAAAACTAACAAACAACAAAAAACTGGACCACTGCACCACAACCTACTATTTATCAATTTCAAAAACAGTATCAAAAACAAACAAAATGAATGGAATTCCTGAATGCTCTCCTCTAGGTGTCATAGAGAACAGAATTTGAGTTAGTTCTTATAATCATGATCCTATCTAAAACGAAATGCTATGGGTGAAAATCAGATTGTTGTGAGATAAGGATGCTACATACCTAAAGAGCCCAAGGAGCAGATTTAGTTTTGGGGGTGCTGCAGATTGGCCCCAGGGTCTTGTGCATGGTAAGCAAATGGCATACCCAGTGGTTGTCCACCAAGCCCAACCCAGAATGCTTTTGATCAAGAAAACGTAAAGGTCTATGCTGTGGTTCTGTCATCCTTTGTGTCTTACCTGGTATTGCCTTGGCCCATTTCACAGCTGCAATCACTTGGCGCCCACCTAACATGTTGAGTGTGGTCATGATTCTCCAAGTTGAGTCTGGAATAGAGCTGTCATATCCTGCATATAACACCTCAGGTTCAATCACCTCCAGCAGTGACACCAGGGTGGGGGTAAGTTGTGGTAATGTTGCGGGGACTATTGTTTTGCCAGGATTTTCAGAAGTGTCTTGTGAGACCCCTGTAGTGGCTTGCTGAATCCCTTTTATTTTTTTCTTTGTTTTTCGGGCTGTGGATATTGGGAAAGAAAAAAAAATGTACTGAATCAAATTTGTAGCCTAAACTTTCCAATTACAACAGGTGTTTAATTTCTGAAACTACTACTGAAAGAAAGTATTTTACATTTTTTTTGGCATGTGTGGTAGTTTGAATGTAACTGGCCCCCATAATCTCATAAGGAGTATACAATGAGGAGGTGTGTCTTTGACGTCTTTTGCTTAAGCTTCACTCAGTGTCAGTCTTCCTGTTGCTTGCAAGATGTAGGACACTCGGGCTGGAGAGATGGCTCAGAGGTTAAGAGCACTGACTGTTCTTCCAGAGGTCCTGAGTTCAATTCCTAACAACCACATGGTGGCTCACAACCATCTCTAGTGAGATCTGATGCCCTCTTCTGGCCTGAAGGCATATGTGCAGTCAGAACACTGAATACAAAATAAATAAATACATCTTTAAATAAAAAAAAAAAGTGCAATCTTAAAAAAAAAAGATGTAGGACACTCAGCTACTACTCCAACACCATGTCTGTTTCCTGTAGCCATCCACTGCCTGACTCTTACAGTTTTCCACTCTCTCTTATGCAATGATCCCTGAATCTTGGGAGAAGGAGTTTTGCTACAGATATCCCATGTAGGACTGAGCATTTTGCATTGAATCAAACAATATACATTTGAATTAATTTTTGTAACTTTTGTAATTTCATTAATTTTAAAAAATCTGGATGGACTTAAAGCTGTGGGGTGGTCTGGGGGATTTGGACACTTTATATTTAGCAACACACTCTGGAAGGCAGCATGGAGTCTCTCTTATCAAGAGAATAAGATAAATACCATTTTCTCAATATCAGCACCAAATTTTTGCTACTCTTATTTTCTCTGGTCTCTCAATATTATATTAGTCTTTTTTAAAGGTTTCTTTTTACTTTTAATTATGTGTATGCATTTTTGTCTATGTGGGGTATGTGTACATGAATGCATGTCAGATCCTCTGGAATGGAGTTATATGCAGTTGTGAGCTGTCAAATGTGGGTCCTGGGAAGTGAACTTGGCTCCTCCGCCACTGATCCATTTCTCCAGCCCAAACACTAATCTTTGTACAATACAAAAGTGACCATGTCTCAGCCATTATTGTTTGTTTAATTCCTACTCATTGTCTGTATTTACAATTCAGTGCTACTTCTTCCAGGGTGATGTCTCTGACCTTCAGGACAGAATCAGATGGCCTTCCTTCCTGACCCTGAAATATTCCTTGTGTGGCATGCCACACTATTTTGTGATAGACTTTGTGCCTAAATAGAAAGTAAGCTGCTCAAAAAAGAAAAAAAAAGAAAGTAAGCTGCTCAAATTCAGGCACTGAATTTGTATTTTTTATACTTGTTGAGTACTTGCTAAATGAAGTACTATTGTAACAATAAACCCTAACATGAGTTGGTAAGAACGCAACGCTAGCGTTCAGAGTGCTTGCTACTTCAACTACAGCAAAATCCCACACTTTTCCAGATGAAGGTTTTTAAATGAGAGTAAGTGTTGATTATATAACTTGTCATGTAAACAGAAATATCAAATTCAAACTTACAAGTAGTTTCAGTTTTCTTTTATACTTAAACCTCAAATCCATCCAATAAAGTCTTAATTTTTTTTTGCAGAGTTGTAATAAAACATGTTTTTCAAGTAAAAGGCATGGTTTTGAAATGCAAAAGAGAGGAACATGAAACAGATCTCAGACACAATACTTTTCCAACCTTAGAATGGTTTCGATAAAAAAAGGAGTATGAAGAATGAAAACAAAGTTGCCTAAAGTTATGTAATTTCCAGTGTTATGTAATTTCTTTATTTAATATACACTTTGGCTATCCTAAATTCAATGTACATAACAAAATTGATGATTAACACATAAATTATATGATCATGGAAAAATCTAAAATATTATACAATACATAACATTATGCTTAATTTAGCATATATAAACTGAGTTCATTAAGTGATTACATCTGCTGCTAATATAAAAGGCAAAGCGATCAGTTCTTGTGTGATAGCTAGATAGTTCCTTTTAGGTGTTTCCATTACCTTCAAGGTTCATTCCAGCTTGAAGACATTTTCGATAGCGGCATGCTGGGCAGTTTTTTCTTCGAATTTTATCAATGATACAATCATTTCTTCCAGCACAAAGATAATTGTGCTGTCCTAAAAGAGATATAAAGAAGCACTATTAAAATTCCACACATCTGTCAGGATATTTTTTAGTATCTTTCTGTTTTTTCTTTGAGTGGCATATGATGGAGATACAAAGTCACTGATTAGGGAAGGCACGGAATCAGGACGGTAAATCTGCTTTTCAATGTGAGTGACAATGTTGATAGGACGTGTTCTGTTCAACAAATTTAAAAGCCAATTAAAACAAACCTTACTGCAGTATTTCATATATAGATGTATACAAATCATAAATCATAAGATTAAGAGACAGAATGGTGTCCTCTTGGGCCAAAAGTCAGCACTTTAAAACCTGCTTTACATAGTTCTTTTAACAGTTATAGATGGGGTCTGTAATATCTGTAAGCATTGTTTTATTATTAATTTTGACCTATTGTTGAAGTGACTGAAGAGAAAGCAGGCTTAAAAATATTTTGGAATCCCTAAGAAAAAAATGAATAATTCAACAGTCAATATTATACCTTCACATGTAGGTAAAATGTGTTCTTCCCAATTTTAAGTGAAGTAAAACATTGCCAATTGCCAGCAACTGGTTACATAAATCACTAATTCGGCAAACTTACAATGATTATCTAATAGGCTTTGGAATATAATGATGTTTGGAATCACCTTTGGCCTCACATACTGACTTGAAGAGTGCTAGTATCTAAATTTTCTGGTACCTGGTATTGAAGAACTGAAGTTCTCCCTTATTGAAACATTTAAAAAAACATTAAAAAGGAAAAGACTAAAAATGTTTCTGTCTCCCACACGCACATTCCCCGTGTCTTCTTTTAATCTGAGTATTAAATATCAATGAAAACAACAGAAAGACCCATTTGCCTGGGGGGTAAATATAGAAGTTTCCTATGTTAAGACTTGATTGTTCACATAGATATATCAATAATTAACATTTTTTGTTAATTATACTAGATGGGATTGTAAGACCTTAAGAAATGAATGACATTTCTCAAAAATAAATCATATTTAAAGAAAACAAGACCTGGCGGTGGTGGTGCACGCCTTTAATCTCAGCACTCGGGAGGCAGAGGCAGGTGGATCTCTGTGAGTTAGAGACCAGCCTGGCCTACAAGAGCTAGTTCCAGGACAGCCTCCAAAGTCACAGAGAAACCCTGTCTAGAAAAACCAAAAAAAAAAAAAAAAAAAAAGAGAGAGAGAGAGAGAGAAACAGACAGACAGACAGACAGAGAGGGGGGGGATGGAAACATGAAAACATAATGATTATGCTGAACATATTTGGTCCTGGTTTCTAAGAAGAGACTTTTTTTCTCTAATGCCTAGGGCAACCAAAGACTTGGATTAAAAAATACTTACTTTTTCCCGATATGATAAATCATGATGTTCTTTTAAATATGAGTTTGGAATACATGGTCGACTGTGTAAGTTGAATCTTTTGGAAAGATGAGGCTACAAAGCTTAACTCAGGGCTATTTGCCCATGCCAAGTATCTGTCCTCTCTCAGATCCTTTCTGTATTCTGTAAGCTTCCTGGACACAAAGTGGAGGAAGTAACCCAATGAAACCCTATTATACAGGATTTAAGAGAGAGCTCAGCACTTGCTGCTCTTGCAGAGGATGTGGGTTCAGTTCCTAGCACCCACACAGCAGCAGCTCACAACCGTCTGTAACTCCGTTCCTGGGAATCAGATGCCTTCTGGTTTCTGAGCTACCAGGCACACACACAGTGTTCACACAGACAAACATTCATACATGTAAAATAAAACTAAATCCTTTTTAAAAAACCCATCTTGCAGCAAAAGGAGAAATAACAGATTGCATCCACAGATAATGCACAAAAATTTCACACCCTAAAATCATCCCCACACTACTGTCTTGCAAAATATCCCTACATTAGTGTCCTGCAGTTACTGGAAAAATTACTTCTAGAGCAGAAGAAATTCAGTGTTTATGTCCAACTGAAAGATTCAGCTATGCATATTATGCTGATATTGATTTCTCTGTACAGGGTGTAACGTACCTGAGAACTTTCATTATAGGCTCAGGTTATCATAATAGTATGATGTTTATTAAGCCAAGAGATTGGAGTTAGTGTTCAATATTTCACAAGGTATGGCCATGCATTACTAATAGTAATTTAACAACCATCCTTTTAATCTGGAGTTCCTTTTTCCTGCCACCTGGTAAATTTCCTTTTATCAGTATCAAGTGAAGAACCTTTAGATCACCCGAAATCTCTTAACACTGCTGTTACTGGTACTTTTTGTTAAAAATCTACTTTTTAGCATGTGACTATGGCTTGCCATTAATAATAGTATAGTAGCCAGACTGAAAGGTACCCAGTGTATTTGTCTCCTGGTACAGAGAAGTGTAGTCCTTTCCTATATCATACCAAGGCTGGCTTCTGTGACCAATAAAATAGTTCATAGATCAAACTGGTATGGGAAATGGGAACATAACAAAAGGCATGTAGAACATGCAGATAACCAACTGTCCTGGGACTAAATATAAAGTAATACTGTCAGCTTAAACTTCTATGTGTCTTCTTGGTTGCGGTGTGGTATAGTGGGGCATGTATTAGTGGGGTGCCAAAAGACTGTTCTTGAAACATTAACTTTTGGGGATTTGTTTTCTTATGGAGTGTTGTAAAATTTGTAAATCTTAGAGATAATTATGCAGATAATGCAGTGCATGGTTGTGATTAGTTAAACCACTTGTGATTACTTTTATTTCAACACCCACCTATATTATAAACTGGCAGGTGCCAAGGGCTTGTCCTATCATGTCTGAGAGTCAGTGTGCTGAGACAAATACCTTACTGGAGACCACTCTGTTGGAATCCAAGCTTTGCCACTTCAACTCTTCAAACCCGACTGCTAGTCTGTCAGACATAGATCCCAACAGGATCTAAGTGCCCAGGGGACCTTAATTGATTTGGTATGTGTGTTATTTCACACATGGAAAATGAAGTCATTTTATTGTAGAACATGAGGTAGACAGTGATCAGTTATCGACACTGGGGGTAAAATGAACATAATAGAAAGGGACTTGCAGGCAGAGGAGCATAGAAGGAAATGGAGAACTCTGAGGATCTTAAATCAAAAAATAGAAAATATCTACTCTCCATCCATCTTATATAAATAACAAATGCTTAAAACTTACTCAGATTTATGTTTAGGTGTTTATAATGCCAATATAGGGGCTCAGTATAATTTCTAGTATGTGTTAAAAATATGATGTTAAATATATAATATACCCTTCTTTTAAAAAAGAAATGCTACAAACTATGTATAGGGATTTTACAAGTCTTGATAAAAATTTGAGTTAGAGTGCCAACGTTTATAGAAATTTAGAGCTGGTAAATGCCTTTGAGAACAATGAATTCAAATAAATGAGGAAAGAGAGCCAAGTAATTTATTCATTAGCATTACACATGTAGAGGTTTTCTAAAATAATTAAATGATAAACTTTTTTCTTTTCTTTTCTAAAAATTTTTTATTTAATTTAAATTATAAACAAGTTTGCTTCACATGTCAATCCTGGCTCCCTCTTCTTCCCCTCCTCTCCCACCCCCCTTCAACCTTCCCTCAGTCCCTACTCCACTCTCCAAGGAAGGTGAGGCCCTTCACAGGGGACCTCAAAAGTCTGTCATATGATCTGTGGCAGGGCCTATGCCCTCCCCCATGTGTCCAGGAAGAGACAGCTTCCCTCCACATGGAATGGGCTCCCAAAGTCCATCTGGATGACAGGGATAAATGCTGATATATAGCCTGAGGCACCAAAGGATGCTGAGGCCTCCTCACTGACACCCACGTTCAGGGGGTCTGGATCAGTCCCTTGCTGGCCTCTTAGCTACGATAAACATTTTTTAAAATAGTGTAGCTATTATGAATTTTTACCTAAAAATAAGTGAAAGAGTCAATTTTAAATAAGAATTAAGAAAAGTAGACTGTAATGGTACTATATTTCAGAAGTAAATTCTGGTTTAATTCCATTAAGATGCTTTAGGTAGGGTATATAAAATATCTCTAATACTAATCTTTCCTTCTGGAGTGTGCAACCACCAGCACATGGTCACCCTGTGGCATTTTTACAGGCTTCTTTAAAACATTATCTTTCTAGACGACCTCTGTATGATAATTTCTGTACTTGGAATTGTTAATTCGGCCTTTACTCGAACGAACTGCGATATCCCTGAGGGCAATGGTATTTGTAGTGCTTAACATGACCTCTTATTTAACAGGAAACAATGAAAGACAAGAATGCTATTCCTCCCAATTCCCACGTCACTCATTTTTGTCTGATTTGTATAGCTTTGAAGCCAACTTGCTTTGGGAGAATAGAAATCCACCAATCTCTGTCCAAACTTAGCAAACTGTTAGTTCACAGAGCAATATTCCTGGCAATGTTTAGTTCTTTCTCAGACTGCACTTTCTAAAAATTTATTCTCGTTCAGCTCCTTTCTCCTTTCATTTTCCCCTCCCCAGTGGAGGGCTAAAGAGCCACCACGCTTGCTCCTAAATTGGTGTCTAGCCTTGGTGGACTTCGCATATAAAATTTACTGTGAGAAATAGAAACAAATAGAAATAAAGCAAAAATGAAACTCTTCAAAACACACACTACCTTCCACTGCTCTTTTGAAGAATACTTTACAGCTCCCACATGTTAACACCCCATAATGGCATCCTGAAGCTTCATCGGAGCACACCAGGCAGAGCTTGGGAGGTGGTCCTGTTGCTGTTGAGGAGCTAGATGGAGGAGAGCTTACATCTGGTCTCATTCCAGGGCTATAGGAAGAGGAGAAACAGGGTTATGCTTGTCACTACTATGAGAGGAATGACACAATGTACTCTTTTCCCTTTCCATTCCACATTAGTGTGTTCACTCTGAATTCTGTCCTCTAAGTGCAAATAAGCACCAGAATACCCTATTCAAACATTTAAAAATACTATTTTTGTATATAAAATATGAAATACAGGAAATGGCAAGATTGCTCAGTGGTTAAGGTCAATTGCCCAGCTGGCATGAGGACATGAGTTCAAATCCTTACCACCGTTATACAAAGCAGGGCATAACTGTGCATGCCAGCATTGGGGAGCACACAGGTGGATATGAAGGGCTCCCCAGACAGCCAGCCTAACTGAAACAGTCAGTTAGAGGCAGAAAGGTGGAGAGTGACAGAGGACACACACCGTATGAACTGTTCTAGTCTCTACTGTTCTAGTCTCTACTTACCTGCATGCTCCATGCATGAAACATGATATACAACAGCAATAAAACAAAATATGAAGTACAAGAGCCAGCTCTTTTTGTGGCTCCTAAACAGAGTGATATTGCAGTTCACTTACAATGTAATTGCTATTCAAATAAAATGATATACATTATTTTATAGGTATGAAATTAGCAAGATTAAAAAATATAGATTAGACCTGTAATTACCATTGAAGTAAAGAAAGAGTTTTTCTACCACACCGACAGAATTCCTTCTATCCCATTAATTGCTTAGGAAATCAATCTTTTTTCCTTCTTAATTTTAAGATCTTACACTAATTAAGAATCATCATTGTATCCTGCTCTCTAGTATAGAAAAAAATTACATACCAGCTCACAAATTGATCCTAGATGAAACAATAGTTTCTTATGACTTGGAAAAGATTACTCCAGAAACATTAATGTATTTATTAGGGAAAACTCTAGTTTTCATATCTGAGAACAACCATCCTGCTCTCTCTCAATTAAAATGCCCTAAGGTAAAGAATGCCAAGAGTGAGCCTTATGCTCTGACCAGGCCTCACTCTCAATTTCGTAAACTTCTTACAACAACAGATTGTGCAAAGCACAGGGCTTATTAGTTTAAAGTTCTTAAACTTTCAAAAGGAACAATGGGTAATTAAATTAACTATTACAGCTCATATTAAGAGGGAATGATGGTTGTCCTAAAGAACTTTTATCACACATGCTGACTCTGAAACTAATTATATGTGTGTGTGTACATGCTTGAGTGTGTGTGTGTGCATAGCTAGCTAGCTAAAAAGAATCACCAGCCTCCTGCTTCAAATTACACTGCCTATCCCTTATGTTATGCACTCTCAAACAGGCTCTCAAATATGCAGGCGGTATCAACTTGTTGGGTGTGGAACTCTTCATGTTAAAGTATGTTGTTTATCACTTACAGAAGACAGTTCACTATCTAGCACTACCTCTCCTCTGAACTTTGCTCACTGTGTTCCCTAAGAGATGCTGTCTCTTCAGCCTTTATGCATGCTTTCATTTCAGCCCAAGAGAGTACTAACACTCAAATGCAAAAAAATGATTAATACAATGACAACTAAAGCACTTTCTTTCATTTGCTCTATTAGTTAGAAATAACAAGTAATGTTTGTCTGGTTATTTATTTAGGAACAAAAACTTAAAAATAGTAATTGTAGATGGGAGTTGTTACCTATCCCTCTAATCCTTGGGAGTTTGAAACAGAAAGACTGCTACAAATTTGAGCCCAGTCTGATCTGCCAGTTCTGGTAAAGTCTGTGAGACCCTACCTCAAGAAACAAGCAATAAATTTGTTGTAATTCTAGTAAGTCATTATGCCCAAGGTTCACCCTAAATTTAATCTTCAAATGAAGTTTTCTGCATTTTGCCAACTGTCTGTTTACCCAGTGGCTTAATCAATAGGGCAGTATTCCCACCATTTAGTTCTGGGAATAGGTTCTAGGGTTTCACATTGTCCTGAGCACTGTCAATAGACTTTCTGCTTGTTTCCATATCACAAGGTATTATCCCTTGCTAGGTCTGGCAAGTGGACTGAGTTACATTAATAGAAGAGAGTCTCCAGGAGTGGCTGATGTGGTTGGGCACACCCTCCACCTAATGCAGACATGGACGGTAAAGCTGCTGCTCTGGGTCAGCGTTTTACACTCAAGGAGGAAAGTCCTGGGATGAGCAGAGTGTAGCAATTGTACTAGGGGAGCAAAACTCCCTTGCTTTTGTTCTGAAGATGGCCCTATTCCTGCTCAGCCAATCTCTTCTCAACTGACATCTATTTTTAGAGAGCAGCAAGTTGCTTGTATATTTAGTTTATGGAAAAGGAGCACATTGTTTAAAGATTTTTAAGAGCAATCCTATAAAGTTTCCTTTATCAGTTTTATATATGGCATATGTAAAAAAATACATGTATATATTTGAATTTCCAACAGTATTTTGTAGTACATCATGGTTTGAGAACACTGCCATGAAGAGAATCTCACTTATCCTCTAAATAACCCTGTGATAAGACGTCACCATCCCTAGATGAAGTCAAGAAATAGTGGCACATGGTTGACCAGGGAGTACACTGATCTGGTTCAGATCTCAGCAGTCCTACCTGACAGCCTGTACAGCTTCTGAAAAGCATCTACTACCTTGAGCTTTAGTTTTCTCATTTGTAAGCTGAGAAGTATCACCCATGAATATGTTTTGAAACCAAAATAACACTTCAGAAGTCTAAAGTATAGTTCATCCTTGAAGCAAGAAATGAAGCATACTTTTTTTTTTAAGGAAAACAGAAGACAAGTCTAAAATCTTGGACAATACTCTCCAAATTATCACAGAGAAATTAGAAAATATATAGAACATGTTCAAATTACTCAAAATACGATTTACAGATGGGAAATAGGAGAGTTAAAACTAAATGACTGAAGACTCTGGAACCCAAGTCAAGCTTCAGGGAATCATCAGGACTCCATCAGACAAGAATTGAGTACATGGAAAGCTGCATACCATAGATGTGTGTGGAAAAAAAATCAGCTTTTATCACACAGAAGGTAATTGATTGGGCTACACTGACCATCTTTGTAAGCTACAAATGTTATTTGCTATGATATTGCTAAAAGGGCTAGGACTCAACAAAATGGCTATATCTCCAAGGAAAATAACAGATATCTTGTAATAAAAAACTATGACAGAAACTAGTTATATTGTGGTTACTGTATATTTCACCTGCTTTTTCTTATGGCTACTAATAGCACAAGTACGCGGTGGAACGATCTGTGTATGCTGTAAGTATGTACTACCGTCACTGGTTAATAAAGACATGATTCACTTATAGATGGGCAGGAAAAGCCTGGGTCAGATTGGGAGTTGGATTAGGAGGACTCTGGGAAGAAAGGCAGAGTCTGAGAGTCGCTAGCCAGATCCTGAAGAAGCAACATGGGAAGTTCATAGATGAGGTAAAGGAGCCTTGGGAGCAGCACAAAGATTAAGACAATGGGTTAATTTAAGTTATAAGAGCTAGCTAAAAACTACCCTAAGCTACTGATCAAATCATTTATAACTAATAGTAAGTCTCTGTGTGGTTATTTGAGGAGCAGCTGGGACAGAAAGTTCGCCTGTACTAGTATTTATGTCTCTATTTTGTCACATATTAAAAAGACACAGGTGTTGATATTTACAGAATTAACCATTTTCTGCTTTCTCTAGGACGTTCAGTGGACTTGACCTCTTAATTATGAGGTAATACTGAATACAATGACTAATATATGTTAAGTTGATCAGTGTAAGTATCATCACAAAAATATTCTGGTAGGGTCTTGGGTACTCTCATGGGTCCTTAGAATACACTTGAGAATTTGCTGTTATGGAGAACATGGGGTGGTAATACAATAACATGGTAATAATTTAGTATCTTTAAATTCTCAATTGTTCTGTTTCTAAATGGGAAATGGTACTATGTACTAAACCTGAAGCTTTTCTCCAAAGGATAAGGAGATGTTAAACTTTTACAAAACTCAAGTGTTGTGGTTGGTTTAGCCTTCAATTTAAGTGACTTTAATCAATAATTCTTCAATGCAGTCCAAGATATCCACCTCAGAAAACAAGTATTAACTACCATGGGAAAATCTTGGGAATACAGCTGCCTCACTGGCTTAATTTTTAACAGCTACTAATGGAATAGGTGTGTTCTCATCAGCGTGTCAGCTTTGTTCAAATGCCACAAGGCAGCAGTTCTCAATAGGGGACAATTTTGTTCCTAGGGGACATATGGCAATATCTGAAGACATTTTTATTTCTTTTAAATGGAGGAAAGCTCCTTTTGTAAGAGATAAAGGCCCAAGGTGTGATAATACCATCCAGTGCACAAGATAGCCCCCAATAACAGAATTACCTAGATTCAGATGTCAGTAGTGCTCAAGTTGAGGGAGTACTGCGAAAGCTTGTAGCACATAAACTCGTGTGGATGAATAAAATCTAACAGGAACCAGAAACCTCTTTAAAGTGTGTGGTGCTCATTGTCGATCAGCAAATCCAGAACACAATGTCTACAGCTAAGACTCAGAGAATATCTTGGGAGAGGGAAAAGGAAGATTGTACCAGCTACAGGACATGATGTCTACTGTGAGAATAGTGTCTTCCATACGGACAGGAGAGCTGCACCCATGAAATCTCAAGGACATGGTTTCCTAAATAAGACCCAAATAATGACAATACCAGTGGACATACCAATGTTGAAGAAGGGTACCTAACAAGGCTCCACCCCTAGATGAAAATCTACAGGCTATGACTGCCAAAAGAGAGAATCAGTCCTTCTCAGTGATGTGTCCTTTAATTCCTAATACCAAAGAGTCAGCCCTAAAAATATACATCTGAGTGACAGGAATGTACTCAGCAGGTTATATTTTACATGTGCGCTCCCCCCCCTTCACACACATGCACACACACACGCACACATGCACGCACAATAATAACTGAAGAAAAGCAGGCCATGAATTTGGGAGGGCAGAGGGCTGACATGGCGGAGCAGAGGGAGGAGGGAAATATTATAAATACAGTAGTTATACATGAAATTCTCAAAAAATTAGTAAAAATTCTTTAAAGGAATGAATGCTCTATTGAGGTGGCCACTGTAGTCTTTTAGTTCAGACAAGTCCAAAGATAGGTTCAATATGGAGTTGAAGCCAGAAACTACACAGGCCTGGTTATCAACGATAGAATTAGCTTGAGTCAGTAATTTAATTTTTCCCTCTAGGGCTAGCAGTAAAAGGTGGATTTTACACATTAAAGTCACCTGCACTTTTCTTATCTTTCTTCACCAGGAAAAATGTAAATACCCAGCTGCACACACCAGGTGACTGTGTTTTCTGATGCTGTTTATCTTTGCTTTAGCTAAAAGATTACTGATTTGTTTAATAATATGCTATGTAATAGCTTTCAAACCAAATATAAAAGTACTCTAGGGGAAGATTTTCACCACACTTCTGTTCTATGGTTTCAGTAGGACACATTTTATCTTATTTTTAGCAAGACAAGAAAGACTGGTTATTTATTCACTTTGCTCTGCATTTATGGAGAGGTTTCAATTTTAGGTGTATATAAAGAACTTTTCTCTATGGTTTTGATAAGGTAGGAAGGGGGAAAAAAATCAATGTTTCCTTTGAAAATACTTAATTTCTCACTTGCTCCGTGAGTCAAAAAAGTTGTTTGGTGAGGATACTGAAAACCAAATAATTTGTATCCATGATCAAAGGTGGAATGAGATCCAATTTTTCCCCTAATCGTTCAGTTTAAGCTAAGAAATTATAGGTTAGTGTGGAATGAAATCATCTGTGATATATTATGTTCACTTTTCAAATGTGCCGTTTGGATGTTGTCCATTTTATGTAAAAACCTGTCACCAAACTATGCACCATTTACACCCTCTTATGAAAGTCAGAACCTATGTGCAGTCATAGGGCACAAGGATTTTCAGTGAGGATGGGCAAAAGTGGAGAGTTTCTTTTTGACCTTTGACACACCGAGGGCTCATCATGTCAGTTTTCTGGTCTTAATTTGATTGACCATAAAAATCAAAGTCTTCATGTAATATACACCAAATAAGCAAGACATATTTTCCAAGTGGTTTTGAGTAGTAAAGAATACACTTCGATCTGTAAATGACTTTTGGGATCCTATATATTTATTTGATAATAAATGTCATCCAGTCTAATATACTTCACAGAAAAAAATAATGTATTTCTTGCCCATGAACAGTCAATCCCAAATCCGTATCCATTATGTTAAGTAATTTAGATATTAATGACTGTGTCATCTTTCATCGAGGAAAAAATATTACAAATCTTGTAAATGCCACACACTCTCTTTCTCAGGCTGTGTTCTCAGTTCTGTTAACATTGTTTAAATTAAGGAATATGAATTTTAATGAGGAACAATAATGTTTTAAATAATACATCAAGAAGAAGATTTGTAAGGGCAGTTTTGGTAAGAAGGAAGATTGGTAAGGAAAGTTTTTAGTACACTGTTATTTCTAGAACGAATATTTTCTTTTCTTTCTATTTGATGATAAATGGTTTATCAGAATTTGAACTGTAAATGGTTTTAATCAGAATTTTGAGCATATCTTCACAGAAAGCAAAAATATGATGGAGACAGTGGTAATTATTGTTAGCTTCAAATATATACTCTCATATCTTTGAAGTGTTTATATTTCCACTTGAAAGAGGATGGTAACTTGGTTACACTATTTTTAATCAGGAAAATAATTTAAAACAGCTAACAGTGTACAAGTCTATGAAATCATACCAATAATATCATCTTACAACTAACACTTTGTAGCCAAGGCTAGCTATGAACTTGCAACCCTGCCCAGCTTCCTTGGATGATGGGAGCACAGTTGTACACCACCACATTCAGCTCTCTCACTTGTTTCTTAAGAGGCCTGAATTTGCTCACTATGCTTAGCAACCCACACAAATGCAGAGATTTTGACAGTTTTAGCCATTTCTCATTTCCTACCTATTGTTTTTTTAAGACAGTTTCATATCCTAGGCTCTATTTTCTATTGTTATACACTATGTCAAATTTTCTCTTTCTTGTCCCCTCTCTGACTACCTTAAATATACGCCACTTTCACCACTGCAGTGATTTGTCCTAAGTTGTCTTATTCTTAGCCTTTTCTCTTTCTATTCCAGCCAACCCCTACCCTGCTAAAACATCCATTTCTTTCCTAACTAAACGGCTAGGGGCTTCTCCAATGTGTACAGTACAAGCACAATATGGCTCACAGTCTGGCCTTTTTCCCCAATCATATGTCTTTCTACAAACACAAACCATTTGGTGTATCATGTCAGAGAACCTGTGTTGTATAAATGTTTATAAAGTGTTTAGTATGTACCAAGTTTCTACGGGGAGTCTTTGCTAAGACCCATTCCCCTATAATGAAGCATCTACTGCGGCATTTCTGAACCACAAGATTTTGACACTCAAACAGTGCCAGTAAAATTTTACACAGGTGGCCTTGGTACTGTCTCATGTATGTGTGTGTGCTCTTCCAGCTTGTAACTCCTATGAAGAGACACAGAACCCATGTCTTGCACCTCTTCATACAATGAGCTTTTTGTACCTGTTTCTAATAAAGATATAAAGTATAAACATGCTAAATAAAATATCCTATCTTCTCTGGGAAGAATTTGAAGCACCCAATGAGATAGGTGTATACATATTATACCCAATACAGGTGCAATCCTGTAGCTAAGTACTGCACAGTATTGCTTATGAAAAGGACTAAGTAGAACAGCATATATAATCTCTTGTCAAGATTACAGATTTAGACACATTGACTTTGACTAAGTAAAGTCCAAGCATGTCCTCCTGCTCCCTCACATACCTAATGGTTTTTCCTACACTAAATTGATGTTGTGAACCAGTACTCCATTTCCACTACGATAAAGTGACAAAACTGTGATCATGTGATTGAGAGCAATGCTATCTACTTCATGTCTCAGTAACACAGAGTGAAAGCAGGAAATTCCTTGTGCTCACTTGTAATCCTAATTTATTTTTTTAAGGCAAGAGATGTCTTAAAACCCTATTTAATTTTCAAATATTCTACAAATATATGCCTATCCAGTTAGCTCCTAAAATTTCCAGAGGTATTTCTAAGAACAAAAAGAATGGAATAGTTACATTTAGCACAAAGTAAAGAAAGAATCCCTCAAAACACGCTTTGACTTCATTTAAGACCATATTCATTCTACCCCATCAAAGGCTACATTAATTCTTATGTTAGCATGAGGTGCTAGATTCTGTGCCACTCTACTAGCAAATGAGTCTCTTTTGATCTCTCCCCTTGTCCCTAAATATTCACAATATTGACTGATAATAATACACATATTTGATAAATAGGGAGAGACACATTTACTAGAATTCCTACTACTAACTCAAGAAAAAACAAGTAGTCTTTAGAATGGATTAAAAGCGACTTAAAGGCTGAAATTACTCTGTCACAGCAATAACCATATTGAAATTATAGATTTTAATCCCACATGCCAAGATTCATAATAGGAACTTACATAAATAGTACTAAGTTTAATTTACAGAATGAAAATAAAGAAATTAAGCTATCTGTTTACCAAAGTTGAATCATAAACCACCACTTGGATTGAAATCCAGCTAGGCCTGACAGTTGCCTAGTAAAGGTTCAGAGGATAGGAGCCTTGAAGGTTAAATATATCTTAAGATTATGTGGGCACCAAGAAGATATTACTAAGGTAAATATGAAAATCCAGCTTTACTTCATCCTCTTGTATCTGTGAATAGAGTACAAATTATTTATAAAAGTACCATTTGTAACTTAAAGGTACAAAAACATCTAGGGTGTTTACATTTTCCTTAGAGACTTATTATGTTGAATTACTGTAATCATGGAGGCCACAACCAAAGATGCAGAAGCAGAGACATGTCTTATGCACTCAACACCATACTTGCTCTCAAGGGAGCTCTGAAGTACACTATTTGTTGGACTCATGTATTGAGCCTTAGAGTTTTTCAGAATACATTTTAAAATAAAATATACTACTCCAATAAGTATCAAGTTGGATATGAGCTGTTACAAGTAAGTCATTTTCTAAGCTAGAACAGAAATATTAAATAGTAAAGTAAAATGAAGTTAGTCAGCCAAATAACTCAAAAGATTGTTATGTAGAAAGAGACTCCCTCACTGTGCTCTCTGTTCCTGAGTTAGCCACCATTTCCTGATCCACCAATCCCAGGCCTGTAGAGTCCCATTGCTTCCTCCTGCTTTCTCTTGCACATGTGCAGAGCTTGCAGGTCCTGTAGCTGTCTGGGATTTGTTTCTAATCATTAGCATTTTGGGAACTGGGGCTCTGTAAGTTGTTTGCATTTATATATGGATTTGGGAAGAACCAAAACATATTATGCGTATGTATGTATATATACATATGTATATGTATATATATCATGTGTATATATATATTATGTAGTTTCTGTGTTTTACCTACAAACATGTAATTATATGTATGAGGATATGCATATAAACAGGCACATATAGGGGCTTGAGAGATGACTCAGTGGTTAAGAACAGTGGCTGTTTTTCCAGTGGACCCAGGTTCAAATCTCAGCACCAACATGGCTCACAACTCTCTGTAACTCCAGGCCTAGAGCATCCAACAGCCTCTTCTGAACTCCCTGGGCACTGTATGCACATATACATAGGCATACATGCAGTCAAAACACCCATTCATATAAGAATAAATAAATAAATTTAAAAAATGAAGTTAGTATTGTACAGCCTGAGCTTGAGGGGAATGTCTAATCACACTGTCAGATCTATCAATGGAAGAAATCTACTATTAGAAGAACAATATGGCCAAGTTAACTTGTAACTGATGGTGAACAGATTGACAAAACCAAAAATTATGATTATTCAGCTTAAAGGTCATTAAAGCAATACAATTTATATAGCCGACTCAGCTGTAAGATAACAGGTACCGCTTATTTAGAAGTTTTGTGCTAGGTACTTGATACACAGATTCTGTAATCCTTGTAAGCAACCTGAGAGACTATGTCACTGTTGACCTTTAAAATCGTGGAAACTAAGCCTGAGATGTTTTTAAAGAACATCAGTCCTGGGCACTTTACATGTAACACACTAGGAGGAAGGGTTTCAGGTCAATCGCAGCTTCACTCTGAGCACATACCAATAACAAATGTCTAGCTAGCTACAGTAGAGTAACATAGAATATGTACTTTGGGTGACTAAGGTAGTGTAGAATATGTATAATATGGTAATAATTGCAGGATGGAGGTCTCCTACTCCTTAAAATTGTACTCTGCTAAAGTTCTCTTGGTAAGTTATGTAAATATAAAAATATACAGAGGAAAATATTCCAGCATGTACATGTTGCATGTTACACATTTACATGTACACATATATATTCTAATTAACATATATTCACTCACATATATATATATTCTCAATAATTCAGAAGATAAGCAATGTAAGTTACCATGTAGTTTTACTTCTATAGCTTTCACAATCAAAAACAACTTTTGTCTTTGTTTCAGAGTCCAAAACAGTTTAAATTACTGTAGAATATTCCTATGACAGTAACTTGTGTTTCTTATAAATCTGAACTCACTAACGTTAGAAATAACATGGGACTGCAAAAAAAATCTTAAAAATAGGTAAGTATGATTTTTTTTCTGCTTGTATAATCTCTATGGGCCCAGATGATGCTTTTTTGAGAAGGCATTGTGCCTGGTAACGCAATGGAAATGTGATGTCTGGCAACTTTGAAAGCGATTAAGCATTTATAGTCAACAGTAATTTTGCTTGCTTTTAACTCCCCTCTCCCCTGACTATTCTGAATATTTAAGAGTAAGCCTGGAGAGGGTTGGGCTGGAAGGTTAGCTCAGGATTAAGAGCACTCACTGGGTGCTCATCCAGAGGATCCAGGCTCACCATCATCTGTAACTCCGGTTCCAGTGGTTCTGACACCCTCTTACGACCTCCATGGGCACTAGGTATGCACACAGTACACATGCATACAGAACACTCATATACAAATTAATTCCTTTTTTACAAAAGCAAATGAAATTCATCTGTCAAAGAAGACCAGCAGATACTTACACACACACAGCTTTCAGTTCTCTGCAAATTTGCTGTAAAACTAGAGTGGACTGCTCTGTACCTCACTTTTTGCATGTGCAACAACAATGTCATTTGCTTGGTTAAAATACTGAGAAAACTGATGTCTATAGATAATCATATTTTTCCAGGGTTCCCAGCCCAATTTGGTCTTGAATTCCCTAGGTAGCTGAGGATGACATCAAACTTTTGAACCTCCTGATTCTCTCTCCTGAGTGCTAGGATTACAGACATGCTCTATCATCTGTGGTTCCTGTGCTGCTGGGGATCAGATCCAGGACCTCAGCACCGCTAAAGAGAAGCAGTCCTTTCTCAAATCACGTGACACTAAGGGATTCAGCCACAGTTGAACCTTTCTCCAGCTACTGGTCATATTTTGCTTTTACTCTTTTCACCATTCTCAAGTATTTTACAGTATCAGTTTAACTTTTTTAGGTTAAATTCCTAGGAGAGTAAAAAAAAATCCAATGGATCAACTTAGAATTTTCTCTATCTTTAATGGTTTTAGATAGGGTCTTCCTATATAGTCCAGGTACTCCTTGAACTCACTCACTGTCCTCCTGCCTCTGCCTCATGGAGTGCTGGGATTATAGATACATTTAACTATGTTCTGCATTAAAAAAAAAAAGAACATGTATTGTTAACTGTCTCTCTACCAACTCCGAAAAGCAGGCAGAGGGTAAGCACATACAGACATTTGCCCATATTTGCTTCTAACAACAACAACAAAAAAAGTCTGCTGAACTCCTCTTTTGGGAGGAGGATGTTCACCTTCTGTTGTAAAGAAAATGAATCAGGTCATTCAGAATTTAGTCAATTAAGGACATGTCTATAAAGTCTCATCTTCAATTTCAAAGTATTTCAAATGTGATGGTAAATCTCTAATGCTTAGAGACCTTACTATTGATATTGAACACATGATACTAACGTTTGTTAGTTATATTACTGTTTGAAGTAAGTGGGACCTTTAAAGCAAAATGACTAGACAAATATTGCTCTATCTAAAAATGATACCATGCATTAACTTAGCTCCCCCAAGAACCTACTAAAATGAGATTAATATTTATTTTGATTCTTTGAGGCTTATGATTTCACAGACAGTCTATGCAATGGTAAAAAGCAGACTTGGAAAGGCTGTAGACTCCCTGGATTTGTTAACCAGTAGGCATAGGCACATCTAGGAAGCAACCTAATTATCAGTTAAAAGATTGATCAAGAGTTTGGTTAGAACATTGTAGTTTTTTATAGAAATAGTAGGACAGGTGCCCAACTCTTAAATCACTTGGAAAACTGACACTCTTTCTCCTACCCCAAATAAACAACATAACACACATATAAGTACTGAACTCTAAATATCTAATAGACAAGTGAAGAATTATTTAGCTTCATTAGTAATTATAAAGTTTCAAATGTAAGCCACAATGAAAGTCCATTTTATACCTAGCATCTTGGTAGGAATGAAACATTTGACAGTAAGAAGGACTAAGTTTAAAAGGTACAATTAGTTTGGAAGACAGTTTGGCATTATCTTTAGCCAAATCTGGTGATCCATCAACTTCACCAATGGACAAGTAGCCACACCAAAAAAAAATTCCAGAAAAACATGTAAAGATGTTGGTAGTTGCATTTTTCACTGTAAACTCAAACTGGAAACTAGCCAAATGCTCACAAGTGTGGAGTAGATATATAAGCATCTATATATCCTGTCTCTGAGGATATAGTTCTCTCATAAGAACAAACCACAATAGTCTGCAGTGTTGAGCCAAAGAAAACACAAAATGGAATTGTATTCATAAGAATTCACATACAACTCTTCTATTTATATGAAATCCCCAAATATTTAAGTACAACATATAGGGTAGCTAAAAAGCAAGAAAAATAAGTATCCTGCTTGTTAGACTGGTGGTTATTTCCACAGCAGAAGAGCAAAGTGTGGTGATAATTTTGTACAGTCATTCTGGAATCTTCCAGGGTGTTGGTCGTGTTCTGTTTCTTACCCTGGCTAGGAGTTACAAAACTACAAGCATCATAAATATTCTTATACATAAATATGTTTTGGTTCATATAACTTTTATTAGTAACAGGGTTTTTTGTTTTGTTTTGTTTGGAGTATTTATCTAAGATTGGGTCTCACTGTGTTGCACTATTTGGCCTGGAACTCTCAGAGATCTGCCTGACTTCCATGTACTAGGATTTCTTACTAATATGCTAGGCTTCACCGAACTTTCACCATTCAAAATAAGCAGAAAATCTCTATATTTTCTCCTCTGCCCTAGTTTTGATGACTTCCTTCCTTTTACTGTCTTAGTCTTTTTTTTTTTGTATTTTCTTTCTTGAATACCTGAACTGGTTATATTTTCCTATATTCTTTCCCACTTTCTATGTCTTTTATCTTATTTCTGGGTCATCTTATTTTCTGTTTCACTTGTTCTATTGAGCTTTTCAATTGTGTCACTGTCTTTTAATTTCCAAGGTCTCAGTTGCAGTCTCTGGAGGTTTCTTTAAAAAGCACCACACTATTATTCAATGAATGTTGTTCTTATGTCTGAACATAAAACTGACAGTTTAAGGTAAGTTTCCGTTTCCCTGTATGTTTTCTACTTTCTCCCAGATGGCCTTCTCTTCTTGTTTGATCTTTGTTGCAAAACTGGAAGGTCTCCTTTTGTATCCTTGCCCATCCCCACCACCCTGTACAGGCAAGAAATTCAGGGGCTTTGTCTTTGAAGATACAAACAACAATGGTGGACAAAAACAGAAAGATTCCACACAGTTGAAGGCAGAGGACCCTGACATAGAAAGTTCAAGTTCTACTCCTTGCTGAAGGCAAAGTCCTGGGATGTATCAAGCAAATTACAGCCCTGAACAAAGAATGAGAAAGGGGACAATGCAGTGTCAAAGGAACAAACTAACTTTAACTTCCCTTTACATAAGGACTTAGCTGAATCTCAGCTAATGAGAAGTGTTCTTTAATTTATGAAGTTTAACTACTTTAAAAACATGAATGCCAGTAATAATATAAAATACCTATTCACCACTAGTCTCTCTTTTTTTTATTTAGCTTAGAAACAAGCTTGCTTCACATGTCAATCCCAGCTCCCCTCCTCCCCCACCTCCATCTCCCCTCCACTCCCTAGGGAGGGTGAGGCCTTCCATAGGGGAATCTCCAAAATCTGTTACATCATCTGGGGGCAGGACCTAGGCTCTCCCCCATGTATCCAGGGTGAGAGAGCATCGCTCCATGTGGGATGGTCTTCCAAAGTCCACTTGAATGCCAGGGATAAATACTGATCTACTACCCAAGGCCACATAGATTGCCAACGCCTCCTCACTAACACCCACGTTCAGGGGGTCTGGATCAGTCCCTTGCTGGCCTCTCAGCCATCAGTCTGGGGCCCAAGAGCTCCCCCTTGTTCAGGTCAGCTGTTTCTCTGGGTTTCACCAGCCTGGTCATGACCCCTTTGCTCATCACTCCTCCCTCTCTGCAACTGGTTTCCAAGAGTTCAGTGTTGAGCTGCACCACTAGTCTTTTAAGAGATGTGTACACAAGGGTCACAAACACACCAAGTCTCATCTCTTTCAAATACAAGAAGGTAAGTCTTCAATTGTAAACTGTTTAACAGAATACTTATCCTGTACTATATATCTATAACCAGAGTTGAAATTAAGATGACATTATTCAATATTAACTTGTTATCAGAAATTCTTAAGTATTATTCAAAAACTAGAATTGTTAGCAGAGACAAAAACTATTTCAAATAAATTATTGCAGAATTTAGGATTATTTAATTCACAGTGGCTAATATGTACAAATGCCCTCAATGTTTATTATGAAGTCCACTGAAATGGCAGTGCTATGGCCTTACCTTCAGTAGAGTTTCACAGTAAACAAAACGGAGAAGAGAGGGCAAGTGCATTTTATCACATTGTATCCTGGCATGCCCTCAGCTGACGTCTGTCTAGGATGGTGCAATTGTTGAGTCATAAGTGACTCCACTGATGCCATGTTCAAAAGTACAGCCACAGTCAAAACAGTAGGAACAACAAAGAGATGCCAGGTAGGTAGAACTCTACTATGATTTAGGAACTTTTACTCCCTTTCCTTTTAGTGATCTCAGTAGACCTTTGTTAATCAGTTGAAGCTAACTCTCACTGTGTGTGGGGACTGGCAGGGTACATATACTCTCTACCAATGATTTTATTATTCTATCTTGACATCATCTCTGAGAATGAGCAGGATACATACAATCTCTATCAATGATTTTATTACTTTATCTTCACATCATCTCTGAGAATGAGTTGTATTAACTTCTCCATTTTGAGAATAAAGACAATTCTAGTAAACAAGTTCCAGGGCTCAAGGTCATCAAGTTAGTAGTTTTCTAACAACAAGAATCTATTTTCAAATCTACAGTTCAGGAGGCTATTACTTTCTACTGGTGTTCTCCAGGTTGATACCATATGGATACAGAAGTTACCATGGACACAAGTCTGACAGTCACCTTGAAGAGAGAAGTTGGAAATCTCAATTAAACGTTTTATGGCAGTAAGTTATGAAAACAGAAACAACAAAAAAGATCCCTCAAGTATTTTAGGACTGAATCAGGAAGTCCTCAGCAAAGGTACAAGGGAAACCAATCAAGTTCTGTATCAGGAGCCAGGAAACAGGCTATGTGCTTAGAACCATGCATGTAACTAGTAAGACAAGATTTTATGAAGCATCTATAGTTCATTGTGGAAGACATAAGGAAATTGTAGGTTATATATATTATTTAAAGTGTAGGGGGCCTTAACAAACAGACAAAATTTCCCAAATATAGACATTCTCTGGATTAAGAGAAGATGAAATACAATTGTCATATCACACTTGTGGTCAAAATAAATATATATTTTTTTAAATTTTGGTGACAGGGTTTCCCTATGTACTAGAGACCAGGCTGGCCTCAAACTTACAAGAAATCTGCCTGCCTCTGCCTCTCAAGTGCTGGGATTAAAGGCCAGCCACACAGGCTAAGATGAAGTGGTCTTAATATGTCAACAGGGCTTACTAACAAAATCCATGATGAAAAGAAAATCTCCAACACTTACAGGAAAACTGTTGTGAAAGCGATATTTCTCATTCAGTGTAGTAATAAAGTAACATTTTCTTCACCAACAGAAAACATTTAGACTTTGATAACAAATTAAGCTGGTTTGCCAGGTACATGTTACCTGGCTGTGGAAAACTGACTTCTGGTATTTCTAAAGCAGTGTTAAGAGGGTGGCTTTGCATGTGATTAGTTTCTATGATTTACAATATAGCCTGTGATTAGTAACTTTGCAGTGGACCTTCTAGAGAGAATGAAGTTCTTTAAAATGAGCAGTTTCCTCCTTCAAAATATGTCACTTAAAGTGCAGAAATGTACATGTTAAAAGATATGCAAAAATATTTTGGAATAATTATAGTTTATTTGAATTGTTTTTACCAAGGTAAAAAGCAGGAAGTACAAAATCTTATGTAACAAAAGGGATGTTATTTCTAGCATCTTTCAAGCTTGAAGATATTTTTATATAAATTTTCATTGCTGTATATTAGCAGCACAAAATAAATTTTTTGGTTTTTTTTTTTTTTTCAAGACAGGGTTTCTTTGCATTGTTTTGGAGGCTGTCTTGGAACTTGCTTTGTAGACTAGGCTGGCCTCGAACTCACAGAGATCTACCTGCCTCTGCCTCCTGAGTGCTGTTTGTTTGTCTGTTTTTATCATAACATTTGTCTTTCCAAACCTGGTTTATTTTGCTTAACATGATGATTTCTGCCCACTTCTCTATAAGAAACACAATTTCATTTTTTAGTGGCTGTATAATACGTAAAGAATATAAATATAAATATATGTATATATATGTATGTATATATCACATATTCCTTATCCCTCCACTGATAGGTGATTAGGCTGATTCCATGACTTGGCTATTTTGAATAGTTCCAAAATAAACATGAGTTTTTAGGCATCTTTGTTGCATGCTGACTTTGATTCCTGTTGGTATGCATTGAATATGACATAGTTAAATCACACAGGACTTGTGGTTCTTTCTGTTGCTGTTCTTAAGAATTTCCACACTGGTTTCTGCAGTGGTTGACCTAACTGAGAGCCTTTGGATCTCAGACGACTTAGAGGGAGAATGTGTAAGTATGATCAAAATACATTGTATGAGATTCTCAAAGAATCAGTAAAGTATTTTAAAAGAAATATTACTGCAATTCAAATAATCTCCACAATATAACAATTATATATGGGTACCTCACCTGCTACCCTACCCAGCATTTGTTTCAGAAACACTGTGTGCACATGTGCACATACAGAGAAATACATATGTACTTATGTTGGGCCTCTTCCTCAATCGCTCCTCACCTTATTTTTTGAGACAGGGTCTCTCGGTGGATTTTAAACTCATCAATCTGGCTAGACTCCATGACCAGCAAGCAGCAGGGTTCCCCTGCATCTGCCCTTGCAGCCCTAAGATTATAGGCACACCACCACACTTGCCTTTTTTTTTCTCACATGGATGCCAAAGAGAGACTCAGTCTTCATTATTGCAAGACAAGTACTGAGACATGTTGCTTGTTTTCTTTTGTTTTTCAAGGCCCAATTGTTTCTTATTTTAAAGACTTACTTTGACTACACTCAGATTGGCATGCATGAACAAACTTGCATTTCTCCTCTCCAGCTCCCCTTGGTCTGCTTACTCCATAGCAGGCACACTGTGCTCACTCTGGATCAAGATGCCTTGCTTGTTTGTCAATCCTGCAACTGATTAGAACTCATAACCTTTCCACTCTTTACCCAGGACATCAAGCATCTACTTCTGTGGCCATGTACTTCTCATGGAAAGTATGAAGCTTGCATTCATCATCATTTTAATGAGTTTCTGACAACCTGGAAAGGAGATATTCAGCTTCATCTTGTCACAGCCAATCCTAGGAGGTGGCACAAAAGAGTGCTTGTCTTCTTGATGGTAGACATCCTGACTAACTAGGGTACTTTGCCTTTCCCTAATGTCTAAAGACATTGAACTTTTTTTTTTCATGGATTTATTGGCCACTCGTACTGTTATAATCATTTTAAAAGTATTTGTTTCCTGATCTTTAACTTTTTGAATTCTCTTATATTCTGGGTTGTAATCTCTGGTGAATATCTTATGAAGACTTCCTTTTACTCTGTAGGCTGTCTCTTCATATTGAAAATTAGTCCCTTTCCTATTCTGCTTTCTGGAATGCAATAGCAGTTTGCTACCACTTCTTGAATGTGCTGATTAGTTTCATATTAACATCATACAAGCTACAGTCATTTTGGAACTGAGAAAACGCCCCCACCAAAATGATCTGTGGGCAAGCCTGTAGAGACATCTTTTTGATGATCGATGATTGGTGACTGATGTGGAAGGTTCCAGCTCATTGCAGGCAATGCTAAAAAGCATGGACAGGTAGTCCTGGGTAAGCAGGCTGAACAAGTTCCTGTGCAGGCAGGCCAGTAAGGAGGATTCCTCCATGACTTCTGCTTCAGTTCCTGCCTTCAGCATCTTACCCTGAGTTCCCCGAATGATGGGCTACAAGTTCTGATATAAAATAAACCTTTTCCTTCCCAAGCTGAATTTTTGGTAAAGGTGTCTTAATCACAGTAATAAAAATCTTAGCATCAGACTATTATAGTCCTTTTCAAAAGGATGTCTATGTATCTATCTTCCAATGTTTCCCTCCGTGTTTTCCTATAGTAATTTCAAAGTTATGGTTCTTAAACTATGTCTTTGATCTATTTTGGGTTCTGTACAGAGTAAGAGGTAAAAATCAAATTTTAATCTTTTACATGTGAATACTCAGTTTTCCTAATAACTTGCTAAAGAGAGCACTTTTCCTCAACATATGTTTTGGCCCCCATGTGGATCAATTGGCAATAGCTAGCTATGTTACTGTCAGTTTATTTCTGGGTCTTCTATTCTGGTTCATTGCCTCACAGGTTTTATTTTGATACCACTATTATGGTGGCTTTGTTACTTTGGTCCTGTATTATGATTTGAACTGGGGCACTTTGTTGTCCCTTACTATTGTCCCCTTTTTCTTTAAGATTGCTTTGGCTGTTTGGGGGTTGTGGTGCTTTCATGTTCATTGAGACTGCTTTTGGCCTACTTCTGGTAATAAAGTCATAGGGGTTTCACGGGCCTTAACTGCATCAAATCTGTAGATGACTTTCAATAATAGAATCATTATTTCATTCATTATTTCTGGCATCTCTGATTGTATTTCTCTATTCAGTCTATTCACCTTTGCATTTGGTGAATTAATTTGTTCAACTGTCACAGTCCCTTTTGCTCCATGGTTAACATGAGTTCAGGTCAGCAAATCAGGAGGCCCTATAAAGTAGGGGGATCCTAAGGCAATGAAAGGATGAGGTTGGAGCAAAAGAAGAGCTCGGGATACAAGGAACACACTTAAACATGATAAAAACAATATACAGTAAGCAGACTGTCACCATTAAATTAAATGGAAAGAATTCAAAGCAATTCCACCAAAATCAGGAACAAAACAAAGTTGTCTACTCTCTCCATACCTATTCAATATACTACTTGAAATTCAAGCTAGAGCAGTAAGAAAACTAAAGGAAATGAAGGGGATACAAATTGGAAAGGAAGAAGTCAAAGTATCATTATTCACGGATAATATGATAGTATGTATACATAAGCAACCCAAGAAAACTCTACTGGGGAACTCTTTTTTTTTTTTTTCTTTTTTGGTTTTTTTTGAGACAGGGTTTCTCTGTATTGTTTTGGAGCCTGTCCTGGAACTAGCTTGGTAGACCAGGCTTCGTTTCGAACTCACAGAGATCCACCTGCCTCTGCCTCCCGAGTGCTGGGATTAAAGGCTTGCGCCACCACTGCCTGGCTACTGGGGAACTCTTACAGATGATAAACACTTTTAGTCAAGTAACTAGATACAATAGTTAACTAAAAAAAAAAAAAAACTAGTAGCCCTCCTATAGACAAACAATAAATGGGCTGAGAAAGAAACCAGGGAATCAACACTTTACAACAGCCTCAAGTAACATAAAATATCTTGGTGTAATCTCTAACCAAACAAAGGAAAGACCTGTACAACAAGAATTTCAAGCCTTTGAAGAAATTGGAGAAGATATCAGAAGACGGAAAGATCTGCTATGCTCATGGATTGGTAGCACTAACATAGTAAAAATGTCCATCTTACCAAAAGTAACGTACAGCTTCAATGCAGTCCCCATCAAAACCCCAACATAATTCTTTACAAATCTTGGAAGAACAGCACCCAACTTCATATGGAAAACCAAAAACCCAGGATATTAAAACAATCCTGTACGATAAAAAGAACTTTTGGCGATATCACCATCCCTGATTTAAAGCTCTACTACAGAGTTCTCTTAATAAAAACTGCATGAATTAGCATAAGAACAGACAGGTGGATTAATGGAATCCAATTGAAGACCCAGATGTAAATCCACACACCTATGGACACCTGATTTTTGACAAAGAAGTCAAAATTATACAGTGCAGAAAAGAGCATCTTCAACAAATGGTGCTAGTCTAAGTGGATGTCAGTATATGGAAATGCAAACACATCCGTATCTATCACCCTGCACAATACTCAGTCCCAGGGGATCAAAGACTTCAACATCAATCCAGATACACTGAACCTGACAGAAGAGAAAGTGGGAAGTAGCCTTGAGGGTACTGGCACAGGTGACAACTTCCTGAACAGGACACCAATAGCACAGGCACTAAGCTCAACACTTAATAAATGGGACCTCATGAAACTGAAAGGTTTCTGTAAGGCAAAGGACATTGTCAGGAGGACAATATGGCAGCCTACAAAATGGAAAAAGATCTTCACTAACCCCACATATAAAGAACTCAAGGAACTAGATATCAGCAAGCCAAATAATCCAATTAAAAATGGGGTACAGATCTAAATAGAGAATTCCCAACAGAAGAATCTCAAATGGCCAAGAAACACTTAAGAAGATGTTCAACCTCCTAAGCCATTAGGGAAATGCGAATCAAAAGGACTCTGAGATTTCATCTTACACCTATGAAAATGGCTAAGACCCAAAACTCAAGTGACAGCTCATGCTGGAGAGGACGTGGAGCAAGAACACTCCTCCATTACTGGTGGGAGTGCAAACTTGTACAGTCATTTTGGAAGTCAGTGTGGTGGTTTCTCAGAAAACTGGGAATGGTCTACCACAAGACCCAGCTATACCACCCTTGGGTATATACCCATAAGATGTTCAATAATTCTACTAGGACACTTACTGTATTTGTAATAGTCAGAACCTGGAAACAACCTAGATGCCCCTCAACTGAGGAATGGATAAAGAAAATGTGGTACATTTACACAATGGAGTACTACTCAGCTGTTAAAAACTAGGACACCAGGAAATTTGAAGGCAATGGATGGAACTATAAAAAAAATCATCCTGAGTGAGGCAGCCATGACCTAGAAAAACAAATGTGATCTGTACTCACTCATAAGTGGATATGAGCTGTAAAACAAAGGGTAACTATGCTACCTGCAATCCATAGACACGGAGAGACTATATAACAAGGATGGTTCATGGGGTGACACTTCGATCTCCCTGGGAAGGGGAAGTAGAAGAGACTTTGTGAGTGGACTGTGGGTGGGCGGGTGGGTGTGTGGGGATGGAAACTTGAGCTCAGGTTGGTAGGGGATGGAGAGGGGAGTACTGGAAAAGTACTGAATGTGGGGGCATTTCAGGGTCAGGTTAAAAACCTGGTGCCAGAGAAACTGGCAGGAATCTACAAGGATGACCCCAGCTAAGACTCCTAGCAATAGGGGATATGCAGTCTGAACTGGCCAGGAAAGACTGCAAGTGGAAGGAATGAGAAACCAACTCAGTCACATAACCTTTGACCTACAGTCTGTTCTGCCTATGGGATGTGCTGGGGTAAGGGTAGCCCAGAGATCAACAGTGGCCAACCAAGGAATGGCTTAAAGCCCATGCCAGGAGAGTAAGCCCACCCCTGACACTACTTCAAGCACCAGGACCCGGCTGCATGGCCCAGAGACCTAGGATAGAACTTAACATAAGTGAAGGGAAAAAAAGTCAATGGCAGAGCTTGGGGAATCCTGCATAAGTGGGGGAAAAAGGATTAAAGAGCCACAAGGATCGAGGATACCATTAGAAACCTCACAGAATCAACTACCCTGGGCTGACAGAGACTGAGCCAACAACCAGGCAGCCTTCATGGAGGCATTCTGCACATAGGGTACAGTTGGGAACTCTTTTAGTGGCTTTTGCTACCCTATTCTCCATACTGGGCCACTTTGTCCAGCCTTAATACATGGGGAGGTGCTTATTCCTCTTACTGCAACTTGATATGCCATATTTTGTTGATACTCATGGGAGACCTGCCTGTTCCTAAACAGAAAAGGAGGAATGGCTTGGGGGTGGAAACAGTGGAGGTGGGGTGGGAGGGGCTGTGAGGAGAGGAAGGAGTAGAAACTGGTACCTGGTACAGAATAAAGGGATGAATGGAGGATGAGAGCAAAGCATTCTGAAGAGGTGCTCTAGCTGAAGACTGTCCTCTCTACAGTCTCACCTTGCAGATGTGAGAGAACTGGAACTAGCAGGCTCACATCTCCTCTTTACTTCTATTTTAAAAACACCAAAGATTCGCACCTGCAAACTCACACCTTAAACCAGTGCCCTAAGTTTGAAGCCCCAACTCTGATAAGTACTTTAAGATTATCCCAGTGGCAAAGGGCTAATGTTCTTTACTTTTAAATGCCATTATACTAAGTGCCATTTCTATTAGAAGATACACAATGATTCTTTGGGAAATTATATAAACAAATAATAACCAACATAGTTGTTGGCTGCACATCTTTTGATACTCAGGGAACAGACTGAAAAAGCTCTTCTCCCTAATTACTTTCCCATTTAGAAACTTAGGCTAAACTAACCCCAAGGACTAGGAATTTAATGTGAAAGGACTTTAATAAACCCAGGTAGGAAGCCTGTATGTCTGATAGAGCTAACATGCTGCTTGTATGCAATCCCTCATACTTTTTTTTAAATTTTGTTTTCTTTGGTCAAGAATAAAATTCTTTAGTTTGCAGTACAGCTCCACTGTCTGTCCTGCTTGCCTTTCTGGAAGAGTCTTCCTTTGCGAACACACCAAGGAAGGCTTTGTGAGTTCTCACCCACTGGTCACTGTGTGTCTGAAACCTCACATCCTACCATGGGTAACATGTGACTCTTTACTGTCCACCTCAAATCTGGTCTCTCAAAGGAGGTTCCTAACCATGCCAGTCAATACTTTTCCCTTTAATGATGTTTTTGAGATAGATAGTCTCTCTCACTAATGCAGGCAGACCTTGAACTCTCAAAGTGTCTCCTGTTTCAGCCTCATAAATCCTGGGATTTACATGTGTGCAACACAGTGCCAGATCATTCACTGACTTTCCCTTCTGTATCAGTTAACTTCTCTGTTAGCTATTAATTTAGTATTTGGATGTGACTTCTGATAAAGTTTTGAAAATGCCCACTGAAAGTATAAACTACAACACTCAGTCAATTATTAAAAAGCAGGGTAAGGTTAAAGCCAGGCAGTTGGTGACTTTGTATAGTCCCAGCACTTGGGAGATGAAGAGAGAAGCATAAGCATTTCAAGTTCAACCTCACCTACATAGTGACTTGAAGTTAGTCTGAGCTAAATGAAACTATGTTTCAGAAAACAAAACAAACCTCATACATACATATATAAGTATACACACACACACACACACAGAGAGAGAGAGAGACAGAGAGAGAGAGAGAAAGAGAGAGAGAGAGGACAAGTTCACAAACTGTGGCAATACTACTTTTAGACACTGATATAATGATCACAATTTTTTTTATCATTTTTTTATTTTATTTTATCATTTTTTAATTTTAAATAGCTTGTTTTACATGTCAATCCCAGTTCCCTCTCCCTCCCCTCCTCCCGCACTCCTCTTCCCCCCCACCCTCCCACCCTATTGCCAAATCCTTCCACATAGGGGATATCAGAGTCTGTCATTAATTATACCTTGATATCATATTTGCAAGCTGACCTATTGCTAAAATTTACTTGTAACACCAAAAGGCAGTGACATCCAGGCTATATGCAGATAAGCACAGGGTTGAAAAATTTGAGTTGACTGAAGAGCACATTCCAAACAAAGAGGAAAGAGATACACTTTCTGTTTTCATGCTATAAATGTCTTCTTTGTGTACTTAAAGTACCACATTTAGAATTTAATTACCATGGATAATGAAAATCACCTACATAACTAATATGATACAATGTTAAATACCTACTTAAAAGATTGTATAGATCTCAATCAATCCACATCTGTCAGCAAAGGGCTACACAGCAAAGGTTTTGGAGCCTTTTACCATTCCACTCTTGTATTTTATAATCCTTTAAAAAAAATCATTCTTAGTTCATGGCGACTGAAGGGACAGATGGATCTGAGACTACAGTTTGCCAACTCCTGATGCGGACTTAGTTGCATTACCATGTGGAATCACCACAAAATACAACATGAATATAAGGAAGTTAAAGAGCTTAATAAATACAAGATGTAGGTAGAGTAAGTCCTTCATTTTGAGGTAGATACATTATAAATGTGTGACTGCAGAGAAATAATATCCATGGTGATTATACAAAAATATGAGAGCATTAGTGAAATAATAAAAGGTTGTATTGGCTAGTTTTATGTCAACTTGACACAGGCTATGTCATTTGGGAAAAGGGACCTCAGTTAAGAAAATCCCCCACCAGACTGGCCTGTGGTAACACTGTGGGGCATTGTCTTGCCTTGCTTGGTGAGTGATGTGAGAGGGCCCAGCTCACTGCAGTTGGTGCTACCTCTGGTAGCCCTGGGTTCTGTAAGAAAGCAGGCTGAGCAAGCCATGAGAGAACTCCAGCAAGGTTTCTGTATCAACTCCTGAATCCAAGTCCTGTCCTTGGTGGTGGACTGGAAGCGTAAGAAATCTTTTCCGTCCTACGTTGCTTGGGCTCATGTTTGATCACAGCAATAGAAACCTAAGAAGACTGGTATTTGGCTTTGTTATTTTTCTAATGTGGGTGTGCATGGCACATGCACGTTTGTTGTGTGTGTGGGCAGTATGCAGGCCCACGCTTGTGCTGAGAATAAAGAAATATGTCAGGTGTCCTGTCACTTTCGGCCTTATTCCCTTGAGACAGGGTCTCTCACTGAACCTGAGCTAGGCTGCTGACCATTAAGCCCTAGTGATTCTCCTGCCTCCACCTACCACAGCACTGGGTGATGGGTGCATCAGGACCACACCCAGCTGGGATTTAGACTCAGCTCCTCATGCTTGCACAGCAAGCGGTCTTACCACTGAGTCATCTCCCCAGCTCCTCCTGTGTAAGTTCACATTAAACCTTACTTTTCTTTAAAAGAAGGTAGTAAATTTAACTCCAAAGAAAACGTTGCTGTATGCCCTCCCATCTAGCCGAGCACATTTTCATGTGTTCATCTATTTAACCAGGTCTTCATTCAGCAAAGATTTTGTAAACATATACTTTTTGTTGTAATACTGATAGCTTATATAATATACCAAACACTTTGACAGGGGGCTGTGGCTTAGTGGTCAGAGTACTTGCTTTGCATATAGAATTAGTTCTCAAGTTCCACCTCTAATATTGCAAACAAATTAGCACCAAAAACTGGGAGAGCACAATTTAAAACTGTGTTATAAATACAGAAAAAAGCCTTTATGTATTAATAAGTGTTTTCCTTGGATGGACAGAAAACAGCATCACCATGCATTTCCTTCCTATGCATTCCACCTTAGTGACATTTTACACAGATTCCTAATCACTGTACAATCATAGGTGTGAGAGAAAGAGCCTCTTACACTACTTTTTCTTTAGCTGTAATACACTGGAGATAAATACTGGGATAGGGGAAATGCCTTGTGTTGTGATGGTTCAGATAGGAGCATCCGGGATAGACTTGCTTGGAGATGTGATATGTTGGCTAGGTTTTAGAGAATGAAGAAGGAATGGAGAGTGAGTAGGTTAGATGTAGAGAGAGTAGGAAAGAGGTAGAGTGAGGTCTAAGGGTCTGTATCATGGAGAGGCACTGCAGCAGGAAAGAAAGAATTTAAAACTAAGAAACAGTTTATAAAATGTATGCTAGGACAACGGTGGCACAAACTTTAGTAGAAGTAACCAACCAATGTCTGATTTGACCTGAGGCCCACTGCACGAGACGGAACCTATACCAAACCCTGCTTGGGTGACCAAGAACCAGACTCTAGATGGCAGAGAGCTAGGGTAAAACCAGATTTAAAAAAAAAAAAGAAAAGCCGGGCATTGGTGGTAATGCACGCCTTTAATCCCAGCACTCAGGAGGCAGGGGCAGGCAGATCTGTGAGTTGGAGGCTAGCCTGGTCTACACAATGAGTTCCAAGACAGATTCCAAAACTACACAGAGAAACCCCATCTCAAAAAAAAAAAAATGTATCCAATAAAATCTTACCAAGTCTGCTTTGTTTTTTTTGGGATGTGTCCCCCTCCCTTTTATTTCTTTTTTCTTTTCAACTTGACATAAAGAGAGTTACCTGGGAAAGAAGGAACCTCAATTGAGATAATGCCTCCACCAGATTGCTGGCAGGATTGACATAGAAGAGGCCAGCACACTATGGGTGGCACCACCCCTCAGCAGGTGGCCTCGGGGGTTATGAGAAAGCAAACTGAGCAAGCCAGGAGGGGGAAGAAGGCAATAAGCAGCACTCCCCCATGGCTTCCACTGCAGGGCCTGCCTCAGTTCCTGCCATGGCTTCCCTTCATGAATGACTACACCTTAAGGTGAAATAAGCCTCCCTCCCCAGGTTGTCTGTGATCATGGTCTTTATCTCAGCAACAGAAACCTGACTAAGACAACATAAGACACACAGAGTGTCTAAGTGACCCGAGGGCAGTGGGTACAGTTATGGTGTTTCTTACAAACACTAGTGAGCTGATCTGCGTGCGTGAAAGCTATAGGTACAGAACAGAAAGCACGCTGAAGATGAGAAGGGTGCAGTCAGCTCTTTCAGTAATCCACTTGAAAATCATTGTAGCCAGGCAGTGGTGACACACACCTTCAATCCAAGACTTGGGAGGCAGAAGCAGATGGATCTCTTAATTTGAGGCCAGATTTACGGAGTGAATTCCAGGACAGCCAGGGCTACAACAGAGAAACCTCATCTCTGGAACAACAACAAGAAATCATTTGTAGCCTGCCTTAAGGTGGAATCAACTGAGATGATAAATAGTAACTAAGGAGCTGAGTGTACTTCAGTTGTAGAGAATTTGACTCTCCCTTACAAGACCTTGGATTTGATCGCCACCACCACACCTACCCCACCCAACCCCACAATGAGGGAATGATTCATATCTTCAAGTCATGGGCAGAGAGGAGAAAAGGACAGTTGGGTACCCACAGCACATAATGGACCTGCCCAGGTACTAGATATAGAAGCAAGGGGAAGTAGTGCCGATAAGCAGGAAAAGCATTTTGGACATGATGAGCTTGAGAAATCTGTTAGTAAGATAAGATACTCAGCAGGTCATCATGCACATAGGTCAAGAGATGAAAAGACTAGATTTGAGCTGGAGACACTCAAGATGAAGGTGTTCTTGTGTCTGAAGCAACGGATTTTTTGTCAGGAAGAGGACCTGGGATAGGGCTCCAAAAGCACTTAAAAGGACAGGAGCTTACAGAAAGGAGGTCATAGAGGTAGAAGGAAGTCAAAAGTCTTAGTAAACAGGACATTGATGTGTAGCATGGAGCTACTGCACAGTAGGGCACCAGATAGTGTCAATGAATTTAATGACAAGAAGATGATTAGTAGCCTTAGAAAAGCTAGTGTCAATGAGTAGAGATAGAAATCACTGGTCCTCCAAGGTCAACCAACTGCCTCCTAAAACCTTCCAAAAACTACTCAGTTCATGCTCTCATTATTTGTCAGATCTTTGGCAGTCACTCTTACAGTTACCCTACAGGATAGTCTCTTTCTAAAACCACTGCCTCCACCCCATATATATATATATAAGTTTATCCTATATCCAACTGCCAGAGCAGTATTTCTAAGATACAGCATGGGTAAGAAAAGTCTTTGCTCATTATGCTAACTTTAAGAAGACATTAGCATAAGCAATGACAATGGCCAATCCGAATTTTGACCTACAGTATGTCATCCATTTCCCCACAGGAAAGCTTATAAACATTGATACAGAGAGCAAAAATAAAAAGCTCACTAAAATATACTATGTCCTCAAGAAATTATTTCATATTTTAACACTAAGCAAACAGATATCTTAGGTTTTCTATTGCTGCGATAAAACACTATGACCAAAAGGTAAGTTGGGGAGGAAAGGGTTTATTAGACTTACACTTATTGCTGTTCATCACTGAAAACAGTCAGGACAGGAACTCAAACAGGGCAGGAATCTGGAAGCAAGAGCTGATGCAAAGTACATGGAGGGGAGTGGCTTCCTGGTTTGCTTCTCTTGGCTTGGTCAGTCCACCTTCTTAGAGAACCCAGGACCTCTAGTTCAGGGATAGTACCACCCACCATGAGCTGGGCCCTCCCCCATTGATCACTACTAATTGATCTAACTGATCCACCTACAGCTGGATCTCATGGAGGAATTTCCTCAACTAAAGCTCCTTCCTCTGATGGTTCTAGCTTGTGTCAAGTTGACACACAAAATCAACCAGTACAAGAGATAAAATGACCATCTAAAATCCAGTGTCCTTCATGGGTATCTAGAAACCATAGTAGTTGATTCACTGAAAAATATACCATCCAACTCATGGTGCTTTAATTTGTTCTAATAATCTAACCTGGTCTTCTAGAGTTTCATTGCATGGAACAAAGCATTTAAAAGTAAAAGAGCTATGATGTAAGTTACTATATTGTATCATGTTTAAAATCTAATCATGGAAAAACAAATGATTTTTCTTAGATTTCAGGTTTCAAACATTTAACATTTATGTGTGACTTTACTTCCTATTCCTTTAAATAAATCTAGAAATCTTCATAAAAATTTGAGTCAAAATTTGGTTTCAATAAATTGTGAGTATAGTGTTTCCTGAGTTTCAAAATAATTAATAGAGTATTCAGGACGATCATTAATTTTTGACTAGTGTTTCAAACAAACAACAACAAATCCTGGCTTCCACTTTTTACATGGGAATGACACACAGCTATTGTAGGTAGGTAAAGTGGCTCATCCCAAATTAAGTTTTAGGTGTAATGTGTCTTTGAAGACAAACATCAAGTATTTTCCTCTTTTTCAAGGTATCTGTTTATCACTCAAAAAAAAAAAAAGATGGAAAAATCCTCAGTTTGTAAATATCTTCCCCTTCAAACAGTGCTAGCAGTAAATTGACTATATTAAAAACCAGTGAGAGAAGCTCCCAACTATGACTCCAAGTAATTCAACAAGGGAGGATAAGCTGATGTTAAAATTTTATTTTTAAATATTAAAACTGCCTTTAAAAAACTTCTCATTTTCATGTTAGAGGGGAGGGTTGGGTTCCAATGAAATTACTAATAACTTCTAAGACATTCCTGACTACTTTGTAAGCATTTCAAGATCTTGTAAGATACTTAAAAAGTTGGTGCAGTTGTGCCTCCCTCCCTTATTTAAAGAAACGGAAATGAACAAGTTAAAAAGCATTTTCCTAACCCTGACTGTAAGTCACAAGCCTGATGCTGCCTGGAGCCAGCTGGCACTGGGCCCACTTACAGTAGGTTGTTTACTCCCCGTCTACCAATCACCACAGAGGAAGAATGCTTACAGGCACAGTCGGAATGCTTTCCAGAATAGACCAGCAGAGAAAGAAGGCTTACAGGCGCAGTTGGGATGCCTTCCAGGATAGACCAGCAGAGAAAGAAGGGTTAAGGACTTTATTCAACTTTATAGGTATTATATTGAATACTCCAAAATCGTTGAATCCACCTTTTGTAACTCTGCAGTTTAAAGTGATCTTCAGTAAACAATCTTAAAATGAGCTCCTGGAGTGGGTATTTTTTTCTACATTTTAAGTAAATTTTAACTGTAATTTTTAAAGGCCACAACATCTACTTTAAAATAGATTTTACATGGAATTAATTTGGCTGAAATTGCTATTAGTAGTACTTAGCACAAACACAGCAGTAAGAAACAGAAGGGCAGAATACATAGAAAATAGGAAAGTAAGCTCTGATTATCAGAAAAGAACTTCATTAGAAAACCAACTGAGTAGCTTGGGAACCCCTGGAAGCTACCCTGGTTGATGCTAAGCCATTGGAGAGCCTCTTTCATGCCCCCACTGTCTAGCTTAATTCAGAAATAAACAGGTAATAAAAATTATTTCTCCATTATAGTATATCCCAAGTTTGTCTTCTCAAGGTTACATACTATATTTAGTATAGGCAGGCATGGAAAATTTCAAAATGTAACTTGTCTCAGTCGTTAGTGAATTTTAGAATGAATGACAGGCAGGAGGTTGTATCTTAACATAGTTATCAACGTAATCCTGGAATCAAATCAATAAATATGTGAATTCCAGCTGAAGGACATTAGAAATAAAAACTACTTTTTGATCCATATGCATGCAAGTGAAACCATGATGGGCATGCTCTGTAGGAAAAGGAAGGGGCTTCAAAACCTCTGAAGCACTCGCAGCCACCGAGGGAAGACAGGCAGCACGACTATGCAGGGTCTGCCTTCTCCAGCTTCTTTCTCCATTACATCTTGTTCAAATTTTCCATAGATTTCAGAAACCTATACACCTCTTATTATACTATAAACAAACCATTCCATGATATCTATGTTGTTGTACATAAGCAGTTACATTTAATAACCAAATTCAAATGGCAAAACAAATCACTTTACCAGTAACACGAGGCTGTTGAAGGTTAATTTTTGAGTCCCTCGGAGCTGGTTGGGGACAGGTTGCACAGCTCTCTGAGCACATCTTTTGTTCATTATCCTCAGTAATATGGTGGTTCCAGCTCCTGCAGTACGCTTTTATTTTTGTGTTCTGTTTACTACTCATTTGTTTCTTTCAAAAAGAGATCATATGCTAATGTGGTGTACTTATTACTAAATTACAGTTAACTATTTTCTAAACATTTGTTTTCTAAAAAGTTGACAGCTAATTGTCATATTTAGGTTGACTTTTCTCCCCCACCCCTTTTCTCCTTCTCTGACCACTTCTGCCCCATGGATTGACTCCAAAGCTGAGCATGCTGGGAGAGCCTGCACATCAGCACTGAGCTACAGCCTAGGCCCATTCCTTCTAGGAGCGTAAAAATAAAGAGCATTCACCTAAAGTGCTGGGATAGGTTATTTCTAAATTGTTACTAGGGTATGAAATTTAAATTAGACATTGACCAGTAGGTAAACCAATGAAATTCTACCTAGTGCTTCCAGTAGTTAGTAACTGAGTAGGTACAAAATTCATGACTATGAAAAATGCTATAATTTATAAGCAAGATTGAAAAATACTTCCATGGCAGGACTATAGAGATGGCTTGGTGGTTAAGAGCACTGGATGCTTTTCCAGAGAACAAGGTTTGATCCCCACCACCCATATAATGGCTCACCACTATCTGTAACTTTAGTTCTAAAGGATCCAATGCCCTCTTCTGGTACAAGGCACACAAGTGGTGTACAGACACACTTGTAGGCAAAATATCCAAACACATTAAATAATAAAATTAAAAATACTACTGCATCAGCAGGGGTGCTTACTAAGATCTGGAGGACTAAAGAAGCATCAATTATTCATTAAATGAGTTGAAAGTTTTCTATCTATAATGTATTATTAAATATTATTTGCTACAGAAAAGCAAAGTGGTTTGTCGATACAAATGTTACATACTTGAATTTTCATAAAGAAAATTGAAATTTGACTCAGCAAATACAATAATTATAGCAGTAATTCCACTTCTCACACATACTTCTAGCTCCTACTTTTCAATTTTACACAATAAAAAAATCACTTTGGTAGTTGAAAGAATATATACTTTATATAAAATTGAGTATCACAGCATGAAAAGCTAAAACAGGATAGCTTTGAAAGATAAGTATTTTACTCAATAGATGAAAAATTCTAAACTATTTTAGAAGAATTCTATAATCCTTGGGTTTGTAACTGAATTACTGAAAGGCAACTTAACCCCATCTCTTAAACTACAAATGGGGATGCTCTGATTCTCCTTATCACCACCCACACTTTTTTCCTCTTTTAGTTTTGCAGAATACCACCTCTAAAATAGCATTTCTAACACTCAACAGAACAGAAAAATGCTGTGCTAATACTTCGGTTGTCTTCCCTGAAAAATACATACTTTCTCAGTTCCATTATAATGTAACTCACTCTTCTGTTAAGGAGTATAAGGACCACAAGTCTTAGCCCCCCCCATCTTCTCCACAGCCCCACCTTCTGTTGACAGTTACAACTTCCAGAATCAAAACCGACTCTGAAACCTCAGTTAAAGGTCGTCTAAAACTCCCAAGACCCGTAACAGAAACCAGCAGCTGCTGTGTTGACTAAACACCTAACCAAGCCAAATGAAAAGTGCCATCATCTGTAAACAGCTGCAGTACTTTCCAGTTTAGCTAGCTTGTGCTCATTAACAGACTGAGATATGGCTCTGTATCTCTTAAGGCCCCATCTTCTGTATTTTACAGCACCATCATTCCCATTCATTACTTCAGTAAGTGAAATAATTACACATTTAAATTTGCCCTTTCTCTTTATTAATCCTTTCAATTTTTGCTGACTTTTAAAAACCTTTTAAAATTTTATCTTACATGTATGGATGTTTTGCTTGCATGGTTCTGGGTGTGACACAAGTGCCTGGTGTCCACAAAGTCCAGAAGAGGGTGTCAGGTCCAATGGAACTAGCATTACACATGGTTGTGAGCTGCCATGTGGGTGCTGGAAATAGACCTGAGTCTTCTGGAAGAGAATCCAGTGCTCTTAACCACTGAGCCATTTCCCCAGCTCTTACTGACATGTTTAATAAACATCACTATGAGATTTTGTCTCCTAGTAATGTCAGAAGCTATACCCATGAAGTTTAACCAACATGACTGCCCAAACATGAGCTGAACAAATACTGCACCAATGGACATGCCAAAGTGGAAGGGGAAAAGTCCATGAGGCCTCAACCCTACACGAAGACCAAGACGAAGTATACGCAACTGAGGAAAGCTGGGGACAGGAGAGGTGGTATTCCTGGGGACACCAACTGTTTGTTAGTGCCAAATGGTCAGCTCTGAAAACAGACGTACAATACATACAATTAACACTGTAGGAACTAAGCAGGTTATATTTGGAACACACACACACACACACACACACACACACACACACACACACACACACACACACACGGATGACCCCAAACAAGACAACTAGCAATAGCAGATACATAGCCTGAACTGACCATCTCCTATGACCAGATTGGTGCCTAGCCCAACTGTCATCAGATGCAAACCCACAGTCAAACATTAGGCTGATCTTGGGGAATATAACAGAAGGGAAGAGGATTGTAGGAACCAGAGGGGTCAAGGGCACAAGAAAACCTACAGAATCAACTAACCTTGGCTCACAGGGGTTTACAGAAACTGAACGGAAGACAAACCAGGGAGCCTGCATGGGACTGACCTAGATACTCTGTATATGTTACAGTTGTGTAGCTTGGTGTTCTTGTGGGACTTCTAACAGTGGGAACAGGGGTGGACTCCAACTCTTTTACTGGTTTTTGGAACTCTACACCTCATACTGGGTCACCCTACCTAGCTTTAATACAAGGGGAGGTGCTTAGTCTTACTGCAACTTGATATGCCATGTTTTGTTGATACTCATGTGAGAACTGCCCTTTCCTACACAGAAAAGTAGTGGCTTGGGGTGGGTGGGAACTGGATGGGGGAAGAGAGGAGAGAGGGTAAACTGTCACAGGGATGTGATCATGCACACACACACACACACACACACACACACACACACACTTACTTCTCTGGACATAAGGTAGTTTTCTCAAGACATTCTGAGCTATGAGCTATCACTGTACTTCCTACTAGTTTTTCAGAGCAGTCTGGGAAATACAAATAATTGCTCAAATATCACCACACAGAAAATGATGGCACTGTTATTTAAACTGATTCTGCCATGATGTATATCAGCTATCATAAGACATTTCCGGATGTGAAAAAAATATATACAAAAGGGCACTGTGGTGGCTGTTAATCTTCCTCAGGCCAATTTGATGGGGCTGCAAATCACCTTCTTGGGCAAGTGTATGAAGGCGCTTCCAGAATTTTAATTGAGGTGGGAAGGTCCACCTAAATGTCAGTGGTACCCACCCATGGGTAGGGTTCCCAACTAAATAAGAAGACTGAGCTGGGCACTAGCATCCATCTCCCACCTCACTCTGGATGCAGTGGCCCATGCTCTGACCAATACACATCCCCGGCCATGATGGAGCTTTCCATCTTTAAGTTGCCTTTGTCAGGTGTGTGGTCAGAATAGCTAGAAAAATAATGAATAGAGAAAATTAGTACAAGTGGGGCTATTGTGATAACCTTGAGCATGCTGGAACTGGTTTAGGAGATAATGTGGAAGCCTTTGGAGCCCTAGTCTGAAAAAGCCCTCAATGGGCTATTCTTGTGGTGGTTTAGAAGAACAGGATGCTCAGAGAAATGGATAGCAGAAGTCCTTTAGTCTTCATAGGGGAGTCTGGAATCTGGGGAAGTGGGCTACAGACCCTTCACTTTGCACTCTGGGAAAGAATCTAGCTGTCTCCAGCCAGTATCTTGAGCACTGGACTGAGGTAGCATTAATGAAACAATGGACTCGTTTGCTTGACAAAGAAGATTTTAAAACATGGTTACTGCCCAGTGTTCTTTTCCAAATCCATGCTGGGAGCAAGCAGAGGCCTAGGCAATCTATGGGGCCTTGGGTAGTATTTATCCCAGGCTTACAAATGGACTTTGGGTGCCCACAATAAGGCCCTGCTCTGGATGAAATGACAGACTCTGGAGATCTTCCATAGAGGGCCTCACCCTCCCCGGGGATCAGAGTAGGGATTGGGTGGGGGACTAGAGGGGATGGTGGGGGGTGGGGGAGGAGGGGAGGGAGAAAGACCTGGGATTGATATGTAAAACAAGCTTGTTTCTAATTTAAATTTAAAAAAGGAAAAACTGTGCAGTTTGGTGAGGAATGACTTGTGAATAAGTTTAAGTTGCAGCAGGGCAGGGTAGAAAAGTAGTAAGTGTTGAAAACTTTAGCTGTGGAAGAAGTTTAGCAGGGTTAGAGAGAACCCTCCAGCTTTACGCTGGGATAACAGGAAAGGTGTCAGAAGAAAACCATAGGGAATGTGACCACTCCTTCCACCTCCATTCAAGATCTGGAAACAGAACTCAGGTCACTGATAGGCTGGGGGGGGGGGGGGCAAGTGCCCCTACCTGCTGAATCATCCCACTGGAGCCCCTTCTTAAGAACCAGTAAACTTTTTGTGGTGCCATCTCTTGACTCAGTTAGGCAGTAGCCATGACAATATCCCATATTTTGCTGGTACTGGAGGTTGTGGAATAGATCTCAGTCACCAAGAATTATAATTATTTTCTCCGATCTGTCTGGTAGCTCTATGAAAGATTCTCTCGGGACTGTCTTTACTTTGCTTACCACAAAACTGGTTTACTGTAAAGTACTACACTTGGAGAGGAGGGCTACTGACAACATCTAATAAAATGCCTCATTTTCTGCACCCTGTGGTCACGGTTACAGTTGGAACAATAAACTAGTTAAAACCCTTGGAAAGAAAAGTTAGAGTCCAAGAGGCTCTGAAAAGGACTGACATACTCCTAGAAATCTAGAAGGCTGCCTTCATGAGGAGGGCTGCGTTACATGGCCAGAAAGACCTGGACAGGCCCTAAGTTATGGGTCCTTAGTGACTTGGAGGGCCCACAGAAGCTGGAAGTAAAGCTAAAGACAAGACAACTCTAGGGATAAGGCAGAAAGTGTTACTATAATAACAGGACCCGAACAGAATAGAAACAATTTCTCTATAGGCACTTAATGACATCTCTGTACAACCATTAGGTGGCCACTAAACAAAAGGCATATTTACAATGTACAAGAACATAAGCTTTACAGATACCTGAGAACAGTCCCTAAACAATGTCTATAGTGCTTATCAACAGGTAATGCTGGGGAGGGACAGAGATCACCAGGACTGCCAGGGTTGTATACAAGCAGAGTATCTCTTATCTGAATTTCCTGGGGCCACAAGCATTTCAGATTTCACTTTCTCCACATTTTGGAACATGTATGCAGTTATGCTGGCTTAAAACCTCTAAAACAAAAATATGAAAACTGAAATACTCCAAAATCTGAAACTATCATGTTAGCACTCAAAATATTTAGATTTTGAATTTCAGTTTAGGGATCAATCCATATTAAAATGTCTCATTTTCAGCAACAATAAAAATGCAATGTAAAAAAGACAATGAACAGTAAAAAGAAATCAATAGAGAAATACTGTCTCAGAGAGCTTATGCATCATAGTACTTCAGATATATGCACTGTCATAAAGAGAACAATGTCTAATGGACTGAAGTACAAAACGGGTATCTTTTACACTGAAAACACTAATACAGAGATGGCAGATGAAGACAGAGACATTAAAGCAGGGAAGCACCAAAGCGGAGTGAGTTCACTAGAGAGGACCAAGAGAGACATCCGTGATCCTGCAGATCCATCTGCTGAGATTATGCAGCCAGAGGAGCTGGGGGAGAGCACTGCTCAGAGACCACAAGATTTGTGGGGCATCATTACTTATAACTAAGATACAGCTTGTGTCACAAAGAGAGGGAAGGCATAACCATCTGAAAAAAATAACAATAAAACCACCCCACATGTAATGGAATACATTCAAACACCCAATAGACTCCAAAGATGCTGAACTGTTAAAGATCCACACTTAAGCACACCATAATAAAGCTATCAAATCTATAAACAGAGAACCCTGTAGGCAAGAGGAGACAATTCATCACACTCAAATTCTGAGCAGCAGAGCCTCAGAGAAAACAGCTGGGTGAGATATTCAAAGTATGGAAAGAATTAAGCGGCAGAGGCCCCTATACTCGGCAATGCTACACTTTAAAAGTGAAGGGGCAGTTAGAATCTTCCAATTCGGGTACTACAAGCGTTTATCATTTATAGATCTGCCCTCCAGCAAATAGTAAAGAGAATCCTTCAAACTGAAATGAAAGAAAATAACTATTTCACATGACGGGCACCAGAAAAGAGCAGGGTAGATGACCAGTTTGTAAAAACGCCTGGTACAAGCATGAGCACTTGAGCTCAGACCCCCAGAACCCATTTGAAGAACTAGGTAGGCAGAGTGGCATGCTGAAGCCTGGAACCACACAACTCTGGTGAAAAGGAGTGAATGCACTGTCCAGCCAGCTAGATGAAGCAGTGAGTTACTCAGCTTTGCAGAGACACCCTGCCTCGAAAACTACAGGTGAAGAGCAAACACAGAAACACAGGAGACTGCAGCACACTTTTGAACAAACAGTAGGGTGCTGGATAAACAAGAGGAAAAAACAGTACGGAATCAAATGCCACCTTCCAGAGTACCACCTGGGACACAATAAAGCCAGCACCAAGAGGAAAGTTTATAGCTATGAGTGCCACACATTATAGACATGACATAGAATTTAATAATACATCACAAAGTCTCACAAAATATGGACAAACAGCTTAAAATCAATAAAAATGAAAGGAAAAGATTACTAAATGAGTGCATCAATACATGGGATAATGAACAGATTGATTCTGTTAAGAAAGCATACTGTCCTTACAGAGGGCCTGAGTTTGATGTCTACACCCATGTGGGCAGCTCAAAACCACCTGTAACTCCAGCTCCAAGGAAATTTGATGCCCTGAGCACATGTGCTCTCTCTCTCTCTCTCTCTCTCTCTCTCTCTCTCTCTCTCTCTCTCTCTCTCCCTCCCTCCCTCTTTCCCTCCCTCCCTGCCCCCACTCACACAGACACTCTTTTTAATAAAATATGATACTATGAGAAAAAGAATAAAAACAACCTCTGACAATCCTTAAGCCATTTTTCACTGAAAGACACTTAAAAATACAAAGTCAAAAATGAAAATAAATAAATAAATGAATGAATACTGCTGAAATCTTCAACAAATGGTGCTGGCATAACTGGGCACTGGTATGCAGAAGACTGCAGATAGATCCATGTTTATCGCCTTGTACAAAACTTAAGTCCAAATGGATCAAAGATCTCAACATAAATCCAGCCACACTGAAACTTTTAGAAGAGAAAGTGGGAGATACTCTTCAACGAGTTGGTACAGGAGACCACTTCCTGAACATAACACCAGTGGCACAGACACTGAGATTGACAATTAACAAATGGGACCTCCTGAAACTAAAAAGCTTCTGTAAGGCAAAGGACACAGTCAACAAGACAAAAAGGCAGTCCACAGAATGGGAAAAGATAATCACTAACCTCACATCTGACAGAGGGCTAATCTCCAAAATTTACAAAGAACTCAAGAAGCAAGTCTCCAAAACACCAAAGGATCCAATTAAAAGGTGGAGTACAGAACTAAACAGAGAATTCTCAATAGAGGAGGCTAAAATGGCCAAGAGACACTTAAGAAAGTGCTCAACATCCTTAGCCATCAGGGAAATGCAAATCAAAACAACTTTGACATACCATCTTACTCCTGTCAGAATGGCTAAAATCAAAAACACCAATGACAGTTTATGCTGGAGAGGATGTGGAGAAAGGAGAACACTCCTCCACTGCTGGTGGGAGTGCCAACTCGTACAGCCACTTTGGAAATCAGTATGGAGGTTCCTCAGGAAAATGGGAATCAATCTACCATAAGACCCAGCAATTCCACTCTTAGGCATATATCCAAAAGAGTAAAATTCATACAACAAGGGCATCTGCTCCACTATGTTCATAGCAGCATTATTTGTAATAGCCAGAACCTGGAAGCAACCTAGATGCCCCTCAACTGAAGAGTGGATAGAGAAAATGTGGTACATTTACACAATGGAGTATTACTCAGCAGAAAAAAACAATGGAATCTTGAAATTCCCAGGTAAATGGATAGCACTAGAAGAAACCATCCTGAGTGAGGTAACCCAGTCACAAAAAGACAAACATGGTATGTACTCACTCATATATGGATTTTAGACATGGGTCAGGATAGTGCCAGTCTGCACTTCCACTGACAGAGAGTCTGGGAAACAGGAAAGAACCTAAGAGATATGCATGGTACCCAAGAGAAGAAGAATGAGGCAAGATCCTCTGAACAGATGGGGAACACGGCGAGGAGTGGGGAGAGGGGGAGCTGGGAAATCGTAAAACTGCCAGAAGCACCAAAGGAAAGCACATCAAGAGGTCAGCAGAGATGACTCCTGAATCGGGCTCCAACAGTACCAGAAACAAAAGGATTAAAAATAAGATTACAGAACTTCAAAAAGCCTCTTCACAACATAGAAACCCATCAACAGTCAAGAGAGTGCACAGCATGAGAGAAAACTCTCTGACAACTTATTATATGGCAATGGATTACTATGCAGAGTATATGAAGATCTCAGAAAAACTTAGTATCAAAAGAACAAAGTAATTCAGTCAAAAATTTGTTAATCACCCCAAAAGTCACTTCTCCACATTTCAAATGGCTGCAACATTACAAAACAATGCTCAATTCCTTCAGCCAGCAGGAAAACGAAAACCACACTGAGAGTCCATCTCACCCCAAACAGAATGGTTCTTACTCAAAAGTATGTGGAGAAAAAGGCATCCCTATACACTAAAGGTGAGAATGTAAATTAGTACAACAGTGTGCATGTTTCCCTATGGTATAATGAATACATGACCAAACCACGCCACTCCTGGGTATCACACAAAGAAAACCAAGCCTGTGTATGGAAGGGATGCTTGAATACTTCCATGTAGTGTTGTAGTACTCATGACAGTGGAGCTATGGGATCACACTAGGTGTTCATCAACAGATGAATGGATAAAAGAGTATAGTATGTCTACATGTGGTGTATCTCCACAATGGAGTATTATTCAGGTATAAGAAAAACACAATTATGCCATCTGTAGAAAAACTGATGGAAATAGAGAGCAGGAGTTAATCAAAGTAAGCCAGACAGACAAAAGCAAGTGTCCATGTTTTTCCTCATACATGGACACTGAAAACTTTACCCTGAAAGTAGAGGAGAAGCTGGCAGGGAAGCAGAGGCCACAGGCTTCACCTCTTACTCTACCCAGGACCTAGTGTAGATGATGCCTTCCTGACGACTCCATCTCTTCTCCCTCTTCTGTTCCTTTACTTTCATCTGGGAGTAAATTGGCAATTTTAGAATCCTCTTCAGGGGTTCCTTATGTTTTTACATATCTGGTCACTGGTATGCCTATCTAATATGAACCTTTAAACTGTCTTATACAATTTTAGATATAAAAATTGGGTAAACTAAAACTGAAGTACGAGTGTTCTTGTACAACCATCCCAAAGCTGCTTCCTCATTCTGTTCCAAGTACAATTGCTGGCATACTAGGTGTTTTTCAATGAGACAAAAGAGCTCTAGAATCCATCTCCCTTCTTCCCTCTCTCCTAACAATGGGCACTTTGCAGTCCTATTTATCCCACCAAGAAGGTACTTTGCAACAACATTTATCCTAAAGTCTAATCTCAATTTCTTCACTAAAACAGAATGAGGAGATTAAAAGGGGGAGAGAGGGAAAGACCCAACTTGATTTGTAAACTTTTAAAACTGCTATTTAAGTAGTAACATGGAAAAGGAAATGTTAAGTAGTTTACACCTCTGACAACCACAGGGGAAAAAAGACTAGTGGTAACGACTGGTATCACAGCTCAGCAGCACACACACAACCGACTGGAGCAGGTTTGCAGTATCTAGTAGTGGTGTGCTCCCCTTATGGCCTAGATATTCCATTTCTAGATAAAATTCCCTTGGGAAAAAAAACCTCAAGAGGCACTTATCAGGAGACATTTTCATAGCATCACTGTTAGGAATAACAAAACAAAAAGCAAAACAAAAACCCTGGTAACAATCCAAATGTTGGCTGAGAACAGACATGTACTATACTCATAAAAAAAATCTGTACAAATATGCTTCAGTTTACATGAATGCATCTTCGGAACATCATGTTTACAACGACAGCACATGCCTGTAATCTTATCACTTGGGAGGCTAAGGCAGGGGGATTACTGTGAGGGTTTTTTGTTGTTGTTGTTGTTGTTATTGTTTTGGTTTGGTTTTTTTGGTTTTTTGAGACAGGGTTTCTCTGTATTGCTTTGGAGCCTGTCCTGGAACTAGCCCTTGTATGACAGCCTGGGCTTCAATGCCAGACCCTGTCTGAAAACAAACAAGCATCCAATCAATCAACAGCAAATACACATTATTTTTAACATGATCCTATAACATAAAGTTAAAACCACCTAAACATAGCTAATGAAGTTATTGCAGGTACTGCCTATTATTCTTTAATCAATACACAGAATTTATAGGTACTTTATATGTATCACAAAAATCTAAGAACCAGTATCTATGGTTAAAACAGAGCATAGTTTTAAGAGAGTCTTTAAGGCTCAGTACCAATATTCATTGTCTTTTCAAACTTTTTCCAAACCATTATTTACTTCAACCTCAGGTTGACCAGAGAATTTTACAGAGAAGCAAATGAAACCAAGTGATAAAAAGCAACATAAGATAGAGTCATATTTTTAAAACTGTCATGTAGAAATAGCAACAAAGCAGTCCCTTTCCTTCTTGTACAGGAATCATTCCATGATACCTACTGTCTCTTTATGTGCCTCTGCTGACTCAGGCTCTTGGCTGATTATCAAGACAAAGGCAAGTCAATGATGCTGGGCCTCCCTTAAAGAGCAAGAGCCCATTAGTCCAGCTGCTTTGCTTTGGCCTTTACTCTTAAATAACTAGAGACAGGGATTGCTTTGCAATTGCAGGCTTCTCCTCTTGTTATGAAGGCTGCAAATATTGGACTCACATCCTAGGCACTAGAATTTATTGGCACCTTCACTGTCCTTTAGAGTTATGGTTCCAAGTGGAGCTGGTCATCCAAATTTCCTGAGGAGAATCTGAAAATACTCCCATTCCCTACCTCTGTAAATTTGCAAATTTACAACTCTTGAATGGAAATGAGGAAAGCAAGAGAGAGCAACAACAACAAAAAAAACCCACAACACTTCCAGAATACCAGGAAGAGTGTGGAGTATGGCACCAGTAATTCACATTATCCTAAGTGACTTATGGAAACCATAGTGTGGAAAAGGGTCAGCAGATGACTGAAGATCAACAATAGGGATGGAGAACAAAACAAGAGAGCAGTTGCTCCACAGAAGAAACACATGTGAAGTAGGTGCTCTAATCTTGGGTACAAAGGAGACTCTTGCTAATACCTAAAATTCCCTCATTATGATGACATTGCTTTCTTCAACTTGTGTCATTCATTAAAGCAGAACTATCCCTTAGTATTGGTCTTTTAGCTTCTAAAGATAAAGCAGAAATCACTTGTTTAAAACAAACAAACAAACAAACAAACAAAAAAAAAAAAACAACTGGCCATGGTGGTGCATGCCTTTAGTTCCAGCACTCAGGAGGGATTTCTGTGAGTTCAAGGCTATTGTGGTCTACACAGTTAGTTCTGAGACAGCCAGGGCTACACAGTTAAGACCCTGTTTCTAAAAACAAAACAACTTAAAACCAGCCACCAAAACAAAGAAGGTTTATGGAGGAAAGTGCTTTCCTAACAAAAGGAGTACCAAGATCTATGTGTGGGAGTCATGACTTATCAAGGCAGATTGTACAAGCTGGTCTGGCCATGCATTAGGGCATCTAATGGAATAGTTCGTGTCTCAGATGAGAGTTGACCCAGGAGAAATAGAAAAAGCTAACTTGAATAAGGAGGAACCATCGGAAGATACATTGTCCCTCTTCTTATACTAGTTTCTCATTATGACACCAAGTCCACTATATTTGTTTTGTTATTATTTAATAATCAGAAATAATGACCCCTAGACAAATGCAAGCCCTTTGAGACCGGGAGAATATGATCTGTCTTTTCGATTCCTGGGCATCTAGCACAGAACTTTATTTTTATGACCCTCCATTTTAAGTCCTAACCCCTCTTTGTCTCTCAGATTTTCTTTTTTCCCAATTAACAGTTCTTCCCAAATTAAGACTCTTTCCTCAGCAGTCTCCTGTAGGACTAAAACAACAACAACCCCCACAAAAATGCATTCATATGAAATTAGTATTGCTTGTTAGGGGAAAATATCCTTAGTTCTGAAATATTTGATGTTTCCCTTGACTAATAGATGAACATGATCTTTCTAAAGAACTAAACTGGGAAATTTGTTCAAAAAAGCAAAGACTGAAATCTACTCAAGCTGGTTTAACTCTTGTAAGGGCTCTTATACAACACTCATTATCTACAAAGGAACATTTTATTTGTCATTAATCAAAAATGATACCCAAACTTTCTTTTCTGACCATATTGTGTAACTAAAGTGACTAAGGTACAGAAAAGTCAGCTGACATGTCTGTGTTCACAGAAAACTCAGTTTGGATTCCTTAGAGAATATTTAACTGGTACCTGTCCTGATCTCCTGAATGAGGCTTTAAAAGCTCAACATTTATGAGTCCAGAGTCTGAGCTATCTGGAACTTTACCTGCATTACATTAACTCAGTTTTATTCTGTATGCCCCCCCCATTTTTGATGTCTTGTTGTTGTTGTTTTCAAGATAGGTTTTCTCTGTGTAGCCCTTGCTTTCCTGAGTCTAGTTCTGCAGACTAGCCTGGCCTGGAACTCAAGAGATTCACCTGCCTTTGCCTCCAAGTGCTGGGATTGAAGGCATGCACTACCACTGACTGGCTGGGTAAGGGTTTCACTTTCTTTTTTCATCCCTGTTTAAGGATGAAGGGATTTAAATGTTTAGTCCCCATCCAATCTGACAACTATCTGTAATGCATGGAATAGAAATCCATTTAGTGCTGAGGTGGCTCTTTAAAAAATTTAAGGACAATTAACTATCAACTATTCATATGTCATATTATCTTTCCTGTCTTACATAATACCTGTTTTTTTAAAATAGGTAATAATTCCCAAATGTGGTATTAAGGCACATATCTAGTTGTGTCTGAAAAATAAAATTCTAAATGTGGACTCTGTCAATATTATAACTCCCATCCTATGAATTATAGAGAATCCTACACTAAGGAGACATTGGGTTTATACCTCTTAGTATGTATCTCTAACATCTATTCTTACACAACAATATCCACCAATGATCACTTCCTTCTGAGGTCAAAATTGGTCAGATGTTCCTCTTCCATCCCTAACATATTTTCTCTTCCCTTTTATACAAAGAGGCCATCAAGTCTCTACCTTGAATGGAATGTGGGCAACAGGTTTCCAGGAATAAACTCAATTGTTTAAAAGGCCTTGGTAGATACTTGCCCAGCTTCCCTTTTAAGTACATAGAAAATCTGAGGATCGGTTCAGTCAGCTGCTTTTGATGCCCACCAGGAAGATTATGTAACAAGCAGGACAGGGCTCTGAATCATGATGAAAGTGGACTTTGAACTTCTGTTAGTATGTAACTTCTAAGTCCTTTTACCCTTTTGATCAGTGATTTGCTTTTCACCTCAGGAAACTTTCATGAACAATTAGATTGTCATAAACTAAAGGATGAAGGTTTTTTTCTTGTTGTTTTGGTTTTTTATGCCACTAAATCCTGTAACTATTGTAACAAATTGGGAAGACATGAAACAAACAAACAAACAAAAAAAAAACCCCAAAAAGTGCACCCCTCCTTCTGGCATTCCTCTTTGCAGCATCATTTTACAAAAGTTCTTCCATCTCCTGAATCCAGACCCTGAGGTTTTCTTCCAACCAACAACAACCAAACGAATGTGGTAGACACTGAGTTGTTGAAGTCTAAAATTCATTTTTATATCTTCTTCTGGACTCTTTGGACAGTCTACTATTTCAAAAAGCTCAGGCAAGTGGGTTGACAGTTGCTATTTATTGCTAAAGCAAATCAAACCACTGACCATAAATACACTTACTAAATTCAGCTGAGATCAGCTAAACCTAGCTAGACCAGAACTGATCAGCTAACCTGAAGATTCATAACTAATACTAAATGAATACTATGTGAAAACCAGTATGTTTTTTAGCTTCTTTCTTACAGCACAAATATTAGTTTATACAATTTATCAGACAAATCCACTTGAGGAACCGAGTAAACAAAAGGTTACTTCTGGAAAGCTCCAACAATGGAAAAACCTGATACTAAATAGAAGGACAAATCTTTGACTTAACAGAATAAACATAATCCAGTCTACCCAGAACTTCGCAAGTGCTTCAGTATGTGTAATAAATTTAGGTAATAACAAGAACAGTTACATATTTTAAAACCTACACCAGGAAATAATGTGTGTGTGTGTGTGTGTGTGTGTGTGTGTGTGTGTGTGTGTGTGTGTGTGTGTGTGTGTGTGAGCCACTATATGGTTGCTGAGAACCAAAGCTGAGGTCTACTGCAAGAACAGCAAGTTTGCTCAACACTTATCAACCAGGAAAGTATTGTCTTTTTAAATTGTGGACTTTAATTTATACTGAAACATAGGAAAACATTTAAACAATCATTTAATGAAGCTGTATCAAAAGTCTTTCATAGAATTATTCTCTTTAAGAAGAAACTGAAGATACAAAAAGATCAGATAACAGACAGTGAACCTATTTCAAATAGTCTAAGAGTTTGTGCTGAGAGGCTTGCTCTTCTTCAGCATTATTTTAATTTACCTTCCCTCTAGTTCTTGTTGCTAAGAGGGTCAAGTGTTAGAGTGGTGGTGAGTAACACTCCATAACTCATGTGGAAAAGTGGGAGGATAGAAGTAGTAAAATGGGGAGTCAGACAGGAAGCATCCCTTTTTAACAAATGCATCACCCATACATTTCTTTCAGTTCCCCTTCAAATTTAAGTAAAAATACAAGTCTGATAACACTCCAACTGCCTAACTATAATACTTAGTTTTAAAGTTAAAATCCTACTGAACCCATCTTAAGAACTGTCAGGGAGTAAGACTCCCTTGTGAACAGTGGCTTGGTACAATGGGGAGAGGGCTGGTGCAGCATTTAAATAGTAGAAAGTCTCTACTCTAAAGGCACGTCCCTAAGAATAAGCACTGTTTTGAGTGCCATCTAACTGCCATAATGTACTGCATGGTTCACTAGCAGTATCTCCTTGTGCCCATTTCAAAAGTGATGAAACTGAGGGTTCATGGGTTATAAATTTGATCAAGGTAAAACAGATTCATGCCTAGGAAGTTTGAACCACAATACAATACTAACTGCATCAGGTCTCAGAAGAAATGATTAGAAACCAAGGCTAGCTCTAGCTAGAATTCCATGGTCTACAAAAGTGATAGAACGCTCCTTAGTGATTTATATACTGGGCATACTGATTAAGAATGGAAGGCACCTTACTTACTGACACACAAATAGCTATTCATTTTCCTCTAAATGCAGATAAAGAAGTAGTGGGATCAGTCTGCCCACAAGAAGTTACCAACTCCCAGGCTCGTAGTCTTAAAATTTCTCTTTAGTTCTGGGCAGAATAAGCCCTCAACAAAATGTTGCACAGTCTTCATTGAACAGACAATGGAACCGGATGCCTTTTAAAAACTGTTTCCTACAAAGGCTTCAAATGTAACATGCACAGAACACAAACTAATCATGCAGTCAATTTTGCAGCCGTGAAAACCGGGAAGTACTCAATATGGGTGGTGTTTGCTGTACTCTTAGTGGTTCTTAGAATTCCAATTTTCCCTACAAGGAGTAAAATATATTTAAGGCCATTTGCTTCCTCCTTACTGTGATAAGTTAAACTGGAATCTAGTTTAGTGGCATACATCTGCAGGCCTAGTGCAAGGAAGGGAGGTTGAGACAGGAAAATCAAGAGTTTAATGGCAGCATGGCCTACACAGAAAACAGTATTAGTTGGATACATCTCTTAAGACTTTAATTACACAGAACTCTGACTGTAACCCAGTTTTGGAATCTAATCTTTGATTAACAGGGAGGCATCAGAAAGGGTATTTATTGGAGCCTACAGTGGCAAAAATCACCAAACAATCTGAACAGAACATTGTACAATTATTAAAAAGAATAGGGGTCCACATCTGTTGATCTGGATGTCCAGGGTATATTTGTTAAATAAAAAAAAAAAACCATGCTGCAGAGAAATGGGTAGATGATGATCCACTTTTATTTGAAAACATACAAACCAAATGGCTTTGTATTTGTCTGCTTACAACTGTATGGTTAGAGGGAAAGGCACAGGAAGGAGAGGAAGAAAGAGGAGTGAAGTAGGAGTTTATTAACTATTTCTGTATAATTTGCCAAAATAAATAAGTCCATTAAAATTATGAGACACTTGCTAAAATATTTACAAAGAGGCTGATAGGGGATGTCCTTCTACATGTATGCTGTGAATATATGTTTCTCTTATTGGTTGGTGATTAAGGCTGTTTGGGCCAATGGACGGGCAGGAAGTTTAGGTGGGGCTACCAGACTAGGAGAAAGCTGGGAAGAGGAACTCGAGACAGTGAGTGGTATACACACACACACACATACACACACACACACACACACACACACACACACACACACACACACACACACACACACAGGAAGATAGGATGTGTTGGCATTCTCCAGTAAGCCAAGACAATGTAAAGATATGAAGATTAATAGAAATGTGTTAATAATTAGGAGAGAGCTAGTTAATAAGAAGCCTGAGCCATAGGCCAAATAGTTTGTGATTAATATAAGCCTCAGTGTGTTTACTGAAAGGTGGTGGAACCGGGCTGGACAGAAAGCTCTGTCTACAGAGCCAATGCACAGGTAACCTCTACAAGCCACTTGTACTTGCAAGAGAAACTAGGGAAGACTTGCTATGTATCATCTGGCATACAGGTGAGCAACACAACTGCAGACATTTTCTTGATTAGGGGCATAATATTGAAAACAGTGTTCTGGGAAGATAATCTGGTAGTTAGCTGCAGAATGGATCAAAGGAAGAAAAGGGACAACTAGGGAAACAGTTTGGCCCCTACTGATAAGAATATTCAAAGTCTGAAGGGTGGTTGTCAGTTTTTCCCTTGTTGGGTTAGCTTCTCGGGAGCAGGAACTAAACTCCTTCCTGGGTCATACTCCCAATGCATCTCAATTTTCATGGTCTTAGAAGGATGTTATTATCTATTTTGATGTTTTAACCTGTATTCCAAATTGAAGGGTTTTTTTTAAAACTATAAACTAACCACTTGTTTTGCTGATCTATTTAGGACTTAAGTTTTGAAAGCATTTGCTTTATCAAGAAGTGGATTCAACAGCAACCACTCATGAAGCTCTGTACTCTCTCGTTAGCCCAAGTTGATGTAGCATCATGAAATACTTTCTCTTTAAAAAACCATCTAAACCAAATACCGTCAAAAACATGTATAAGCCTTGATTGATTGCCTACCACAATTGGTTAAAGGATGGATGTATCTGAGTTCTTCTAAGAAACTGCAAGAATCAATCTAATTTAAAGCTTTAGAGTAAATTTAACGACTGATAACAATTAAAAGCATTTTACTTGTATATACTCTATTTGCATCATTCTGTCTTAAGACTAATTTTCTTAGACTGAAGTGTGACCCATACATACGCATTCTTCTTGATTTACATGCACACCAAGTTTCTTATTCATATGTTCCACATATATTTTGTTAAGGACTTATGATATCCTACACTCTTCTAGATGTTGAGATATAGGAGTGGAACATGCTTATAATAGAGGATATAAAGATTCATAAGTGTGTCAAAGGAAAAGAAATAATGTGTGAAAGATGGTGTAACTTCAGATAGAGTCAGAAGTCTCTTATGTACAAGTGACATCTAAGTGCCCTAGATAAAGGAGGACAGGGAAGTATGTGGATACTTGGGGAAAATATTTCAAACAAAACTTCCCCAGGCCTAGATCATGTGCCAGGGGACCTAGAAAGACAACCGTATAACTTTTAGAGAATATGGAGATATCCCACATGGTCTAAGAAGTTCAGTCTTAAACTAGGAAATGAGGCAGCAATGAACACCCTGTTCCCTCCATCCTGCAAAGCACGGTATAAGGGTAAGAGTATGGTCATGTTACTTTACCTTATAGTGACTTATGTCTGATTACTTCCCAGTTTTCATCCCTTTCCTAGCACACTTTCTTACCCCTTTTCTTATTCCAAATAGTTGTGTGGACTCTCCCTTCCCATTTGTCCACACAGCTGCCTCCACTCACTCCTTCTCCATGAAGGCGCTAAGCCTTCTTCAGTTAAACACTTAAAAGCAAATGGGAGGGAGGTGGAGCTGGTGTGAGGGACACTCTTCTCCAGCAGGCTGCGATCGCCGGCTTCCTTACAGCTGCACGCTTGTGCCCAGTGCCCAGCTCAACAGGTATTTGCAAGTGCAACTGGAAGACCTCTGTGACCCTCCAGTAGACACCCCTCAAGAGTTTGCTTCCTATGATGTCTTTGTAGCTCTTCCCTTTGCCAACATAATGACATCACCAGGCTTCTTACAGATGTCCCAGTGCCTATGCAGAAGCGGAGGCATACAGAAATCAAACAGCCGGTGAGCAGACAGAAATTTTCAATTTTCATTTTCTTTTTTCACAGCTTTCTAGCTTTTCCTTCTGACTTCCTCATTTTCTCTTTGGAATAGGTTTGTGGTATTATTAGATTACTGTGGCTCTATTTAATGTCACTATTTATTAAGTGGTTATTTGTCCTCAGTATGTTAGACTAGGGACTCCAAACATATTTTCCCTCTTCTTTAACATTTCTCCTTAGATTACATTAATTTCCAGCACCCAGAGACTTCAAAACTGTCACATGTTACATCATGATGATAGCTCTTTGTCTCCCTTTTTTGGCCACTGAAAACGGACATATTTTTGGGACAAACAGTACATATTTAAGAAATTAACTTGTTTAAATACAGCTACTAAGAAGTTCTTAGACTATTCTCAATAAAGAAGTTCTCTCAAAAAAAAAATCTCAGTCCCAACACAATGTTTACACAATAGACATAAAAGACATGCTACCTGAATGGTTTGGCATGTGTCATGATTTCAAAGGCCAAGATCTACTCGTCTTAACATTTGGCCAACAATAAACATAAAAATAAACAAAACTAGGACTTGAGAAAAAAAATTCTTGAGTTCTTAAATAGCTGTCAGTAAAAGCCAAAGTTTCTTTTTTAGATTTTAAGTTTAAAAGTAAAAATATTTCAATTTCATATTGAACGTGCTACTCAGACTATTTTATTAGTGTAAATAACTTTAGTGCACTTGTTACCATAGTGACTGTCAAATGGTTAATTCTCCAAGACATGGAGGAGCGGGAATGAGGACCTCAAGTACTTCAGAAGTTACTGTAGGAATTCACACTGTATGTACTCCATATCTGCAGTCACCAAATTCCTTTCAAGTGCAAGCCAAAGATAGGCCCTTCTTTCTTGAACATAAAATAAACACGAGACAGAAAAAAGAAACCAAGCTAAGAAGTAATCTTTGCTTTTTCTGCACTATATTAAAAAACAAATATGTAAGCTATTTACATAAATTCCTTTATAACTTAAAAGAAAACACAAATCAGGACTTAACCCCGAGCACCACCTGCTTGAGGGCAGTACCAGTGAAGCACACTAAGACCTATTCTGTAGAAGTGCCTGCTGACCTGGCATGGGGGAAGGTGGCGGCAAGTTTGGAGGCAGCCTTTTGTCACTAAATCTATTTTATAGAGGGGGGGGACAAGGAAGAGGAGGGCGATGGAATACCCTAGCTGAACACTTTTATATAATCCTCAACAGAAAAAAGAATTGTAACTAGAGACAGGTTAAATTTCTGAAAGTGACTAAGAAATATATATATTCCTGATTAAGAAACTGATGTAGTATTACAGTTTAGTGAGTTCAGTTTCCTTTCATGGTTTATAAGGTGTCTCATGAAGGCTTCAAAAAAACAGAAGTTAACAGCACAGCCCCTTAGGGTGGGGGCTTACAAATAAAATATTGACTCTGGGTTTCTATTTGGGGGGGATTTTTTAAAATATCTATTCTACTCTCAAATTTTGTCCTTCATAAACTCAGCTGGATTCCAGATGAGATGTTTCACATAATGTTCTAAATAAAGTCTTTCAATATTTCTATATAAAACTCAGGTTAAAGATTCAATGTTGGTGGACAATTAGTGTTGAAAATCATCGAGGAATTTCTAACACATCAAACATAAACCAGTGCCTTTCAGATCTGATCAATGTTAAGGTTTCTTCTTGCTTAAATGTCTTAAGTTTCCCGCTTGTAAAATTCAGGTAACAGCTGCTTTTGTCCTACATGGATCCTGACAGACTCAGAAACGTCATGTAACAAATGGAACAAAGAATGTCAAAGAATTAAGACATTAAATGACATGAATGGATGAGGAGTGTAGAGTATGAACTGTAGCACAGTGTGTGTAGCATAGTGCTGCCAAGTAATTAGTATCCAGTCACCAGAGAAAATACAAACAAATATATAGGAAAGAAAGGGCAAGTGACTTATGAAGTCACTGGCCAGTATTAGGTCAGTCACTTACTGTTTTTAGACTTCTAGGAGCTTAGCTGGATGCTAAGGCTTAGTTAGCCGCCAATAAGGTGGTTCCACAACTGATGTGTGGTCTTTCCCTAAGCACTGGCCGTGTCAATCTCTCACCTGATATGAGGGGTGGGAATAGATAATCTCTTACCTAACACATAAAACAATCTCTGAGAACTCAAGGGCCCACTTTTTGGGTCCAACTACAAAAATATTTACATTTTATGTGCTATAAAACTTTACCTTACAAAAGTACAAATCTTAAGTTCATTTTGGTCTTGTACTTGATAATATACAAGCAAAATGTCAAGAAGCTGTCTTTAGTATACCATGACCTACCCCAAAGTACTTAGCTCAACAAATAGGTAAGAGAATTGCAGAATTTTACACCCGATACACAGACCCAATGATGTTTTGATAATGATTTGACACAGAAAAAGTAGCTTTAATTTCAAAACACAGCCAGAATCATAGCTTGGTTCAGTTTAGCCTTAGAATGCAGATTTTTTTTTCTACCATTACTGTTACTGAACATTCAAATCAAGTTGTTTTGTGGGAATGTGGGGGGGGGGACGACCAAATGTTACATACTAAAATTAAGGAAGCCTGAATTCCCAATCATAAAACAAAACTATGACGAAAACATAAAACAGTGTTCATAACAAACCAGTAAAGCATTACTCTTTATGTGACAAACACAGGTCGTAAGTCACTGTATTGCCCCAAAATGAAAAAAATAAATCATGAACTAAACTGGATATCATTTCACAATAGCTTTCAACATTTGGCTACCAAATATGCTTTCATAATAGCCATGGCCAAATATTATTACGGAAACTCATGAAATAAACTAGAATAAAGGCTAATTTATTATTTAAAATAAAATTATAATAAACTATAAGCTTTTAAGTTTTAAAAACTGTATACTAAACTCTTAAACTAGTAACAAAGAATAAAAATTTGAAGGAAAGTAATGTGTAAACATGTAAGTCATGCAATTCAACCTTTCCCCTCTCTTTACATATATATATACATATATATGTATACACACACATATATGCATATGTATATTATACCTCATTAGTAAGAGATACCTTATTAAACACATTGCATTACAGACACTATAATCTTGTTAAAGATTGCTAAAATGAAGAAAGTATTCTTAAGTACTTAAAATTAATAGTAATAAATAAGTATGTTTAAGCACACAATTCAATCAAGATAAGTTATTAATATTTAAATTGGCTCAGATTAAATTAAGTGATGACACGTTTTCATTCAGAATAATTAGTTTTAAGGACTCTAATGCAGTATAAATAGCTTAAGTGGCTATCTAGAACTCACAGAATCCAATAATTTATGTTGTATGTTTGCCTAGTTTACTCAACATCCTAGCAAAACAACAGATAACCATGGAAAGATTGTACTCGACAGTCAGCTGATCATTTGTAAAGCGCACTATGAAATGTGAAATGTTTGTAGCAACATAAGGCACCATGATTATCTCAACTAGTTCAAATTACTAGATTTTCTTAATAACGGCTTAAATTAAAATGGGACAAATATGAAACTAATCTTTGCCGAAATAAAAGTCTGGTATAAATTTTGCCCTTATTTTGGCAGTAAATCTCTGTAACTGAGACAGTCCTCTGCCCCTCCTTGCCCCTCCCGTCAGAGCATCACTACTGTAGAAACTTAGGACTGTAGGACTAACACAGGCACTCACTCCCTTGGAAACATCTCAAGACTAACTGCTGATGCAAATGGCTGGTGTTTGGGACTGTCCTTGAACTCTAAGTCTCTCCCCTATCCCAAGCCTCTGTTATGTCTCCCTTCCTCCCATTCCACAGTATGTGTAGGAGGTTGAAGCCACTAGCTACAATTGACTTTTTAATGGATAGAAAATTAATATGTAAAACAAAAGAGACAGCCAGATGCCATCTGGCATAGAAATGACCACACGATTCAGAAAGAAGGAAAGAGACACTTTAGAGATTTGTTGTAAAATATGTTTCCCTTAGAAGAACTTGAAAACTACAAGTTTTCAAGGTAGAAGAGAAAGAGGGTAGTGGGCTAAATGAAGCTAGAGAAAGAAATGATTGACCCAGGATTGATGCTTTTTTCTGGTTTTAGTTTAATTCAACAAAACCATCCTTAGAAATCTGCTATACAATGGGAGTCACCAATTTATATTCTGTATATCTCAGAAACATAAACAAATGCTTATTAATTTGACAACTATTTATACTGTATTAAACAACTACTTTTGACAAAAATATTATCAAGATGGCTTCAGAAGAGTAAATACTACTCAACATGAACCTATTATGCCTGTTGAATTTACTTACAGAGTAAGACCTAAAAACAAATAATTATGCACAACCATTAAAGAAAAAAATGTATTTGAAGAAATATGCTCCAGACCTATCTGAAATATAAATGAAGCTTCCTAATACAATCAGGCTGAAGTGCATAGAGACTTACATAATTCACTAAGAATTTAGAAGCTCTGTCTTTCACACTGGTACTTACAGTAAAGATACCATTTGATACAATTTCTCCTCAGTAAAACCTCACAAGGCCCTTAAAGTGATCTTTACCTTCTTATTAATTTATCTGCTACAACTTGCATTTCACCTACTTTTGTGCAAAGTATATTTAAGAACAAGTCATAGAATTCATAAATATTAATAATCTATGGAAAATGGCAAAATAAACTATCTGTAGCAGTAGCAGATAAAAATAAAATTACAAATACAAGTTAATTTGTCAATTAAAAATATACAGGGATCAGTCAAGGAAGTATCACGAGAATTTCATTAAGAGCTGACTAATGGCTTGTTACATATTTTTGTATTAGTCATTCCATACTAAATTGATACACCTGAGTACACAATTGCTGAAATTTCTCTTAAAATCAATCATACTGATCTCTAAAAAGAGGAAGTGATTCTGCCATAAAGGTAACAACACATACGCAAATAAGTATATGCTCCAAAGCAAATCACATCCAGAAATCATCTAATATAAATGGATATCAAGAAACAGTAATCTCAAAATGCCACGGGAACACCCACTGTCAGCATCTTCGGAAGGCAAGGAAAAGGTTAAAACATCAAACAAGTACCTATCAAAGAAAAGGCTAATTGTGGCCAAAATAAACCTACTTACTCTTCCTTTATGTTCTGACCCCTGAGAAAAACACCTAGCCTGGCGTTAATAAGCAAAGTGAGAGAGGGACAAAATGTGCTCCACTCAGCCCATGGTCCTACAATTTTTCAACTTTATTACTTGTGTAAAACTTGACACAGATATGACCAATAAAGAGAGATGTCTAAATCTACTTACATTTTAGTAGCATTGTTAAATATCCATTACCAAACCCTATGCTCCAGGAAGGCTGAGCTGATAAGTCCATCTTGCATTATTCTTTTTCTCTAACCACCTCTAACCAAGGGTCAACTTGTAAAAATGTCAACGGTATCCCTAAACGCTCCCATTCCACTGAAAGCCCTTTAATTCTCTCCACTGAGCTTCTGCAGTGTACACAATGTAATGCTGAGGTCAAACATAGAGGAGGAAACCCACAGTATGCAGGAGCACACCTGCTTGGATTACGCTTCTGTTAAGCTCACTGAATTTTAACGTGTTAGAATTGGAAGTTCATTTTACTAAAAATGGACCTGCACGCCAGTAACCATTACCTGGTTTTACCACCAAAGAACTTAAACCTTAAAGACAAACAAACAAAAAAATCTTAATCATGATATTCCTAACTTTACAATTTAATGTGCTAAACTGATGTCATGGAGAACGGATATATTTGTAGAAATTGCCTTCTCCCCAAATATAATATGAAATAATTTTAAATCGGCATTCTGGGGGAAAATTTTTAGTTATTAAAAAATTCAAATTAGAAAGTATGCTTTAAAAAAATCCAAGTGATGTTACTAGTGGCATTACTATTTCTCTATCTAGAGTCATAGAGTGTTCTATGAAGCTGTTGCCTCAGCATGTTGATTTAGTGGCTGATGACTCAGGGTCACTGACCATAGCTAATTTGTGGCAGCCACCATGCATCATATATAGAGAGCAACCAATTTTAGTTCTGCCGGGGCTGCTGCGTGGAAACAATAGAAGAATTCAACAATGGTCAGAAAGGAAACATTGTCCCAATTTACTTGGGTGGATTTTGGTTCTGTGTAATCACAGTTCCCAGTGTTAAGTGTAAAACATTCAAGCACTGCCTATGACCAGTTAGGGTCCTCTACAGTGCTAAAAGACACCAGTGATTAAAATCCAAGTCATATGTCGGTATAAAATTAATCACTTCCTGGACCCGAAAGAACCTTGAAGAGCCACACATCGTCACAGCTCTGCCTACCCTTGTAAAGGCAGAGGCTCAACAAAACATAACATCTTATATGCCCTGAAGTAGGTGTAAACGTTAAAACACTATAATTATTGAATATTTAAGGGTAAGACTTATTGTTCAGATCCCAGATTTTACAAGTCTTAATGAAAACTCATAGAGCATGCAAGTTTGGTTCCATTATTTTCTCTTATAATAAAAAGTGAAAAATTTATCATGGCTTTCAGGGCAAGGAATTTCCTAAATGTATTGTTTTTCCTTATGTAACCACATGTTGATAAATCATTTTAATAGGTCTCTATAGATAATCAAATCAACTGTAATTACTCTTTTATGAAAGTCAACGACACGAAACCTATTGTCAAAAACTTAAGATTGCAAAATTTAAAGAACAGCACATCTCTTAACAATTGAAAAACATAGTTTATGCAATAAGAAACTATTTAAATTTCTTTGTTGAAAATATCTTAACCCTCTAATTCAGAAAAGAAAGTTGAAATGCTGCAGTAGTTTTCCCCAATATAAGAGACTATAGATTGTTTTGAGTACTAGATTAGTAGTCAGTACTAATAGCCAGTACAAATAGTAACTACCTATCTGTTAGGCTAAACAAGAACAAAGGTGATTTTTTCCCCTCTTGATAAGCTATAATTAAATTGTTTAGAAAAATATATCATAGTCTAGATCTAATTTTTCTCCAGTATAAACTTCCTACACATGGAGGAAAGAGATGCCTTTTTGTATGCCAATGTCAAGATAACCTTCAGAGAAAAGGAACATTAAAGAATTGTAAGGATGTAACAGCTCAGTGAAAGATGACACTGAAAACATTCTTTCTATGAGTTTTAAGTAAAACCCTCTCAAAGGAATAGTTAATAGGAACAGTGAAGATCATGAATGGGTAAGAAAGGAAGAAAGGACTCTTCCTCAACAACAAAACAAACCCCCTTGTATCACTACAGCCCACATTTTCTTTTCCTTCACACCTAAAATAGATATACAAGCTAGCATTTACATGACTTGAAGATGAGGGTACAAGGTACGGAACCTAAGCCTACCAGTATATTTATGAGTTTTTTTTCCGGTAACTTTATTCTAGCAGACCTTTGTGAGGACAGACAGAAATGTCAGTATATGTCTAACTTACCTGAGAAGAAAAAAGACATACACGGTGCTTACTAACTGAACCCTGAAAATTCTCATCATGAGCTACGTACCGGATTATCTACAGCACCATCTGAAAGCATCATGCACCAGTTCCTAAGAAAAGGCTGGTAAGCAGGTGCCAATTGTCAACCTTAGGCTACTGTAAGCTATAGTCTAGGTCAGGACACACTGTGTTGCTTTAACAGTGAGAAACTCAGAAGGTTCAGGTGGAGTAACAGGGCTCAGTGTCACTACTCCCAATTCTTAACCCTTTTACCGCAAGGTAACACTTCACACAGTTAAAAGCAACTTTTAACTATGTAACTAATTCTTGTAATAATGTATTCTAAAGCAGTAAAGCTAATATGCACAATAAATGCATTACATGACTAGACATCATATTTTTCTTGACTACATGTTAGCTTTACTTAAGATACTTGTTATTGAACAATTCTGATTTAAAGTTTTCACATGAAATCTTCAATACTGACCAGTGAGAAACTATTACTATTTAATCAAACTACCAAAGTGTTTCTGCTCCTTTAGATTTTCTAACACACCTACTTTCAAAAGACCATTTCTACTCAGTTACTTGAAAAAGTATACAAATCTCTAGAAAACACAATCTGATAAATGAGTTCTAAAATGTATCAAACTATCCTCAGCGCATCATTCTTATGAAGCAGAAGAGCATTAACTTACCTGGAATAGCCATTAGAAAACACCGATCGGCCTGGGAAGTTCATCGTCCCCAAGGAAGCCAGGTTGTCCTCTCCAGACCCTTGGCACCTATTCCAGTTCTCAGAAGCAACAGGAATTGGTGGGACGACATTAAAAACAGGCTTCTGATCCTGCTCTTCAGAAAGGGATGCTGCATTCATGTCATAATGGTACATCTGTCCTCCAGAGGTACTCACACCATGGACAGAAATGGCAGGTATTTTATTACCAATTATATTTGTCCCAGAAAAGCCTGCCTGACAATAAACTGGGCCCAGTTTCTCTTGCTTAATTACCCCAGGGGTGCAAAGTTCAATGAAATCGTCTTTTTCTGTTTTCACTTGGGGCAGCGTCACACTGCTGGGGCTTGGTAAGGTCAGATCTCCAGTATCCTTAATTTTAGGTTTAGTGTCCGGTAAAATAAAAGGCTTACAGTCCTCATTTGCATCCCCTTCCAAAAGGAATGGATCATCATCTCCTGCCAAAGGAGAAAGCAAGTTTTCGTCTATCAACAGGTCTGACCGCCAAGGACTTGCACTTGTTTCTTTACCTGGGGACCCCGCAGAGAATTCCAAATCCTGCAAGATGTCAAAGGTGCTTTGGTCTGTGGTATACAATTTCACACTGCCACCGTTGGTGCCAGTCTGGCCTTTTAGATTTTGCTGTTCAGAAGATGCATCAGAGTGAGTTTTGGGAAACTCCCTCTCTGTAGGGGTAGCACACCCAGCAGCAGACGCTGAACTCTTGGGGTTCTCTGGAACACTGGCTGTTGACCTATTGAGGTTTTCAATACTTTCTTCCAGAAGTCGAAAGTCTGTCTCCCCAGAGGAAAGGTTAATCTGGCCCTGCTGTGGGTATCCCAACTCATTTCCCATCATTTTTGTTTCTGTCTCTCCCATGTACAGTCCCATGGACAGTGAAACGGCTTTGGACAAATCTGGCTGCTGCGCATTGCTACTTGAGCCTTTTGGAAACTCAAGAAGCCTGTGTGGCTTGGAGTCTGTGGGAGAAGCAGCAGCCAGCGAGGACGAGGATGCAGAAAGCTTCACAGTAGCTCCTCCCCTCAGGCTTTTATGAAAGTCCATCAAGTTTCCCCTCTCCCGGACAAAACTGCTGGGCACTTCTCTACCAGGGGAGGTTAAGGATTCTTTGGAGTCCATTGGCAAATATTAACTACAAAAAAAAAAGAGAGAGAGGACATAATAAGCTATAAAAACCACTTATCTCTGATCCGATTAGTGAGAGCCAGCCTATTAAATGAACCCTTTAGGTAACTCCTAAATCAAAGTCTCCACTATCAGAAGGATGGTCTCTATTTTCTAAAATAAAGCTATATCCCCTGCTCCCATACAGTGTGCTACATTTAAAAGGCACAAGGCAGTTCATTTGCAAGAACTAAGTTATACTGAAATTGATTTGAATTTGACTGTTTATCCTGCTCATTAAATGTGTAGCTTTGGCAACCATAGGAATTGTAATTTGCTATACATGATTATTCTAAAGGTTCAAGTTGATGTCAAAGTATTTAACTTTTTTTTTAAGTAAGATCTTCAAAATTTCAACCCCTTTTCAATCAAGGGTGATTGCCTTTCTGGAAACCACCACATAAGACACTTAATAAATGCTACGATATAATTGTTTGCACCTCATAATTCAATTACACGTTGTGCCAATCCCCCCACATCTAACCCTTTCAAGGTACAACCTCCTGGAGAAATATGCACATTTTATTTGAAAAAATAAGCAGTGCTGTTTTGCTTATCTGGTTATAGGCTACGGAAATGCTCTTATTTTTAAAGTCCATTTGCAACCAGATGTGCCTGCTCAGTAGCATCTACCTTCAGATGTTGATATAAGAAATGATATATACTGTCTATAGCCTAAAACGTATATTTTAAAAAGCAGAGCAGAATTTGTACTGGGTTCTTCACTACAGTTTTAACTTATTTAAATAATTAAATAGAGCAGACTTATCAAAACTAACACCAAAATTGAGTTATATTTCTTTCTAAAATTGTTTAATGCACTCAATACAAAATATTTAACCTCACGATTTAAGATTTTTTTCTTTCCAAATATGGAAATACTGGGGAAAATAGAAAAACTGGACTGTGGGACTACATATAAATGCGAATAAAACCCATCCAAGAGAATGTTCAGAATAATTTTCTCTGCAGTTGTCAACCTTTATTTCAACTGAATTCTCCAGGTCGTTAGTATATTACTAATAAACAAAATGTTTTAGGAGGCTGGCAAAGAAAACGATTAGTATATTTGGTATTCCCTCCCATGAAACGGTAAACTTTTCTTGTACCAAGACACTAAGAAGTATGACCATCTTCGCTGAAAGGGGAACATGAGGAAGGTGGAGAGGGTGGGACCTGCCCTGGAAATCTTCCTGTACTTGGCTTCTCTCTCAGAACCCCTGCCCCCATGCATCTGATGCATCTGATAAGGATCTCTACACATGAGATATCAAATGGTCCCTAATCAATTTCCACACCTGGTTTTTTGACAGCTACCTTTCAAGCCCGAAACAGTAACAATACTTCATAAAAACGAGATGCTCCCTTAAGCGACATTTATCCCCCAACTAAAACTGTAAACAACCCTGGGACATCAGTCGGGTCTTCGTTGGAAAGACCAGGCTGATGCTCAAGCCTCCGACCTCCAAGCAGCGTTTGTCAAAAATCGCTGCACACGCGCGCGCGCGCGCGCACACACACACACACGCACACACACACACACACACACACACACACACACACCAAAAACAAAACACACGCACGCACAAGCCCCAAACCGCTGCTACGGAGGATCTTTCTAAAAGGGGACCACTGAGAAAAGTCGGGCGCGAGATCGCGCCCCAAAGCTGGTGCACAAGCCGTCGGGGTGGGGGTGGGGGGGAAGGAGGGAGAAAGGTGCGGGGTGAAGGGAGAAATGTGTCCAGACCTGTTGAGTTCTCTGCGGCACGCCCACTTCTAGCAGATAAGGCCGGGCGGGCGGGCGAAGTCTGGGCTGCAGCCTGCGAGCCCCGAATCCACCCCGCCAGCCCGCAGCCCGCAGCCGCTCGCCCTGAGCCCGCGGCTCGCATACCCTCCCCGCCCCGGGAGAAGCGGCTGTCCGGGCGGCCCCCGAGGACAGCCAAGACCCGGGCGGCTTGCGGCAACAGCCACACCAAAAAAGGACGCCCGATTCCCGCCGGCCGGCCGGGGCGCGCGAGGCTCCACCGCGGGGCAGCGGATGGCGGTGCGGGGAGAGGAAGCGCCGGCGCTGTCACCGCCGAGGTCCTTTCGTCACCGTCACCCTGCCCTCGCCAGCCTCCACCCCCAACCCCCGGGCTGACAAAAGTTTGCCAAGTCCCGCCGCCCGGGCAGCCGAGCCCCTGGGGGAGCGCGGGCGCCCGTCGCCCAGCCCCCGCTCACCTCGGCGCTCGCCCGCTCGCCCGCGGCTCCCACCGCAGCAAGATAAACAAGTCGGCGTGCGGACGCGGGCGGGAGGCGCGCGTGTCACGGAGGAGGAAGTCCACAGTCGCCCCCACTCCTTCATGGGGAAGGGGGAGCCCCCGGCGCGCGGAGAGTCGCCCGCTCCCGGCTGACAGGCCGTGCCCCGCGCCGCTCCCGTCTCCCGCGCGCGCCCCCCGTCCCGGGCGCCGCGCCGCCGGGCTGCGGCGTCTCGTTCCACCCACTTAGAATCCGTCCCCGACGGGCGGGCGGGCGGCGACTCGGGCTCCAGGCACTGACTGGAGCTCGCAAAATGGAGGAGGCGGAGGTGGAGGGGGTGGGGGGAGCGCGGACACGCGAAAGGGCCGCCCGGCCGCGGCGGGCGGGCGGGCGAGCGGGACGGAGCGGGGGGCGGGCGGAGGCGGCGCCACGGCGCGCACACACTCGCGCGCGCACACACACACACACGCGCGCGCGCGCTCCCACTCCACCCCCGGCCGCTCCCCGCCCGAGGGGCCGCGCGGCGGCCGCGGGGAACGGTGCAACCTGTTGGCGACGGTCGGCAACTGCAAGGGCGCCCGCGGCCCCCGTCCCCCCTTCGCCCGGCGCGCGGGCCCCGCCGCCCCGGCCCCGACGGCGCCTGCCAGCCCGCGGCTCCCGGGCATCGCCTTCTCCACCCGAGGGGAGAGCCAAAAGTGCGGCGGCGGCGGGTGCCGACCTGGCCGCGCGGAGGGAAAGCGAGTTTCTTTAGTTTCTCTTCTCCCTGGGCTCCTTCCCGCCCCCGCCCAGCTCCGCCGCTGGGAGCCGCTGGGGAACCCGCCCCGTGGGGTCCGCCGCCAGCGCTCCCCGAGGGTGACAGGCGGCCGGCCGGGCTGCAGGGGTGGTCCGTGCCCGCCAACCGCCGAGTTGCGCGAAGTGTGTCACCGAAGCAGCGGAGGGGCTGCGGAGTGGCCGCTCTCGGGGCCGGACGGCAGACACGCCCTCCGGGGGAGGCTGGGGAGGGGAGGGCGGAGGAGAGGGTCGCCCCCCGCATACGTACTGTGAGCCCGGGGGGACTCGCGTGCCGCCAGGTCCCCCACCCCCGCATCGTCCGGGCGGCCCCGTCTGCGGCCGCCGTGCGCGCGCTCGCACGCTCGCTCGCTCGCACCGGGAGAAGTTGCAGAGCAGAACCCACCCTCCCCCGCGCCCCGACCGTCCCCCACCCTCTTCCCCGAGTCTGAGGGGAGGAGGCGGCGGCGGCGGCGGCAGGAGGAGGCGCCGCCTGCCAAGTTCAACCCCCACCGCTCCCTCCCCGGCTGCCAGCGCGCTCTCACTCGGAGGAAGTTGCACGCCGAATGCAAAACCTCTAGCTAGCAGGGTTTCTTTGCACTTTAGAAATTGGGACGGGGGAGCGGGAGGCAAGTTGCGGACGGAATTGTAAGTTGCTGGAGAAGTCCGCCCTCTTCTCACCCCAAACTCCTGACCTCTCCTCCCTCCACCCGCTCCGGGGCCCGCGTCCAAGCGCCCCGCCCCCGAGGCTTGACATTTGCTGCCCCGGGCGGGCTCGGAGCGCCGCAGCCCCAGCCCTCGGGGCTCCAGGGACCCCCCCGCCGTCCCTCCCCCTGCTCCTCAAATCAGACACGACACGCGGCTGTCAGGCTTTGAGACGTCAGCGTTTAGTCGCCTGCAGCCGTTCCCGGGACGCGCCCCCGGGTCTGCACAGAAACACGTGGCGGGGGGCCGGGGGGACAGGCGCGGGGCGCCGGCCCTGGGGGCCCGGGGCCGTGGGGAAGTCACTCGGGCGCCCGCGCCGGGGACAGCGCCTGGCACTCGGGACACGAGCGGACGCCGCCGCGACTCCAGCGCCGCCCCGCCTGGGTGCGCGACGGCAGCCGCTCGCGCCGCCCTCGGACCCCAAGGCCGCCCGCCCGCGCCGGGCCTCCCTCCCGGCGGTCCCCGATTGGCGCAGCGCGTGCCGGAAGCCTCCCGCCGCCATCTTGGTAAAGAGCGGTGACGCCGCCGCCGCCGTCACCATCTTGGCCGAGGGGCTCCGTGGCGGCCGGGTCGGACGCCCCTCCGTGGCTGGGAAGTGGGCACGCTGCCCGGCGTGCCGTCCGCCGTGCCCGCCGAGAACGTAGCCGCGAGCTGGCGCCCTGGGCCGAGCTGCTCCCCGGCTGCCGCCTCCGTGGTGGGAGCCGCGGCCGCCATCTTGGCAAAGGAGCCGAAGCCCGGCCCCCGCCTGGGGAACGCGAACCTGCGCTGCCGTCGGGGGCCCGAGGCGGGCGTGGGGTCCCGGAGCCGCGCGGTGTGGACGCCGCAAGACACCAGCAGACTAGCAAACAGAAGGCTTTCCATGTCGAGAAGAGGGACTCCCTCCTCCCCGAGGAGGGTCAGCTCAACCAGGCTCCTCGTAGAGGCTGAGAACTACTTAAACCTGTCCATGTTCCTTGCTCGCCTGCTTTCCCACCTTTATGGGGCTCAAGTACCAGAGGAATCAGATGTCTTGTGAATTTGCTCCTCTAACTTTAATCAACAAATTCCTGGGAGATGGGTACTCAAGCCTACAATAAAAGTCATGCTAATATAATTGTCCTTGATGTTTGCCTTTAAAAAAAAAACTAAGGATTGTTCATATACATACATACATACATACACACACATACATATATTATACCCTCATACCATAAACCTTCTAAACTGAATTACTCAGTAAAAAAAACTTTTTCAGTGGTAGATGGTAGGTGTTCTTTTATTTTTGAATAGTTTATGATCTTACAAGAATTTCCACTTAATGTTTTCCCTTTCCTTTTTTATATCTAGTACTTAATGAAGAATATATTTCATTTTAAATTTTAAATTACCTTTGCAAATTTGTTCATTTGAACAAAAATATGAACTTTTCCTGTTCTCTTTAGTGACCTAACTATGCCTTAGTTTGTTACTTCAGTTAAAAAAAGCAACTCAGGCTTTAACCTGCCATATTTACTTGAAAGTATACTTACACCATCAATAATTAATCATTTGCACAGTAATAAAAATACTTAGGAGTTTCGATTAACAGTCATTGACTCTTCTGCCCAGTTTGACTGGAAATGTTGAATGAAATGATGATTCTGTACCTCACTTCTTGGGAACTGTTAGGGTTCAAATATGGGCCCTCCCCATACTAGGAAAGTGTCCTGCCAATGTGCACCCTAGCTGTCTTAGGGTTGTTATTGCTGCGATGATGACCTAAGGCAGCTTGAGGAGTGAAGGGTTTCAGTGTCACTCACAGAGCCATATAACAGTTCATTATGAAAAACAGTGAGGACAGGAAGTCAAGCAGGTCAGGAACCTGGAGTCAGGAGCTGATGATGCAGAGGCCATGGAGGAGTGCTGCTTACTGTCTTGATCCCCATGACTTGTTCAGCCTCCTTTCTTAACACCAGCCCCGGGATGGCACCACCCACAATGGGCTGGGTCCATGTTTTTTTTATCCAACAAAGACCTTGTCTACCTTTATGTTATGTCCCTGGAACAGAGGCCCATATGTAACAGGCTTCAAGGAATATTTTACAGAGTTACAATAATAACACTGAGTTAATTAGTCAACTGGGTATAATTTCACTTTTGGTTAAGTTGGCTAAATGACCTAATAAAAAGTTTATGAACATTACTCAAGATCTTCATGCTTATTTCTATGGATTTTCACTTCCAAGCACAATTAGACCAATTATGTTTTCATAGTATCCTGCACAGTTTGATAACATGTTACAATGACAGTTCATTTGCTGTGCACACATTTGTTACATTCTTACTCTTGGCTGGAACAGAAGCCTGAAAGATAGAGCCCGAGCCTTTCCTGTTCAATGCTGTATCTCCAGTGATGCTCAGTGGGTGTTAATTTGAGTATTGAATATCATATTAATAAATGCAAGCTGCAACAAAATCACCATTTACATTGGTGTAACATTTGGGCTGTAGAAGAGTGCTCAGAAAGTAACCCTGAGAATGCACATAAGAAGTCCGGCACCTGTAATACCACACTGGTATGGGGTGGAGTGGGCTTGGAACGGGACAGGGACAGGAAGATCGATCACTGGGGCTCACTGCTCCCTAGCTAAGCTCCAGATACAGCGAAAGATCCTGTCTTACGGGAATAAGGTAGAGAGTGATAGAGCAGGACACCCAAGATCCTCCTCTGGCCTCCATGTGATCCCACAGACCCCCCCCCCACACACACACACAGGGAGAGGATGGGGGAAGCATTTATACAGCACTTGGTGTATTACTTAAGCGAGTTTTCCTTTCTGGTTATCTGTTTTACAATCTCCATTCTCTATGGAATAACAATGGAACGATCTAAGCTATGGGACCAGATGATCCCCTCAAAAGACATCAATCAAATCATAGAAGCGCCTGCCCTAGCACACACAGTGACTCTATTACAATGATATGAACGTTACAAGTCCCATTTTGCTGTCTGTCTCTTTATAGAAGGCAAGGCCTTCTAGCAGTTATGATTAGTCTTATATTTAAACTTGACAAAGTTATTTATTTCACATTAAAAGCAAGAGAATCATAAAATCTGGTAACTTGCAAGCTTTTTATTTTCTGAGACCTAAAACCCATCACTGAATATTTAGTTGCCTCACCTTAGGATGAAAACCTAAAATTTTATGAGTTCCATGTTATCTTCCCTATGTGGTCTATTCCTGCAGCGAAGTGGGACTAAAGTCAGTCTCTGTATAGGGGTCTGTAATCTTGAGAAAGCTTTCAACTCACTATACCTTAGCTTTGGCCATTTGTAAAATGGGAATAAAATAGTAGTGACTTAAATTACAAAGATTAAACAAGTTTGATATATATATACATATATGAGATGTTAATTCATGAGACATATTAAGGGCTCAGTTATCATTAACAATTGTTAGTCATTTAATTTCATTTTCCCTAGTTCTTATAGTAGAGAAGGAAATTAAAGACATTTATAGGATAAATCAGATTTCTCCTTGTTCATGATTCTTTTCTCCTGCCTCACCCCAGTCTTTTGAAGTATCTTCTATCCACACTACTTGACTGAAATTGTTTATAGTATCTTTCCAGTAAGATTGTGTAGAAGAATTACTTCTTTTCATACTCATATTTCATTCTTAATATGAAAACAAGTTTGAGGGGAAAAGCACAAGAGACTGTGGGTAGCTCAGCTGGTGGCAGGAGAAGTGTATGGAGTAATCTTGGCTCTATGTTCACTACTGCCTAGATGCCAATAGTAAGTATTGTAGAAAGACTAGACAACATGCATATATTGTGATGAATTGACTAACCTTTTGTTTTGGAAAAGATCCTTCAAGAAAACGCTCCTCATAGGCCACCTCTCCCATTGGTTAGCACCATTTCCCTGTACCTGAGATCCTTCTTATGACACAGCTTCCTTTTATTTGTTTCTTTATCCATCCCCTTAAATCTATGATGTTAATTGTAAACTGAAGCCATTTTTTTTGTTAATGAGTAGTTTTGAAAACAGTAACTATATAATAATCTAACACAACTTTTCTTGTTGTCTGTCAAAACCTACTTTAAAATATTTCCTGAAGTCATCACAACAACTAAATGTATTTATACTTTGGAAACAAATTAGTTGGGCATCACAGATAAGCGGGTCAAGGGAAACCCAGCTAACCCACTTTTGTGTGCTTTAATATTTCTATTTTCAAGAGATATTTGTTATAAAATGAGTATATTAAACTCATGATCAAAATCAGTTCTATTTTGATATGTATTTCTTTTCCTAATTGGAATTAACATAGGAACTTGGGAATGCTACATGTTCACATCTTTCCTTCCCCCTTTTTATTTTGCTTTTTTGCTTTCATCATAGGCAACTTAAAGTATGAGCTTCTATTCCTGTATATAAAGTGTTTGTGGCTGTCCTGGTTAAATATGCCCTCTATTTTAGCAGAACTTGGTTGAAGCAACAAGGGATTGAAGGGAAGGTAAAATATCAGCTGATAAATTAGATACATGCTACTATAAGCAGAGGTCTAAAGTTTTCAATGTTTGGAGACATTAGAGCAAGCACCCAGAATAATTGCAGCAATTATACATGCATTGTTTTTCATTTGTGGCATTTGTGGCTGGCCATTATGTCATTAGCTTTCTTCCTTTTCTGATTTAATCTCTTCTGTCCACGCTCCGTTGTAGACAGCATTCAGACTGCCTCATCTGTTGATGGCATTGCTCAGCTCAGTTTTGAGAAGCTTTGCTTCCAGCTCAGCCTCACTTACTTATCTAGATTAGGTATATATTTGTTTTATTTGAAGCTAAATTGGAGGCTGGATTTATACATATTCTTTTTTTTATAGCAAAGCTGAAGTTTATTTAAGGATTTTAATATAGATTTAAGCACTGGTGTTAAAAGAGACATATGTAAGTGGGCAATTTAACACATGGACAGGCAGGTGTAGACTTCTTAAGAGAGCAGACTCTGTAAGTTCTTCATATCACATTCTAAAATGCTACCAAGGGCATTTGCTACATTTTATAAAATAGTGTGAATATGAATTTTTTCTATCCTCTTGTTTTGAAACTTAACTCACAGTTTACACACTTGAATGGGTTTTGGTCAGTCGTTTAGCCTTTCAGTTTGTAGCAGAAGGTAATTTCTACCCATATATCTCACAAGAAGTAGAAGATTTCAAACTTCAAGGATTATTCAGAGAAAGGGAAAGACATATATAATTTTTGCATCATCAGAAAGTTATAACAAAAGTACCAATTATCTTTTCCCCTCTTCATTCATGTCCCAGATAGACAGTGCAAAGGGCAATAAGGTTTTAGGCAAGTTTTAACACAAGGCAACTAAATCTTGTGGGAAATCTAGCTGTACGAGCTTGTAAAAGCTGCCTGTTAACTGTTCAAAGATTTTGTTAGTGACTAATCGTGGTCATTATTAAAAGTAATTTATAACCTTACAACTAAACATTTCAACAGCAGTGCTAATAAATGCTGGGGAGTGATTTACTTTCTATTTCACTGTCATTTGATATATTTGCAGCATAATGGACATCTTCTGGTGTGTTACAGCATATGTAACCCTAGCCTCTGCATTCAAAAGTGTTATTTTGGTAGTTTGAAATCAACCATGGTGAAGTTTTCACAGCATAGAAATTGAAAAAACTCTAAGCCAGATCTTTATGTGTTTTGGTGATATCCAGGCTTCAGTGCTAAGGGATATTTTGATAATGAAGATGAAATTTCAAGTTCTGTTTTTATGAATAAATATTTCTTTAGTACTTGAAACTATGATCTGCTTCATAAGCACTAATGGGGTTTAGTCTCAATATATATCTTTGTTCCTTCGTTATTAGCATATACACCAGTACAAAAATATCAATCAACAATCAGGGTAGAAGTTTAAACAGTATCTGTTTTGCTGAACTGAATATTAATCAAATATTTATTTTTAGTCTGACTTTTCTAAAGAGTCTATATTGAATCATAAGCTGGCTATCAACACAAGCCAGGGAAAGATTATTGAAATCATTCTTTGAAGATCAGTTGACCATATGGAAGTTACGATTAGAGAGTATTTTATACCTTACTATGTTTTATGTGTGATTTGTGTCCTTTGTATCAATGAATTTATATAAAGAGATTTCTCTTTCTCATCTAAATGGCAATGGAAGTAACAACAGATAGGATTGTTTGGAAGATAAAAAGAGGACAAGCCAGTCATTGAACAGAAACATCTGGCTGGGCAATGGTGGTACACACCTTTAAATCCCAGCACTTGGGAGGCAGAAGCAGGAGGGTCTCTAAGTTTGAGGCCAGCCTGGTCTATAAAGTGACTTCCAGGACAGCCAGGGATACAAAGAGAAACCCTGTCTTGGCTAAAAAAAAAGAAAAGGGAAGAGAAGAAACATCTGATGGCAACAGAAATGGGGATGAACTCAGAAGAGTTGGGAGAGGGGAAACCACAATTAGAATATACTGTATGAAAAAAATCTATTTTTAAGGAAAAAAACAAATGTAGTAGAAAATTTTATGCTGGGGAGCGGGGGTGCTGTCGGTCACCATCTACGAAGGGCCAATAGTGGATAGGGTAGGAAAGGAGTTCAAAGGAGGGGTGCAATAAGAAAGAAAATGGGAGGTTCCAGATTTCAGAATGTCCTGAAACTCATGAGAAAGTTTTATTTCCTAGTTATCGTGTTGTCTTAACATATGGGTAGGAAGGGGAAGCTCGATGTGCCAAAACTAGGATTCACATACTCAGACATCTAGAAAGTCATTCCTTCCTGCATATATAGAGGAATTATTAGTTCACCCTTATGCCTTGATCCCATCTCCAGCATTCAGTAGGTTGTTTTCTGTCACTGACCTGTTTGAATTGTAAAGTGTCCGTTTCCCTGGAACACATAGACAGAGCTGCATCTTTTTACATTGCTTTCACTTTATTCCCAGTCTGTCTTAACTATGCCACAAGACAAGCCATGTGGTTGTATTACCTTGCAGTCACCAGCATCTGTCATGGTGCTTCCTGGTTCATTCATGATAACTATACTACACCCCACATAATAAGTTGTTTTTATGTTAGCATTACATAAGGAAATTTGTTAATTTTGTGGCATTTTAAAAATTAGTGTTTCACAAAAGTACTGACTCTCCTCATCTACCCACCTTAGGAACATAATGGCCTGAGAAAGATCCTCCGTTAAATACTGTCAAGGCTGACACTTTGAAGATTCCCTTTGGATATGTCAATTTGTTCACTTCTGTTTTCTGATACTTTGTAGGTGGCTTCAGTGGATTACAGGATGTTAGTAGAAGGTCAAAGCAGGGTGTAACATAGTGGTAGAGTAACTTTTCTATTGTGTGTAAGACCAAAGTTTAATCTTCAACAATGCATAATTTAATTTATTTTCAACTAATCTGTGTTTTCTCAGCTAATTTCCTCTCCCATCCATGCTTATATTCATTCCTGCAACTGTATATACCTTAAACAAAGTAACAATTATTAAATGTTAAATCCCAGATAAAGGATGAAGGGACATAAAAATGATTATGGGTTCAATTATTATATTTCCAAAACCAAAATATGTAAGTACTCATCAATTAAAAAGATTGTGGTAGAATTCCTATTCTAGAGGAAATGGAGGTGGAGTGTGACAAGTCCTGGTCCCACATTGTGGACTTGTAGGAATGTGGCAGTAGCTACATGGGCACTATAAGGTGCATCAAGGAGTCACCTGAGTATCAGAGGTAGAAGAGCTGGTGTGAACACAGAAACAGTGGCCAGGCTGGGTTGCCTGCAGGTATCACTGATTTGAGTGATGGATATCACTCAAGTGGCTTGGCTATTTTCCAAGGGGAGGCACTCATGATAGAAGGTTACCATTATTCAATGAAGGCATTTTAGAAATACAATTATAAGAAAGACGCCCAACTGTTAAAGCAAGTTTGTTGGCTTACTTAAAGTTCACTTTGAGGGATAGTTAGATGTGGGCCAAGGGCTCACATCATGTCAAATGGGCTTGAGTTCTATCTCTTAGTTTTAATTTCCCCACTTTGGTTTTATTCTTGAGACAGGTTTTTCTACCTGGTGGATGGTGACACCTATATTAATATGTCCTACAGTAGTGAAGAGTTCTCCTCTCTGGCAATGGTCTCCCTTTTGCTGAGGGAGGCTGTATTGTTTTAGATGGGCCAGATGAACCATGACCAAGAATATACAGCATGTGCACTCTGCATGGCAAACCCTAGATCAGGTATTAATGCCCAAGGTGCTAGTGTGAGGGAGGGAAGAAGAAACGAGGAGGGAGGGGACAATGACAGAGAGACAGAAACAGAGAGAGATATTTCATATTACTGGGGCTTTAAAGGAGGGAATAAAATGGATGTTGGGCATGCAGAAATCAAGATATCCAACTTTGTACTTACAGTTTTTTAATCAAAATTTAACAGTGACATAAACATCACACTGAACATTTTGCTTAAAATGTTTGTGACAATGGAAAGCACTCTGAAAACTAAGTAGAGTTGTTACAAGTGCTATTGGTTTCCCTTCCTGACGTAAACAGAAATCAGTGTTCATTTGTACATTGAAATTTCAGATAGTACACAAACGAATTGACTATTGCTTTAGAGAAAGAATGCCTCCATTTAAGTGGACTCTTTTCAAGTGAGGTAGTGGTATTTTAAGCTAGCTTTATAGTCTTCCGCAGAAGAAATTTGTCTTGATTGACTATGGTTTCAACAAACATGAGGGGTGCTGCGGTGAGCCTCTGCTTGCCCACTCTGCTTTCTGTCTTGACAAGCTGAATGTCATGCAAATGTCTCCAGCCCTGGCTCTAGACAGGCAGGAAGCCAGAACCAGTAATAGAAGCAGGAGGCAGTCTGTGAATACTTGCTGATTAATTTTAGCTCCATAGGCTTGATGGGTTTTCCATCCCTATAATTATCATCAGCAAATAGTTATTGAATGATGTCCAGCATATTTTTATTCTTCTTTCTTTGGTCCTAATTTTCCTTTTCTATTTTACCTCTCAGTGTGAGTTCATCACACGTATCTCTGTTCATCAGACTCAGAGTCTCCCGTGATTAGTGGGTAGGGACTCAGTTATATCCCTCCTACATGATTATTTATAAACCATTATCTGTCTATAATCTATCTATCTATCATCTATAAGCTATCAGTTATCTACCGGTATAAATTATCTTTGTTATGAAATGGCTCAAATACTCTCTGGAAGTGGTAGGAGAATAAATTACATGTGTGGGAAGATAAGATAGAAGACTGAATAGCTGTTCTGTGCTGCCTGCTGTATTAGTAGATCCATATCTGCTTCATAAGTTGGCCTTTTTTATTAGAAATGATGCAGAACAAGGCTGTAGGTTCTTCCTGGACTTGATCTGTTGAGGATATGGAGAACAGGGGTGATGATATGAGTTATGAATGTACCAACTGTAAAAAGACCATTTGGAAGGACACCCAAACAAAATGGTTGCCTTTGTGTTCGTGACATTAGAAGCATGAACTATAATACCATTTATGTCTTAAAGTTTTTAAAGTAACAGGTACTAGAAAAATGGTACATACTTATAATAAGAGTCCAGACATATATGGGAGGGTGATACATAAATTCCCACCCCCAGATAATCATATTTTACAGTTATAATTAATGTGTAGGAGTTACTGGGTTCATGCATGTATAATCCCATGGTTTTGCTTTATTTAAGTTTTTGTTTTAAATTTATTTCATTTGCATTGGTATTTTGCCTGCATGTATGTCTGTGTTACAGTGTCAGCTCTTTGAGTTATAGACAGGTGTAAGCTGCCATATGGGTGCTGGGACTTCTGGGTCCTCTAGAAGAATAGCCAGTGCTCTCAACTGCTGAGCCATTTCTCCAGCCCCCTATGTTTTTTTTTAATAATTAAAAAGTATTATTGTATGTGTATAATGTATAAGTGTAGGTGTGCCATGGTGTGTGTGTGTGTGTGTGTGAACAACTCTGTGAAATGGTTCTCTCCTTACATATTTATATGGCTGTATTTGAAGTATTGATCTCAGGTCACCAGGCTTGCCTGGCAAGAATGTTTACCTAATTAGCCTGTTTTTCTTTTAAATAAAAGTGGGGCTTTATTGCATGTATTTTTAAAATTTCATTAAATGTCTTGGGGTTTTTATGCCAAAATTTCTAGGTATCTGTAAATTATAATGCAATAATACTGCATATTTAAATTATTTCCAATGTTTCACTATTGTAAGCCATGCTAAGATGGACATCCCTGTATTTACATCATTATACAAACACTTTTGTAGTAAAGGACAGGGATGCAATGACTAGGTACCCAGTGTGATACACTGGCAGAAATGCTTGTCTGTTTCAGCTTACTTTTTACTCTCTTCTTCTTGTGGGTATTCTAGAAAGATCCAGTTAGAAGAGCTATGAATGGCTACAATGAACAGGCTCTACCTGGACAGCCCTGTGTCTGCCTTAGTCATGCCTTTGCCAGATACATCCTTATGTTAAAAAGAAGTCCGAGGAGAATAGTTTACTGATGAGGGATGTCCTTCTGTATATGTTTCTCTTATTGGTTAATGAATAACGCACTGATTGGCTAGTGGCCAGGAAAGTGAGGCGGGGCTGCCAGACAAGGAGAATTCTGGGAAGTGTAGGCAGAGAGGAGTTGCCATGTAGCCAATGGGGGTGGGGAATAGGATGCACCAGGCATTCTCCAGTAAGATAAAAGATAAGACCACACAGAAATACATAGATTAGTAGTTATGGGTTAATAATTAAGACAGAGCTGGCCAGTAAGAAGCCCAAGACACCAGCCAACAGTTTCATAATCTTTGTGTGTTCATTTGGGGCTGAAGTGGCAGCGGGACCAGCCAGGACAAAGAACCTCTTGTTGCAGTTTACTGATCTAGGAAAAGAAACCTACAGGGATCCTTTAGGAACGGCATAAAGGTTACGCTGAACAAACTTCAACCCGTAGGGTGCCATGGCTGCACGGTGGGATGCTGTTGTTTCCTGCAAGAATCTACTTTTCACATATGACATCAGATCCGAACTGTTCACTGCAAAGTAGCGTAACTTCACTCTATGTGTTTGTGGTATTTTAACCATCTTTCACCTTGTAAGTAGGATAGACCGCGCATCTCAAGACATTAGAGCAAAGAAGGGCACAGGATGGAGGCACAAATGAACCTTTTTTCTAGGCATTCTGGGGCTACCTAAAAACTTACCTTTAAAAAATCCAAATAAACCAAAAATAAAAACAAAAGATAGCATGCAAGCTTTGAACAACTGGAGTCTACCACTTAGAGACACCATTGACATAAAGTAGGAAAAAAATGAGAGAGGAAAATGAAATCTGGAGATAGGATTCTGCTTCTCTGGTGTGAATATTCATATCCTGAGTCTAGATTGCTCTGGACTTGACGGCCACACACTAAGTAACAATAATATGCCTCCCCTTTTCTTCCTCTCCCCATTCCCTTCCTCCTCCTCTCTTTTTCTTTCTTTAATTTTTTTCCTTACTCCAGCCAATTGGAGCCAGATCTTTACACTTTTGCCTCTAAAAGAACGCTGTTTGCAGAATCAATGGTGTAGAACACAAGAATGACACTCCTCCTAGCGCAGAGAGGCAGCCCATGGTTGCTGGGCATCTAGGATGACCTCAAGTTGTACTAGAGTTTCCTCTTAATGATTAATTGGGTTAAATGGTAAACTCCTTTATTTAGAACACATGCACAGTGAGGCTTTCATTCTTAAGTTAGTTTTCTGATTCTGGCTACATTTGCATCAGAGTTCCACTTTTAAAAAGAAATCATATAGGAAATGCCTCCCAATTAGGTGTATGTTTTAAAAGGAAAAGGAAAAGCAAAACCATGGTGATCCATACCAATGGATTATTTAGCTTCAGTGTAAACCCTTAAGTTATTACTCTGCTTTATGTATCTTTCTAGGATTATGTTTTATTGCTTTGTTTACAGAAGACTTGACACTTTATCTTAACTTGCACTTTATCTGTAGATATGGTCTACTGGAATTATATAACAAAATATTAACATTTGTTTACCTTAAACCAAACCTGACAGCTCTACTGACATGAAAATCAATACTGAAATTTAATTCTATCTGCAATCTTTATGCAAACACTATTCATATTTGATTTACATAAACTTTGCCTTCCTTTATGTTTGTTACAGAAGCATATGGTATGGGCGATAAGGTAGTTGTAATCACTCAACATATTTTTGTTTATGAATAGCTTCAACTCAATCTGAAGTAAACTTCAGACTATGTATTTTAGCAGGCATGTATCCTTGACAAATCATTTAACTTCTCTTGAGTTTTTGTTTCCTTATCTGAGGGAAAATGTAGCAGGAGTATTTGCTTTAAAAGATTCTTGCACAGAATAAATAAGATATTCCCTGCAAAGCCTCCATCAGCTCCTGGCCCTGAGCAATACAGAGTGAAGCAACTGTTATTCCTACAAAATGTGAGAGGCCAGCGCCATATGCCCCAAGTAATGTATGCATGCCCCAAGTACATATGCCCCAAGTAGAGTATACGTGTCCCGAGTACACACGCCCCAAGTAAAGTATGTGTGCCCCGAGTACACATGCCCCAAATGTGCGTGCCCTGAATACACACGCCCCAAGTGAAGTGTAAGTGCACATGACATCAGCTTCCTTCACATGGGCCCTGTCTCCCTTATGTCGTGGACTAAGGTGGAGGCTACTGAGTACACCTGCTGAGGATTCTGTAAGAGAAGTCCAGGCACTGGCTGGGAATTATAATTTTCCCTATGTGATTTACCAGGTCTATCACAACTACAGAGTCCTGTAAGTTTTTAAGTGACACAAGTTATACATTTCTGCAGTTTGATCATTATGAAATCTGAGAGGACTATAGATTTCACAACTGAGAGAGCATGGTCAAATAAAGACGGATATTTAAAAGCACACAAGATGATCCTGTGCTCTTTATCCAGCAAAATCCTACATCTAGAAGAAATAAAAGCACAGGGAAGTGGAATGATTTGTCTGAAGTCTCACTGACTTGCTAAAGACCCAAAATGAGCATGAAAACATTCTAATTCCTGGTGAAGTAGTTCACACGCAATACGTAAGGATGTATCTTCTGACATCACTGTTTGCCTAGTATGAATTTATTACCAGGGATCTGTTAATCTACAAACCCACTGGTTTACTTTTATCAGTGCCCTAAAAAGCCCTTTAGCTGCAAGATCAAAGTTTGCACAGTGGAGAGGACGATGCAGTGAACTTCAAGACAGGGTTTTTGTCCTTTCGCCACTCCCCTCAACTGCACGATCGTAAGTCACGTTTCCTTCTTGTGACAGTTTCCTTTTCTCTGCTGCTTAAGTCTCTGAACTTTCCCTCCTCATTGCTCTTAACCCATCTAGAGGTATTGTCCTCCTGTATACTCCGGAGATGGGCTTCGGGGCACTCTATGAATCCCAAAAACCTGCAATTGTTCGAGTCCATTCTATAAATTACTACTATGAAACTCAATGGGAACATTGTGTGAGTGGTTGTTACAGCCCACTGCTTAAGGAATGACAAGAAATAGGTATGTTTGGTACAGGTGCATATTTTTCTTTGTGTGTATGTGCATTTTTGTTGTATGTGTTTGTATATATGTGCATTCAAGCTTGTGCAGGTGGGTGTGTGCGTGCTCAGATGTGCATGCACGTGGAGCATAGAGGTCAACATTATTTTTTTGAGAAAGTGTCTCTCACTGAACATAGAACAGTACTGGGATTACAGACTGCAAACTCAGCTCTTTTCTATGGGCTCTGGGGATTGATAATTTCTCATGCTTAAGAAGCAAGCACTTTACCAGCTGAGCAATCTCCCCTGCTCCAAGTCACCATTATTTTCCCTGAGTACTTCTGGTCTGTGATGAGTTTTGTTCACAGATTCAGAACTCATGGATACGAAGGACCAACTATAATGATGCCCCTCTTCCTACCCATGGCTGTTAGACTTTGGCTAGCATCCCAAAGTTCCTATTGTTTGCCTCCATGAAGGCACTGAAGAGAAGTTAAGTAAAATAAGCCCCTGTTCTGTCGGAATAGAAAAGGTCAAAGAAAGGAAGAAAGGAGCAGCTAGGAAAGACAGCTGCAGTAGGAGCTATGGGGTGAGAGGTGAAGTCAGAGGAGGCCGGTGAGATGCACGTTCCCTGGTGAGTGGGGACCTCAACCACAATCTGGAGCTCAAGCTAGGGAAGCTCATGTTGAGGGCAGAATAGTACCAAGGGTACTGGCTCGGATGGGGGTGAAACTAGAAAGAACCAGGCTCCCCGCCTTCCTTGGGGTATGACTTTCTGGGTGCCTCGGCTTCCTCATCAGTTGTAACCCTCATAAGGTCTGGGTTCCCTTTCAGGCTGGTGTGACCAAACATTGAGATTGTGCATGCTGATGTTAGCGGGACTCTTGGCATTAACTTGTTAAAGTAATGGTGGGGAGTATTACTAGTTTGCTTTCACCAAACTTGTCGTATTCTTCCTTTCTTCCAGAGACAAGGACATATTTTAAACTGATACCACATTTTGCTGTTGTTGCTATTATTATTATTATTGAGAGAGAGGGTTTCTCTGTATAGCCCTGGCCATTCTGGAACTTTCTCTGTAGACCAGACTAGCCTCAAACTCAGAGATTCATCTGCCTTTGCCTCCTGAGTGCTGGGATTAAAAAAGCCTGTGCCACCACCAACTGGCTAGACTTTGTTATTTTTTAAAAGTGTGTGTGTGTGTGTTATTGCTTGTATTTATGTGCACTGTATTTGTGCAAATATCCACAGAGAAGATAGTATCAGATCCCCTGGAACTGAATTACTGGCAGCTGTAAGCTGGCATGTGGGTTCTGGTAACTTAACCTGGGTTCTCCACAAGAGCAGCAAGAACTCTTAGCAACTGGACTATCTCTCTAGCTCCTAAAAGTATTTAATAACACTCAAGTAGTTGAAGCACTGTGAGTTAAAAAGAAAGAAAACAGAAATGGGGAAAGGCCAGCAAGATGACTCAACAGGTAAAGTGCTTGCCACTTGTCTTTTTTTCTTTTCTAGAGTTATCTGAGAGGAGGCGGGAACCACATTTGAGAAAATGCCTCCTGAATAAGTTTGGCATAGACAAGCTTGTGGGTCATTTTCTTAGCTACTGATTGATGTGCTGCCAGTCCTGGAAAGGAGGCCTCAGGCTATGTGAGAAAGCAGGAAGAAAGAGGAGGAGCAGACCAGTAAACAGGGTTCCTTCAAGTCTTCTGCTTCAGGTCCTGCCTCCAAGGTCCTGCCCTGCGTTCTTGTCCTAACTTCCCTCAGTCATGGAATGTGGTCTGAGTTTAAACACTTTCCTTTCCAAGTTGCTTTCATCACAGAGACAGAATGCTTATAAGTGTCCCATAATGCACAGGGTGGTTCATTACAGCAAAGAATTTTCCAAGTGCCAGCCAGGGCTGAGGTCAAGTCCTGCCCTAGATGTAACCTGCTCACTTCTTATTTTTCAACAATCATCAAGAAACAAGAATCACCAAGAATGCTTCTTCATTTACCTACAAAAGCATTTCCTTTGGACATTTTACCATCTCCTTTGGAAAAGAAAGTTTTCTAGAGTTTTTGGTACAATCATTCAAATGGTCTTGTTAAAATAATGGAGTGTGTGTGTGTGTGTGTGTGTGTGTGTGTGTGTGTTGGTACAGGAATCTGTGCATGCAGTTTCCTACTCTATCACTATCTACTTTATTCCTTTGAGACTGGGTAAATGGCTTTGCTTCATCTTGGCTTAAGGTCAGAGAGTCAAAACTATCCTTACTCTTCCAAGGTTAAAGTCATAAGACCTAAAGGTCTAAGGCATGACTACTATAGAATGTTTGGTCTTAGTCGTGGATGTCTTATCTAAATAACAAGAGACTTGGTCTGAAGTGTGGTTACTCTTAGCCCTCAAGACCAAATAATGACGGATTTAGTCTAAGGCTTGGTTACCAAATGGTTGGAAAATTAAGGGAGAAAGATCTGTTTCTTCCTTGTATCTTTTTTTTTTCTTTTTTGGTTTTTTGAGACAGGGTTTCTCTGTATTGTTTTGGAGGCTGTCCTGGAACTCGATTGGTAGACCAGGCTTGGTCTTGAACTCACAGAGATCCACCTGCCTCTGCCTCCCGAGTGCTGGGATTAAAAGCGTGGGCCACCAACACCCGGCCTTCCTTGTATCTTAATAAAGAAGTCTTTTGCTATTTTCCCCTTTTTGATTGGGGTATTTAAGAATGTTGGAGAATAAATTTGGGGTGTTCAGTATTCACTGGATTGCCTTTCTGACTATTCTGAGTCTCTCTTTTCCTTAGTATCTTTACCTGTGTTTTCTCAATCCACATTCCGCCTCTCAGGTACAAACCGGGCAAGTTGGCTGGATCCGACTGAAGCCCCACTGAGAATTGTTACTACAGACTGGCACTGCAATGTGGGGTTAGTACAGATGGCAACTACAGTATCCCCTTGAGCCTGGAGATAGCAGTTTAGCAGCCTCGGTGGTCCTCTAGTCTATATTGCCCACAGTGCTGGCGCTACAGGTGGATATGCCTGGCTTTTACATGGTTTTAGGACTCAAACTCAGGTCACCGTGTTCACACAGCATACACTCTTATTCCCCGAGTCATCTCTCCACCTCAGAAAAAATCATTTTAGTAACACATGGATAACATGATTGTGCTGTAAAGGAACTCAGGGTCTTGCACTTGCTAAGTCAGCGCTCTACGGATGAACTGTTCTCCCAGCTATAGTGTGATTTTCATTACATTCACCCCCAAGGGCATTCACTTGCCCCTAGTTTGAGCTCATTTTCCCCCCCGGAAAGTGGAGAAGCTTTGACAGCCCTGGAGAGTCTCCATCACCAAAAGATGCAAATGGCCAGCCTTGGGTAGGAAGGAGCCAGTTCACTTTGAGCTCCCTAAGTTTTTCTAACACTTTGGCCAGAGCTGGGTCAGTACCAGGCTAGCTCACAGGTGTCTGAGTGTTTGTGTTTTTTTTTAATGAAAATTAGCTTCAAGTAGCTTTTCTAAGTGGCAGTATTAATAAGTCTCATCCCTCAGTCATTGCTGTCTGTCTTGTAGAAACAACACAGTCGGTTAGGCTCTGGGGTGAGACTGCCTGGGTTTCAGTCTGGTTCTGTTACTTGTTTCTATGTGACATCACACATTTCTCACCATCTGAGTGCCTCCCATCCCATTACTGGTGAAATGGGAAGACAGAGCGCCTGTCTCAGAGCTACAGTCAGGATCCAGTCTGTTCCCCAATGTAGAGCCCTTACACCCCAGCTTCCTAAACAGTGTGTGTCGGCCCTTTACACAGTCCCAGACCTGGATGTGAGGTCATGAAAATTGGCAACAGTTAAAGTTTTCCGGATGCTGGAAGACGGAAAATTCAAAATCAAGTTTGCAATGACTCGGTGTCGTTTCTCCCAGCGCCCACCCATACTGCATCATGACTTTACTGCAGCCTTGCCTCTGGAAACGCCACACAGGGAGCCAACAACACTACCTACAACACCCTGACTTGATTGGAACCTATGGTGCATCATACATCAGACTGATTTCATTATCCAGGCTTTCACTTCTTCTAGAAACATAATCATCTCATTAGAGAAAGCAAAGGCTTTTAATATTTTCCTACCATAATTTCTCAGCACATAAGGTATAACATAGGATTGTATTCTGTATACTTAGATTTTAAACTTGCTATTTGAATTATTTGCATGAATTTCACAGAAAGGATCCAATGAGTTTCAGCTTGGAATTGGGACAGAATTTCCAACAATTGCAGCTGTGGTGTTAAACATACTTAATGCAAAGCAATGCTCCTAGGGTCAATGATTATAAAATCCAAATATTGATCAATTCTGAAAATTGAAGATGCTCTACAGCTGATCGAATCAAATATTCAGTTAAGATTGAATTATTTATACAAAAAAGCACATTTGTCTCATTCCTATGCAAATATGCTTTTAAAAAATAAATAGCAAAATTATATGTGTACCAAAAATTGAAATTATTTTATGGTTTTATGTCTACAAATGTTTGATCTGTACACACATATTTTATGTCCTTCAGGGTTGTGTGAAAATGGGAAAAAATGTAAACAGCCCTGACTTAGAACAGTGTCGGCTGTCACTCTTCTGAGTCATTCTTATTTGCTTTGAGGGATAATTGACTAGACCATAGGACTCCCATACTCTCCTAAACTGTAGGTGTGATATGTACTAGGAGGAAAAACATGTTTCCACAGGGCTTGTGATGTGGTCACAGGCAAGGCTAGAAAGGTCAAGGCAGTAGTCACTTATGGTCAGTCCTGCCTCTTTGTAACCTCTTCCCCAGTACAATATTCTCAAGTCCCTAGCATTTTCCCCCAAGCATGCCACTATCTCTCCAAGGCTATCCTTGCTTTGCTTAGAGCTTTTATGCTACTATGCATAGCCATCTTTTAAACACCAATTTCCATTCAAATCACCTGAGAGTTTGTTTGAAGTGCAGCTTCCCAACCCTACCTCAAACCTCCTGCCTAAGGGCAGAGTCCAGGAATCTTTATGGAGGCACCGAGACTTAAACTCTAAGAACATGCCTGAGAGACCAGTCTGCAGAAGCTCTTCACTAGTTCTGACCAAATCATTTAACTGTCTCATTGTCCCATCTTCACTTGTAAAACAACTGTGAATGAGAAGCTATTTTGGCCTTCAGCGCTAGAAGAGAGAAGAAACCATTCCACTAAAGAAATCACTACACACCGAGAAGAGGTCTCTGTGCCTTCCTCACATTTCCTTCCTTTATTTAGTTGCAGCTTGATTATTAGCTTAATACCTTAAGATGCTATTAAATAAAAACAACAAAATAAATTTTAAGAATAAAATTGGAGAATTCACATTTACCAACTTTAAAACTTACTATAAAGCTACATTGATCAAAAACAGTATGACATAAGAACAGGCATTTAGAAGATGGGACAGAATTCATAGTCCAGAAATATATGTCTTGGCACAACTGATTTTTGACAAAAATACTAAGACATCCTACTTTTCTCAACAAATGGTGCTAAGAGAAATGAACAGACACATGCAAAATAGAATATTAAAAAATAAGCTCAAAGTGGCTTGCAGACTTAAGTGAATAGGTAAAAGTATAAAATTCTTAAGAGAAAACATACAGGTAAGTCTCTTTGCCTTGATCATACAATGCTTAGATGTGATACCCAAAGCACAGTCAAATAAAGTCAATAGTCAAACTTGAAGGGATCAGACCCTCACCCAGCCCCCTGCTTTGGGATGCATGACAGGCTGAAGAAAAGACCTAGTAAGATGTAGCCTCTGATTCAGCACATGTTGCTTAGTTTCCAGTCTTCTGACCTTGCAGTCATTAGGAGGTCAGATACGCTTCACATGGCAAGGAACCAATCAGAAGTTAGCTGGCGGGCTCTGGGAGTGCTTTACTGGGCTTTATGGCAAAAGGGGCATAACAGTGGTATGCAGAGCATAGCAACTGCCCTGGGAGGGCCATAACAACCAGTTGACCAATCACACAAGACAGGTTGCCCAAGCCTGGAAGTGTACTAATCCTGAGACTGTTGCACACCCCTAGACACTCCCTCTTGTACACCTCCAATAAATTTCCCACCATATAGTTCTTCTCACTTCACCTACCATGATGAACAGACGCAGGGCCCGAGTTAAGGAAGTTAACTCATTAAACAATAAAAAATTTCTTTGCTTTTACATCAGAATGGGTGTCTTGGTGATTTGGGGGTTCAGAATTTGGGCACAAGAAACTGAATTTTATCAAAATTAAAAATCTCTTCTACCTCAAAAGAAATCATGAAGAAAATAAAACTAACCAACAGAAGGAGGAAACTATTGCAAATCGTGTGTTGCTAGTCTAGATCTGTAAACTATAAATAATTGTCACTACTCAACAATAAAAGGGCAGCATATATTTTAAAAGGGCAAATGACTTGCATAGAGTTGTCTAAAGAAGACATACAAATGACTAGTAAGCATATAAAAGACGCTCAACCTTATTAGCTGAGAATGGATACAAGAGAAATTTCTCTATATCCCCTAGGTTAGATATTTTTAGGACAAGAACTTGCTTTGGTGAGGATGTGGAGAAAATGGAGCTCTCTCGCGGTGATAATAGAGTTCCAAAATGGTTCAGTCTTGTGGAAAGCAGGTTGCCAGGTCACTCAAAAAGTTAAACTGTATGATTTTAAGAAGTTCCCTGAGGAGTTCAAGAGGCTGCTTACTGGCTTGCTCACTTATAGAGCCTAGGCTTTCTTATAGAACCTAGGGTCCCCAGCCCAGGAGGGGCACCACCCACTATTGACTGCACCCTCCTCCATCAATCACTCATTAAGAAAATGCCTTACAGCTGGATGTAATGGAGGCATTTTCTCAATTGAGGTCCCCTTTTTTCAGATGACTTTAGTTTGTGTCAAACTGATGTGAGACTAGCCAGCACAGTATGTATGTATGTGTGTATGTATGTATGTATATATATGTAATAATAATTAAAGAAGTCATGAATTTGAGAGTGAGAGGGTGTGGGAAAGAGTTGGTAGGGAGAGAGGGAGAGGCAGAAATGATGCACGTACAGTACTCATGTAGAAAATTTTCAAAAAAATTTAAAGAAAAATATAAAAGAAGTTGAGTGAAGTTATACATTTCTAGGAAACACAGTATACTTGAATGTTCACAATGACATGAATTCTATTAGTCAAATGGTTATAACTTAAATGTCTGTCAGGTGATGGATGGGAAAACAATTGTGGTTCATGCAACAGATGCTCTGGATCCATGGGAAAGAGTGTGTGGGGATGAACCGTTGCTCTAAGTCAGCTGTTCTCAACGTATGGGTTACGACCCCTTTGAGGGTCAAATGACCTTTTACAAGGGTTGTGTATCAGATGTTCTGCATATCTTATATTTATATTATGATTCAATACAGCAACAAAATTAAGTGATGAAGTAGCAACAAAATAATTTTACAGTTGGGGGGGTCACCACTGTCCTAAGTGTCTGAAGCCAAACATAAATGACCACATACTGTGAGATTCCGGTTATCTTCCAGCACTGATGGGAGATTATTGAATTTGGGAATTCCTCTTTTTGTTCCCACACAGGGCTATGTTTGATCGCACAATCTTGTGAATACTGGGCAAGTCCTCTACCACTGAGCTGTATACCCAGCTGTCTGGGAATGTCTCTGCTGGTGAGAAGGGTATGGTCAGTATGGATACCATTCCTAGCAGAGATGGATGTATTAGGTTATGTCCTCAAGACATGAGGCAGGGATTTACCTGCCTTCTCCACACCCTCTGCTGATTGAGGTTCTTTTTGTGAGATGCTGTGCTATGCCGGTTAAATGCCAGACTCAGGCTTACACCACATGGGTCCATCTCTTATCTCTACCGTTCACTGGCTTTGCATTCTTGTTACATAATCTCTTCCTTTCTGTATGAAGTACATTTAGCTACACTTTCTACTTAATAGATTTATTTTAAGTTTTCAACAAAGTACCCACATAGATGGATTTATACTGTGCTTGGTAGAACAAATAATAATACTAAGTATTAATCACCAAGGTTGAGGTTACTGTTTCTCTATGACTGTTATTTATGTTATAGATAAGAAAATGAACTGCTCACTCTTGGCATTTCTGTTCATCATTGAAAATTACTTGAGAAAAGTGCAATGATGTTCATCTATATCGGTCTATATATAAAATGTCATAGTGAAGCCCCACACACTAATTATAAAGTACATTAGAGAACTAGTAAGTTGGGCTTTCAACCTAGGGTGTGAGCCACTTGAACTTGGAGCATTATGTCTGGCAGGGAACAAGGATAGTGTGTTGACAGATTGGGGTTCCTGGTCCTGCTAAGCTGTGGATGAAAGGCACAGCCATAGCAAGTTCACTGAAATTACAAATGTCACTCTGTGAAGCCCCTGCAGGATAGTCCTGCCTTAAAGATGCCATCTCATGGACTTTAGGAGGAGATGCTCCAAAGGCAGGGTCACACAGTGAAAGCTGCTGGTCTGATCTCCAGAGCTGTGTTTTCCACCTGGCGTCACACCCCTTTCTAAAATGCTTCAGACTTCCTCCTGCTCCTGGGGTGAAGCTGAAATGATGCTGGGATCCTAGTGTGCCTCTGATCGGCTCTTGTCTGTCTTTCAGCTTCCTATGCAACCCTCCCTTGGCTTACTGTGCTTTCATCCAGGAGCTGGCAAACCACAGGCAAATTTTTTTAATCAGGACATAGCACGCCCATAATGTTGATGTATCTCAGGTGGTTGCTTTCACTCTGCAATGGTAGAGCTAGGCCATACAGACAGAAACATTTAATGAAACCTGGGAAATGAAGTCTGGTTGAGTGTCCAAGAAGGAATGACTTTGTTCATCAGCTAAGAAATTTTGCCGTAAAATAAAAGCTATGTGTTTGGGGGTGGGGGCATGGAAGCCCCCAATGCCTTATCTGTCCTGGCTATCATATGCCCATGCCCATCAAAGATCCTGCAGGGCTTATGGCTTTGACGCACACACTTTGCTGAAGGTGACTTTTGTGTTTTTGATTGCTCTTATATTGCAGACATTGTCCTACCACAGTGCTTTAAGAATATGCAGTAGAAAGCTGATGACTCCCAACCATTTGACCTTGTACCCAATCCACTTCTTAACCATAAGTAATGGTGATAATTGCAGCTGATATGTGCTACTCACATGTAGCACTGCCCTTTCAAATGTTCTCCAAGAAGGGAAGCATATGTCATCTGTGTTATAGATGGGAAAACTTAGGAAAAGAGAAGGGATGTAATTGCCCAAGGTGTGCAATAATGAATAATGAGTGAGTGATCTAGAATTAAGCAGCAGCTCTGACAGCAGAGCACCAACTAATTTGCCTTAGTAATATGTTGGCTTCGTATGGTTAAGCTAGCACCTTATCGTTGGACACAAGGTTACAGTTTAGAGTGGGGTCTGACAAGCTGGAAAACCAGCATAGGACCGAACCAAGTCCCCTGAACATGGGTGTCAGTTAGGAGACCTGGGCAGTCTATGGGGGCCTCTGGCAGTGGAACAGTATTTATCCCTAGTGCACGAATGGACTTTGGGGGGCCCATTCCCTATTTTAGGGATACTCTCCCAGCCTAGATACATGGGGGAGGATCTAGGCCCTGTCCCAAACAATATGACAAACTTTGATGATTCCCCCAGGGAAGGCCTCACCCTCCCAGAGAGTAGATGTGGGGGGGTTGATGGGAGACATGGGAGGATGGGAGAGAGAGTGAACCGGGATTGATATGTAAAACAAGATTGTTTCCAATTTAAATAAAAATTTATAAAAAGAAAAAAAACGTTTACAGTTGATTAAATAGATGAGAGAACCCTCCTTTTCCAGACAAGTAAATTGAGGCATGAACAAGTCAAGCAATTTGCCAATGTTATGGAAACATTTGTAAAGCAGAAGACTATCAGGGATTGTGTCTTTGCCCTTCCGATTGCAAACAAGAGGTGAAAAGGAACTGTATGCAACTTTTTTTGCAAAGGAGCATCCATGATACTGGAACCTATTGAGTGTTAATTAGAACACCCTATCAAGGATGCTCTGGACTGCACATGTATTATATATGTCAATCACATACATACATACATGCTCTAAGAAAGAAATTCTTCTGAGAATTTAATGTCTTAAGGGAAGAAAAGGAAATATAATAATAATGGACATTGGAGACAATCTTCCTGTTACCCGAAGGACAGTTAAGCTGATGGTGGCAAGCTCCTTCCCATGCTGAGTCATCTCACTAGCCTTTGGTTTCCAACACTACTTAGGGGTCCACAGTCAGCAGTCACCACCAGCTGTGTGTGCCTTGACTCATTAGTCAGCTTGCTTTCACAAAGATGTGGGGAGGTGTGATGGTTAGTGCTAATGGTCAAGCTGACGGGAACTGGATCACTTTGGGGAGGGTCGCTGGGCTAGCCTGTGGGGGATTATCTTGGTGACATCAATAGACATGGGGAGACCTGTCTTAATTGTGGATAAGACCATTCCCTGGGCAGGGGATCTTGGACTGTCCAAGTGAAGAATGGGAACTGAACACTGTATACATTCATCATCATTCTCTGCTCCTGATTGTGGTTGTGTTGACTTCCCCACTGTGATAGACTACCTGGAAATGTGAGCCAAAACAAGCCCTTCCAAGTTGCTTTTGCCAGGCTATTTTGTCACAGCGACTAGAAAAGAAACTAAGACACACACAGAGAGGAGGAGAGAACATTTGATCTCCCTGTGTTTTTATAAAGTGTGCTGTTTGGTCCCTTCAGGAAAGAAGAGGGGAAAACATGGTTTAGGATGAGTGTGTCGGAACCTGGCAGGAAATACAGCTTACGAGATTGTAGGGGGCAGAGTGAAGCCAAATCCATGCCCAGGTCTGCCATTTGTAACTGCTTTGCAACAGGGCTTAGGACCCTCCAGGGAAAGACTGGAGTCCTCTTCACCCACACATTGCAAGTCATTGTTACAAAGAGCACACTGTGGAGAAGATCCAAAGTGATGGTGAATTCCAGTAAGAACGGCTGACATCAACAGAGGATGGGATGGAAGTCTCCAGGCTGAGACTAGAGCTCGTCTGGACCCAGCTACCCTGGGAGCATTTGATCAAGGGTTGACTCTGCAGCCTTGGGAAAGGGTGTGTATGATTTAGAAGAATAATGGGTTATATGAAGCAATGACACTTCAGGGTTCACACAGCTCTTCAGTGGTATGCTCAGAGTGGCCTTCAGGAATGAGACTTAGCTTTGAGTAACAGCTGGAATCAGCAAAGACAAGTGGAGTAGGGTTGAAACACTGGAGTAGGGGTGGGAACATTTAAGGAAGGCCTGCCATGAGGCACCAGAGCACCCGGGACTGAGCGCACGCGCCTCCTGAGGGCAGCACCATATGCTCTGTCTCACTCTGCTGAGCAGGGAGGTGATGAGGGGCTCTAGCTTAGACACTCAGGAGGCATTCTGAATTCACCAGCTCAGGTCCTGCAGGACTTCCTGGTAGCAGCAGCTGTGGTGACATCAAGGATGGGGACAGATGTCTAGTCATGAGTTCTGTCTTAGTGCAAGCATGGGAGCCTGGGCCCATGGACTCCTGCTTTGGCGAGGACATCCAAGGGAATTATTTCTGGCCACATGTTAGCACCGCTGGGCATTTCCAGAAATACTTAAGGGAAAAGAATTCATTAAAGGACGAGGTGACGCAGGGACACACATAACTGGTGAAGTGCGAGGTGTTTGGGAAGAGATGATGTAAACTGCTCTGGCCAGAGGTTATTAAAAGCATATGATTCTCCTTGGGTTCAATGCTTTGCTTTAAGTAACTGTGCTTCTGTGGCTACTAGTCATAACAATTCCAAGGGTTTGTCCTGAAAGAACTTCATTTTTCTTAGAGTCATGAAACACCACAGCTAGTGTTCACTGTGGACAGTTTGGAGGCTCCTGCTCTGGGGAGCATCCCCAGCTGTCGTCACCTGACTGTGGCATCTCTTGTGCGTATTTAGTCTTCTCTCCTTCCTCCCATGTGAGCTGTAATGGCAGACGTGCGATATGGAAATTCATTAAAGACGACAAATGACTGACAGTAGCCGGGTTTAGTTTCTGTTGGAGGAGGAGACGTTGGGTCCACCGGGCCTTAGCAGAAAGATTAATTGTGAAAGGCCACTGAAGGGTGACAGGGAGCTTCCTGGAATCTGTTAACAATGTAACTCGAAGGTGGCACAAATGACTCATGCCATTATTAATAAGCCTTGAGCCGTTTGGCCTCCAGATCACAGTTTCATTCAACACACACTTTGGAGACAGACAGTGGGGAAACCATCCCCGCTGACACAGCAGACACGTGGAGGACGGGAGATCCTCGTGTGCCGTTTCTCATGCAGGAACTGGTGAGCCAGCAGGAAATGTACATACCATCTCAGTTAGCTTGTGCAGGCTGAATAAAGCCCCTGATGAGTATCCTGGGATAACACATATCTGGCCAAAGACTTAAAGATCAACTAAATGATCTGATCTGAAAGCTTGTCTGCCTCCCTTTACCCCCTGTTCAGTCCCCTGGCCATCTGCCTTCCCTCTTTCCATCACTGGGCCTCTGCTGTTTGATGGAGATGCTTGAGGGTGCCAATGATACTCATGGAACCATGAAAATGGGCATTTAAAAAATTTAGGTATCAAGGGGATTTGCCAAAACTGGTTCCAGCATATCTCACAGAATCTTGTATCACTATGATTTTTAATTAGTTGGCATAATGGAAAAGAAAAACCTTATTTACAATGGGCCTAAAGAAGGTGAATGAATTGCTACAAGTTCTAAAAAGGGGGATAAGTAAAGTATAATTAACTGTAATTTCTATGAGCTAATTCAACTACTTGAACCTACTTTAGGATATCTGTGCTGTGAAAAGTATTTGACTGCTTGCTGTTTTTCAGCCCTATATTAAACAGCTCATATCTAGAGAGATCCATCCCGGGTATTAGGAAGGTGGTTTGCACTGACATGAAAAAGGCAGTCAACTACTTTGAAATCACATTTCAGCATATACAACTAATAAGTTTTTCATGATTTTTCAATGCCACAAAGTGAGAAAGGGGTAACCGAAACAAACTTACGAAAAGTTGAAACAAAACTAAACAGCAGCCCTGCAGCCCTGCCTCTCCTCCAGATGAGGACCCCCCACACACACACACAGGTAGACGACTCTCCTGGTTGCATATTCACCTGGGTACACTAAGCCTTGTCTCCAGTGGGAGCGATGCTGTGGCACTCTAAGTGGATACACCTGGGTACCAGTGGGAGAGATGCTGTGGCACTCTAAGTGGATACACCTGGGTACACTAAGCCTTGTCTCCAGTGGGAGGAGAGATGCTGTGGCACTCTAAGTGGATACACCTGGGTACCAGTGGGAGAGATGCTGTGGCACTCTAAGTGGTACCAGACATAAAAGTATCAGTGGCCCCCGCTTCAGCTGCGTTGCTGGTCCCAGTGTCTCACCTCTGCTTCAGTGCCTGCATCTTCAAACTTTCTCCGCCACTGCTCTCCTCTCAGCCTTGCACACCAAGTCCTTTGGGGTGCTTAAACATCCGCCTAGCCTGCTCTTTACTCAGAGCTCTGCTCAATAGTTCCTCCCCCCAAGAGCCCCCATCCCTCTCCGGGCCGCTCTACTTCTTTGTTATGATTTGGTTTTGTTCAGGTACTTTCCACCTCTCTCTCTCTCTCTCTCTCTCTCTCTCTCTCTCTCTCTCTCTCTCTCTCTCTCTCTCTCTCTCCCTCCCCCTCTCCCTCTCCCCCTCTCTCAAATGTGTTGATGTCCTGTCAGTCCTTGTTTCATTGGCTGCTTTCATTGCCTACAATAGCACCCAGGACATACTTGCTGAATAAATGAAACCGAAATACTCAGAGCAACACATTTCTTTTTAGATAAGCCCCCACAAAAAAGCCCTCTTCAGTTTAAACTCATCAAATTATCATCAAAAATCTTATGATAATTTTTTTCAGATGCTCTGACCTCTGTATGACCTTCATTAGAACTCACACCAACCAGCTGTAGAGTGGGACTCAAAGTACCACTTACCTCCCTCCCAGACACTGTAACGAAGCTGGACCTGAGATGTCTCCCTTGCCAGGAAGACTGCTGCTGGTCAGGCTGCAATGGGAACCCCGGGAGGGTGGGAGCTGGGCTGCTCTCCTCTCCATTCTTGCACAGAGTAGGCGCTCATGCACTGCTTATCAGAGTTCATATCTGCGGGACCCGCACTGCACCTGTCCCTGCACCAGTTGTCACGGAAGCCAGCCCCTCCACTGGGCTAACCGCTCTCAGAGCAAAGAACCAAATCTGGCTTCGATGTGACGCAGGCTGCTTTTTCTAGAAGAAGCTAAACTTGCACGGTGTTTGATGAGCAAGCTCCCACTGGTGTTTTCTTTCCTTTGAGTACAAAGCAGAGAATTTCATACAAAAGATCATTTCAGAGAGCAGGATTCTGTCTCCTGGGTCTTACTTTTTCATCAGAGACCCTGACTAATGCAGTGCCTCTCCCCTTTGGGTCAATTTCCTGGTTCTTTTCAGAGATAGTGATTCAGCAGATAATGCCTGAATCAGACCCAAATAGAAACCATCACTCTGGCTGGAGCCCAGAGCTGCATCACGCTCAGGAGGATCTGTAGAGTAGATAATGCACAGATGTCCACCCACCTCCTTCTTTCTTGTCCTAGCCCCTTCTTGACTAATCTTCTCCTCCACCCCCACTCATACCCCAGTGCTCCTCTGAGGCTCATAGACATTTTCTGGTCCTACAGGTCCTGAGAATACTGCTAATCCTCCAAGGTCCAACCATTTGGTATCAGAACATCTGTTTTCTCTTTCGCTCTACCGTTTAGAGAAGCATGTTGTAATTTCCTCAGCAGAAGTGAAAGTGATCAGTGTCTACCCATGGGTCTGTGCAGGTCCCAAAAAGAGCAAGAAGGAACTAGAAAGGAGGTGGGGGTGGGGTGGGGACCTGAAAGAGGAGTTAGAGCAAACCTCACAGCTCTGCCCACTTGGTGGAAGGAAATTAAAATGGTTCCAGACAGTTTTATCATTATAATTCTCTGTCATCAAACAGGTGCTAGCAGAATTTTTCATTTTCATTTTATGCATTACTTTAAACTGGTACTTCCTCATTTGCCTGAAGAGAATCTATGCAAGGGTGAACAATTTCAATTCGTTAATCTGAGAATGAGCAAAATATTAGCCTGCCTCTGTTGCCTCCGAACATTTAGGTTGTAAACAGATGTGTCACTTTAAGCATAGCTGCCACAGTTGAACAGTGAGAGATGAATTGCATGGCCAAAGTGATAAGTGTCAGTGGCCTCCAGACATGCCAGCCATCCTAAGATAGTGGCTGTGCATCAGCTTGAGTGCTCAGAGATGTCTTGGAGTCATGGCCCAGAAAAAGGGTGTCACCCAGTCTCTCCAGTTACACCGAATTCTAAGTTGAGTAGAATCTTTCAAATAGATGGGTTGCCTGACCATTCTCCAGGCTGATTAAATGGCAGAGTTGTGAAAGACGTCAATGATTTACATAAACTATCCATGGGAACTGTACAGAAACCTGTTGCTGCGGTAGCTGGTGGACACCTGTGTCAAAGTGTTTCCGTGAGAGCAAGAATCATTTTCTGGTACATGTGCAACTGCTCTCAAGAGTTTACTAGGAAGCAAATGTTACCAGAATCAAGTGGACACTGTTGCTTAAGAAATGGAGACCATTTACAATTAAGTAAGAATAGAAGAAGATTCTGCTCTTAAGAAACAAAGTCATGTCCATATCATGTGACTCTGCTGGACTGAGCTTCTTTAGACTTTATGTTAACATCCACAGAAATTCTGGGTTCATTTCTGGAAACTGTAGGTTTTTAGCAGTGGTCGTTTTTTTCCTATGCTTCATGGGTAGAAATAAGAGGCCAATTGACAGATTCTCTCCAGTGACTACAGACAATCCATTTGACTTTGATTTTCTTTCCAATTAGGATAGTATATGGAAGATGTACATTCTATCTCAGGGTTTACTTTCTCATCAGTATTTCCTCTTTGCTTTTGGTCCTTCTCATTTGTTTTATTTCCCCTTTTCTGCTATCTGTGTTCTTAAGTGCTGTCCCAGGAGGAGATGGAATGAGAATTGTATAAGCACAAATATCTAAATACCATCGTTCTGGGTTTCTGTCCCCACGCTCTGCAGAGCAATCCTTTCAGACAGTTGTCCTCCCTCTTCATGCTCCAAAGTGGCTTCATTCTTCCCTGAATTTGTGTCTGCTGAACTTGAATTTTCTTCATAGTCCTTCATGTTATGTGTTTTTCTTGTTTAAATTATTTTCCTCAAAAAGAATTAATATGAACCATTACTTTGGCTTCCATTAGTCACCACCGGGGGATGGACACCACAGCCCCAGCCTGGATGAATCTCTTTTCTTGACAGTTCCAGGGTCCCTGATCAGTCTCCCCAGATTCATCATGTTCTTCCACTCTGCCCAGTGACTGCGTCCTTGCATCGATTTTTCACTGCCTCAGCCAACATGATCATAAATATGATCATAAATATGGTCATAAATATGGTCTGGCCATTCCCGCCCTTCCTCATTCTTCCTCTCACAGGCTTGTCCCCTCTCCCGCCCCTGGATTCTGCCCATCTTTACCTCGTTTTCATATTCATTGCTGTCTCTCCATTCCACCTCCTCATAGATGCTTCTTTCTCTAGAGGTTTAAAGGCAACCACAACACTTGCACAGAAGCTGACTGTTAGAAGCTATGTGAAGTCCTGGAAACTACCGCAAAAAAAAAATAATTGCAACATAAATCAGAAAGTGACTGCAGCCTTCAATTCACGCTGGGTTGCCCACACTCCTGTCAAGGGGGCAGAATGGACTCTGCAGGTCCCATTTGCAGAAAACTCAGATTGACAAATTGATTGTAAATACAGCTGGCCTGGAGTAGGTGGAGACAGAGAAATTTGTAATGAACATTGGTGGCTCATTTAAGTATCAGACAGAATAAAGATGGCCAGATTCGTTTTGGAATCAAACCTATGATAAGATTTACCTGTACTATAGTTTATGATTGCTCAAGGCCTGTGTCATCAGGGAGATTGTCCTACTTACATTTCTGCTCACCCCAATGACAAGGTTATTCTTCTAGTTCCGTGTCCCCCTCCCCATTTTGTTTTACTCCTTAGAATGTACCATGATGTTCTGAAAGGTTAACACTTTATCAAAGACATTTTGCTTACTGTCTGTATGCTTGCACCCCTGCTAGAGTCCAAACTCTCAGGAGCAGGCTCGTTTATCTGTGTTATTAGTGCTGTGTGTATAATATCCAAAACAGTTCTGGTGTGTGGGTAGCTCAATAAGTATGATTAAATGAATAGATGGACCCATTAACTCTGACCTCATTGGCACTAATTCTAAACAGATAAGCCGGTAAAGCTGAGTACCATCCAATATAAATAAACAAAATGAAGCCAGGCCCCCATTGCCAAAACAAAATAGAAAATTAAGATAATAACCAATAAAATAGGGGAAAGGAGCTTTTACTTGTTATAAGATCGTAAGTAATCAAGGGGCTGTCCTATCTCCCAGCAGATAGAATAATGGGCACATTAAAGCATGCAAAGAGGACCTTTGCTGTGTTCAAGGTGTTGGCAGAAGCACTGTGTTTTCCAGTGCTTTTGACATTAGATAACTCATGCAGGGCATTCCTTCAAAATGTACCCTTCAATCAGTCAGCAAAGGGAATGACTGACTGTGGTGACTGCCATCCCCTTTACCTCTATGGTCCGAGGCAGGCTAGGAAGGCAGTACCATGGAAATGCCACCAAAGTGCTAAGGATGTCAGCCTTTGCTGACTTTACTTTAACTTCCTTTTGGACATGTTTTCTGTTGTAAGTTACTAACAGTCTCCTGTTTTATTTAAATAGGAAGTAACTGCTAGCTCATTTGCTGATTAAAAGTTTATACACTATAAGGTAGATTCTGTTAGTTACTATAAGCTAGATTCTGTTAGTTACAGCACACACACACACACACACACACACACAAGCTGGGCATGGTGATGAATGCCTTTGATCTCAGCACTTGGGAGGCAGAGGCAGGTGGATCTCTGTGAGTTCAAGGTCACCCTCATCTACAGAGTGAGTTCTAGGATAGCCAGAACTTCATAGTGAGACCCTGTCTCAAACAAACAAACAAACAAACAAACAAACAAATAAACAAAAAAGACAACACACACACACACATACACACACACACACTTGCACAGGCAAGTTTTTTTCTAGTTTCAGAGAAAACCTGTTTTCTTCTAAAATATGATCAGTGTTAAGTACATAGAAACAATTCAAATAACAAGCTTTTGGTGAAATAAAAGAGTTGCAGCCGGAAAGGAGGTCAGCTTAGAAGGTGCATAGGGGATAGAGCTGGAATCCTGCCAGGTAGGAATCTACCCTGTGAGTGTGAGACAAATGATGCTTTGTTTATACTCCACTGCTTTATGAAATGAGATTTTCAGGGAAGAGGGAATTCTGCATCCTACTTTATTCCAAGGACTTTGTGTAGTTAAGATGGATTTATCTGGAAGTCTGAAGTTTGCTGATTTCTGCCATTTTCCCTTTCCATCCATACTCCTTCCTATCATACATCTAAAAATTATTTTTGCAATAAATTTTTAGTGTACAAAATGACTTTTATGATGTTTTTGTACCTTTTACAGTGTTCCTCTGTTCCTCTTCCTCATGCTATGCTAGTTCCTTTCCTCTCAAATAGTGTAGTGTGTGTGTTCAGATAAATACACATGTATGCATATAAACAGATATGTGTGTATATATAAAAATAAGCAATATTTTGTTTTTTCTTTATCCTTCCTTGTCCCCTTTATATTTCTTCCCCCTCATACAATTACATTTTTACTTTAATGTCATTGCATATATTTGTGTTCACCTCTTGATTTTGAATATGAGAGAAATCATGATGTATTTAGCTTTTTTAAATATAGCCATTTTCATTCAACATGATCTCCACTTCTAACTATTTTCCTGTAACGTCAGCTTCATTCTTGTTTATGGTTAAATAAAACTCCATTGAGTGTGTGACATCCTTTACCTGCCTGTCCGTTAATGAGTATCTAGGTCATTCCCATCCGTCTATTTAAGAATTATATTTTACTTTACTTCTTTCTTTTTCTGTTCTCCCCTTTATTTTAGCCACATGTTTACCCATGTCTTTCTCTTTCTTTTTGTCTCTCCTTTTAAAATTTTATTCTTTTCTCTCCTTTGCTCATTTTAAATTTTATTTCCTTTTTGATTTTCTTTCTCCTTCTGTTTGACCATTCTTCTCTAGAAGTAAGTCACTTGACATTTCAAGGAGCAGCAGTTTTATGGGCTGGCATTAACACCTCTTCTGACTAGCCAGGCATTGCAGCATGATGTGAGTGCTGATAAGGTGACTTTTAGGCCTTGCATGGAAAGTAGCCAAACCAGCTCATGGCTATTAGTTAATGACGCCCATAGTCAAACAGGAAGTCTTCTGTAGATTGCCACATGAATTCCTTGCCTTCCCTTTGACATGAAATGGGTTTTCGAAACTAGCTTTTGACATCCAAATTCTTTCCTGATTATTAGAGTTTCAAACATATCTCTTTAAACTGGGAAAATATTAATACTACTGTAAAATTTAAAAGCATCACCTTTTCATAACTCGAAGAAAATCATTGCTTCAACAGGAAATGGGTAAAACTGTGCATAGGTAATTTACAGCCAAGAGGGGAAACTGGCCAACCAAGATCTTCAAGCTTAGCAATTAAAGAGATTCCATATGAGAGGTCCTTCCCTGCTCCCTCCCTCCTTCCCTCTCTTTCTTCCCCCCCTCATTTACAAAACAGGGTCTTATAATGTGACCCCCCTCATTTACAAAACAGGGTCTTATAATGTGGCTTTGAACTGGAGATGCTTTTAGATAAAAGATTCGAAAGGTCAATTTTAAGGAAAATTTATTCTTTTTGACAAAGTATGATGAATCCAAATTAGCATGAAAAATGCTTTTAGCTATCCTCTCCTTAAACTTTTAATCCTATCGTGTACATTTTTTAGATTTCTTTTTTTATTTAAATTAGAAACAAGCCTGCTTCATATGTCAATCCCAGCTCCCTCCCCTCCTCCCCCACCCCCACCAGCCCCCATCCCATCTTCCCTTGGCTCCCCAGGAAAGATGAGGCACTCCATGGGGGACCCCCAGAGTCTGTCATATCATCCTGGGCAGGGCCCAGGTCCTCCCCCATGTGTCCAGGCTGAGAGCACATCCCTCCACGTGGAATGGGCTTCCAAAGTCCATTCGTACACCAGGGACAAATAGTGATCCACACCAGAGGTCCCATAGATTGCTGAGGCCTCCTCACTGACATTCACAGTCCGGGGTTCTAGATCAGTCCTTTGCTAGCATCGCTGTCATCTGTCTGGGGTCCATGAGCTCCTCCTTGTTCGGGTCAGCTGTTTCTGTGGGTTTCACCAGTCTGGTCTTGACCCCCTTGCCCATCATTCCTCCCTCTCTGCAACGGGGTTCTGTAAGTTCAGTTCAGTGTTTAGCTGTGGGTGTCGGCCTCTGCTTCCATCAGCCACTGGATGAAGGCTCTAGGATGGCATAAAAGGTAGAAATCAATCTCATTATAGGGGAAGGGCATTTAAGGTAGCCTCTTCACTATTGCTTAGATTGCCAGTTGGTGTCATCCTTGTAGATCTCTGGAAATCTCCCTAGTGCCAGATCACTCCTCAAAACTATAATGGCTCCCTCTATTATGGTATCTCTCATCTAGCTCTTCTCTATTCTCCCAACTCAACCTTCCTGCTCCCCCATGTCCTCCTCTCCCCTCCTTCTCCCAGCTCCCCCTACCCCTACCCCATGCTCACAATCCACTCAGGAGATCCTGTCCCATTCCTCTTCTCTGGGGTACCATGAGTGTCTCTCTTAAGGTCCTCACTGTTTCCCAGCCTCTCTGATGGCGTGGACTGTAGGCTGACAATCCCCTGCTCCATGTGTAAAATCCATATATGAGTGAGTACATACCATGTTTGTCTTTTTGTGACTGAGTTGCCTCACTCAGGATGGTTTCTTCTCGTGCCATCCATTTGTCTGGGAATTTCAAGATTCCATTGTTTTTTTTTTCTGCTGAGTATTACTCCATTGTGTAAATGTACCACATTTTCTCTATCCACTCTTCAGTTGAGGGACATCTAGATTGCTCCCAGGTTATGGCTATTACAAATAATGCTACAATGAACACAGTTGCCTAGATGTCCTTGTTGTGTGAATGTGCTTCTTTTGGGTATACGCCTAAAAGTGGAATTGCTGGGTCTTGTGGTAGATTGATTCCCATTTTCCTGAGGAATCTCCATACTGATTTCCAAAGTGGCTGTACGAGTTGGCACTCCCACCAGCAGTGGAGTTGTGTTCTCCTTTCTCCACATCCTCTCCAGCATAAACTGTCATTGGTGTTTTTGATTTTAGCCATTCTGACAGGAGTAAGATGGTATCTCAGAGTTGTTTTGATTTGCATTTCCCTGATAACTAAGGATGTTGAGCACTTTCTAAAATGTCTATCGGCCATTTTAGACTCCTCCATTGAGAATTCTCTATTTAGTTCTTTGCCCCACTTTTTAATTGAATTATTTGGTGTTTTGGAGACTTGCTTCTTGAGTTCTTTGTAAATTTTGGAGATCAGCCCTCTGTCGGATGTTGGGTTGGTGAATATCTTTTCCCAGTGTGTGGGCTGCAGTTATGTCTTAAAGACTGTGTCCTTTGCCTTACAGAAGCTTCTCAGTTTCAGGAGTTCTTATTTATTAATTGTCGATTTCACTGTCTGTGCTACTGGTGTTATGTTCAGGAATCAGTCTCCTGTACCAATTCATTCAAGGGTACCTCCCACTTTATCTTCTAAGAGGTTCATTGTGGCTGGATTTATGTTGAGGTCTTTGATCCATTTGAACTTAAGTTTTATGCATGGTGATAGATATAGATCTATTTGCAGTCTTCTACATGCCACATCTAGTTATGCCAGCACCATTTGTTGAAGATGCTTTCTTTTTTCCATTGTATAGTTTTAGCTTTTTTGTCAAACATCAGGTGTTCATAGGTGTGTGGGTTAATATCAGGGTTATCATTTCGATTCCATTGGTCTACCTGTCTATTTTTTTGCCAATACCAAGCTGTTTTCAGGATTATAACTCTATAATAGAGCTTGAAGTCAGGTATGGTGATGCCTCTGGTAGTTCCTTTATTGTACAGGGTTGTTTTGGCTATGCTGGGTCTTTTGTTTTTCCATATAAAGTTATTGATTGTTCTTTCAAGGTCTGTGAAGAATTCTGCTGGTATTTTAATGGGGATTGCATTGAATCTGTAGATTGCTTTAGGCAAGATTGCCATTTTTACTATGTTGGTCCTACCAATCCAAGAGCATGGGAGATCTTTCTGTTTTCTTTAATTTCTTTCTTTAAAGACTCAGTTCTTGTGATACAGATCTGTCACTTGTTTGGTTAGCATTACCCCAAGGTATTTTATGTTGTTTGGGGCTATTGTAAAGGATAATGTTTCTCTGATTTCTTTCTCAGCCATTTATCATCTGCATATAATAGGGCTACTGATTTTTTTTTAGTTAATCTTGTATCCTGCCACTTTTCTGAAGGTGTTTATCAGTTATAGGAGTTCTCTGGTAGAGATTTTGGGTCACTTATGTAAACTATTATATCATCTGTGGATAGTGAAAGTTTGACTTCTTCCTTTCCAATTTGTATCCCGTTGGTCTCCTTTTTTTGTCTTATTGCTCTAGCTAGAACTTCAAGTACAATATTGAACAGATATGTAGCAGGTAGACAGCCTTGTCTTTTAGAGGAATTGTGTTGAGTTTCTCTCCATTTAGTTTGATGTTGGCTGTTGGTTTAGTGTATATGGCTTCTGTTTTTTTTTGTTGTTGTTGTTTGTTTGTTTTCGAGACAGGGTTTCTCTGTATTATTTTGGAGGATATCCTGTATGTTTCTGTTATCCCTGATCTCTCTAGGACCTTTTTTCATTAAGGGGTGTTGGATTTTGTCAAAAGCTTTTCCAGCATCTAGTGAAATGATCATGCGGTTTTTCTTTTGCACTTTGTTTATATGGTGGATTACATTGATAGATTTTCATATGTTGAACCATACCTGCATCCCTGGAATGATGCCTACTTGATGATTTCTCTGATGTGTTCTTGGATTCCATTTGTTAGTACTTTATTGAGTATTTTTGTGTCAACGTTCATGAGGGATATTGGTCTATAGTTTTCTTTCTTAGTTGTGTCTTGGGTACCAAGGTAATTATAGCCTCATAAAAAGAGTTTAGCAATGACTCTTCTGTTTTTATTGTATGGAAGAGTTTGAGGAGTACTGGGGTTAGCTCTTTAAATTTCTGGTAGAATTCTGCACTGAAATCATCTGGTCCTGGACTTTTTTGGTTGGGAGACTTTTGATGACTGCTTCTATTTCATTAGGGGTTATAGATCTATTTAAATTGGTTATCTGTTCTTGATATGTACCCATGTCTTTTAAATTTTCGAATTTTGTGGAGTCTGGGTTTTCAAAGTATGACCTGATGATTCTCTGAATTTCTTCAGTGTCCATTATGTTATGTACCCCTTTTCATTTCTGATGTTGTTAATTAGCATACTCTCTCTCTGCCTTTTGCTTATTTTGAATAAAGTTTTGTCTTATTGATTTTTCTCGAAGAACCAACTCTTTATTTCATTGATTCTTTGCTTATATCCTGGCATCTACTCCTCTGCTGTGAGCTTGCTTCTTTGTATTCTAGAGCTTTCAGTTGTGCTGTTAATTCTCCAGTGTGACTGTTCTTCAGTTTCTTCATGTAGGCCCCTTGTGCCTCTCAGGACTGCTTTCAAAGTTTCCCATAGGTTTGCGTATGCTGTGTCTTCGTTGAATTCTAGGAAGTCTTTAATTTCTTTTTTATTTCTTCCTTTACCCAGGAGTGATGCAACTGAACATTGCTCAATTTCCACGAGTTTGTGGGGTTTCTGTAATTTGTGTTGTTGTGGGATTCTAATTTTAAGCCATGGTGGACTGATACGATACAGGGGGTTATTCCATTTTTTTTTGTATTTGTTGAGGTTTCCTTTATTGCCAAGTATGTGGTGGATTTTAGAGAAGGTTCCACATGGTGCTGAGGAGAAGGTATATTCTTCTGTGTTATGATTGAATGTTCTACAGATGTCTGTTAATCTCAGTTGCATCATAACTTCTGTTAGTTCCATTGTCTCTTTGCTAAGTTTCTGTCTGATGGTCCTGTCTAGTGGTGAGAGTAGGGTGATTAAGTCTCCCATTATAAGTGTGTGAGATTAAATATGTGATTTGAGTTTTAGTAATATTTCCTTTACAAATGTGGGTACCTTTGTATTTGGTGCATAGATGTTCAGAATTGAGACTTCTTTCTGATGGATTTTTCTTGTGATGAACATGAAATGACCTTCTTCATCTATTTTGATTAATTTTAGTTTGAAGTCTAATTTATTAGATATTAGGATAGCTACACCAGGTTGCTTCTTAGGGCCATTTGATTGGAAAATATTTTCACAACCCTTGATTCTGAGGTAGCTAGCACCTGTCTTTGAAGGTGAGGTGTGTTTCTTGTATGCAGCAGAAGTGAGCGGATCAGCCTGGGAGCAGGCAGTTGGGAGACAATGTTTACTGAAAACATGTTTACTGAAAACAATTCAGTGCCATAAATTCCTGATAAGGGCTTGATAAGGGCTCTGTCACTGAAACACCCTGACTTTGATCCCCCCCCCTCCCATGGCTAGCTAATTCTTTCTGCTTCACAGAGATTTAACCACCAGCCAGGAGGAAGGAGAGGTCTGTGAGAGGTGTGTGAGAGGTCTGTTGGAGATTTGTGCATGTATGGATGGCAGAAGTCTTTCTGAAGGGAAGTGTTTTTCTTGGGAAGTTCTCCTAAGACGATTTGGGGAGCATAAAGTTTTCTTAACGCAACCAACTGGTCTCTGTGTCATCTATCCCGACTACCTCGCTACATTCTCGGATACAGGCTGCGCAGGAGGCGTGGCACAGAAGGATGGATTCTGTCTTCATATCCATTATGTTAGCCTGTGTCTTTTTATAGATGAGTTAAGACCATTAATATTGAGGGATATTAATGACCATTGATTGTTGATTCTTGTTTGTTTTTGGTGATGGTATTGTGTGTGAGTTTTCCCCTGTTTTTGGCTTTTGTTATCTATTGCCTCTGCTTTCCTGAGAGTAGTTGACTTACTTGGGTTGGAGTTTTCCTTCCAGAACTTTCTGTAGGACTGAATTTGTGGATATGTATTGTGTAAATCTGGTTTTGTCATGGAATATCTTGTTTTCTCTATCTATAGTGATTGAGTGTTTTGCTGGGTATAGTAGTCTGGGCTGGCATCCGTGGTCTCTTAGAGGTTGTAGAACTTCTATCCAGGACCTTCTAGCTTTCAAGGTTTCCATGGAGTAATTGGATGTGATTCAGGTAGGTTTGCCTTTATATGTTACTTGGCCTTTTTCCCTATGCTGCGCTTTATATTCTTTCTTTTTTCTGTATGTTTGGTGTTTTGATTATTATGTGATGAGGGAACTTTTTTATCTCTGGTTCAGTCTATTTGGTGTTCAGTAAGCTTCTGGCACTTTCATATGTAGTGATAGCCTTAAGTGTTTGCTTTGAGACTGGAAGAAATCGGGTCTCCTTTGAGATCTCCCACCTCTCTCTCTCTCTCTCTTTCTCTATCTCTCTCTCTCTCTCTCTCTCTCTCTCTCTCTCTCTCTCTCTCTCTCTCGCCTCTCTCTCTCTCTGTCTCTGTCTCAACCATGGGAAATTAAGCACATAGGATTTACAGTGGAGCTGAACCTGAACTCGGTCTTACCTTTGGTATTTAACCCAAGTGTCCTTGTAGAAATTCTTAGTCTTTGAATGTCTGTGCTCTCATCTGTAAAACAGGCATGATAACACCTCTTTCATAAGCTCTTGGTGAGCCTTTGGCAGAGAACATAACATGGTAAGATCAAAAAATAGCTGAACTAATGAGGATGCTAATGAAAGCAGAGCAAAGGGAAAGGACTCTTCAGAATGCAGAGGCCAACTATGTACACTACCCATGCCCACCCACACTGTTAAAAAGAAGTCTAGCCAGATGTGGTGGTACACCTTTAAGTCCAGTACCCAGGAGGTGCAGGCAGGAAGATGTCTGTGAATCTGAGGCCAGCTTGGTCTATCTAGTGAGATGTTGTCTTAAAAACAAACAAATAAAGATGTATAATCTCATGTGCATTGTTAAGAAAAGAACTTTGAAACTTATTCTTAGTTTGGGTCTAGCTCCATCAAAATCCTGCTGATCAGTACAAGATAGAATAAGCTCTCATTGTGGTAAATAGCCAAGCTATAAAGTCTTTGATAAATTCAAATACAATGGAATGAGGGAGGCAGACCAGAACAGAGAGCAACAGTTGGGATGACAGGGGAGGCAAACACACATCAAGGTCTATGTACAGCTTTGATACAATGTGGGTCAGCATCTAATAATATTCCAAAGATGATGAGAGGTAACCTTGACAACCCAGCGGATGCAGGCACTGAAAGACAGAGAGATTCAGACAGATGCAGGAGAAAACAGGAGCTATTTTTCCTGACTTGCTGCTGGCTTATAGTTTTTGCTTTGCAGAAAATTTCTTATAACTTATAAACCAAACACTGTTGCTTAATCCACAAACATCCATTAAATACCAGTGGGATATCCAGGAAGTGAATTAGGCTCTGGAGACAGGAAGGTAATCTCTATCTGTACAAAGCTTACCCAGGGAGCATGCTCCCACTCACAACCCACCAGGACGCCACTCCACCTGTGCAGCAGCCCTGCTGGTTCAACACAAAGGGAGTGATTGGTTGTGATTGGTATAATGCTATAACAGCAATCGCAACGGCAATAACAAGGGTAAGAAGGAATGGGCTAGGTGACTTGACAGCGGCGGTTAGTCTCCATACCACACATTCTTCTGTCTTAATCACGTGCTATATTCAGGGAGAGTCACAGAGATATCAGCTCCATAGCCTCACTGCCACATGGCCTCACTTGAGGTTGGGACCAGGGAGAGGCAAATGAAAGGCTTACAGCATCAAATCCTGTGAGGCCTCCACCGAGTGAGTCGTAGAGCTGTGGTGTTGGCCCTTGGGTGATTTATTTTTCCCCTTTCTGGTGGTGGGGTTTGAGGCCAGCACTTGTGTGTGCTAGGCAAGCACCCTCACATAGACACTCCCAGCCCCTGGGTGACACCCTTAGAAAGCAGATGACTTCCTGTACTTGTACCCAAGGGTCTAATGAGTTCCACCCTTGTGCCAGTCTCTCTGAAGGTGGGTAGAAAATGCACTTCTGGTGTTCAGGAAGAGGAGGTCAGTTGGATATTGCATAGAAACTTCTGTGTGAGGCCTCATCTGTGACTCATCACTTCCATCTGCTGGCTCTGTGCACCCCCAGTCAGATGATGGCTTAAACCTGGTGGTTTCCACCAGACATAACAAATTTGCTCTGGTGGTGTTTGGTTGCCACCTTGACAGGAACTAGAGACAGTACAGAAACAAGCTCTGGGCATGTCTGTGGAAACTCATCTGGAGTAGAGTAAATGCAGCCAGCAGACCCACCCTCAATGTAGAGGCGCGATTCCACGGGCTGCATCTGTATGAAAGGGAGAAAGCAAAGTGAGCATGGACATTCATTGCAGACTCCTTCATGAGCATTCATTGCGAACTCTTCCTGGCTGAGGATCCGGTTTGAACAATAGAGTCACGCTCCTGCCGCTGAGCCTTCCCAGCCATGGGGTGGGGGGTTCCCTTGAATTGTAAACCAGTATGAACCCTTCCTTTCTTGAGTTTCTTTGGCGAGGTGTTTTGTCACAATGATAGAAGTGAGTAAGACATCCGCTGGCAGTCAAATCAGACGCTATGCACACTCCTGGTCCCAGCTACTTACTCATTCTCACAGCAATCCCTCCGAGGACATGCCAAGTGTGAGGCATTCCAGCTTTTATAATGAGCAAACCAAGGTTCAGGGAAATCCAATAACTTACCCAGGGTCATCATTTGTAAGATTTGAACTCGTATCTAGTAACAATGCTCACATCAATTTTATACTCCACATTTATTAAGCCAGCCCAGCTCAATGAGCTAGCTGGGGTACAGGGAGGGTATTGTCTGACAACTTGTCAGCACTATACAGAAGTCCCCCTGTCAGTGGCTTCCAGCCTCACACTGGGAAAAAGTGATTTTTGTTGTTGTGACAGCTGGATATGTTTGCCCATGTGAATACATTTAGGGGTGAGGTTGATGTTGGGATGTCCTCAATTACTTCTTTACTCTGCTATTGTTGGTGTTGTGTGTATGTCCTGATTAGGTTTACTGTTGCTGTGATCAAACACCAAGACCAAAGTACCTTGGGGAGGAAAGGTCTTTTATATCATTGTTCATTATTAAAGGAAGTCAGGAAAGGAACTCAAACAGCAGGAACCTGGAGGCAGGAGCTGATGCAGAGGCCATGGAGGGTTACTACTTACCTGCTTGCTCCTCATGGCTTGCTTTCTTATAGACCCCAGGACCACCAGCCTAGGCATGGCTCCACCTACAATGGGCTGGGCCCTCCCCCATTAAACACTAATTAAGAAAATGGCTTGCAGGCTTGCCTACAGCCCAGTTTTATGGAGGCATTGTCTCAATTGAGGATCCTTCTTCTCCAATGACTCTAGCTTGTGTTGACATACAACTAGCCAATACAGTGTGCATGTGTGTACACAAGCTCATGAGAATGTGGCGGTCAGAAGATGATACTGGGTGATCTGTTCTATCATTCTTTACTTATTCTCCAATCTCTACAGCACTGTGTTACAGGTGAGTATGACCATGTGAACTTTCTTATGTGAGTAATGGGAATTTGAAGTCAGGCTGTCATGCTTGTACTCTTGCCTATCATATTAGGTATGTTTCTATTGCTGTGACAAAACACTGTGACCAAGTAACTGTTTGATGGACTTACAGTTTCAGAGAGTTAGAGTCAATGATGGTGGAACAAAGGGTATCAGCTGAGAATTCATACCTTCATTCACAAGTAGGAGGCAGAGAGCACACTGAGTATGACATGAATCTTTTGAAACCTCAAAGCCCACCCCAATGGCACACCTCCTCCAACAAGGCCACATCTCCTAATCCTTCCCAAGACACACACACACACACACACACACACACACACACACACACACACACACACACACGGACGGACAGACAGACAGACAGACAGAGAGACAGACAGTGTGAATTTCATTTCCTGGAGCTCACCTAGCATCTAAAGAGATCTATTTTCCTCATCCTCTCCAGAGATGGGATTACAAGCCTTTCCACATGCCTCCCTTTTTTTTTAATTAAACATATTTATTTATTTATTTATTCTTTTTAACTTTCATTTTACATCCCAACCACAGTTCTCCCTCCCACTCCTTCATCCACTTTTAACGTGGGGTCTGGGGATGGAAATCAGGTCCTGGTGCTTGCAAGGTAAGAACTTCATGGGCTGAACCACGCCCCAATCTGTTAAAGTTCTTTATTAAGAGTTATAGTGGCCACCGCCTAGCTGTATGACACCACCTACGATGTCACCTACCCAAATGAGACCAGGACCTCAGAGACTGAGGAAATTGGTTACCTGAATCTTCCAGGGACCATACTTTACTTGATCCATCTCCTCTGTGGCTGTCTGCCATCTCACAAGCAGAAAATACGTTCTCAATCCATGTAGAGTAGTGCATGCTCACAATTCCAGCACTGGGGAGGCTGAGGCATGAGGACAGTGAGTTCAAGGCCAGCCTCAGATAGATAGCAAGACCTTGTTACAAAAACCAAACAAAGGAAGTCATTTCTCCGCTGCCGGACCTAGGAAGCTCACGGCTCTTTGCAGAGTGTGCCTCTTTATAGTCATCCTGGATCAATGGTGGCACTCTCTCTAGTGAGGCACACTTCAAGTTAGTTCCTGACATTTCTCCAAAAACCAAAAAAAAAAAAAAAAGCTGTGTCATCTACCACTCCGTGTCATCCTTTTACAAAGTTGGTTATCTGAAAGTTGAGAGTTAATCAATTGCTCTGTAACCATACAGAAGTTGCAAAGGACCAGAAGGATGTGTAGTTTCCTGACGTGGGCCTGTTTCTCATGAGTTGTGACTGAGCCTTTGCAATTGTTCTGTGGACTTTGTGAAATCTGAGATGGTGCACGATTCAGGCTGCCTCTGCTCCTTCCTGCAGACTCTAGAGTTGCTTCTGGAACACTGTGATTCTCAGTCATTCTACCTGTCAGGCCTTGGAATTACCATCCCTCCCTTGGTCATTCCTAGTGATAAGTGCTTTGAATCCATATTCTTGTCCATATATGAATGAGGCAGAGCTCTCGATACTGACCCTTGGACAAAGGGGCAATATTTTAACACACCTGTGGGTGGTATTGTCATCTCTGAACAAGGTAATAGAAATAGAAGTTTCCATTAAAGACAGGATTAGAGACACTAAAGGTTGATCTGCTCTTGCTGTCTCTTCCAGTAGCCCGGCAGCACACGGTGTTCTCTCTATCCAGTAATAATGATAATAGCAGCAACAAATGATTGTGGGTCCTTACCATAAGCTGAGCTCTGTACCAAGTGCCTTGTATATATTCCATAATTGACTTCTCACAATTCCCTATACAAGAGGTTTTCACTCATTTTATTGATGAAGTGATCAGAGCACGGAGGTTATGTGTCCTATTGTCACATCCACTGGTAAGCAGAAATAATCTCTTTGAACTCTAGTTGGTTACAATCTAAAGACCAGACCTTCAAACCTGCTTCATTATTTCTGTCAACCCTTCCTTAAGGACAAAGCCATTTTGTCAGGAAAAAGGCAATATATCAAATAGTGGTTTGATTCTGTCACTTATGAGAAGCAAAATTTGAAATTTTGATTTATTTTTCCAACTCATTATTGAAAGTCTTAGAGTTTCTATTGCTGTGAAGAGACAGCACGACACAGCAACTCATAATGGAAAACATTTAATTGGGGCTGGCTTACAGTTTCAGAGGTTTAGTCCATTATTGTCATGGTGGGGAGCATGGTGGCACTGGAGAAGTAGCTGAGAGTTCTACATCTGGATTGGCAAGTAGCAGAAAGTGACTGTGAGCTGCCAGGCATGGCTTGAGCTTCTGAGACCTCAAAGCCCACCCCCTAGTGATGCACAGCCTCCAACAAAGCCACACCTACTTCGACAAGGTCATACTTCCTAATAGTGACATTACTTATGGACAAATGGGGGTCATTTTTATTCAAACCGCCACACCAACCTACATAGGCAAATGTTATATCTCTATTGTATGGATGAGAACTTGGGACCCCTAGTAGGTCACAGTGGTAAGAGGGACAGCCTGCTCATAGAACCATACCTCACACAGTACTCTCTCCTGTATGAGGAGGGAGCCGCTGGGAACTTCAGAAAGACAGTTTCTGCTCTGTGTTGTCACCAGTGCATTGTGGTCTCTCTGCACCCATCCAGAGAGTGTGATGATACTACACTGGCCAGCAGAGCAATGAACTGACAAGATAAAAATCCTGGCCTTGCCTGGGTCTTTCTTTCCTGGGGGCCATTATAGAAACAGTCTGCCTATTAGCTTCTACATCCCTCTAGGCCCATGGCCCCTCGGGATATTTGACAGTGTCAGAGTCATTTTCCGTGTGGTTATAAACTGGGGCGGGGTAGCTGCTGCTGGCTGTGGTGAGTAAAATGTGTGTTGTGGGGGGATAGGGGAGGGGAGGGGAGGGGGAGGGGAGGGGGAGGGGGAGGGGTGTCCTGTTAATGTTCTCCATGAACAGGATTCTTCCCAGCAAAGAATTACTTTGTCTATGAAACGTAGCTTTAAAGGAAGTTTCTGCCATTCTCACACAAACATTCTTATGCCTCCAACAGTATAAAAATTAGACCTTTTAATATGTACAATGTCTGAATCACAAACACAAGACCTAGAAGACCACTGGAACAAGGGAATGGCCTTACCTATTTATTCGAATATACTGTCTTTCAAAAAGCTTTTCTCCCACTCCCAGAGAGAAAACACCATACAGTATCATAAATGAAGAAAAAAGTTACATCACAATTAATAAAATATCAACCCGGGTTTCTGATTTCAGAACAAAACAGAATGGTGTGGCCACGCTTTGTAGGCAGTGATGTTAAAGTCAAACAGATGGGCATGGAATGACGGAAACAATTCCCTGTAAGCTGTAAGGAATAAGAAATGAGGGAAATGTAACCCTTTAGTGGCTGCCTCCTGAGGCTTTGAGTGGCTGTCTGCTTTGAGACAATTCTACTTACAGGGCACACCATCTCCACTCTGTCTCTTTGTTTTTGTGGCTGTGGGGACACATACAGATAATCAAGAATTCATCGTGTTTTCCTCTCAGCCTTCTACAGTAGGAGGAAGATAAGTGTCTCTGATGGAGGTTTGGGCTTACTCAAGCCTCAGCTCTTCTTGAAGACTGTCTCTTGGGACTTAACAATGGTGGTCCATTCCTCTTGCATCCTGGCCTTCATTTCAGCCTTCTCCTCAGCTTATAGCCTCAGCAGAGAAAAGGCCATTCTAGAATCTTCACCAGGCCCAAGCACGCACAGTGAGGAAGGAGAGAGAGTCTTTGCCTTGTGGAGCTCACAGCCCAGCATGGGGGAGGAGGGGAGACAGCTGCCAGTCCCACAGATGGCTGTTGAGCAGTGTGTGATGGATGTGACAGGGAGGATGCTCTAGATCTGAGGAGAGCACTCCCTGGAGGACTGTGTTGAGCTGCAGTATCAGTGAGGTGGGAATGGAGAACAGTGGGAGGAGATGAGGCAGGTTTGGAGGGTTCTTGCAGTGTGGAGCATGCGAACTGAGATGGGCAGGAATGGTGAGAGGCCCGGGGAGTGTGTGCCCAGGCAACACAGGCCACCCTGGAGCTCCTGTCCCGCTCATGTAAACATACTTCAAGACTGTAGGAGCCTTTTGGCTCCTCCCACTGCTGGCCTTGTTTTCTGATATTTCCTCCTTCTTGCTTGAGAGAGAGGGGGCGATCAGGCCAGTTAACTTTCACTCCAGGCTTGAATGACTCTCAAGTTATTTCTCTTTCTGATGTTAGTATCATTTCTTCTGGACAGAAGCCAGGAACCAGAAACACCATGCTCTATTCTTGATTCTCTGGAAGGCTTTCTGGCTATTGCTACATGATAGTCCCTCTTTCATACGGAAAAAGATGGAGCTTTGGTCAATGTCATACTGGGCTTTCCAGCGGGTATATATAATTCACCCTGAAAGGATGAAAGAGAAGCACAAGACATTCTCTGTCATCTCCACGTCTCACTCCACATCAGTTCTTTGAGTGCTAGTGAGAGCCACACATGGCTCCCCCTAACTTCTACCTGCCATCTTCACTGAGCAGGGCTGTGGGTGGATCTGCCTGTCTGTGGTTCTTCAAATAAGGCAGTTGCATCTGGACTTCTTGAACATTTCGGGGTGTGAACCCCTTATAACAGAAGGCTAAGAAATACCATGGACACTATCTAATTATAAATATTGTTTTAACTAGAAAATATAAGGGATATTGCCATACGACAACTCTGGGGGTTAGGGAAATGACTCATTCAGTAAAGCTTTCCACACAGCCTGTGGACCTGCCTGAGTTCAGATCCCCAGCATCCATGTAAAAGCTAAGCACAATGGCTTGTAGTTGTAACCTGTGCTAGAGGTGGTGGTAGGAGGGAGACAGGAAGATCCCTGGAGTTCATTAGTCAATCAATCTAGCAGAGCTGATGGAAAGTCCAGGCTCATTCTGAAAGGATAAGGTGGAAAGTGATTAAGGAAGACACTTGGCATCTGTCTTGGGTCTCCACATTTACACACACACACACACACACACACACACACACACACACACAAGATGGGGTGTGTCCTTCTATATGTATACTTCTTTTTTTTTATGTATACTTCTTTTATTCGTTGATTGCCCAGTAGCAAGGCAGAAAGTATAGGCAGGTCTAGGAGAAGAGGAGAATTCTGGGCACAGGACTCCGAGAGTGAGCCGCCAGAGAGATGCCACGTATAGGCTGAGGAAGCACGAGGTCCGGGCATCCCTGGGTAAGCAAAAAGCTCATGGAGATACACAGATGAATAGAAATGGGTTAATAATTAAGAAAAAGCTAGCCAATAAGAAGCCTGAACCAGTGGCCAAACAGTTTATAATTAAAATAAGCCTGTGTGTATTTACTTGGGTCTAAATGGCTACAGGACCAGACAGAATAGAATTTTCATCTACACACACACACACACACACACACACACACACAAATGAATACAAAACAAAAAATTATTTTGGATGATTTTTGTCATTAAAGGTTCAGAATCTTTAACATACATCTTTTAAAAGGATGGATTACTACTTTTTGTGTTAACAAAGAGGAAAAAAGCCTTTTACTGTATGCCACAATTATTCTTTATCTCTCTGGGATGCCATTAGGTTCTTGTGTCTACCATAGCAGGGAGTGAACATAAGATGCTCCATAAATGTTCTTCAGTGAGTGGAGGACAGAAGTAGAAGCCTTGCCTTGCCCAGCTCTTAGGAATCTCACTGATTCCTTTTAAGCACATGTAAACCCACACACACAAACACACACACACACACACACACACACACACACACACGTGCTCTCGTGTGTGTGCATGTGCATTCATAGCCATGGAGGCCAAAGGACAACTCAGGAGAATCAGTTCCTTTCTTCCACCATGTGAGTCATGAGAATTGAACTAAGGTCCTCAGACAGGATGGCAACCGCCTTTGCTGTCTGGGTCACCTTACTCCCAAGCATAGAGTTTGACTTATCTATTGTAGCTTTATCATGTTACACTGTAACCAATACTGTCGTCATTATCATTATCACTCTGACTCGCATTTTAAGTTGCCTGGTAGAATTTGGGTAATTCACTCATTTACTCATTCACCCATGCTCCACCCCAATAAGAGTCTTGGTTCCCAAGTTACTTCTGTAACACCATTTTGCATACAGTCAGATTCTTCCTGATGACTTGGATTATTTTTTAAAGATTTATTTTATTTTAAAAATTATACGTATGTATGTTATCTGTGTAGATGTATGTGTATAGGCATGTAGTTGCCTGCTGAGGCCAGAAGAAGTCACTGGATCCCCCTAGAGTTGGAATTGCAGGAGGTTGTGAGCTGCCCCACTTAGGTATTGGAAACTGAGTCGGGGTAATCTGTAAGGGCAGTAGATACTCGTAATCACTGAGTATCTCTTCCCTCCCAAGGCTGGAATTCTTAAGCTACATACAGTTGTGAGAATGATGGTGGATTGGAGCAGGACAAGTGAGTACACATGAAATCGAGGAGGTAGGCAGTCATCTGGCAGTGCCTTTGGAAAAAAGAGACTAACATGCATTTAACTATGTCAGAGATTTATGTGACTTGCCCTGGGAAAGGTCCAAGGTCTTGAACAAGGACGTTTTATGAGAAGCCACACATAACTAAAGCCAACTATTTAAGGAATGTGTGCACGTGAGAGTGAGGAGAAATTAGCTCAAGTGTAACACTGAGAAATAAAGACTATCACTAGGAGGAGGGTGGAGAGCAAACACATCCCATCATGCTTCAGTGCAGAGGTGGGAGCGAGGGTACAGAGGGAGGAGAGGCCAATCCAGCTCAATCCCTGTCGTCCTTCCAGAGTCCCTTCAACGGAGTGGGGTGAACCCCTTTTAATACTGCTGCCCCACAACCTGAGAGCACCAACTCTGATTTTGTTTCTGTGTGAAACCCTCCTTAGTTCTCAAGACAACAGAGGAATAGACTCTCACTCACATTCTTCCCACCTTCATCTCTTGGCTGGGACTGTTTTATTGGGTGTGATGTGTTTTTATAGGTTTCTACTCTGACAGTAGACTCACAGACAGGAGGTTAATCTGGCTCTTCTTTCAGTTTTTAGAGATTAGCACAGACATCTACAAATACTTAAACATGTGGGAAATAGAGGAAGGATAAAGAGCGGTTTGGTATAGTTCCTACATAGAAATAAATGAGATATTCATTTGTTAAACCAACTGACCAGCAAATATCACTGTTTTCTTCATGCCAACCACTGTGGTAGAACACACCCCTTTTCCTTGAGAGCTGGATCCCCATAGTGAGATTAGTGAGTCCGGTGGTGAAGTCAGCTCTAAAGAGATGAATAGTGGTTACACAGCATTGTGGGTGTAACGGATGCCACAGAATTGTGTACATAATCCTGGTCAAAGTGACACATTATAGTATATGTGTTTTATTAACATTAAAACTTTCAAAATAAGAGTAGACACTGCATATTCCTCTTACATGGACCCAGGGGTGGGCAAAGTGACCTATAATGCTGGAAGTGTGGAAATATGGAAACTCATGAGGATTTGAGGGACTGTCACAGGAAAGGTGCATAGGGAATCATGCAGAGCACAGGAGTTTTATGTGTTGTTTGGGTTGATGATTTCCTAGGTACATGCAATTGTCAAAATTCATTGAGGTTGATACTTAACACCTGTGTTTTTCATTGTAAATCGTTGCTTAACAAGAAGTAAAACTAAAAAAAGGCGAAAGGAGAGGACGTTAAATGAGCAAGGGAGGGACAGCACATCTACTGGGGAACAGGGTCAGGGTCAGAGAAGGCTTCTCAAGAAGCCTAAGTGTGTGTGACATCATACATTTCCACCCTTGGAGGGTAAGCAGAGATGTGGGGGTGAGCGGTGTGCCCACTCCAGCACTCACCTGCTCTATAAATGCTTTCAGGCATTGATGGTTAATGTTGCTAATTCACCGTGGTAGGAATAAGCATGGGAACACACCTTGGGGTGCACCTGTGTGTTACCAAAAAGGTTGAACTGAGCAAGAAGGAATCACTGTGAATATGATTGGTACCATCCTGTGCACTGGGGTCCTAGATGGCATGAAAGGAGACAATGAGCTGAACTCCAGCATTCTTCCTCCATGGCCTGCCTGCCCATCTCTGCATCCTGCTGCCAAGCGTACTCTGTTGATGTGGCTGCCATCTGAGGCTGCCATCAGAACCCAGACCTGTGGGATTTCCATGGTGAGCTGATGTAATTATGTCTCTAGGAATCTTTCATGTCTTTAGTGCCAGGCTGGGACTGCTGAGTCGTCATGGGCTAGGGTCTCAGCCTCTCCAGTGTGCAGATGGCATTGTTGTATTACTCAGTCCCTGTTGCATAAACCAATCACCTAAATCAATTTTATAATATTTGTTTCTTTTATTGCTTCTGTACCTCCAAAGGACCCTCCCTAACACGCCATCCATGAATGTTCACTTAAAATAGATACGTAAAACCACTGGATTAATCCTTTAGAAAGGTCAATCAGATGGACACTCTTTCATGCTTAAAGTTCTCCTTTGACTTCCTGCTTTATCGTTGGAATAAAGCTCCAAGTCTTTACTAGGATCTGAAGGACCCAGAACATCCTGAATCTTGTAACTGCTGTGCCTTCCATCCCAGACTCCTCCCCAGGGCAGATGGACTTCTTATTCCTGCTGGAGGGACAGTTTTTACGTGGCATCACCTTTCAGCCCTGACTGGTAGAACCAGCCGGAGGCCCTTTTAAAATCCAAAACCTGCTTTCTTTTACTTGGAACAATACTAAGAGAATCATCTCTGTCTGCAAGTCCCTGTTGGGTTAACAGAGGCTGTACTGTGATCAAATGGTAGCCCAGTCACTCTTCCTAGTCTTCCTTCCTCTGCTTCTCCCTGTCTTCCTATTTACCATTCTCCTAAAAGTTGGTGATCCATAGATCCCAGGAAACCTACTGGGGAAATAGCCCCTTTCTGACATCACACCAGTTTTACCTCTAACCCAAGCACACCAGGGTTTACCACCCTCCTGTGCTCCTCCTGTACCAAACACTTGGTCCCTGTGTCTGGACATCTCCCATCTTTACCTAACTCGCTTCCACCTACCTTTTGGAGTCCAGTAGAGAATGTAATTTCCTCAGGGGATTGATTACCCCTAACTAGGATTAAGTCCTCACCACTGTTACATATTCTCACACCTGTCCTCACCCTACCATTTACTTCTAATAATTAATAACTTAAACAGCTAAGTGGGTCAAGTCTGTGTTTCCTTCTAGAAATAGCTAGAAATAGTTGCCAGTGCTTGCAGTGGCTTCAGAAGAAGCTGTGGGCCTGGTGTGGAGACAGGAGTTAGGCCCACAGGTGCTTGGGAAATTCCACCTCTCCCAGCAGCTGCAGGGGCCAGCAATGACCTAGTCCTGCACTAGTAAGGCCAATTGGTACTTAAGGAGTTCCATGTCTTGCAGCAACTTCAGAGGAAGCTAAGGACCCAGGGTGGGGACCAGATCCGATTCTTTGTAAGGCCCACAGGCGTGTGGAGAGGAAATAGGACCAACAATCTGAAAGCAGAACTTCATGAAGTTAAAAAAGCTTCAATGTTGCACAGGGAGCCGTTAGTTAACTGAAAAGGTGGCCCACAGAATTGGTAAACATCTTTGCCAGTTACACATCTGACAGAGGATCGGTGTCTAGATTATACAGGGAACTCATCAAGAGAACAAATAAACAAATTTAAAAAATGGGCTATGGAGGATCTGAACGGAGAGTTCTCAGAAGAAATACAAATGGCTAAGAAACATTTTTAAAAACTGTCCACTACCTTTAGTCATCAGGAAAATACAAATTAAAACTACTTTGAGATTTCATCTTATCCTGGTCAGAGTAGCTACGATTAAGAAAGCTAGGGAGAATGCAATTAAAAGGTGGAGGGGAGCCCTCATTCACTGCAGATTGGAGTATAAGTCAGCAGCCACTGTGGAAAACAAAATGGCCAGTCCTCTAAAACCTAGAAATAGTCCTATCATGTGACCCATCAAGACCACTTCTGAGCACATACCCAAAGGGTTCCATTTCCTACTACAGAGACACAGCCACATCCATGTTCATTGCTGTTATAGTAACAATAGCTAAGACATGGAAACAGCCCAGATTTCCATCAGCTGATGAATGGGTAATGAAAATATATATACATACAATAGGACTCTATTTAGTTGTAAAGAAAAACAAAATTAAGAAACTAATAGGTAAGTGGATGGAGCAGGAAAACATTATACTGGGGAAGGTAACCCAGACCCAGAAAACTAATAATGTTCTCATTAGTGTGTGGATCTTAGCATTGAATCTTAATATTTGAGTATTTAATTTGGAAGGAAACTAGAAAGGGACTATTGGTGGGGAGAGAGGGAAGACAGATCCTAAAGGAAGAGGCTAGTCAAATACAGATTTTATGAAGGAGAAAGGCGGCTCTACGGGGAGGAAGATTAATGTTGGAAAAAGTATGACAGGATAGGAAAAGGAGACAGGGTGGGAGGGGGCAACTCATACCAGGAATGCTAAAAGGAAAAACATGTGGAAACCTATTTTATAAATGTCATACAAAAGACCAGTGCTGGGCGTCGGGAACTTCTGAAACTGTTGGTCAGAGGCATCCTGGAGACCCCCAAAACAAGATAGGTTATCGCCATTGCTCTTGGTTGATCACCTTAACTTGATTGGTAAGACACGATTGCTGAATATACTGCATGGAGAAATCAAGCTAGTACTGGCCAGGAAGTTCTTCCCTCCTAGATATCTTTTATAGTCCTGCAGGGTGTCAGGCAGGTTGCCGAGGGGAAACTCAAGTCTTAGTCAGCTGTGAACCCCGTGAACTGCAATGGCGAGTGGCACAGATGTTTGGGGGTAATCACATTCCTGGGGGGGGCGCTGAGTCCTTCTCTATGGGAGGAAGCACATGTCTGGTACTGAAATTCTGGCTAAGGATGAATTGATGGGGAACACACAGGCCCCAGGTATGAACCTAATCTTATTATTCCGCTAAACGGACATAGTATCAAACTATTCTCTTCGATTCTTATCTCTCTAACCCATATATTAAAATGGCTCTCAGATCTCATGCAAAAGGATTCTTTGTGTAGTGGATGGTGGCTAATGCAGAAACTCACAACTGGTCAAAGTGCAGAGAATCACTGTGGCACACTCAGCCACAGAATGTCACACTCTTCCCCCAAGGCTCTGGAACTATTGTGGAAGAGAGAAAAGAGAGAAAGGAAAGATCTTAAGAGCTGGAAGTCGGGGGAGACTGGAGTTGAGCAGAGCCTTCTGGATGTAACAGGCCCACTGCACTCATGACCACAGGGGCTGTGGCTGGCAGCTGGGGTGGGTTGGGAAGGAGTTAATGAGAGAAGCTGGGAGAGACTATGATCAAAATACAGTTCATGAAATTCTCAAAGAATTAATTATATATTATATATGTACACACACATATATGAAATTCTAAGCACTAGATATACTCTCTTAATCTTAGCACTCATGTGGTAGCAAAAGGAGGATTGCAAGTTTGAGGCCAGCCTGAGCTATATAGTGGTATTCGGTCTTCAAGGGCTGGGAATATAGCTTAGTGATATAACTCATGCACAAGACTCTAGATTCAATTCCCAACACACACACACACACACACACACACACACACACACACACACACTTAGTGTGTGTGTGTATGTGTGTGTGAGAGAGACAGACAAACAGACAGACAGAGACTTAGAGAGAGACAGAAACAGACACACAGACACAGACACACACACACACACACACACACACAGAGAGAGAGAGAGAGAGAGAGAGAGAGAGAGAGAGAGAGAGAGAGAGATGACAGGAGGGTGATGATTTGTGAAACTTCTCAACTGTTTTTCTTAGCACCAACCAAACTGTCTCAAGTATGAAGGATGACTAATAAATGTATTTGCTGATGAATCACTGAAAATTTATTTTCCTTGCTCTTAGGAATAGGTAAAAAACACAATGATAAGGGTCTCCAAATAAATATGACTAACATCAACTTGTTTCTGCACACTTTGGAAGAAAACAGAATACAACAACAGTGAAAGGAAGAAGCTATTTCCTTGAGACAAAGAGTGGGCCACACCTGGAGTCAGAAACTGGAGTTCTTGGTGTCAACTCCATCATCTGAGGCCCCTGAGGAGCATTTCCGCCATGGTTCAATGAGGAAAGGGCGATGTCAGGAGAGACTGATGAATTGCTCTTTCTCAATGTGGGTCCAGAGTCTTCCCAAACATTCAAAGAGCATCAGGTACATCAGGTTCAATGCAAACGCTCATCCTTCTCCCAATATCCCTAAGGGTTCAGATTTTCTGAGATGTGATCTGGCATGCTATTTTATACACAACTCAGAAAAAGCCAGAAATGCCTCAAAATCTAGATTAATGAAGTCTAAAAATTCAAATAACTTCACATAGCAAACCCTGTGTATGAAGATAAGTACAAACAATACCCCAGAAAACATTGTATTCATCAATTCATATTAGAACATGTTTATTTCTCTGACAGATGGGGAATGACTTGACTTTGACAAGAAAAGAACCAGAAACTCAATACGAATGGGAGTAAGACTGTCAACCACATTGAAATGTGTTAAGAATCTAAGCTTCACTGTGAAGAAGAACTACACTGAGTTGTTGCTTTCTTCTTATCATCCCAACAAAAACAGAAGTGCCCTATCACTAAGGTGGTTGGGAAACAGCTACTCCCTTTCACTGCTTACAGTTATAGTAATTGCTAAACTCCTGTGGAAGAAAATTAGACTGTACCGATTGTCAGTACATACCCACTTCATCCTAGAAATCTACCTTTAAGAATTTTCCTACCCAATTTGACTTACTTTTCTATAACTTGGAATAGTATTTTCTTTTTGGAAGACATATCTCAGTTAACATAGGTTGAACCCAAACTCATTATATACCCAAGATGACCTTGAATTCCCGATCCTTCTGCCTCTACCTTCCAAGTGCTGGAATTACAGGCTTGAGTTGCCTTGCCTGGATTATATTCTCATTTCTTATTTTTATCATGTCAGTTTTTATAAGCTATGTTTTGGAAGAATGTTTCCAGCTAATACAAGACAGCAAATATTATCGGCACAGAGTTGTGTTCTTTCTTGTTATCATTTTAGTATAATGCCACATTCTCTTTCAGCTTTGATATTGGTAATTTATATTCTCTTTTTTCCTTAATAGTATTTCTAGTATTTATCATTTTTGTTAATATTTTAATAAAAATAAGCCCTCTGTTTTTATAAATATGGCAATTGCTTGAACAATTCAACATTTGTACTCATTTGTGAATACACAAAAAAATCATAAGAAACAATTACATACTAACATGACAATTTTATAAACCACTGGAACTGGGAGACACTCTTGATGCGAATGCAAATTGGCACACCTATTTTGGAAGAGTGTTCATTTCTTATAAAGTTTAACACCCTTTCTATATAATCTATCAGTACCATTTGTGGGTACTCAGTTAAAAGAAATTGAAACATGTCCACATGAATGCCTGTGTGATCTAATCTTGGTTGTCAGCTTGACCACATCTGGAATCAACTAAAACCCAAACATCTGGGCATGCCTGTGAGTGATTTCTTGATTGGATCATTTGAGGTGGGAAGACCCACCCTAAATGTGGGTCACACCTTCTGGTAGCAGACCACATGAAAGGACAAGGAAAAAGGAAGCTTTTGCTTTTTTGGCTGCCTGTCCTCACTCTCACTGTCAAATTTATCTATCCTGCTGCTGAGATATTCTTTTCTTGTGTTAAGACCTACATCTTCAGGATCCCAATGTGGACTGAAGATCAATTGAGACATCCTGCCTGTGAACTGAACAATTACAAGATTTTTGGCCTTTTTATTGAGGAACAACCATTGTTGAACTAACACACTAAGTTCGATTTCTTTAGAGAAACCTGACTAATGTAGCCTGTCATTTCAGGGTAAGGTGGGGAAATATGTCCAAAATGTATCATATACTTGTATGAAAATGGCCTTATTTAACTCATATAACTGTAAAAAGCGATTTTTCCCATCCAAGAACTAACCAGGCCTGACCCTGCTTAGCTTCCGAGATCAGATGAGATCTGGCATGTTCAGGGTGGTATGGTATTGGTGGCACATGTCTTCCTTTAATCCCAGCACTCGGAAGGCAGAGGCAGACCAATCTCTGTGAGTTCGAGGCCATCCTGGTCTACAGAGCGAGTTCCAGGACAACCTCCAAAGCAATACAGAGAAACGCTGTCTCAAAAAATGTTATTTTTCATTAACACAATAAAAACATAAATCCATGTAAGACAGCATTTTTGATAAATGTTATTGAGAAATAATATTGCTACTTTGCTCATGGTATTAAAGACATTTTAACTAAATCAAGGCAGTAAAAACGGCTGAGGGATTGAAATGAAGGTCTGATGGAAATGCTTATATTACCAAACCCAAGACTCAGGTTAGCCAGCTAGTGAGTAGAGGAGCACACTGCTGGACATACATTGTCCTAGTTGGCTTCTTTGCTGCTGCAATAAAACACTGACGTAATGCAGCTTGTGGGAGGAAAGGCTTATTTCACTTGCAGATTTCAGCCCATTATGGAGGGAAGACAAAGGCAGGAGCTCAGAGGCTGGAGCTAAAGCAGACGCCACGAAGAGCACTGATTACTTAGTATCTTGCTCCCTGTGGGTTGCTTAGTTTGCTCTTATATAGCCTAGAACTACCTGCACAGGGGTGGTACCCCCCACCAGGGGCTGGGCCTACTCATGTCAATCATGAATTATGAAAATATCCCTTGGCTGCATACATAGGCCAACCCAAGGGAGGCAATTCCTCAACTGATATTCTTTCTTGCCAGGTGACCCTAGTTTGTGTCTGGTTGACATAAAACATCAGCACAGCCTGTAACACATTGAATCTTCTCAAAAATAGAAATAAACTAACACTGGATGAATCCTAGAAATAAACCAAGTGTGGGTGGATCCTGAAAGGACAAGGGCCGTATTAAAGATGATGCTATCTCATGTGTAAGGTACATGAAAATCCTGTAGGAATTCTGAGCGTAATTGTTCTATGTTGTAGTTGTCAGTGGTGATTACATAGTTGTATATTTGTCATTCCTCTAAAACACTACCTTAAGAGAGTGGAGAGATGACCCACAAGGTGAAGGCATTTGCCACCAAACCTGATAATCTGACTTTTGACTCCATAGATAGAGAAACAGTGCCTTAATGTACACCAGTGTCCATATCATTTAATAAAATTTTGCTCCTCTCATTGTGGCTTCTTTTTAAATCTTTGTTGTTGTTTTATTTTGAGATATAGTTTCAGGGATCCCAGGCTAGCTTTGAATTCTTTTGTTTTTGTTTTTTGAGATAGGTTTTCTCTGTGTAGCCTCAGCTGTCCTGGAACTTGCTCTGTAGACCATGTTGGCCTTACACTCAGATTTCTGCTAGCCTCTGCCTTCTGAGTGCTGGGATTAAAGGTGTGCACCACCACTGCCTGACTTGAATCTTTTTGTAGCAAAGACTGGACTCCAACTTCTAAACTTCCTGTCTCCATTTTCCAAGGGCTCAGAGTAACAACATGGTATTTTTTAATTTATTTATTTACCTTCTAATTTGCTGATTTTTCAAATAGTTTTTGTTGTTTCTATTTTGCTTTGTATTTGAGACAAAGTCTTACTATGTAGCAAATGCTGGCCTGAAATTTGAGATCTTCCTGTTAGACATGCAGGCTTATGCCACTATACCTAGTAGTATTTTCAAGTCTATGGTGCACATGTGTGTACAATTGTGTGTTTGTGGAGGCTGGAGCTCAAGCTCAGTGTCAATCCTCGGAAGCTGTCCACCTTGTTTTTGAGACAGGGTCTCTCATTGGCTTGAATTTGCTAACGAGGCTATTTTGGCTGCCAATGAGTTCTGTTGATTTACTTATCTCTACCTCCCCAAACAGGGATTACAAGTACTCCACCACTCCTGAATCTGTGTGAGTTCTGGGCATTGAATTCAGGTTTTCATGATTCTGAGTCTTCCTCATGCTTCCCCATGCTTCATGCAATTGATCCATCTCCCCAGGCCCTCATTATAGTTACTGTTTCTCTTCCTCCTCCTCCTTCTGTCCCTCCTCCTTCCTCTTCCTCTCCTCCTTCCTCTTCCCCTCCTCCTCTTCTTCTTCTTCTTCTTCTTCTTCTTCTTCTTCTTCTTCTTCTTCTTCTTCTTCTTCTTCTTCTTCTTCTTCTTCTTCTTCTTCTTCTTCTTCTTCTTCTTCTTCTTCTTCTTTACTTCTTCTTCTTCTTTTTCTTCTTCTTCTCCTCCTCCTCCTCCTCCTCCTCCTCCTCCTCCCCCTCCTCCTCCTCCTTCTAAGACAGGGTTTTGCTGCATAGTTTGACAATTATGGAACTTTCTCCAAAGACCTCTGACTTTGAACTCACGGAGATACGCTTGTCTCTGACTCTGGGATTAAAGGTGTGGATGACCACTACCTGATTTATCATAACTCCTTAAGGTAGAAAAGGATTGGCCATTTCAAAGCTTTTTAATGCTTATATGAACATTTAAAATTCACTTATTCTATTTTCTGCTGCTTTAGCTATATTTTCACCATCATTCACTTTGGAAAGTTTCCTAACTTCCTTTATAATATCTTAGTTGTTCCATGTGTTATTTTAAAATGCATTGCTTAGTTCTAAAATATTTTGAGATTTTTCTAGCTATTGTTGATTTTTGAGTTCTAACTTGATTTCACTGTATTCAGAGAATGTGTTATGAATGGTTTAATCTTTTGAAATGTTTTGGGACTTATTTTGCAATTTAGTGTATGGTATGTTTTGGTGTAACAGTCTATTATACTCATCTGAAAAGAATATATTTCTGTAGTGGTTCATCTGGTCTATAAATATCATGTAGGTCAAGGTGATTGATAGTGTTTGAATATAATATATAATTATCTGTTCTATCCATTACTGTCTGCATGTCTGCATGCTCTGTCAATTACTGAGAAGGCGCATAAGATCTCCAACTCTAATTATAAATTTTCCCAATTCTTTCTTTATTTCTAGAAGCTCTTGCTTCATTTGTTTTGAACTAGTTTTTAAAGCTAACACACACCTGCAGTTTCTGTGTCCTCCTGAAGAGAAGACCCTTTTTTCATTTTGCAATGTATGACCTTATACCTGATATCACACCCTGTTGTCATCTTTGATATAACTATAGTTACACTGGCTTTCTTATGCACACAACTTGCACAGCATCTTTTTTTTTCATATTTATTTTTGCTTGCTTCACATGTCAGTCCCAGTTCCCTCTCCCTCCCCTCCTCCTGCACCCTCCCACCATCCCCCCAGCCTCCCACCCTATCCCCACTTCCTTCCACACAGGGGATATCTAGAGTCTGTCATTTCACTCAGGGCAGGGTCCAGGCACTCCCCCTGAGAGTCCAGGCTGAGAGAGCATCCCTCTTTGTGTTATGGACACACAGTCCGTTTGTATGCCAGGGATAAACACTGATCTACTGCCCAGGGCCCCATAGGTTGCCCAGGCCTCCTCACTGACTCTCACACTCAGGGGGTCTGGATCAGTCCCATGCTGGCCTCCCAGCTGTCGGTCTGGGGTCCAAGAGCTCCCCCTTGTTCAGATCAGCTGTCTCTGCTGGTTGCACCAGCCCATTCTTTGCCAATTTGCTCATCGCTCCATTCTCTCTGTCACTGGGTTCCATGGGTTCAGTTCAGTGTTTAACTGTGGGTGTTTGCCTCTGCTTCCATCAGTCACTGGATGAAGGTTCTAGGATGGCATATAGGGTAGACGTCAAGTTCATTATCAGGAATGGGCATTTAAGGTGGTTTCTCCACTATTGCTTAGCTTGCCAGTTGGTGTCATCCCTTTAGATCACTAGAGGTCTCACTGGTGCCAGATCTGTCTTATACCTATGATTCCCTCATCCCCCTATTCTACCCCCCACTCAACCTTCCTGTTCTCCCATGACCTACTCTCTCTTCCTCTTCTCCGCCTCTCTTCTTCCCAGCTCCCACTCCCCCCCCCCCCTCACCTCTCGCTGTGTTCCCAATATGTTCAGGAGATCTTGCCTCATTCCTCTTCTCTGGGGTATCATGCATATCTCTCTTAGGTTCTTTCCTGTTTCCCAGACTCTCTGTCAGTGGAAGTGCAGACTGATACTATCCTGATCCATGTCTAAAATCCATATATGAGTGAGTACATACCATGTTTGTCTTTTTGTGACTGGGTTACCTCACTCTAGTGCTATCCATTTACCTGCGAGTTTCAAGATTCCATTGTTTTTTTTTTTCTGCTGAGTAGTACTCCACTGTGTAAATGTACCACATTTTCTCTATCCACTCTTCAGGTGAGGGGCATCTAGGTTGTTTCCAGGTTCTGGCTATTACAAATAATGCTGCTATGAACCTAGTGGAATAGATGTCCTTGTTGTATGAATTTGCATCTTTTGGATATATGCCTAAGAGTGGAATTGCTGGGTCTTGTGGTAGATTGATTCCCATTTTCCTGAGGAATCTCCACACTGATTTCCAAAGTGGGTGTACGAGTTGGCACTCCCACCAGCAGTGGAGGAGTGTTCTCCTCTCTCCATATCCTCTCCAGCATAAATTGTCTTGTCTTTGATGTTTTTGATTTTAGCCATTCTGACAGGAGTAAGATTAGGTATCTCAGAGTTGTTTTGATTTGCATTTCCCTGATGGCTAAGGATGTTGAGCACTTTCTCAAGTGTCTCTCAGCCATTTTAGACTCCCCTATTGAGAATTCTCTATTTAGTTCTGTACTCCACTTTCTAATTGGATCCTTTGGTGTTTTGGAGACTTGCTTCTTGAGTTCTTTGTAAATTTTGGAGATCAGCCCTCTGTCAGATGTGGGGTTAATGAATATCTTTTCCCATTCTGTGGACTGCCTTTTTGTCTTGTTGACTGTGTCCTTTGCCTTACAGAAGCTTCTTAGTTTCAGGAGGTCCCATTTGTTAATTGTCGATCTCAGTGTCTGTGCTACTGGTGTTATGTTCAGGAAGCGGTCTCCTGTACCAATTTATTGAGGAGTATCTCCCACTTTCTCTTCTAAGAGTTTCAGTGTGGTTGGATTTATATTGAGGTCTTTGATCCATTTGGACTTAAGTTTTGTGCAAGGTGATAGACATGGATCTATCTGCAGTCTTCTGCATGCCAATATCCAGTTATGCCAGCACCATTTGTTGAAGATGCTTTCTTTTTTCCATTGTATAATTTTAGTTTCTTTATCAAAAACCAAGTGTTCATAGGTGTGTGGGTTAAAATCAGGGTTTTCAATTTGGTTACATTGGTCTACCTGTCTATTTTTGTGGCAATACCAAGCTGTTTTCAGGAACATAGATCAGTAATAGAGCTTAAAGTCAGGTATGGTGATGCCTCCTGAAGTTCCTTTATTATATAGGGTTGTTTTGGCTATTGTAGGCTTCCTCCCAGGAATGCAGGGATGGTTCAACATTAGAAAATCTATTAATGCTGCGAAAGAAAAACCACATGATCATCTCACTAGATGCTGAAAAAGCCTTTGACAAAATCCAGCATCCCTTCATGATAAAGGTCCTAGAGTGATCAGGGATAACAGGAACATACCTGAACAAAATAAAAGCAATATACAGTAAACCAACAGCTAACATCAAACTAAATGGAGAGAAACTCAATGCAATTCCTCTAAAATCAGGAACAAGACAAGGCTGTCCACTCTCTCCATATCTCTTCAATATTGTACTTGAAGTTCTAGCTAGAGCAATAAGACAACAAAAGGAGATCAAAGGGATACAAATAGGAAAAGAAGAAGTCAAACTTTCACTATTTGCAGATGATATGATAGTTTACATAAGTGACCCGAAAAACTCCGCAAGGGAACTCCTAGAGCTGATAAACACCTTCAGCAAAGTGGCAGAATACAAGGTTAACTCAAAAAAATCAGTGGCCCTATTATATACAGATGATAAAGTGGCTGAGAAAGAAATCAGAGAAACATCACCCTTTACAATAGCCATAAACAGCATCAAATATCTGGGGATAACGTTAACCAAAGAAGTGAAAGACCTATGTATCAAGAACTTTGAGTCTCTACAGAAAGAAATCAAAGAGGATACCAGAAAATGGAAAGACTTCCCATGCTCTTGGATTGGTAGGACCAACATAATAAAAATGGCAGTCTTGCCAAAAGCAGTCTACAGATTCAATGCAATCCCTATCAAAATTCTGGCACAATTCTTCACAGACCTTGAAAGAACAATAATCAACTTTATATGGAAAAACAAAAGACAGAGGATAGGCACAGCATCTTTTTAACTGTTGTGCTTTTAACACTATTTTAAGAATAGAGCACATGTGTTGTAGACAGCAGTTAAGTTTCTTTTATGGCTACCTTGAAATTTACTGCTTTTTTAATGAACTCAATCTATTTGTTTTCAGTGTAATTATTGATAAGGTTGTGAGTAAATCTATTACCCTGCCATTCATTTTCTCTGTGTCTGAGTCTCTGGGTTCCTCTATTTGTTCTTTCCTATTTCCTGTTGACCTAATCAAATATTTTTAAATAACTCATTTCCTTCCCACATTAACTTTTCCATCTTTTCTCTGGGAACTAAAATGTATACTATTTATTCATGGCCGTCTATTAAGAATTAATGTTATACTACTTCATTCTAAATACCTAGAGAACTCCTACTCCCATCAGGTCCTTGATACTCTTCTTTTTTTTTTTATATGGAAAACTTTATTGCAATACCCCAATAGCACATCACTTTTTCTTTTCAACATCCTGCTCTGCAGCTTCCTTTGCTCTTTTTGCTCGGATGCCAAAGAGCCGGGCATTGGCCCGGGCCATGCGAAGACTGGCAAAAGCCTTGAAGTTCTTCTCTTCTTCTGTGATAACTCTGGCTTTCTCCTTTTTGTAGACATTCCGGATGGGCATCACAGGTCCCGTTAGCTGGGTGGCCAGTTTAAGCTCTTCAGCAGAACTATCTCCCTTCTTTGGAGCAGACGGCTTCCTGGGGAAGAGGATGAGCTTGGAGCGGTACTCCTTCAGGCGCTGCACATTGGCCTGTAGTGATTCTGTGGATTTGTTTCGCCTCCTTGGGTCCACTGAGATGCCGATGGTGCGCGCCACTTTCTTATGGATACCGGCCACCCTGAGTTCTTCCAGGCTGAAGCCCCGGCCAGCTCGGACCTTGGTGTGGTATCTCACCGTCGGGCACCTCACTATAGGCCTGATAGGGCCGGACGCGGGGCGAGGGGCGATGCGGCGCGCTTTCGCCTGCCGGGCCTTGCGTCTGCGGATCTTGCGTGCCGGCTGGTTGAACCAAGTGTCCACTCGCCGCTGCCAGTCCTTGTGGAAGTGGGGCTTCAGGATCATGCCATTCCGGCTGGGCGCCATGGCTGCCTCCCGCGCAGGAGAACGGCCGAGCGGAAAAGCGATACTCTTCTTGTAATATAGTGTCCACCTGATATACAGAACCATGTTGAATACTTACTGAATGCATGAATGACAGGTTAGGGTATGGTGTCCTCAACAAGTAAGTGGAACATGAGAGCTTTGAGTACAACAAACCTTAGTCCATTCATTAAGTCTAAGGTTAGAGGCATTTTTATGACTTTACTGAAATAAATAACCATTTTCAATTACTTACTTCCTTAGGATCTCTGCGGTTCAGCTGCAGCTGACTATGAAGAATGATGAACTTAGAGTAAGTCTGTTGCAAGTTATAGAAAACAGGCCAAACTGGTTTAAGATGAAAACAATTTGAAAATGGCTGATTTCTTAAGTGAGAGATTTCAAAGCTCAAATAATGCTCTTTCTGCCTTTCCTTTGTTTCTTTCACACCTGCTGGCCATGGCCGCTTTCCCTGTGCTGGCCTCACTCTTTAGCTAGAGATAGACCCCTCCCTACATAACAGAGGGGCATTTTTCTGCAGTCTCCCAACTTACATTATTTTCAGTGTAGAAAAATGACATGCTGATTGGCAGAGCTTTGGTCACGGCTCTTCCGTGAGGCAATCACTGTGTATCAAGAAATGGACTGTGGCTGACAAAAACTTAGTCATAGGCTATCTTACTGGACAGTGAGGTAATACCAGACATTCCTAAAGGAATCACACGTAGTAAGAGATGAGTTTCTTCAAGGAGTCTGGGGAAGCAAATGGAAAGAGTACACCTGGGAAAAATTCCGGGCCACTCTAGACTTCTGAATAAGTGCTGTATAAAAACTTTAAAATATGCGACTAGTGGTTAGTATATTATTGATAAAGATAAGTGGGAGGGTTGTGAGTATTGCTTTATATTCCAAGCTTTCTGTATGTTTAAAATGTTTCAAAACAACAGCTTCAAAAGCTGTTACTATGTTATTGTTCATCTTAGAACTCCACAGAAGGGTAATTTCTTGTCACGGAGGCCTCTGCATGGGGTTGCTTGTGTCTTCAAACACAGCCACTGGTGAATGGCAGTTGGAACACTGAAGTTTCACAGCACCACGGGCAGGAAGGTACAGCTATATTTTATATGTCCTTGGGTCTAGCCTCCTCCATTATCATACTCTGTTGCTAGAGTAGTACATTACATACATTGAAATGCCATAATTGCCTAGAGTCTGTAGTTTACTATAGGTTCTACTCTTGGTACATTGTATGTGCTTGAAAGCATGTATATTATGGTGCATAATATTTTTACTGTCCTAAAATCCTTCCCTGTCCTAGCCTGTCGAAACCAATGATGTCTTTGCTGTCTGCCAAGTTACCCTTCCCCCCAAATGGCACATGGTTGAAGTCTTCCAGTATGTAATCTTCTGTGTCACGTCTGCTGCGCGGCCTGTGTCCGAGAACGTGCGGAGGGTGTCGGGTATTGAAAACACAGAGACTCGTTCAATGATATAAAGAAAACTTTAAACAGGCTCCAAAAAGGTTCAAGAAAAACTTCCTAAGAAAAAGCTCCCACCAGAGAAGCTTCTGCTCTCTCCTCTACCCTGGCTGGTTCTGCTCTGACCCAGAGGTGGATGTGTGTGGGTTTTTGAAGGTGCGGTTAGTCTCTGGACAAGGTCGAGGTCAGGGCGGTTTCCGTGGGAAGGCCTTTCCCAGGAACTTATTGTATCATTTTTAGTAAACATGTTTTTACTAAACATTGTCTTACAGCTGCCTACTCCCAGGCAGAAGGGGAAGTGGGTCTCTGCTCAAGGTCTGGTGTTCCCACAATTCACCCCTTTTTATTTTCAAATGAGGCACTCCTGGCTTAAGTCAAGTAGGGTCACCCTCCCTTTCCCGTCTTTGGGGGACCTTGAACCCCTGTTTTAGGTGGGAGGGGTCTTCCCCACAGGTTGCCCGTCATCGGAGATACCCCAACCTTAAATCATCTGTAACCAACCTTCATGGCTATCGGGATTGCCATGGGCTAAGCTAAGCAATACTTGGTTACGGATCTCTTGTCTCTGGAACAAGGCACGTTTGAGCTTGGCATAAAGCCAGAATGCCTACCGCCACTGCCACCATTTCCAGGACCCCCATTGACATAGCGCCTCTCCATCACCATACCCATCAGCAGATCTGGCCATAACATTCTACCAGCCTTCATCTGTTACAAGGGTAACCCGCATGTGATTTACATTTACAATTTGATAAAGTTTCCAATCGTTTCAAGATCTGCTCAGGAAAGCATTTAGAAAGTGCACTTGCACAGATACATTAGGTACAATCATTGATGTTACACATGTAGCATTACGAAAAATATGAACAATAGTTGTCGCATTAGGACAAGTTGCATTTCTCCAGAAAAATGCACTGGCCTAGTCGTGATTCCAGAAATAGGAACCATCAAGTCTGATATTTCAAGTGACCATGTCCTGTTCAAATATTGAAAAGAGGCTTTTGCCACTCATCATAGTCCATACCAATGTCCAAATGCTTTAAATGGGTCCTTTTTTTCTCTGTTGGCTTTACGATGAAAACTCACGGGTCCGGAAGGTTAATGCAGCAGGTCTGTTGAGAAACTGGAAATCTCAAACCGACTGTTTTCTTTCTTTCTTGGGCTCTAGATTCGATGACATCAAGAATCAGGAACACTGATTTAGGAGATCTCACTCAAACTGGCTTAGGTAGGCTCCCATGGTCTCAGGTCCAGTTTTTCTCTGCTCCATGCATCTCACTAAATGGTCTGACAGTTGCCGAAGCTTTATTCTTTTCCTGCAAGAAAACACAAACATGCCCTCGACCCCAAATTAGGGTCTTCTCCACTGTCTAGTGTATGGATGTCTCCATTTGACCTGAGCAATGGTTGCTCAAGTTCCATCATGCCAGAATCTATCTGAAGCTCACTGGCATTCACATTATAAAATTTTTAAATGAGGAGTGTATTATTTGATGAGTCATGTGGGGACTGGGGACATTATTCCCCCTTTTTTATTTTCTAAAAAAAAGGTTTTTTTTGTTTTTTTTTTTAACTGTTGAAGCTGGACCATAACAGTAGAAGGATTTGTCTACCCTCCTTGGTTGACTATCTAGGTAAATTGGGCTTACTAAATAACTTTTGAAAATTATTTGAAGTCTGTGAGCAGTCTTTTCCAATCTAACCTGTAGAACGCTCACTAGCTGACAAGGCCTCATTTGTATCTTAAATTTTTCTGTTAAAACATTAACAGACTGGCTGGATGTTCCTTTTGGCTATATTTAACACAATCTAGGTAGCTTCTTAACTATTTTTGAAGGGATTTAAGTATCCTTTTAATCATATAAGCAGTTCACACTCACACATTCGCAATCACATTTCATACATACCGGTGTGGCCACACCATACATTCAGAACATACATGCATCTTTCAGTCATCCTTTTTCCCTAGGTCATGATTAGTCTGTTGCAATGAAGCTTCCTTAATTGAAATCTATGTAAAAGAACAACTCCAGCCAATCCTTGAACTAAAAAGGTTAAAAAGTCCTATATGTTTTTATCATTCCTCCATTTGAGCTACAGTCATGGGGTACAGCCGTACCTACTCCTTGTAACTCTGTAGATGCAAGGTGGAGAGGCCAGGCTTTTGGCCAAAAGTTTTTAGAGATGACTCACAAAATAGAACTTAAATGTAAACAAAAATTTTCATTCCATATACCTTCGTCCTTTTTCTTTACCAGTACCTCTTTACTGTTAACAATTTGTTTGTTTGTTTTTTTTCTTTTTTCTTTTTTTTTTGAGTCAGGGATTCTCTGTATTGTTTGGAGGCTGTCCTGGGACTTGCATAAAGGTGTGTTGGGATTAAAAGCGTATGCCGCTGGGAATCTCTTGGATTCTCCTACTTCCTGACCCTGGTATCAGGCTTAGGAGGGGGAAACTCAGAATGTCTACTTTCTGACTTTTTAATCTCATTGGCAGCAGCCGCTTTCAATGTATTATTGGTGTTATAAAAATTGATGAACAGGGAGCTGGAATGACTAACTGGCATTAACATGTGGGGGAATCCTCACCAACGCCCATATTTCCCTTACCTGAGTGTTCAGCAATGGTTGGATCTTTATCATGGTGAGCATTCCTAGTATCCGGAGTAGTATTGGGGTCGACATGCCTGATGCACCGTTCGGGGACCCAAATGGGCTTCTCACTTCCTGGAGGGAAAACACAAACAGCCCCTCGGACCCTAGCTAGTAGGGGAGTGGGTGCCTGCCATTTTCCTGTAATCAAATCCTTCCATCTGACCCATCCCAAGGACTGGGAGGGTTTGTTCCAATGTCTCTCCATAGCAGACAAATTATTATGGTCTACGGTCAAAAAATTTAAAATGTAAAGTATGGTGGATAACTGAATATTGGGGAGGTAACATACTCCCCTTTTTTATTTTCTTAAAATACTGTTTGAGAGTGGCATGGGTGCGCTCCACAATAGCCTGTCCCGTGGGGTTGTGAGGAATACCAAAAGAATGGACAATGTGATGTTCCCTGCAAAAGGCAGCAAAGCGATTGCTGGCATAGGCAGGGCCATTGTCCGTTTTTAGGGCATCGGGTACGCCCATGTAGGCAAAGGCCTGTAGGCATTGAGAAATAACATCTTTAATCTTCTCTCCTGAGTGGAGAGAGGCAAAAATCAGTTTAGAATACGTATCCACCGAGACATGCATGTATTTTAATTTCCCTGCCTGCGGCAGGTGAGTGACATCCATTTGCCAGAGATGGTTGGCCCTGAGGCCCCGGGGATTTACCCCTCATTGGGAGAATTATGATAAGGGGCACAATCAGGGCACTGAGAGGTAATCTGTGTAGCTATGGATAAGGGGCACCCAGTGTGAAATTTAATGGAGCGGGCATTTAGATGATACCTCTCATGGAGCTGGTGGGCCAGCTGCTCCTGAGTAAATAAGACCCTAGGGCGGGTCAAGGAGTCAGCAATTTGATTGCCCTGGGCAAGGGGTCCTGGAAGGTTAGTATGTGCACGAATAAATCCCACATAAGCAGGGTGGATGCGCTGCCAAATAAGATGTTGGAGCTGAACTAATAAGGAACGAACCTGGGAGGTTGGAAGAACATATGGAGAAGTTTCTAAAGGTCTAACAATGTTGGCAACATAAACACTATCAGTATATAAATTAAAGGGCTCTCCCTCAAACATTTGGAAAGCCATCAAGCAAGCAAACAACTCGGCGGCTTGTGCTGACATCTGCCCTATGGGTACCCTCTTCTGCACCTGAGAAGAAACCACCACCGCAAAACCCTTGGAGGAGCCGTCTGTAAAGACTGAGCGAGCTCCAACTAGAGGGTTCTCCTTTAAAATCTTGGGAAAGATCACAGGGTGTTGTTTGAAAAAAGACATCAAGGGGCTGTTGGGATATTGGTTATCAAACTGTGCGCCTGTAGATGTAATAAACAGGGTCCACCCATCATGGAAGATCTGTAGATGTTCCACCTCCTCCTTACCATAAGGAAGGATAATTTTATCAGGACTCTTTCCAAAGGTTTGAATGCTAAACTTGTGTGCCTTCCATAACAATTGTAAAATGAGATCATAGTAAGGGGTCACTACCTTCTTAGGGAGGCTGACAAATGTACCCAATAAATAGGACCAGTCTGCCAAAACACGGCAGTGGGCGAAAAGCTAGATGAAAGTACAACCAGAACAAGGGGCTGCCCATAATCTATACGCCGAAGGTGGGCTTGCTCTATACTTCTTAACAACAATTGTAGGGCTTCCCTGGCCTTTGGGGTAATCTGTCTAGGGAAGTTGGAGCAGGGTCCCCAGGAAGAATATCATAAAGCGCTTTAAGAGCCCCTGTTTTAATAGAAAGAGAAGGGCGAAACCATTGCACCTCTCCCAAGAATCTCTGCCAATCATGAAGTGTTTTTAAATTTGAACAATCGATTTGGAGTCTTTGTGGCCGGAGGCCAGTTTGTTGAATTTGATGACCCAAATAAGTATAAGGGGGTCTCTTTTGGATCTTTTCAGGAGCCAAAATAAATCCGCGGGCCTCCAGAAGTTCCTGTAGCTCTGCAAAGGCTATGTAACATTGTCTTTCTTCGGCCGCGGCCAAAAGAATATCATCCATGTAGTGGATAATGTAAAGATCAGGGAACTTACGTCTGAGGGGATCTAAACAGGCAGCTACATAAATCTGGCATATAGTTGGACTATTAGCCATCCCTTGGGGGAGCATCACCCATTGGAAGCGAAGGGCAGGCTCCCTAAAGTTAATTGCAGGAAGGCTAAATGCAAACCGAGGACTATCTTGAGAATGCAAGGGAATAGAAAAGAAGCAATCCTTCAAGTCAATGACAATCAAATGCCAGTCTCTAGGAATGGCCACAGGCACGGGCAAGCCAGGCTGCAGAGCCCCCATAGGCTGCATGGTCGCATTCACGGCCCTCAAGTCTTGTAGTAACCTCCATTTCCCTGAAGATTTTTTTTATTACAAATATAGGGGTATTCCAAGGGGACGTGGAAGGAACCAAATGACCTGCCTCCAATTGTTCTTGAACTAGCTGGTGAGCCGCCCTTAGTTTCTCCGCTAGTAAGGGCCACTGTTCCACCCATACCGGATCATCTGATAGCCATGTGATGGGTATGGGGGCTGGCGGCGCAACAGTGACCCTCATCAAAAATGGCCAAAACCCTTCCTATCCCCTGGGGCCCTGGTCTCCAAAGGGAGGGATGCCACAGGGCAAACCTCTCCCTGTTCTAGTTCACCTAGTTCCCTCCCCAGGCTCCAGCCCCTCCCTTGCGTCATCTGGGGGCCCCTGCTTTTGGACTTGGGTGCCTGGGTGGTGAGGACCACTCCCATTTCTTGCATGAGGTCCCGTCCCCAGAGGTTAATAGGGAGGCCAGGCAAAACATATGGCTGGAAAAGCCCTGTGTGGCCTTCAGAGTCTTGCCACTTTAAGATTCTGAGGCTTTTTTGGGGCACAGCCTGTCCTATTCCCTGGAGGGTCACTGTTCCTTCCTCTTTCGGCCAGGCAGAGGGCCAGAATTTATCTGAGAGGACAGAGAAATCTGCCCCAGAATCTAAGACGCCCCTAAAGGGCTTGCCTTCTATCTTTAATGTAAGCTGGGGGCGGTTCTCCATAGTGGCTACCCAAAATGCTGCCGGGCCGGTACTTCCAAAACCTTGGTTGCCCCTTTTCTCTTTAATTTTTCTAGCCTCACAAGGAGCTGTAGGGAGAAGGAGTAACTGAGCAATCCGTTCTCCTGCAGGGATGGCAACAACCCCACTGCCCACTGATGTCATTATTTTAATCTCCCCCTCACTATCCTGGTCTATAACACCGGGGTGTACCTGGATGCCTCGAAGAATAGTACTGGACTGTCCCAAGAGTAGTCCAACCGTGCCTGGGGGCAATGGCCCATGCACCCCAGTAGGGAGGGCCTGGATCCCCATTTCCGGTGTTAGGATTGCCCGGGCAGAGGGAGCGAGGTCCAATCCTGCACTCCCGAGGTGGCTCTAAGGAGGTCTGAGATATGAAGGGGTTGCTCTGGGGAGAAAATGAGTCCTGCCACTGCCCAGAGCAGGGGTCATTGCCCCGTACACATTGGTTTTGGGGCCCTGGGGCGGGACCCTCCTCCCGTTTCCCTGATTATTATTAGCAGAAAGGAAATTTCCCTCCCTGTCAGTTTTAGAGTAGCAGTTATTGGCCCAATGATATCCCCTTCGACAACGGGGCATAAACCAGGTCTCTTGAGACCCGTAGTACTATTTTGAGGGCACTCTCTACGGAAGTGTCCCTCCCTACCGCAGCTAAAACATGTTTTTCTCCCTCCCAGAGTAGGTCTTTCTTTCCCCACTTGGGGCCGAATAGCAGCAGCTAACACTTGGCCCTGGATGAAGTTCCCATCAATGTCCCTACAGATCCGGATATAGTCATTTAGACTTTTATTGCGATAGGGGCGAAGGGCTTCCTTACAATACTTATTTGAGTTTTCAAATGCCATCTGCTTGATAACTGGCATCGCAGGCACAATGCCCCCAAATATTCTTTCTGCTACCTGACTGAGACGGTCTACGAAGTCTTGAAAAGGTTCGGAAGGTCCTTGAAGGATTTTGGACAGATGATCCCCTCCTTCCTTGGAAGGCAATGCTTTCCAAGCCCCTTGGGCCGCTGCTGCCACTTGGGCATAGACTGCGATGTCATATTGCATTTGTTGCTGAATGGTGGCATATTGACCACTCCCGGTAAGCATCTCCACATTTCTCTGGGGCTGTCCGGCCTGTGCATTCCTTTGGGCTGTCTAGCTGCATCTTTCCTGAAACTCACCTCTCCAAATCAAATAATCTCCCCCCGACAGAGCTGCTCTGCAAAGCTGCTGCCAATCGCCAGGTGTCAAATTAAGAGACGCAAAAGATTCCATTAAGGAAAGTGTAAAGGGAGCCTGTGCTCCATAATTTAAAGTTGCCTCTTTCAGTTGTTTTATATCTTTGAAACTTAAAGGGTCATGGCGCCGAATGACCTGTCGAGAATTGTTCAGGTCTGGAACTTCCATTACCGGGGCCACCACCGGGCAGCATTGGACCCCTCCTCTGGGTCTTCCCTCCAGGTCCGAGAAGGACTGGGTTATCTCATAGGAGGAGTCCCTTTTTTCAGAGTATGGGGAAGGGTTTCTCTCCCTGTCCTGTCTTTCCTTAATTAGAATCTTTCTTAGTTCTTTTTTAAGGGCCGCGATCTCAGCAAGTAACCGTTCCTTTTCAGACTGTGACGAGTCTGAGTCTGAGCTACTTCCATTTTCTAGGTCTGATAGAGAAGGATATAACTGATTCTGACCGGAGCCCTTTTTTGCGTTTTGCCCGGAGACCTCTACCCATTTTTTTGTTGTTACTAAGAGACTCCCCCTCATCCTCACTAACAATGGAGCCTCTAGTTTCAGTCACGGTCTCTTCATCATCACTTTCTGCCCCTGAACTCAAGGAGGCTTGAGTCTCAGTCTCTTGTAACTCTAAAAAAGCCTCTTTTGTGTCCTGAACTACCTGGCGGTGACGAACCTTATCTGTCAAAAGTGCTCCCCTCACTAATCTCCATAAGGAGAATGTCGTAGGGGGCAAGGACTCAGATCCCTCTTTTCGTAAAAGTCTATGAAGATCATGGCGAACCTCCTCCCAATCTGGAATATTTAAGCTTCTCCCAGTAATGAACCATGGACTGGCTCGTTCGATCGATTTTAGAAAGCCTTCTAGGGTTTTAGACTTGACTGCAGTCCCATGTTCTTTAAGTAACTTTTTTAGTTGATACTGTAATGATTCTAGCTTCCCGGAACTATTCCCCATAGTTTCTTAACCCCGTCCACTTACCTCGCTTTCACGATCTCGGTGGGACCTCCAATTGTCACGTCTGCTGCGCGGCCTGTGTCCGAGAACGTGCGGAGGGTGTCGGGTATTGAAAACACAGAGACTCGTTCAATGATATAAAGAAAACTTTAAACAGGCTCCAAAAAGGTTCAAGAAAAACTTCCTAAGAAAAAGCTCCCACCAGAGAAGCTTCTGCTCTCTCCTCTACCCTGGCTGGTTCTGCTCTGACCCAGAGGTGGATGTGTGTGGGTTTTTGAAGGTGCGGTTAGTCTCTGGACAAGGTCGAGGTCAGGGCGGTTTCCGTGGGAAGGCCTTTCCCAGGAACTTATTGTATCATTTTTAGTAAACATGTTTTTACTAAACATTGTCTTACAGCTGCCTACTCCCAGGCAGAAGGGGAAGTGGCCAGGAACTTATTGTATCGTTTTTAGTAAACATGTTTTTACTAAACATTGTCTTACAGCTGCCTACTCCCAGGCAGAAGGGGAAGTGGGTCTCTGCTCAAGGTCTGGTGTTCCCACACTTCTGGGGTGACTCCTTTCACTTAGTGATAGACATTTTAGCTCTGAAATTCTCAGGTTTCATCATCTGAAGTTTATATATTAGGAGATGAAGACACGAGGAATTTGATCCAGTTCAGATCTAGGAAGTAACCTGTCCTGGAATCAACCTCAGGCAATCTGGTTCTAGGATCTGTGCTCTTAGCTGTTGTTGTGTTGTATCTAATAAGCGATAAATTGAAGACGTACCTGGATGAACAGCATAGCTGGGGCAGCGACCAGGAAGTATAAGAAGCCATTTGCCTTCTTGGTTATTCTTATCATAGAAATCTGGGGCACACACCCCAGTGCCCATTTTCTAGGAAAGACACTGATGCTTTTATCTGCCTGTGACCTGATTCCTACTGGTGAATCCTTTAGCTGTAGAACAGAAAGATGATCTGTGACTGTCAATTGCTGGCACTTCCCAACTTGCATGGTTTTTGAGAAGTTCCCTGCAGTAGTGAAGTTTAAAAAGCAGTGACCTTAAAAACAATCTCCCTAGGTGCTAAAAATAGAATAGTGGAATCACCCATTGCTAGATGGTTCTTGCCTTAAAAAGATAGCTTCCTGGAATGATGGAACAAGGAGAAAATAGCTTCCACTGTTTGAAAAATACACAAGGCTGTTAGGAGTGGCTGATGCAGTCAGGTTTCCCCAGAAAAGCCCCAGGGGAAAGTGTGGAAGGTGTGCTGTGCCTCAGCCCAGACACGCCTAGTGAGAGACATGTTGCTTTCCTGGAGTTCTTGTGCAATGATTGTCACCACCAGCTTCCAGTGAGGTCCAGCTAGAGGCCAAGCCCCATAAGAAGGTCTGTAGGACCTATGGCCTCTGGTTGTTTGAATGAGATGTCTCCACAGTCTGGACATTTGAGTAGTTGCTCTCCAGGTGGTGGCTGTCAGGGGCACTTGGGAAGGCTTAGGAGGAAGTAAGTCACTAGGGGTGGACTTTAATTTTTTTAAGGACTCACATAAGCATTAATATCTCCTTTCTCTCTCTCCCCATCTCTCTCTCTCTGTGTCTCTCTCTGTCTCTGTCTGTCTGTCTCTCTCTGTGTCTCCTCTCTCCTCTCCCTTCTTCCCCTCTCTCTCCTCTGTCTGTTTCCTGTTTGCTGTTTGTGGTTGAAGAAGTGCATTCCCAGATGTTCCTGCTGCCATGCCTGGTTCTTGCTGCCACACTTTCTCACCATTATGGTGAGGGCCTCTTTCTCTTCCAAAGCCCTACACAGATCCTTCCTTCTGTAGGTGAGGGCCTCTTTCTCTTCCAAAGCCCTACACAGATCCTTCCTTCTGTAGGTTGCTTTAGTCATGGCTTTTTATCACAGCAGTAGAAACATAACTAGGACAGCCTCTCCACAAAGTAACAGCATGGCATGGTAAAACCTCAACTTAAATTTTGCCATAGGAAGCTATTGACATTGATTTTGTTGTGCCTTTGACTACTCATCTTGTATATTCATTATCCCAATCCTTTGAAGACCTGTTTCTCCTGGGAGCCCTGGCCCCCTTTGTTGGAGAATTATCTTTAGAAACCAATACCTACAAAGATAGCTTAATGGGTAAGACAGGTTACTGTTCTGAGTGATATGGTTCCCAACACCCACATAGTGATCCACAACCACCTGTAATTCTAGTTCTAGGGATCTGATGCCCTCTTCTGAGCCCCACAGATTCCTGCACATATGTGGTACACATGTATATATAATACACCTTATATACATATAATATATAAATATCACATATATGATGGGGGAAGTCCTTATGTCTCTCTCTGGTTAGTGAATAAAGCACTGTTGGCTGATAGGGAAGCAAGATAGGTGGGACTAGGAGTTGAAGAGGATTCTGGGAAACAGAGTCACAGAGTCACGATGTAGGACGCGGGAGAAGTAAGAGGTCTGGACCCTTTCTCTGGTAAGAGAAGATTACATGGAAACACTTAGATTAGCAGTTATGAGTTAATAATTAAGTCAGAGCTAGCTGATAAGAAATCAAAGCAATGGCCAACAGCTTCATAATTAATATAGTGTCTCCTGTGTTATTTGGGGGCTGAGACAACAGCAGGACACAAGCAGCTGGTGGGAAGACTACACGTTACACACACACACACACACATATACATGTGTGCGCGTGCGCATGCGCGCGCGCGTGTGTGTGTGTGTATGTGTGTACATAAATGAATTTTAAGGAAGAATAATAAAGGTCTAGTCTCTAATACAGCTTTTGCTTCCAGATTATGACCCTGGAGCCTATACCCTCTTAGTCGGAAATGGATAATTCCCATTTTAAACATGAGAATGGCGAGATTCCAGGAGTTTTTAGCCATTTTATAAAAACATCGGAGACAAGAATCTCACTATCTTGGGACAGTCCTCCCTCAACTTACTATGTCAAGAAGTAGTTCCACGTTCCTTCCTATGCTCAGTCCTCTGTATGCCTGTTCTTCTCCCAGCAGAGTCAGCTCCTTCTTCTGTGCCCCTACTGCAGTTTGTTAATGATACCAGAAGGCATGCATGGCAGCGCGGCATGCTTGAGTTAGCATAAGACTCTTCTGCCTTGTGCTGCAACCCTAGAACACCACCCAGGCACTCACCAAATGTCTGCTGACCTCTTTGCACGTGTGCAGGCATTTTTCTTGGAATGTGAAGAGTAAGGGGAGCCATGAGAAGTATGCCTATAGCATGCCTTGCCTCTTCCTGCTTCTAACCACGTCTCTTCCCATTTGGAGTTCTTGGAGACAAGGTCACAAGTGTCCTCAGACTCATCTAGGCAAGAGTCAAAACATGACTGCCTTTCTATCAACTTGGGTTTTGTTAGTATCTGGGACTCTTCACCCAACCTCTACTCTAGAAGTCAGATTTCAGGATGTCTGCTGTATTTAACATCGTCTTCCCTGTGAGTGAGTCAAGAGTCGAGTGATGTTGAAGTTGCCTTCTGCAACTGCGTATTGACAACTCCTATACAAACAGTCTTGCCAACCCAACCTGAAATAGCTGAATTATTAAAAAGAATATTCTATAGGACTTAAATCTCATGCCATTGTGCACACATAAGACAACAAAAATACATAAACGTAAGTGTGGAGAGAGAATGATGCAGAGGGGCTTCTTTTATAACTCCAAACCCTCTTTCTAAGGCTAAACTGGGCCAACCAAAGCTTAAAAGTGACAGTTTAGAGTTGGACAACTAGACTTTCTGTCTGGTTTTGTGATCAGGATTTATTTGAAGCTCCCTCACACTGTGCTGAGGTTCTGAGAAATCCCAGAGAACAAAGGACTCAGCTAACAGGGTCTGGCCTGTCAGTCATTACACCTGTTCCAGATTGGCGTAGCAGGGAGGCCAGGTTCATCTTCTGCTGGCAAAGGCTGTTCCACAGGAAATGTGTTTTCTAGTAACAATCTCCGCAGAAGTATATCTGTAGAAGAAATTCCCCCTTCTTTTTCCCCCTCTTTCCTCCTGCTACACTACCTCTCTCCTTCCTTCCTTCCTTCCTTCCTTCCTTCCTTCCTTCCTTCCTCTCTCCCTCTTTCCCTCCCTCCCTCTTTTCCTCCCTCCCTCTTTTCCTTCCCCCTCTCTTTCTTTGTCTCTTCCCTCCCTTTCTTCCTAGACTCAGAAAACTCAAAATTATGCCCATTTGTTACATTGGGTTAAATCTGACTTTTTGAAGACAGTAAATGAGATGTAATTGTTTTTGAGAGCTGGGTTCGTTATATAGGCCAAGCTGGTCTTGAACTCACAGAGATGCTTGATTCTGCTACTTGAGTGCTAGGATTAAAAGCATGTGACAGCCTGGTATAGATGAGTTGTAATTTAAGGTATTCAAGTAGAGTGACACAAATAAAAACTGAAAACATTAAAGGAAATATTGGTAAGAGGAGGTTTTTTTTCAAGGTTAGGGAGTAGACAGCAAACTCAACAAGCCGAGTGACTCCAAGGCTTCTGGTGTTTCTGATGACTTCCATTTATTTATTTATTATTGTGAAAGCATACACTTCCCCTCTACTAGTCTATTTAATTCCTTAATTTGCTTTCCCCACCAAAGAAAAGTAAACAAACATGCTGGTCCCACCTCAAATGATCAACCATATGAAATATTTACTTTTGTGAAGATGATGCTGGCAATGGCAATGATATTAAACAATGACAATAAAAAGTCAATTTAACAGAAGCCAGAATCATCTGGGAAGAGGGAACTTCAGTTGAGAGAATGTCTCTATCAGAATGGCCTGGACAGTAGTCCTGGGTTCTATAAGAAAGTGCGGGCTGAGTAAGCCATGGGGAGCAAGTCAGTTAGCAGCATCCCTCCATGGACTCTGGTTCAGTTCCTGTCTCCAGGTTCCTGCCCTGAGTTCCTTTATGCTGGGCTACAGGATACAAGGTGAAATAACCCTTCCCCCCAAGTTAGTTTTGGCCATGGTGTTTATCACAGCAATAGGAAGCCAACTAAGCCACTGTCTTAGGCAGCTGGGAGCTAGCATAATCATGTGCATTCTCAGAGAGGTTAACTAACCCGCCTAAAGCCACCTCTGCTCCTGAGTAGAAGGCTGGGATGGGTGCGAAGGCAGGGCGAGCAGCATGCTTTTACCACCTTCTCTGCAGCATCCCCAACGGCCTGCAAACACACACTGATGACAGCGGCAAGGACGGGAAAGGGAGGTGATCTCTGTGAGGAGGAAATGCCAAATACTCAAGTGTTCTCTCCCATTTTTAATGCTGTACGATGGAAGATGTATTCAGGCATAGAGATGCCCACTTGAAAAGAATGGGTTTATCTCCCATTTTTTTCTTACTTTCTAGCATAAATTTAGAGCAACATCATCAAGGATTTGTTAATTTGGGGGAAATATGCTGTTCTTTGCAAAACAAGTGTTTTAACTAGTCATAACTCTGACTTCAAGTTCCCTTCACTTTGCATTCTGTGAAACGGCTTTTCTTTCCAACTTCTGGTTTCAAAGTACATTAGAAGGATTCAAATAGCTCAGAAACATAGTCTGGCCATCTGTGAACCCTGCTGGCCCAGTGGGAGCCAGGCAACAGGTCGCACCTCAAGCTCCCATGCATTGCTCTCTGCTATCCATACTGTGCTCTTAAGGAATGGAGGCTTTGGAGAACCAGCCAGTGTGGTCTCTTTGTAGAAACATGCTCCTCTATGTTTGGTTTTTGATGTTTCTGGAATGAAAACTATTTGGGATTTTAACACAAAGCACGTCTCTGAATTTTACATTTAAGAATGGTGTGGGCAGAAAGCCATGTTGTAATGATATGTCCCATCAATCCTCCTTTACAAAAGGGAGTGTGCTTATCTACAGTGAACTATTCTCTCCACTGTCTGCTTAGGGGCCTATTTTAATAATCTGCCATTTTCTACTTAACATAAAAGTATATTATTCCTTGTCACCAAATGTTTAAGGCATACTTCCTGTATTGATCATTGTTATTTTTTTTGTCACCTTGACACAAGTTAGGGTCATCTAGGAAGAGGGAACATTAACTGAGGAATTGCTTCCATCTGATTGGCCTGTAGGCAAGTCTGTAGGACATTTTCTTAATTAGTTATCAATGTGGGAGGGTCTAGACTACTATGGGCAGTGTCAGCCCTGTCTGAGCAGGTAGTTCTGGGCTGCTTGAAGATTCAAGCTGAGCAAGCTGGTATGCGACACTCCTGCATGGACTCTGCATCCTTCCTTCCAGACTTCTGCTTTGAGTCCCTGCCCTGGCTTCCCTCAGTGACAGTACGATTGGCCATATAAGCCAAATGAGACCCTTTCAATTCATAGGTACTTTTTTATTTTCATGGTGTTTTATCACAGGAATAGAAAGCAAACTAGAACATACCCTTTTGGTCATTAGCTTGGCCCTTAGGAAGCTCATCGTCTGTTACAGAAGGTATAGAACAAAGAGTAGTTTAATTTTCTTCACTGACACATGCTTTACCCTATATAAATAAATAACAGATAAATTGGTACTTTAGGATCTTTATAAAAGTCATGGCCCCCATCTTCATCTGGGCTAGTTAATAGTTGATTTCACTCTTTTATGCCATACTTGTATAAATGAATTTATCCCCCATCAAACCTACAAAATACAAGCTACTTATCACAGGGGTCTGCATAACAGAATATAAAGGTACATGCTCAAGACACTGGACTAATTGGTCATGAATCCTATATTGTTCATCTGCACGGACATCATTAGACTGCCCATAATCTTGTCTCCTGTACTCTTGTTAGCAAATATAATTAAGCACACATTAAACACAGATAAACACACCACATGTCTGCCTTCAGAGAAGTTACAAGCTCTAAGTTCAAAAGTAAACACTGTTTAATTGTTTTCACGTTAGGGAATGGAAAGTGTTTTAATTTGGTTGTTAAAATAATCTCAGTCTAACAGAGAAATATTAGGGACAAGCACTCTTTACTCACTCCCTCGTTTATTCCATGCACTTATCCCTTACCTGTGTTAGGCCAGGGACTCTATAGGCACCACCAATAGGAACACAGACAGTTGCAGGTAACCCTGAAGCATAGTGTGACATCCACAGATTACATGTGCTGCACTGCACAGTGTCGGAAGCCTGTCCCGGGGCTTGGCATTTAATCAAGGCTCGGGAAGAGAACCAAACTGCTGCTGAACCCAGAAGTTTGCACAGTGTATAAGGGTGAGCAGAAGGAAGGGGGGCAGGGAGGAGCGGGCTAGGTGGAAATCACCCGACAAGACAGCAGAGGAGGCTTTGGATCTGTGCCTGAGTGCAGCATGGCCTCCTAGGAGGAAGAGGTTTGTGAAAGGGAGCTCCTGTTTGCTCCCCGTTTGTGTGTGAGAAAGCTGCCTGGGCTCTGTGTTGTTTTCTTTGCACAAACTTCCTCCTACATCATCCTGCAGTCTCGTTGCAGTAGTTTTAAGTTCTTGATTGTAACCTTTCCAAACGGGTCAGAAGTCCTATAGCAGGAAGAAAAGCTTACACAGTCCAGGAACTTTGTACCTCAGATCAGAGAAAAAACTCAGAATAGAACTGACAAACTGGCAGAGTTCCTGGTGCTGAAATCAGTGTGATTTTGTCAAACTTTAAAAAAAAGAAGAAGAAAGAAATTATGTAACTTGGCTTTGAGAAATACTTTTTAATCCTTTTCGGGTGTCAGGCCTCCCTTCTCTGCCTAGTGCAAGGAAATGTCAGCATTTAAAGTCAACCCAGAATAGGCCTCCCTCCTCGGGCCTGGTAAAATTTTCTTATTGATCCGGGTTCTTTTGGTGAATCTGGATTTGGCAATAGAATGATTCCAGCTAGCAGCTGATAGTGGGAGAAACCTCAGTGTCGTTGGCCTCAGCACGTACTGTGCATGGAATTGTACAGTTGCTGTAGACTTAACTGGGACAATGAAATTAGCTTCAATGATGTGTTTTATGTAACCAGAGTGTATCCACAGCATTATCCTTTCAAGTGGAGTCCACACATTCTTGTCATGGTAAGTCTTTGAAAGATGACATGCATTTTCATACTTGTAACACACTTAGTAGACACATGTCCATTATGAGAGAGCTATATGGGTTAGTAGCTGTTTTAGGGGACAGCTTGGGCCTACAGTTTACATGAAGACCTCTGGGATAGCTAGGGGAATGAGGCTGGGAATACTCTTTTTCCTTTGGGTGACTTGCCCCTTTCTCCTAAATATAAGTTGGTTACGGAGTCATACAAACCAGGGTGAGAGAAAGGCCACAATCAGGCTGGTGTTTGCACAGCAGGCGCCAGGCTCTCCAAAGTGGGACCATGGCAGTTGTCAGAACCAACTAATGCCATCATGTACTTCCTATGCATGCTGGAATGGAAACATGTCATCAAAGAGAAAAAGAAAACCTCATTTAATACAATTTTAGCTTTAGTTGGAGAAGCATTTAAAAAGACTAGTGACTGAGTTCTGGGATACGAGAAGACATTCAGTAGAAATCAAAGAGGCAAGAACAGGGGAATTGGAAAAGACTTTGGGGGAAAAATATATGCTTGGAGACTGAGACCCACAAGACTTAAGGGACTGATTCAATCACTCAGCAGGACAGCCATAGCCCAGGTTCTAAAATATTGTCCTCTCAAATCCTAATCCTCGATCAGATGCCTTGGGCCAATATAACAATGCTAAAAACCATCAAAAGTAACACAGTGCTGGAAATCCAGACACCTGATTTTAGGCCTGCATCTGTCTAATTAGAGTAGAGGCCTGAACACTATCTTCCTAGACACCATCTTCCTAAGGTCGTCTGTCCAACAAGAAGCGGCCTGCTGACATAGTTTTGTTTGAGTGGATAAGGGTGCTGGTGGGTGTGGGCTTTCTTCCTCACAGATGCTTGCTTATCCTGAGCAGCCCACTAGGGCAGTTACTTTGTGCTAATTATGGAGAAGAGAGACAGACAGAGAAGGAAGAGTCAGGGAAGCTGTGTAGAGAAAGTGAAACCCTCTGGGCTAACACTTGGCTGCATGAGCCCAAATAGAACTGCCTTGGAAAGACAGAGGCTGAGACATGGCAGATGTAGGCTCCTCCCACCACCTCTGTTAGGCTCCTCCCATCACTGTGTTTGGCTGGATTTGCCTATTCGAGGAGTCCACTTCAACCTTAAGAGCTGGGCATAGGGTTTCCTGGACATGGCCTTGCAGCATCACGGATAAAAAGATTCCTTATTTGGAGTGACTTCTACAGGTGGGGAGGGTGTGGTATGTATAGGCAGGTTGATTTAATTACCAGCCCCTGAACTGATTTATTTTCAACAGCAACAACAAAGTCTTAGGAACCAGTGACAGGAGTCACGTGATGGCCCCTCCATGTGAGAGATAGAGAGGAGGAGGCAAAATGCTCCTATTTCTCATCATGGCTTCCAGCCAGACACCAAAGCAGGAGTCTGTGAAACACAAGGTCTCCCAGGCTTTTATTTCTCTTTGTTATTATTTCTGAAACAAGACCTGGGCAGAATCAGTTTGGCTCAGAAAGACTATTACTTTAATTTTCTATACAAAATAGTCAGGATGCCTGAGTTAGAAGAGAAGACAGCAAATATCATCTAGGCATAAATTAAGTGAACACATTAAATGAAGCAAAGGACATCTGTATTAGCAAACTCCAGGCATGAGACAAAATACGTCCTTTGGCACAAACTCTTTGGATTGAAAAACAAAATAAAAACAAAAACCAGGAACACAAATGGTGATATAATGTCCATGTAAACAAACTCTCCTTAGAAAAATCAGTGCTATATTGATCAAGGAGAATTAATTTTATTTTGATGCAAATGGATTTTGAAAGCTCTTAATTAGGCTTTTTTCTAAAATAAGTGATTTTTGATAAAAATTTAATTTATATTCTTCTCTTCTTAAGTAACTGACATACTTTTTCTTTCCAGATGGGGAAGCCAGGCGGCCTAGCAGTGGTGAAGGATTATTTTAAGAGTGTGTTTCCCACTGGCTTTACCAGGTGTGAGAAGAACAGCATAAGAGTCCAAGGAAGCTGGTGACATTTGTATGAGTGAGTTCCCTATGTGTTTCAGGGTCTGGTGGACTGCGACATCACTGTGATCTCTCAGCCTTTGGCCGGTGCGTGTGAAATGCGGCGTCTACTGTGCCCAGGTGCTCTTTGTGGTTACTTTATTATGAAAAAGAAAGTAAACATATTTTCATCCCCCATTTTAACACGTTGCTAATCTCACACCATCCTAAACACATCATTTATGATCTGTATCCTTTGGCCACCATATGGTCCCTTTCTTGGGGACCTATTCTGAATTTATGCTCTGCTCTCCAAGTCAAAATTGGCCTTCCATGTGTTACATTCTCTTCTGAGGTTGTATGACAAGAACTGGTTCCATCTATGGCTTTCCAGAACCAGAAAGAGTGTCTTAGCCCTTGTAGTTCAGTGGCCTCATTTTCTATACATGAGAACTCAATTAAAAAATGTTTAGTTCAATAATCATTTAATTAGAACCTGCTTTGGATCAGAAGGTGTGCTGGTACCTGGGTTGCCCACATCATTATGAAACAATTCTTACTATGATTGTTTTGTGAAACTGTACTCATACATTGGTAACTGGGGATATTTTAAGTACAAATATAGATATGTGTTTAGGGTATTAGGATGCCCAGAAAAGGTCATGACTCAAGAGACAGTTTCTTGGAGATGCCATCAGGCCAAGCTCTAAAGGGTGAGATAGAAATAGCAGCATCAATGCTGCTTGAAGCCAGTGTGGTACACACACCTTTAATCCCAGTACTGGGAGGCAGTCAGGTGGATCCTTGTGCATTGGAGACCAGCCTGGTTTATATAGTGAGTTCCAGGACAGCCAGGGATACATAGTGAGACGTGTTTCAAAATTAATAAAATACTGAATGAGCCAAGGCAAAGGCTGTGTTAGGGAAAGGCATGAGGAAAGCCCTAACTGGCAGGCTCAGCAGGTATGTGCGGAGTATGAGCTACATCTTGCTCAGGGACTCTGTGTTGCTAGGACAAATGTGAGTCCAGGATGAGAGAGTTGCAAAAGCACTCAGAGGGCCTTGCATGGCTATGGGAGTGGTGGCTGTGGGAAAAGCAGCTGGGTGTGATGAGGAGTTTCAATCTGAGCTTTGGCTACATTTGCATTTTAGCTAGAGTGCCTTGGGAGCTCTGTTGAAAACAGATCTGAGAATAGACCAGAGGAGAATAGTAAGTAGTCTCTTCCTTCTGTTCCCAGAGGTCCATTGGTTTCATACCGTGATGCCTCCACGACCCAATTGGAAGCAGATGAAGTAGTGACCCTAAGTGACTCTCTTGGCTTCACGGGCATCTGTTGTTTCTGCCAAGTGGACATCCATTCTTTCATCTAATGGTGATTATGTCTGTTTTCCTTTTGGGGAGCCATTCCTATTACTCTTTTGATTTGAGCATTCAGGGAAGGCAACTTCTTTGCCCAGACCTCAAGGGCTTGCAACCACTTTAGACCTTGTGAATTTGTGCCTTCCATCCTTTCCAGGGATGTTCTGTGGTGGGCATGTGATGCAGGCCAGGATGGTGATACCAAGTTCTGTCTGTTCTAGATGTTTGTTATGTACAACCTTTTTAGTCCATACCAGTTTTATCAGCCATATCCTTGCGGAAAAGTTCTCGTGAATCCATCAAGAGGTGATTCTGAATTTTCCAGTGCCACAGGTAGAGGAGATTGCAAGTGCCATGGCAGCTGTGTGAGCCATGCCGTTTGGGGAGTTACTGCTCATGGATGAGTGTTTTCTACTTTGGTTAGCCTTCAAGTCCCGCCCTGACCTTCAGATCCAATGGACTATGGCAACATAAACTCATTAGAAGATTAATTATGCATAGAAGATTAGCTCACTCATTAGATTACAAAACATATAAGCCTTAGGTTTAAAGGAACTCGAAAGCCCATCCTGCTTCTGGGACCCTGTCTTTCTTGTTGTCTGAGTCCCAGGCCACTCAATAATTACCCATACAACCTCTCAGGTCCCTCTTATGCTAGAGTTTAGAACCCCAAGAAGCACGGCGACTGTCCAAGAGAAAACTGGTCAGCCGTGTCGGATTTTCCTGTTCAGATCACCCCAGGCCATACTTATGCTGAACAAGGGTGTTTGATGATGTGAAGACTCATAGCGACAGAGTAGTACCAGGCCAGACCTAGAGGACCATAAAAGAAGCCATCTTCCTTCCACCCACCAGCTGCTAATGGGTTTACTGGAAAAATTTTGAAAACTCACTAAGGCAAGAAGAAAAATAAAGAAAGATGTTAACGGTTTTGTTGTACTGACTTACGGGCTTCTAGTCCATGCAAATGCATGCAGACACACATACCTACATTGCGTAACCACATAGAGAACCCAGGGCACTGGAGTCTATCACTCTTGCTTTATCCCTGGCTTTTTCCACTGCACATATGCATAGCTTTCTTAAGTAGGCTGGAATAACCTCCAAACAGTTCCAAGATGCCCTTATCTGACTCCCAAGTTTTTAAATGCATGCCAGCCGCCTGAGAGCAGTATTCTGTTGGCCACTGTTCCAGGGAACATCTGCCGGCTGGGCTGCCTCTTTCTCCCCTTTGGCAGCGGTCAAGTGATCCATTGACCCAAGGAAAAGTACCAGGCCAAGGTCATGGACAAGCCCAGGGATGGAAGGACGAGGAAGTGCTTTCACTTGTAGAACACAGCAATACTGCCTGTTTTGCTGTTGATGATTCAAACAGGGTTCTGGTCTCGGTGTAATTGCAAAATCCATCAACCTAAGTGATTGGACACTTGTATCTTATGTCCTGCTAGACTGCAGGCTCCATGGGAGTAGGGACATGTCTAGGCTATGCACTGGGTGAATACTGTATCAGTTAATAAATGACAGAGTGTTGTCATTATTGTTACTTGGGAGAGGAAAGAATGTATTACAGAGAGGAACCAGCTTCGCTGTGTCTGGCATCTTTTTGCCTGCTACCAGCTCAGGAGGACTCCAGCTCTCCCTGACCCCTCTGTAGAGCAAAACCCCAGGAAAGTTTCCATACTTCTTTGTCATGTGTCTGTCTTCAGTTTCTCTGCCAGAGTCAGGAGGTAGAGGGAAGAGGAGTCAGGGACACAGCTTTCTTTTCTAAAAGACACAGCTGTGGATCCCTGGGCAGATGCCCAGAAAGGCAATGCCTTGTAGAGCAAGTGCAGGTTTCATGCTTCTGTGACAAAGCTGGGCCCTGCTTACACAAGTGACCGGCTCAGCCTCTCTTTCCCCGGCTTGGTTAGGCTCAGTCTATGCAACAGGTCAAGAGGAAACTGCAGGAGTAAAGTGTGTTTGCACGCTGTCTGCTTGGGGGCTCTACTTTCCAGACCTTCCTCTTGGATGCTTTCTCTGTGACAGTATTAGCCCTTCACAGTGCAGGCCTCAGAGGATTTCCCACCGGGAGTTTAGAGGATGGTCCAACAGTTGCCTGGGTTGTGTTTTAGTCCCTTGATGCTTAATAGCAGCTTGAATGCATTTCTGAAGCATCCCCACCTAGTTACTGAGAACGATGGCCCTTCCCATAGCTACTAAACTTCTCTCTTGGCTTCACACAGTCACTTTTAGGCTCAGAGAGCACAGATGACTCTTCTGTTGGAAAGGAAAACCCAAGGACTTTACCAAACAAGTTCAAGGTCCTTCTGGCCCAGGCTTCCTCTTCCATGTCCCCTATCAGCAGGTTGCTACGTAGGAATTCTCTGTTTTGACACATGTCATCTCCTGACCTCCACGACATCATTTAGTTGTAGTCTTGGGATAGTGCTGATCCTCCCTTTCCAGCTACATATTCTTCCTTCCCATGATGGAGCGCCCCCCTCCACCCCATTCCTCTGGGAACAGCCCAGGTCCCTTGTCTCTAAATCTTCCCAGTTATCTTAAACAGAGTCAGCAGCCTTCCCTCCCTCTATCCCTGCTGGTATGACTTCTTGGCAGCACTTAGCCCTCTCTCATCTTTGGTCTCTGTACTCCCCACCTGATTTTTCCTACTGTCTTGTCAGGGCATCCTTTTCTGTCCAGGCACTCAATGCGGGCATATTTCTGCAAAGATGGCCTCAGGCACCCTCTTCTCATTTTCAAGTGACTCACAAACTTGTACTCCCATCCCAGCTCATTCCTCCAAAGACTTCTGTGCCACTCTTGGGTCCTTAGCTGGGTCTCACCCCTAGTATCTCTCCCTATCATTGCCATCCACTGAGGCATGAAACCCAGAGCTCAAAGCGTGGTCGGGGTCTCTGTTACAGATTCTGCCTCTCACATATGTGTGTCACACTGTGTTAGGTCTCTGTGTACATAAGACCTCTCTTTCTAAATATATCACTTTGTCCTGGGAAGCTGAGACGGTTTGTCACACAGCACGCCGTGGCTTTAGCTTTAGCACAGCGTCACAGTGTCACAGGGCTATACCACCTGGGGTATATACAGCGGGCAGGCACTCAGAAAGTAAAAATGGACTCTGTGATTTTTTAGCATTCCTAATGCCACATGTTTGATCTAGACAAATGGAGGCGATGCCACGGTCCTCGCCTGCTTTCAGTGCCCTGAATGTAGCCAACAGAGAGTCCTTGGACTTTCAAAACCTCAGATGCACGTACAATGATGGGATTGACTTCACAACAGTAGTTTTGTTCCTTAAACAGGAGTTGGGACAGGAAAGAAATATTTCTTCATTTTCACCCTCAAGCTAAGTCATGGTGCAACACAGTTGGTCATCGGCATGGAATAAGGCTGAGTCCATTCTGTCACTGTGCGGAGGGTTACATAAGGTGAGTGCTGCGAAGGAAATAAGAAGCTAGCCACAGGCACGGGAAGAGGGCTCATGCATGACATTTGATGAGCAAGTATAGATGTTTTTAATATAAAAAAACATCAGATGGAGAGATGTGAATTTTACACATAATTATGAGAGATTTTCTAAAAAGTGTGTGCGGAAGGGTGCCTTTCATTTTTAAAGTTCAGGAAGTAGGGGAGGATGTAACTAGTCCAATTCTTGACATAATTTTCTGTACAACAAACCAGATGGATGTATTTTTGAGTGTCCTGGAGTAGGGCATTCAACATCTTAGAGAGCATCATCATGGGGAAGCTTTCACAATGCTTGAGCATGAGTTCTCCTGTGTACTTGACATTCCCTGCCCCCACTCTGTTCTGGAGTGTAGCTGGCTGAATTTGAGGACTTTCCCATGGAGGATGTCTGAGACAGCTCTTGGTCTCCCAGAATCCTGTTTGCGGTTCATTTATTCACCAGAAATCTCCTTAGGTGCTAAAATTATTAAAACTTATAATTAGAAAATTATTAACTTAGGTGCTAAAAAATTAAAGACATCATGACATTGCTAGAGCCCTTGCCTCATATGACCAATGCTTCCACAATGTCTAGCAACTATAAGGAAGTCAGTGGATATTAATTTAATGAATGGTGGATATTAATTTAATGGATGAACAGTAGAGGCTATCATTTTTCACTAGTGATGCTTAATCTGGTGGGGAGAAAATATAGGACATAGAGAGATATGACTGACAGGGAAAGGATAATAAATACACTAGAAAACAGCAGAAAATATCAACAGGAAATTAAAAGAAAAAGGCAACTGAAATCATCCCTCAATCTCACACGTCATTAAGGACACACAAATTAAAGTGACGGTGCCATTTCACACTGAGGTGACAGGCAGAGCTGAAGCGTCTAACAGTGCCAAAGACTGATGAGGATCTGGAGGGCTGGGACACTAATGCAGTGCTGTGGGTGGATAATTGACAAGCCATTTTGAAGAGCCATTTGGCAATGGTTTGTAAAATTCGAAAGCACAGGACATTTGACTCAGCAGGTATTATCTCTGGACTCACGCTTCAGAGAAATGATTTGAGGTGTGCAGACGTGGGTCCTGCACAAACTTATTGCAGCATTAAAAAAATGTGTGTGTGTGTGTGTGTGTGTGTGTGTGTGTGTGTGTGTGAAGGCTGGAGGTTGCCATCAGGTGGCTTCCTCTATCACTCCCAATGTTATCTTTTGAAACAGGATCTCTTACTGAACCAGGAGCTCATCAGTTCACCTCAACTAGCTGGCCAATGAGATTTGGGGATTCAATTTTCTTTCCTGACCCCCAAATCTCCGGATTTATAGATGTATGCCATTGAGCCTAGCTTTCATGTGGGGCCTGAGAATCTGAACTCAGGTCCTTATATTCAAGTATCAAGCATTTTACAGACTGTGGCATCTCCCCAGATGTACAGCATTGTTTAATAGCAAGGAAATCTGACTAATACAAACTGTCATTTCTGGGAGAACTGATAAACAAACTGGGCTGCAATAGTCAAAGAAACACCACATTTAAGCATGCATAAATTTCAAATACCATAATTTGATTTTTTAAAAATCTCAAGTTGAAGAAGGTTATACTACTATTGGGGCAAAATATGTAAGAAAGCAAGCCGAGTAAGTCGTGGAGAACAGGCCAGGAAGCAGCACTCCGTGGTTTCTACTGCAGCTCCTGACTCCACGTCCCTGCTGCAACTCCTGCCCTGGCCTCTCTGGATGCCGGGCTGTAACCTCTAATATGCAATGCGTCCTTTCCTCCTCAAGCTGCTTTTCATCATGATTTTTATCGCAGCAAGATAGAAGCCAACTAATAGAGCACATTACTGGGGACTGATTTTAGTTATCTTCCTGTGGCCACTGTAAGTTTGGGGGCAGTTTTCATTATTGGTCTCATCATCAGCCCTAGAGAGAAAAAGGTTAGGGCAAGGCTTTTCTTGCAATAGAGGGTACCTGAGGGCTGGCTTCTTTGTACCTGCATCTGGAGCCTCTGAGAATTTGCTTTAGTATAACAATTTGAGGAAATTGTGTACTTTAATTCTTGAAGAGTGCACTACACCTTTTCTTCCGTGAAAGCCCACAGCTGAGTGATATGTTTCCAATCACAAGAGCCCTCACATTTTACTTTTAATTAACTAAAATGATCTGGCATTTTATTTTTTTTATATAAAAGCTTTGAGAAGTAGTCATTGTTCTTTGTTGTTGTCATAGTGTTTAGGGAGAACAAATAGGCGGAGGAGTTACCATATAATCCATAGAATTCAATAGAATCCCGCTCCTGACAACATCCCCACATTAATAAAGCCCATTAAGAGATATGGTGACTAACATGGAGTTCATCTACAGAAATATTTAAATATATCCCATGTTGCTGACTGTCCACTTGGGACTAGGAAGATTTTAGAATTATAGGGAAAGATAGAAGAGATTTCTTGGAAGCAAATAAAACAACCTATTAGGTCAAAATGATCTTACTGGGAGTCCCTGTGGGGTTTGCATTAAGCATGGCTATATAGCAAATACAGATTGAAGCAATTAGCCACTTCCAACTTTATGCAAGCAGTAGCAATGGGAAGTATGCCAAGAGGGATGATTAAGGATTAAACAACACCATGGGAACCTGATCAGGAGCTCCCAGAGTCTACTGCCAGCACATGGTATTTCTACATCACCACCTCCTTGATTGTGAAAGGCGGGGGAAGGGGGTACTTTTCTGAGACCCCACCCCTTAACTCCACATACAGCTTAAGGGAAAGTTGAGGAAGAGAAGGATTCTGTCTCTACCAGCTTCTACCAGGGAACCTAGCCAAGAGAGGCAGGAAGAAGCATGCTCATTTCCAACCTTTCTGGCAAGCTCAAGCAGGAGTTGGAGCCACTGCCAATTCTATTTTTTAATACGGCTTTAAAAAGGGTAGTGTCTCTACATGCAGAGGGAAGCTCACAGAGGGCTGTGTTAGTTTAAGTAGTTTTTTAATTAAAAAAAAAGCCTTAAACTTTGCCTGGCTGTCCAGATCTTTACAGGTGGTAGATACAAATTAGGGTGAGAAATTAGAGAAACCCTTTCTTTGGTAGTGATGGTTGTGCTACCCAGTGCCACCTCTGTTACCTCTGGGAAAAGATTAGAAGTGTAGTTGAATGATCCTGCTAGGGGGTGATAGCTTGAAAATTGGATAACTATTAGGAGAGAACAAGAGCCAGTGAGATGTATGAGTGAGGAAAGCTAACCAGAATAAAGGTAATGCCTCCTGCATCATTGGAAGAGATGAGAACAAATGGACAATGAGCAAAAAGGCTAATTCTTGTGCTTCCTGAGGGCAGGGATTGTGGTTGTTTGTTATAGTCCTGTACAACCCATGCTGGGCATTATGGCATTACAACTATTTTTTTATTAAAATATAATTATATCATTTTCCCCTACTCCTTTCAACCCCTCCAGTATACCTCCCTCAATCTTGCTCAAATTCATGGTCTCTTTTTAAAAACAAAACAATACATATGTATATATATAATATAATTATTTTATATATTTAACTATATAACTTAAATATATATGCCTAAATATATAAGTACAACCTGCTCCATTTTTTTAGTGTTACTTGTAGGTATATAATTTCAAGGCTGGTCACTTGGTATTGGGTAAACAGTTAGGTGGTTCATCTCTAAGGAAGACTATTTCCCTGGCTCTCAGCATTCCTGAGTTGCCTGTAGTTCTTCGACTAGTGGTGGGGCCCCATGAAATTTACCCTTTCCACATTAGCATCTCTATTCACTTAGCACTTATTCAGGTCTCCATTGGGCAGCCATATTGTTGAGGCATCGTGGGTGAAGCTTCCCTGCCATTATAAGGAGACGGGATCTCACAGTAGCTTTCCTAGTCCTTTGGCTCATACAATATTTCTGTCCCCTCTACTGTGATGCTTCCTGAGCCTGTAACCATTTTTCTTTTCAAAGACCCAGACTGTTTAAACTTGCCTTAGGTCACCAGCTTAGGATATCTGAGTCCAGTCCAGTGTGCGCCAAGTTTTAATGCTGCTGCAAGAGTGTCCAGTCAACTGATCTAGACTATTTCTTTGATAGATGGAGACAGGAGAGAACAAAGGAAGAGTGAGAGATTCGGCCTTTCAGAGGCATCTCACTTCGCTATCTACTAAGTGCTCACCCACCCGTTTGTGTGCATAGCTGGACTCATCTGTAACCCTCCTGGAGGGGAAGATACTCCAGAGAGACAAGTTGTGCCCCTCCCTTTGGCTATCAAACAATTGAAACGAGTGTCCTCGGGAACCTCATGCTGGGAGAAGGAAAGGACTGAAGAAGCCTTGTGCCAGCCAGAGTAAGAAGAACTTGTCTCCTGGAAAGAGATCGCCATAGTTCTGACAAGTAGTCAGGCCGCCTTGCAGGACAGACTGGAGCCTAGACAGTGACAGGACGGACCACACCTTGACCAGGACTACTTTGTTATGACTGCCTCTTGCCCTCATTTAAACCAATGCCTGGGGACAGTTCTCCAAAGATGAACTCAGGAGGTCCCTGTACCTGTTTGTTTCTCTTCCCAGTGTGCCCACACTGAATCCATCTCCTTCCTAGACTTTTCCCTATCATTAGCCCTCTAATTGGCCATGATTGCTTGGTAGGGTTCCCAGGGCCCAGACTTTGACACTTATAACTCCAAAATCACTGTCACTGAACGCTTTACTATGTGTCACGTTTATTTTTTTTAAATCCCAGTTGATCTTTACTTTAACCTACAAGATGGATACCCTTACTCCATTTCATGGATGAAGAAACAGATTGAAAGCCCACAGAGTTGATTAGTGACAGAGCTGAGATTGGACCTTGAATTCTTCAGACTCCAGATCTGCTTCTTTATTGCTTGTCCTGCTGCCTGAGGAGGCCTTTCTAGTTTAAGTCTGGCCTCTTGCCTCCAGTCTGTGAATATTTGCCAGATTCATGGCTTCCTAAAATACTAAAAAAATAACATTTGCTTTTTCAATAAAAAATTTGTACTCAAATGAAATACTCGTTTGCTTAGGGCTGCATATAACAACCTTCTTTATTCTTTTTTTTTTAACTGGAAATAATCTAGGTCAGAAAACAATCAAAACAGATGAGCCAAGCAAACCCACTCCCTTCTGTCTATGATGCTGGGTTCCACATCTATGCAGAGCAATGGTTTCCCTACTTTCCTCTTCCTCTAGCTGTAGGACTTGGGAGCTGCATCTCAACACACATGTTCTTTTTAATTCGTCTAAGCATTGCATAGACACCACTGTGTGGGTACATTGGAGCGTATTTATAGGGTCCTTAATGGATAGGCAATTTTCTTGCTTCTGGTCATGCGCCGTAACAGACCATGCTTCACTTAGCATCTTTGTACCTATACTTTTATGGAATAGTTTCACTTGAAGTCAAGTTTATGGAGTGAAAATTGGTTCAAAGTATATGGGGGTCCATTTTGAGGGCCCTACAGATCCTAATTATGCTCTGTTGACTACTGATCATATGGTGTATGATGAACAAGAGGATGTGAAATACTTTGGTCCCAGTCTCAGCTCTGCAACTCTTGGCCTGGACGACTTTGGGTGAATTACCTGACCTTTCAAGAACAGAATTTGCCACCATTTAAATGGAACAGTAGTAATGCTCCACTGAACTAGGTGTATGCTAGATAGTGGTGGTTGAAGTTCAAGACTCAAGTGGTGTTACAGCAAAGAACTATTTAGAGGAAGATGGGCATACCCATAGTAATTTATTGAGCCATGATTTCCCCCAGGAACATGGCACACAGCTTATTCTCCAACCATGTCTTCACAAGGGGATGCATGGGTTAGTAAGAAGATATTTGGAGAGGTGGTCGGATGAGCAGAGCTGGGCCACAGAGTGGTGAGGAGAGGACGCGTGTGGGGTAGTAGCATAGTGTGTGGCCTTCACAGGGTGTGGCTGCAGTGGTGAGGTGAACCCCTCTGATGAAATTTCCTTACGATTTCATTTCTATGAAAGGAAGACTGGGAACAGAGCGTCATGTGATTCTGGAGATCTGTTACATTGTTTAGTCCAGATTAACAGAGACTGAGGGAGGAAGATGCATATTTATTTATTTATTTTAGACAAGGGACCAAATGATGCTGAGAAAGGAAGCTGTAAGGAGAATGAAAAATCAGCCTTCCGTGTGAGAAAAGCCAAAACAAAGGGGTGGAGCTAATTAGGGAGCATGACCTTGGCTGTGAGCAACAGACCAGAGCTGACAGGGAAATTCTTTCCCAGAAAGTTAAGTGCAATGTTTGAGTGGGGGCTAGATTGGCTTTCCAGTGAGCGGACAGGTTCCTACTGACTCAGCGCTCTTGCTCTTCCTGTATTATTTCATTTAATCCATCCACTGCTGCATGGAATAGGTGGGGTTATTGTCCCTATTTAACCAGTGAGAAAACAGAGGCAACAAGAGGTTATATGGTTTCCCTGGGGGTCCGTTTTCTCACCTACTGCATCTAATAGGATGAGCTGGTGGAGTTTCTTCCATGGAGAGTGCAGTCAAGGTAACAGAGACTTGGACCTGTATCCTGTCTCTGCAACCATCCCACCAGATGGGAAAGCTTGGAGAATATCTTCCTAGCTCCAAGCCTGTGTGTTGTCTGTAAAATGGAATAGGAGTAGTAGCCAACATATGGTCATCACTGTCCAGCCCCAGCACAGAGGCTGGCCCATGTCAGTGCTTGAGAAGTACATTAAGAACCAAAAATACATACATATACACACACATTTTAAACTGGTGTCAAACTCACAAATTAGGCCCTTTATGTTGTGATCATAAATATTTATAGAGTAACGAATATCAAAGTGTCTCCTATGCAGACAGTGAATAAATATGGCAGAGCCATGTGCCATTAGTTCCATCAAAGCCAATACCACTACTGTAGAATCATTTCTACTAGTAACCCACTGGACTTCATCTCACTTCAGATTTATTTCTCAGCCTCCAAAACAATACAGAGAACTCCTGGAGGAAGGATTCAGCAGTAACTAAGAACCAAGGACTGTGATGGTTAGAGAGGCAGACTTGAATGCGAATTGTGATTCAGGCCTGCTGCAAACAGGAGGCAGAGGGGTCTGGGGACCCCCCTCTAGGTCTTCTTGGCATTTTCCATTTCTCCCACCTAAAACCACTATCTGTGGTGCCAGATTCATCCCTGCCATAGTTTACTTTCTGTTGCTGGGATAAACACCACAACCAAAAGCAATGTGGAAGAGAAAAGTGTTTATTTGGCTTACACTGCCATGTCATGGTCTATCACTGAAAAAAGTCAGGGCAGGAGCTCATGCAGGAACCTTGAGGAAGGACTGAAGCAGAGACCATGGAGGAATGCTGTTTTACTGACTGGTTCTTTCTGACTTTCTCAGCTGCCACTTCTTCACTAGAAGACCCATTGCCCTGGGATGGATCAGTCTGCAATGGCCTGGGTCCTATCACATCAATTAGCAATTAAAAAATGCCTCACAGACAGGACACAGGCCAATCTGATCTGTGCAATTCTTCAGTTGAGACTTCCTCTCCCAGGTGACTCTAGGTTTGTGTCAAGCTCTCCAATGATCTCAACAATCCATAGAAACAAGCAAGCTTTTCCAGTGTCTTCCCCATGAGTTTTTGTTCTTTGGGAGGATATCTCTTCTCTCTTGGCCCCTTCTTCTGTACAATGATTTCCCTGGAGTCTGCCCTACCCCCACTCCTATGATCATGGCACATGGCATACCTTCAATGCCAGCTATCTTATTTGCTTCCCTGCATACTGTCTGCATCTCCTGTCAGTCTGGACATGCACTTAACTCTCACTGTTGATCTAGATACCTAGAAAAAGTTGAGGAGCACAGTAAGTATCCAATAAACATTTGACAAATAAAAAAGAACAAGAACTTCCAACCAAACTCTAGCCTACATGATTGGAGCTGAACGTGGGCTATGGCAGCGATTACATCGCTAGGTATCAGACCATCCATTAACAACATATTTGAATAATAAGCTTCAATACACTCATGGAAGAGGCAGCTATTAAAGCTCTTTGGAAAGAGGCTATTTAAATTTTAAAACACCCTTAGAGAAGAATCCCAGGGAGAAAGAAAATTGAATTGGCATTTGATATTTCCTAGGAATGTCCTAATGAGGCCGCCTAGCTGATACTTCTAAGTTGTGGGAATATTGTCCCCTTTGTTTCCCATCCAAGTGTTAACCAGGCTTGACCCTGTTTAGCTTCTAAGATCAGACAAAATCTGGCATGTTCATGGTGTTATGGACACAGACTATTGTCCTCTTTGTGTTGTCTCTTCCTGTCAGAATTTCCAGCAATGTTATTGTGATAACAGTATGGAGTAAGTATCAGAAGAGGGAGGTATTCAATTAACCCGAGGATCCCTTCATGGAGTTTCAAGGTTGCTATGGTAATGTTGACCTCTTGGCTACTTCATTGTGGAAAATGAGCATAGAATCTGGACATTTATTAACAGTTCTAAGAATGATGGACTGAATGAGAAGATCTAAAAAACAAAGAAAAGATGCAGGAAATTTCACTTATTTAAGATATCCACTCTGCTCAACAGCCATAGTCTAAGACTATCTGAATTCTAATCGCAGTTCTAGATTTAGAGAACATTGTTAATTACTGTGACCAGCTGGACTGGGCCTGGAAGGACTGTTCAGCACTGCTTTGATAGCGGAGAAGCTGACTTTGGCTTCAGGGATGTTATGGTGTCTATCAGATCAATTTGGGCACAGAGTAGGTATATTTCTTTTAAAAAAATATGAACCATGCCTTTAGATGTTAGAGGTGCTATGGTAAATTTTATTGATTAGGAAAAATGAAAATACTTATCTCTTGTATTTTAATATAGGTGGAGTCCACCTAAATTTCATCCATCCATCCATCCATCCACCCACATTCAAACATGGAATTACATCCTGTGAGAAAATAGTAAGAGGTACCATGTGCCAGGAAAGAACTTAATACTCAGTATATAGCCATCCCTCACTTTGTACAGCTGTGTAGTAGGATCATAAAAACCACTGTGAACAGTGTAGTGACAAACATAGTGGGGGAAATAACAATTTTCTCTAATCTTTAGAAAATCTCTTATTGTCAGCAATGAATGCAGGGGAAAATGAAGACAGAGTAAGTCTGATCTAGTTAATACGCAGCAATTTAGAACATTAAAAATACTGGGTATTAGTGTAAAAAATTTTGAAAGTAGTTTAAACGTTCATGTAACTTTACAGATACTTTTTCTGCGTATTTGCAATTGTATATGGATTAATCTTTTTGTGCACTGTGAAGATGTGGCTCTGCCTAAAGCATCTTCTGATTGGTTTAATAAAGAGATGAATGGCCAATAGCAAGGCAGGAGAGAATAAGTGGGATTTCCAGGGATAGAGAGTAACTCAGGAAACATCCAAGGTGCTCGGATTAAGCCAGCCAGACATGGATGGAGTTGGATGTACAGAATGGAGGAGAGATAAAGAGGCACGTGGCAGAATGCAGATTAATAGAGATGGGTCAATTTAAGTTACAAGTGCTGGTTGGGAACAAGCTTAAGCTAAGGCCAGGCTTTCATAATTGATAATAAGTCTTCATGCCATTGTTAGGGGCTGGCACTTCAAAGAAAGTCCTGCTACAGACTATTCTAAGCTGGAAGCAGCTCCTAATGTGTTCTCTTTGATCTTTCTATGGGAGTGTTGGACTTTTTTTTTTTAAAGTCAACTTGATACAAGCCAGGGTCTTCTTGGCAGAGAGAATTTCAATTGAGAAAATGTCTCCATTAAATTGGCCTACAGGCAAGTCTGGGAACAGGTTCTTGACTAATGACTCATGTGGGAGGGCACAGCCCTCTGTGGGCAGCACTGCCCCTGCGAGGTGGTCCTAGATGGTGTAAGAAAGCAACGTCAGTGAGTCACCAGGAGCAGGCCAGTAAGCAGCATCCTCCACAGCATCTGCTTCAGGTCCTGGTCCAGGCTCCTGCCCTGAGTTCCTGCATGATGGGCTACAACTGTGCTCTGAAAAGATCCTCTCTTCCACAAGTTGTTTTTGTTTATCTTACTTATCACAGAAATAGAACCCAAGACAATCCCTCCCTCTAAGACTCTGTCACCTTCCTGGTACTCACTTTGCATATTCGTGTTCCTGAATGTGCCTTCATTGAGTTCTTCTGAATGCACAGCCATAGTATAATCAGTGATGAATGAAGTCTACATTTTCCAGGATAGTTGTTTTCCCATACTTTGCTGTATTTTCATCCTTCAGAGCTGTTTTCTTTCAATTTTCTATAAAATGTCACATGGGTTTATTTCTGTGAGATGGGCATTATGGCTCCTGTGTTGTGTCCTATATGTGAAAGGTCATCAACAGAAGTTGTAAGAAGGAATGTCATTTGTAACTGATTATGACATGACTCTGGTTTTTATGAGGTCATTTGCGGACCACAAAGCAAGCAGGTCACAGTTTATACAGTCATATACTGTGGTAACTTAAAGAAAAAAAGTGAAATTTCAATTGTGTTGTTGGAGGGCTGGTCTTATTTAACCAAATAATGACGATCAAAACTCACACATTGTCAGAACCATGTGGAGCGGTGACTGACATCCCATAATAAGGATCACTTGAGAATGCTATAGGAATGCTTATCAGACTCATGTTTACTTGGCAGGGTCAGGGCTTCTTGGAGAAGGTGGCACATAACTTGAGATGGATGGGGTTTAATTTTGAGAAGGAGGCACGCAGGGAAGATTGTTTTCAGGCAGAGAGAAAAACTCCAAATGCAGGAGGGCTCACGAGGCTGGGGGTGGGAGCTACAACTGTTTTGTGCCAGCTGTGGGGACAGATGCCACGTTCCATTGTCTTGGCCATGTCTAGCCGCACAGGCTGCTGCTCTTGGTTACCAGGCTTCCTGGCTGCTTCGGTTGGGAACCTCTAATGCTCTGTTTTGGTATGCTTACTTGAAGCAGTCACTGAGGACAGCCCACTGCCTCCCCTAGATGAAGAGACCCATCCTTGAGATCTGGAAAACAGCATCAGGAAAATGAAACCAAATAAAGTAAAATGAATTTAGATATTGGTTCCTATTATGCCAGACACAGACAAGACAGTGGCGATCTATTGTTTATGATCTAATAAAGCTTGCCTGGAGATCAGAATGCAAAGCTAGCCACAGCCATAGTGCTAGGCAGTGGTGGCACACATCTTTAATCCCAGGACTCAGGAGACAGATGCTGATAGATCTCTGTGAGTTCAAGGTCACCCTGGACTACAGGATAGTGAATCAGTTTAAAAGAGAAACAGAGGTCATGCCTTTAATCCTAGCACTAGAGAGTTACATAAGATAGGAGCAGGGTCTCAGATTTGGGCAATTAGTCTCCAGATACATTGAGGACAGCATTCCCCAGACTTGGCAAAGGTAAGAGCTTTCTGGTGGCTTGACTGCTTTGCTTCTCTGGCCTTCAGCTTCATCACAATATCAGTCTCTGGGATTTTATTATTCATGTTACAAAAACCTAGAAAACAAAATACATGACCCCAGCAGAAAAAGAAAACAAAAACACAATAGCAGAGGTCATTATTTGCTACCTAACTAATCCTGAACATGAGATCTGCCCTGGAGTGGTTGATATACCCAGTGTCATTCCATTAGAGAAAACAGATTTTCCCTAGGAAACTTAGTCTTAACCAATAACATTAAACACAGATGTAAAATCCAAGACAACTGTAAGGCTGCCTCGTGGGTGACCCAGGCTTGCTGAAGATAGGGCAGAGAGAGTCCATCACTTCAGAAACTCTGCACACTCTCAAGAATAGCAGTTTAAAGAAAAGTTTGGAGAAACTGAGTAGAATTTCAGACATGAACAATCAAATCAAGATTCCATTTGGAAAACAAAACAATGAGATTATCTCAATTATTGAATTAACAATGAGATTTCACCATCTACATCCCAGCCATGAGTAAGACATTTGTTTGAATTAGATAAGAAGATAAAATGTCATTTGGAGGAGGTCCAGTATATTTAATAACAGAGATAAATGAAACTGACAATGATCTCACACTTTATAAATCTAAACGCTGGACCAAGGTTAGACACAGGGGCCCCAGCACGTGATGAATGATCTTGAATGCAGCTTTGTACACGGATGGAGGGAGGACAGAATTTATGTTCTCTCTCTCTCTCTCTCTCTCTCTCTCTCTCTCTCTCTCTCTCTCTCTCTCTCTCTCTCTCTAAGTTAAGAATGAACGAATCTAATTCCATTTAAACCAAAGGGCAGGAAGAAGAAATAACCTTGACCCTTCCCTGCTCGAATAGCAGCTACACTGATAATTTATTTAATCACTAACCATGACAAATGGTGAAGTATTGTCAGTGTGCCAATCTGCCTGAGTGGATGGGGGAAGCTCCCTTCGCTGGCCCACATTCAGTCTGTCCCCATACCTGACTGCCGAAGTCCCTCCACTCTGCTTTAGGGCAGAACGTGGGGATGATTCTCACTTTGGCAGGGACATCTCCAGAGCCTCTGCGTCCCTCCACTCCAGGTCAGCCCCAGTTTGCCCTTTCCTGGATGTAGCAGTACAGCCCCCTACCCTGTCCTCAGGCAGGTCACGGCATTAGTAGAGAGTGAAAGATCCTGCACGGTGGTCTGCTGCCTACCTCCCGAGCAGCCCTACTGTGTGTCCTCCCCTTCTTATACCCAGGCACCAATGTTCATTTGCACTCGTGGGCATGTTGAAAGGTGTCAGTCTGCCATCAGCTCCTGATGAAGCTTCATGCTCTCTTGAAAGACTCCCGAGTTACTTGAAACTGGATTCCCATCCCACATTTCCACTGCTTCCTATGCTTCCCGGAAGGAAACATGCTTCTCCACCTTCTCTGTTGGCTACGAGGGTGGGTGACCGTGGGTGTGTAGCCATCATGACTACTGCTCTATTCCACAGCCCTAAACAACTCCTGCATGTTGCTTGCCTTTACTGTCACAGAAAGAGTGGTTACATGCTTCATTTTCTCTTTAAAGAAAGGTAATGTAAGCTATTTTAGATACACAAACATATAAAGAAAAAAATGCCACAAATTCCCAAGTAGTAACTATAGGGTAAGAAGTAAAAACATCTGTACCAATTAAGTCCCTGCATATTATTCATTGATCATGTTCTCCTCTCCAAATGCAATAACAGTCTCCCCTCAACCATGCTTTCAGTTACTTGTGGATAACTTCCAAATCCACCCACCAATAATTATTTCGGTTGAGAACAGAGACTCCGTATATTTTCTTATAGCATATTGTTGTAATTGTTCATTTTGTTAATTTATGATTTATACTTTACTATAGATAGATGTGTATACTTAGTAAAAAACATTAAATATAGAGTTCAATGAATATTTAGCTTTAGACATTTACTGAAGATCCTAGAACAAATTCTCTATGGATAAGGAGGAACTATTACAGTCTGAATTTAGTCATTATTACTTTCCTGCATTTAAAAAAGTATTTTTGCTATACTAGAACAGTTCCATATATTCATATAGAGCAGTTTCTATAATTTGCACAAGCATCTACACAAATTTTATATAAATGTCACGCTTTGGTAATCACCTTTTTTGTTTCAACCTTTGTATGTTTCATTCATGCTGTTAGCAAGAGGTTATCTTGATTCTTATGTGATATTTCATTGTATGGAAATGGATTGTTAATCTACTTTCTTGTCTGTGAGTCATTTTCTGAACATTTGCATTATGAATCACTACAAATGCCCTTGTACCTACAAAGAATTTTAAAAATTGTATATTTTAGTATGCCATACACATCTCTTTTTATTGTTTACCTGTCAAAAAGATCTGTCCTGAGGCTCTGAAATCTACACGAGACATTGATAACAACCCCACTCATGCTCCTATATAAATGGCATTATGGATTCATGGAAAGCAGTGTAGAATCAGGACAAGAACACAGATTAATTATGGAAATGTCATAATGAATCTTACTTTTAAATGGTGAGTATATACTCACAATAAAAATACAATGAAAGAGGAAATACAGAGACTGTTGATGCAGATGCCAAACAGGTACCTTCCAAGACTCACTTAGGTACTTAGCAGTTCTCATTTTGTGATGCTGGAGCAATAGTATCCCTCCATCTGTCTATCTCAGAAGGTCATTACAGTGGTTGCATAGAGTGATGTTGCTAAGATTGTTTGAAGACTGAATGCACTATGCAACATCTGCAATCGGAATAATAGTATAATAGTGCTAAAGGGTTTCGGTGAAACACCACATCAATGCAAACAACCCAGGATCACTTCTGTTAGAATTGCTGCCTTTAAGTCAGTCCTATCTACATCTAGCTTGTAAAACCCAAGTAGTGGAAAATGTGGTTCTGGAGAGAAATACTTACGGATCTGTTGATTTCTACAGTTGACAAAAGCCCACTGAGCATGCTAGAATGGCTTGACATGCTTTTTAAGAAGGTGTTTTCCAGAGGTTTTTTGTCTTCTTTCTAAGATGTATGTTTAGGGATGAGTGAGGCAATGGCTAAAAGGGCAGGTGAGATGATTAAAAACTTGACTCAAATCTCTGCTTAGCTTTCTTTCTCTTCACTGAGGTGGTTAGTCACCTCAAGGGTGCTGTTGGGACAATTCAATGTGCAAATGTCTAAAAATTGGCTTTCTTGGCCCTTGAAAGTCAGGCTGAGATTTCCCAACAGGTGAGTCAGGCTTGCTAGATGTTTGTTCCTCTCACCTGATCTCAGCTACCTCAGCTGAACTCATCTTCACTTTCTAGACATGTCAGTGCACTGTTCTGTGGGGACCTGCTACTACTTACTGGAATTCCAAGAACCCAGGAAGCCATGGTCACTGAACAAAGAATGGTGTCATGCCTAAACACTTCCAAATGTGTGAATGTTTGGGCCTGTGCTATTGGCTCTGGCCCAGAAACCAAGAAAGAACAGCCTGATTAATTTGTCTGATCAATAATCAAGAATCTAAAGATAGAGTTTCAAAGTAATTAATAAAACACAACTTTAATCATGATTCCCAGTCTTAAGCCAAAAACAAGAGCAGATAAGATTAGAAAGCGGTGTAGAATTCTGGGTTCCAGACTACTGTTTGCTGCAGATGTGCTACCCATATCTATTCCATCATCAGAATCCTATTTTATTCTTAGGCTCATGATGAGTTAAAGAGACACTGACCTTGCATGTTACAGACCGATGTCTTGGTTCCTGGGAACAGGCTAGCTTCGCAAGCACACGCTTCTCTCCATAAACACCTCTGTATCAATGTGTTTCTACCTTCCCATCTAGGAGGAGGTAGGAGAGGAGCAGAGAGGAGGATGGCAGAACAATGTCCTTTTTATTCTTATAATCTTGGGAAGCTTCCTGAATTTCACATGCCTGGAAAAGATGTATAGAGATGAGTACTTGGAATTTTGCTGTCATGAATTTCATTCATTGTTCTGTGTCCTCCACTTAATCACTTAAAGAGGTTATTAAACATCGGCTGCATGACAGCATAGCTTACGGCTTGGGAACCAGATTCCTCATTTAAATTCCTAGTCATTCCACTTACAAGTTGTATGATCCTGGAAAAGTTAATTAAGCGATTTGTGTCTTAAGTATTCATCTATAAAATGAGGATGCAAATACTTTCTAACAGTGTTGAGTTAGATTATCTATCTATCTATCTATCTATCTATCTATCTATCTATCTAGTCTATCATCGATCTATTTGCCACTTATTAAGAGAGAATAGTCCATTACCAGGCGGTGGTGGCACAAGCCTTTAATCTCAGCACTTGGGAGGTAAAGGCAGGCAGATCTCTGTGAGTTGCAGACCAGCCTGGCCTACATGAGCGAGTTCCAGGACAGCCTCCAAAGCCACAGAGAAACCCTGTCTCTAAAAACCAAAAAAAAAAAAAAAGAGTGAGTGGTCCATTTTAATCATTAGCTGTCTTTATTACTCTCAGCTAGAGACAATTTAAAGTTGGTACTAAAAATAGTAATCCTGTAAAATTTGGTAGTCAGAGATGTGTGGATAATTTTATTCACCTTCAGGGGTAAGAAAATACTTGAAATAAAGCAAAATATTGAGGTGCTAACCTTTCTAACTGTGACATATAGTTCAAATATGGAAGACTGATACCCAGAATTGACTTGGGTTGCAAACATACTATGTGATGTCTAATGGTAAAGAAAAGAAACACTATTATAAATCTGCTAAATAAGCTGTCCCCTCAAATGGAAAACATTGCAGTTATTTTAGTTTGCCACTGAGTTCAGCCAATGATGTCCGAGTAGCACAAATGGATCATAATAGAAAAGTCTACACACAATGTACTGTTCTACATTCAGAGAGTGCATTTCTCTTACATGGCTATTCCCCGAAATTTTCAGAGGGATGATGCATAGAACGAGGAGGTTATTAAGCTAAAAATGAACAACAGTAAAACAGAGGAAGGATTGCCAGGGCCAAGAGAATTGAGGGGAAATCATTAAATATTATGGGTAATAGGAATGGAGGTGGATTATAAAAAATCTCATTAACTGTCTTGCATCATGAGATGAACTAGTCTATCATAGTTTGTGTTCGCAGATACAAATCTGTGGGGGAGAGCAAGCCAGCAAGCAAGAGGGAGGAAGAGAGGGAGGGAGGGAGGGAGGGAGGGAGGATTTACATGTTTTCTCAATTGGCCATTGTTCAGCAATGCTCCCAAGAAAATGACTTTTGTGTAGCATAAATTCCTCGTGCTGCAGTCAAATCCTCTGAACGGTAGAACTGCAACTATAGGGAAAGCTGCATCACTAGAATTCTTGAGGGATGGGTTGGCTTTACGGATGACTTTTGTTGTTATCCTTAGCTTGAACTCAGAAGAACATTGACCTCAAGCTTTCTGCTCAGACTCACCCACGCCCCGCATGCGAGCACACGTGCATGTGTGTGTGTGTGTGTGTGTGTGTGTGTGTGTGTGTGTTGTGAAGTGCTGTAGAAGGAAATGGTTTTAACCTTTAACCTCTGAATGTTTCAGAGCTCTCTAGGAGGATTTATGACTGAACAGGACTGTGAATTCAGAGTGTGATAAGGCTTGATTATTTGACTCATTACACCCTAGTTCAGCAATAGTGCTTTCTGTGGGGTGAGGGATAGAAAAACCTTCTATATGAGAGCCTTTCTTCTGGAAGGTGAAACCAGGAAGGTGAAGTCCCCCAAATAGTACAGTTCCTTGTAACGTCAGTTCTAGTTCATAGAAAAATTTTATAGTCTTATCTCCATGCGCCACATACTATAAACTCACTCATTGAAAGAAAGCACACAGTTCAACTGAATGCTCTTAGTATGTTCACAGAATTGTTAACCATCAAATTGGTTTTATAATATTTTCATCACTCCAGAGAAACCCTATGCCTACTAAAGACCACACTTCATTATCTCTCTCCCTCTTACCCCAACTCACAGAACTGTTAATATAACTATTGATTATCTTATTAGTATGATCCTTCTAAGCTTTATTGATGTTTCCAGATGCGTCAGCTCTTCATTTATTTGATATATGAGTAATACCCTTTCATGTGTTCACACATTTTATTTATGCCTTCATCAGGTGATGGCATTTAGATCACTTCCCCTCTTGACCTATAACAAACAATGCCTTCTGGGAATACTCAAGTATTTTTGTGGGTAAAGGGTTTATTTCTGTTAGGTGCATACTGAGAGGCATTGCCCGATCACAGGGCACTTCTGTGTTTACCATTGTGAGGCATTGTCAAACTATTTTTGACAGTGGCTATATCATTTTACATCCCCACCATGATGTATCTGTGTTTAGGCTACTACATCCTTGCCTAACATTTATTATCTTCCTATTATAGCCACCCTAAAGACCGAGTTCTGATTTTAATGTGTGTATTGCAAAATGATGCTGAACAATTTTTCATGTATTAGATTTTTCGATATCTTCTTTGTTTATTTAATTTTTTGCTCCTTTTGAAATTGGACCTTTTTAAAATTTTGAGTTGTACTGATTATAACCAGTTCTTTATTAAAGACAAACTTTAATTATAAGAAATTTGCAAATAAAATAAACATCACACACCCAAATTAACCAGACCCAATGTCTACACATCTCAACGAATGTCTGTGCTGTTAGAATACCCATTCCAAAGCCATGGAGCTTCACGTTGGGCTTTATACTTTCACTATAGTTTTTAAAATATAGTTTATACGTAAAATTTTATACACAAGTTCCTCTTAGATACATAGGATATACAAATATTTTTCCTATTTTTTGAAGTATTTTTCATTGTGGGAGGTTGTTCCCTTTAGGGCTTAACAATTTAAAATTATTTATTGGTGCATATTCATTATGCACAGTGATTGGTTTCATAAAGACATTTTCCTACAATATACCATGTACTCTGGCCAAGCCACCTCACCCTCCCTTTCTTTCCAACTTTCACTTCCTGTTCTTTATATTTATTCCTGGAGTCTTGCTTCTATTTCCATGCCCTCTGTACCCAAACAAGCTTATAAGTTTATGTAAAACCGAATATCCACAAATGAGAGAAAACGCATGATACTTACCTCCCAGGTATGACTTATTTCTCTTCCGGTTGCATACATTTGCCTTCAAACAACACAACTTTTTTTTTTTCCTATGCAGGGGTATCTTTACTGCTATGCACACTCCAGACAGCATTCAGAGGTGGTGGGGACTACAATGAACATCCAAGCTATTTCAAACAACACAATTTTGTTCTTCTTAGTGGCCGAATAAAATCCCATTGTGTGTGTGCACTGTGTAATCTGCTTCCATACATTTGTTGACAGACACCTACAGCGATTCCATAATGTGGCTATTGTGGAAATGTGGCAATAGCATCCTACTATCAGTGATGTACATGCTTCTGGGCGTTACATTGATTTAGAATCCTGTGCAGGAATGGGATGGCTACGACATATAGGAACTATGTCTATATTTTTCCTGCAAACTATTGCATACTGCTTGAGAGAGAAGCCTCCAGGGTCAACAAATAGATCTGGTAAGAATCCCAGCTGTCCTTAGCCAATCAAGTCCCTCATTACCCGTCTACGAGCAGAAGTAATAATGTGCTTGCCTTACGGGGTTCTGTGAGAGTGAAATAATAGCCCTGAAGGATGCAGCCTGCTGTACCCTTTATCACAGGGCAACCAGCTGGTTAAAATCTTTGGAGGGAATAAATGCTCCAGTCCCGTGGGTGTGATCTGACCCACATGGTGGAGCTGTGTGGCTAATGTGCCCTTCCAATGGAAGCTGGGGACAGATATGGAATGACTGAGTGGGTGCTATGCCTCCTGGGTAACATTCTGGATTCTCAGCCATTCCTCATCTGAGCCTTCTGGGTGGAGGTCAGACCACCCTAATAAGGGAGGGATGATGTCCTTCTGAGGGACTGTCTGAAACATCACCAAAAACAACTAGCCAAATCACATTTTGCTATTTCCACACCAAGCAACTAGTTTGGCAGATTTAAAGATGCTATTTTTCTCCCCATGTGTGCCAAGTTTACTCAGCTAAGTGTTTAGCTAGCACCAAAGAGGGGAATGCTGGAGTCCAGCTGCCTGGCTTCCAATTCCAACTCCTCTGCTCACATTTGAAGACGTTACATAACCACTGTGAGCCTCTGCTACCTCTGCACAGGAAGCATGAACTGTTCCTGCACTGGAGGACTGCTGAGGGCCTCTGTGGTCCAGAGGACATGCCACACAGCTTGGGCCCTAGCACACCCACCCACATGAAGAAGTCACTTCCAGCTGTTAGTCTCGGAGAGGCTCTGGTTTCTGGTTATGGGAGGCTGCAATCCCAAAGCATTAGTTTCAGTCAACTCTTAATAATCTTCCAAGGATAATGAGAAACAAAGGGCATATAAAACACCCATTTGGTGACACTTTATTGTAAGCTACAGTTAATAGGATTGCCAAATTTTCCATCACTCCCAAGAAGTCATAAATGAGAAAACAAAACAATCCCTCCCTGCCCCCCTGCCCCGTGTGTGTGTGTGTGTGTGTGTGTGTGTGTGTGTGTGTGTGTGTGTGTGTGATTTTGGGATGATTAAAAGTGAGCCAGATTATTTTCAGTTTACAGAACATGGAACAAATCAATGTCCAGAATATTTCTATGATTTCAGAATAAGGTGAATGGTCAGTTCCTCACTTGTAGTATTTTGGATCCTTAGAGGATTTCTTGTTCAGGACTACTGAAATCATTCTTTTTAAAATTAATTTTTATTAGCATATACAAACAGGATAAAACAGTGGGTTTCATTATAATACTTTTATACATGCATATAACATGTGTTGAATTCCTTTAAGATTCCTTCAAGAAGTTTGTTTTTTATTCATTCTTTTTCATTCTTCTCAATTGACCTCCCTCTCTCCCTCCCTGCCGCCCTGTCTCCCTCCCTCCCTGCCTGCCTCTCTCCATCTTCCCCTCCATCCTTTCCTCTTTCTTCCTTTTTCCTGTACAGTGGTGGCCTTCTATCTCTTTATCAAATGGAAGTATTTTCTTTGTAGGACTGATGGGTGACTGAAATATAATATCTCAACTCCTTAGTACTCTTCCTGGGCATGTGGCAACACTCCCTACATTTTGTTATGGCTGCTGTTTTTCAGAAACACTCTTTATCTTAGCCTCATTGTCATGGCTTTTTGGTTTTTGGCTTTCCAGATTCAGTCTTGAGAGCAATTTGCTCTCAAGTTTCCTCACAGTACTATCTCTGAAGACTGGCTAGCAGCTGTCAGTGCTTGAAGAGCATGAAAGTTGCTATGAAGTGATTTGTGTCTGAGACTCTTTAGGAGCCCAGATTCCTAAACTAGCTTCAGGCTAGTTTCGTAGATGAGACTGATTCCCAACTGGGATGCTCAGGTAATTGGTGACTACTTAAATTTCTGGTTGCCCCTGTCATGTTAGAGTTGTCCTTAGGGGTCTGGGGCAATGGCCTTCACTGTGCAAAAGAAAGGTAAGGCCAAGTATAGCATGACACCATTTCCATAGGGATCAGTCAGTTCTTCAAAGGTCAGTGTCGCCAGGCCTTGGTGGCACACACCTTTAATCCTCGGGAGGCAGAGGCAGGAGAATCTGAATTCGAGGCCAGCCTGGTCTACAGAGGGTAGACTCCAAAGCTACACAGAGAAACCCTGTCTAGAAAAAGCAAAGGTCAGTGCCAATGTCTCTATCCTTCCACACTGACCTGGGAGGCACATGAACCTCAATGGCTCAGTGCTTTGAATCAGCACACCATCATCAGCTGCTGCCTTCTGTCAAAAGTGTTATAGTGGTCTACAGATGTGGGAGGATCCTGACTTTGAGAGTGCAGTCTAAACTGCACAGTGAGACCCTTTTGTTTGGCCTTATGACAGACTGAAAGAAAGGGCCAAGTAACCCTGGTCTGAAACATGAACCATTAACTTCGCTATCTTTTTTTTTTTTCAGAATATTTGTTTGATGACTGATTGAAAAATCTCAAAATGACCTGGATGCTGCAATAGCTGCCCTCTTGGCTTTAGGTGTTGGTCCTTCACAGAGTCCGTGTCTGAATCTGCGGTAGATGATATTTAGGTGCCTCATCCTCCCAGTACCGGTTTTGTTTTGTTTCTTAGCCTGGGTGCTCCAGTTAAACTTTCTTTTGCTATTTTGTCACAGGTTGACTTCTGAAGGTGGTAGGCCATAGTGCTACAGTGGCAACACAGCAGGTGCATCTTATTGTGACACTCTCCAAAGGATGATGTGCCTTTAACCATCTTTCTAGTGCCACTGAGGCCAAAGAGCTTTTCTATCTTTCAACGACTTTATCTCAGATGTTTTGTCATAGTGACAGGAAGCTATCTATCTCTCTCTCTCTATCTATTTATTTATTATTACTATTATTATTTGGACTTAGTGCCAATGTTAATGTTATTTAAATGCATAATACGATTTATATAAGTAGTCCTTATATGTTGTTTGTTTATCTTAAAATATTTAATATCTGAAAAAAATTAAGAATGATTTATTTTGCTTATGGTAAAATCATGCTATAACAATTCAAATTACTTTCTTTTGTCTGAAATGTTTTCATTTTTGCATTAAATTATCTTCTTGTGATGCTGGGAATCAATGTCAGAGCCTTGTGCATCCTAGGCAAATATTCGACCTCTAAGCTATACCAACACCCCCTGAAAATTCTTTTTAAACCATGGTAAAGTACACACCTCATGGACTTTACCATTGTGATCAGCTTTATACTCACAGTTTAATGATTCTAGCACATTCTGTGTGTTGTTCTGTGACTGACACTACCATCCACGTCCAGAATTTCATCAGGTGAACCTAAAACTCTGAATACAGAAGACACAGCTCCATACCCTTCCCAACCCCCACCTCTTAGCACCCACTATCCCGTTTCTGTCTTTCTGAGTTTATCTGCTCCAGCTATCTTTTGTGAGTGTAATCATGCAGTTTGTCTCATGACTGCCTTTTTTCACCCCAAGATATATTGTAGCACATGTCAGAATTTTCTTTCCTTGGTTTATGCATTCATCCAGCATGGGCATTTGGGTTGCTTTATGTTTTGTAGACTGTAACGGATGCAGTAAGGGACCTAGACACAAGTGTCTCTTTGAGAATCCCAGACTCTGTGATCACAGATGCTGTATTACAAGCTCTCATGGCTTCTGACTGAAGGCAGAGGTCTTTTTCACATTGATGAAGAATGCAAGACACAGCCTTAGAGCCTTTCATTTAATTATCCAGGCACTTACAGATACATGCATTCCCAACATTTCTTTGATCACTAAGTAGATGGTCATGCTTGGAGCTGTAGTTCTGAGGCAATATTGGCTGTTTGCATGAAGAAAATTTTCATGTGTAGTGACTTTTCTTTTTCCTCAAGTGCCTCAAAGCTTAGAAACAAAAAGCCATGAATAAGTCTGCCATAAGATTGAGCTATACTACTCTCATCTTACTACAGAGACATGAGCTCGTTCATGTTCACTGCTGCTGTATTCATAATATCCAGAAACTGGAAATAATGTCATGATGTCCATCAACTGAGAAATGGATCATGAAAATGCGATGCATCTATAGAATTGAATATTATTCAGCTGTAAGAAAAATGAAATTATGAATTTTTTAGGTAATTGGAGGGCACTAGAAACAACCATTCTAGTGAAATAAAGCAGATCCAGGAAGACAAACATTGTATGTTTTCTCGTGTGTCGTGTGTGTGTGTGTGTGTGTGTGTGTGTGTGTGTGTGTGTGGTGTATGTGTAAGACTTACCTTGAAGCTCAAGCACCATTTTGTTGCTACCAAATGGCAATCACATATAATCTAGTACCTTCTTAGGTCATTGAGCCAACTTTCAGATGGAGCCATGGAAATTTCCAGAAGGTGTTGTCACTAGTGAGCAGGGAGCAATAGTCTTCTTTGCCACAGTCCACTGTTCTAATCCACACTGGACAGTCCCCTATTATAACCACCCACATATTTGTCTGCCTTTCATCCCAATTGTAATTAGCTATTGGGGTTGCTTATTGGCTACCTTCTTAGAATAGCTGTGTTCTCACCAACAAGATACCTCTATCTGGTTTCTATCCAGTTCATCAATCTCTGTAAAACACATTTCCTCTTGGGTGCATTGCATGATACACTGCAAGCATCGGGTCTATAGCAGTACATTTTTATTTGTGTGATTTTCTGTGCTAAGCACTGTGTGAGTGTCCTCTTTGGGCTGTGTCCTTTAAGTTTTACCACTACCCTGTGAAACAGAAGTTGTCAATACCCATTTACAACAGAGGAAATTGAGGCATGGAGAAAGTTCAGGAAATACAGGAAGAAAGAGACAAAACAGGAACTCAGCTCAGGTCTGCATAACTCCAAGGGCTGTGCTCTTAGGCAGGAGATTCAGTATGCTCTTAGTTACTGCTGTGTCTCCCTCAAAAGCTCCAGGCACATTAAAAAGCACATATGGTAGTCAAGCTACCTTGGTGTTGGAAAACTGTGCTTTCCCTATTACACCTGACCTTGGACTACATCTTTTAATATGTTTACCATCTGTGTGTGTGTGTGTGTGTGTGCACGCACGCGCGCACGTGTGCACCCTCATAGTGTTGTGCCGATGTGGTGGTCAGAAGACAACTATAGCCAATCAGTTCTCTCCTTCTGTCATGTGGGTTCTAGGGACTGAACTAGGTTGTCAAGAATGGCAGCAAGGATCTTTACCCTCTGATCCGTTTCACTGATCCTGCTTGCATTATATCTTATTTGAAAGACAAATGGGAGAGAAATCCTTCAGTTTGTTCTCTTCTGCTTTTTGGAAATAGACACTGTTTCTTTGGGATGTACAGCAGAAGGTTAGGAAATTGTTTATTGGATCTGTAGCTCTGCTGGTTCCCTGACAGCAGAATTAGTCTGGTGATTTTGTTTTTGATGGGTGTTACTTTACCACTCTTTATTCCAGAATTGGATGACAAGACTTCTCTACACCAGTTATATAGTTAAAAGAAAAAAGAATACTATATTAGTTAGGGTTTTTAGTGCTGTGAAGGGATACCCTACCCACGTCAACTCTTGTAAGGAAAGCATTTAATTGGGGTGACCTGCTTACAGTTTCAGAGTTTCAGTCCATTTTCATCATGATGGGGAGCATGGCAGAGTGCAGGCAGACATGGTGCTGGCTACATTTTGGCTTGCAGGCAATAGGAAGTTGACAGAGACACTGAGTGGTATCCTAAGCATAGGAAACCTCAAAGTCCTCACCCCACAGTGACACACTTCCTTCAACAAGGCCATAACTCATCAGAAAGAGCCATACTTCCTAATAATGCCACTCTCTGTGAGATTTTGGGGGCCAGTTACAAAAACAAATACTTGAGCATATGAGAAGCATTAAAGATCATGGATAGCCCTGTGCTGTGTCTCACAAAGGAGTTTGAAAATTGATAGCTTTCATTTTTACTCAAAATTGAGAGACTGAAAATTTATAAGCATAGCATTTTGTTCACTTTTTAATGAAACTTCTGTTTGTGAAAAATCTATGGTGGGGGCACCTTGACTCTTCCCAGGGGGAATATTAGGAGACACTAAAAGGTTTCAATCTCATATTTGTTTATTTACCATATACTTATCGGGGATCACATACATGCAGGGTAACATGCTCAGCACCAGGGTGTGGATGTGGCAAGGAAGTAAACCCCCACTGTCACTAAATTGGGTGTGTGTGTAGATACACTTAGAAGTTTCAGACAAAGCCAAGTTGGTACTGGAACAGAGAGAAAGGCATTTCACCAATGTTCTGGCTAAAGCTTTTAGCTGCTATACAGTAGAAGGAGCAGGGTTCTCTTGCTGCTGCTTGCTATGATCTGTTCCAGGAAAGCATATCCTGCATTTTCTACCTATCTGGAATCAATGCCAACCAGAGTTTGTTGTGGGATATTTCTGTTGCTGTGACTGGTATAACGAAATGAGGAATGGGCATAGCTAGGCAGGAGGGTACGGGTGGGGCTTCCCTGGCAGAGAGAAACCTCTGAGAAGGAGAAAGGCGGAGTCAGCATCCAAGTGTGGAGGAAGCAGGATGGGCAGTATGGAGATGAGGTGACCAGCCTTGTGGAAGAATACAGATTTAAAAATACGAGTTAGTTTACCTTATAAGAACTAGTTAGGAACAAGACTAGGCTAAGGCCTAGCTTTCATAATTAATGATAAGTATCCATGTCTTATTTGGGGACTGGTGGCTCTGACAAATATTACTATTACATATGGTGGGGAGACCTCCTGAAGATCTTGATTGGAGACCACAGGACAAGTGATATGTATGCTGATCCCTCTTCATGGGAGCAGCTCTGAGACTGGATGAGACATGATGAATCTTGTTAGCTAGAGTCCTCATGACTTACTGTTATATGCCATCCTTTCAAATGGCATGGATAGAGATTTATATTACACTTTTGTTATTCAGTCCAAATGGACTTATAAAGTTGACATACCTTTTACCTCCTCAAACATAAAACAAAACAAAAAAATCATCTTTAGCTGACTTGTGCACACCACACATTCCATACTTGTGTTAATGCAGATATGTATGCTATCTTTAAAAGCTTGTGTGTTTTCAGAACAAAAAAACCAGACACCAATGAAGACAAGTAGCCCAGGTGATCCAGCCTCTTAGAATATCTCTGTTGCAGTTTCTTCAAAATTTTGCATCCAGAACAAACTCAAAGCTGCTAGGTGAGATAGTCCAGCTTCACGCACTACTCCAGCGAAGACTTCAGATAAGCTCTACATTTTCCCATCACACAGAGACTGAACAAGAAATAATATAGCTAGCTCTCGAGGTACTTGACCATTATCCAAATATACTCAGGGTCCCTAAAGATGCTGTTGCCCCCAGACAACAGACACCAGTCTAGAGAATACGATGCCCACATTCCCAAGAGGTAAGGTGGGTGGTTTCTGGTCATTTGGTAGATGTTTGTCATTGTTTAGGGGTGTTGGTTACAAGTTATCGGTCAGAGAGGGAAGTAAACAAAGAAGGTTAGATTCAGGGACTTTTTTTCTTAAAAGATAAAAAGGAGGGATATAGAAATGGGTATGATAAAAGGGTAGCTTATTGAATCTGTTTTTAAACTATAAAACAACTACTAATCTCAAATATTAAAGCATGGTACCTGTGCAGGTCATTTTAAAATTTAATGTAAAGTTCTAGTCCTTAAAGGCTATTATTATTACAAACTGTTTAAGATAATTAATATATGTAGGTTAGTAGTTAGTCATCTGTAACAATCAAACATGCAGTCATGCTTTCAAGGTCAAATAGAGATGTATTTTAGATAGTCAGATTGTCTTCAAAGACTTCAAAGACCTACAGAATATGGCAGTTAAGATGTTTTAATAACATAAGACTTTTCATGACAGTGAGATACATCTGCTTCTGGCAGCACCAATCTACTTTATAAAAGGATAATGATCATTGAAGAACCTCCATATGGAGTTTGCTTTCAATGTGGCAAACCATTTGGGCAAGAAACTGCCCTTGCCTCAACTGCTGACAGTATGCTGTCCAAATTGGACAAGCAGGACACAAAAGAAGGTGACTGATAAATTTTGCCAAGACAGGGCAGGACAGTCCTTAAACTTCCCTGCTTCGCAGAAGAGTCTATCAGATATTTTTGGCCCCAATGTTACAGAGGCAACGGTTCAGGCTGCCAGATGTGTCTGTTGTTTCTATAGTTTTGGAAGTTGTTTGTTATATACTTCCTGTTTATGCAGTTAATACTATGTCTTTCTCAGGTCTTTGATGGGATTAGATAACTACAGGTACAGTTTTCCTTATCAAATCAAAAACAAACTTTAAATTCATCAGGATGAAATAGATAATATTGTCTCTAAATATGCCAAATACAAATGGACTGAACATTGTAGATGTAATTCTTACCTGGTAAGTATTCTTATTGTATATGGTTTTTACTATGTTACTGTTAAAACTTTTCCTTTTCATTTAGATTAAAAAGGGGGAAATATTGGGTATTTGTATACTGCATGAAGATGTATTACTGTGATTGGTGTAATAAAAAAATCTGAATAGCCAATAGCTAGGCAGGAGAGTATAGGCAGAACTTTCAGGCGGAGAGAGAACTCTGGGAAGAAGAAAGGCAGAGTTGCCAGCCAGACTCAGAGGAAGCAGGATGGGCAGTATAGAGATGAGGTAACAAGCCTTGGGGATGGACATATACTAAAAATATGGGTTAATTTGAGTTATAAGAACTAGTTAAGAATAAGCCTAAGCTAAGATCAAGCTTTTATGATTAATAATAACTGTCCATTTCATTATTTAGGGGCTGGTGGTCCTGAAGTAAAAGTACTACTATAGATAATGCTTCATTGCTTTTTCCTCTTTTTGTGTAACTTGATCCATTATTGTTTTGCTTTGATTTTTTTCATTCAGAAAATAGAAGGAACCACAAGCCTATTTGTTTATCCGCTGAGCAATAAGTAACTAAGGAGAGGGTGGGACCTTGGGGAAAGTGACCTTGCTAATGCTAGAGGACTCAGGGTCCTCACCCAGGTTCTGGGAAGACAGCGTTTGGATGACTGTGACAGGCTTTCTATAAGGCAAGAGTTCTAGAATAGATTTTATTCAAGAGAAATTGGCAGTAAAGGTGGTGTTTTGACTGCCCACTCGAATGAGAAGAAAGAACATTGAGAGCAAGTCTTCTAGGGTTCAATTTCAAATGCCAGCTCAGACTGTGTGGTTGCAGATGCTGTGGTGCTATCTGGCAGGTTTGAGCCTTATCTAGAACATGTATGGTAACTGATTACACATCGAAACATTGTAAACATGGCTCCCAGAGTGTTTGGATGCATCACAATCATGTCAGTGTGCTAAATCAGTGAATCAAAATCTGGAAGATGAAGACCATTGAGAACTACTACTCTATTGTCTCATGTTTAAGCTCAGATTTTAGCAAAAGGTTACATTTTTGAAATCAGGGAAACTTGGCTTGATAGAAACTCATGACAGGAGGCCTGACCATGAGCATAGCATGTAAAGCCATGTGGCTACAGAATGTTCAAGAATCATAGTGGGATTCTGGAAATGAGCAGGGTGGTTTCACATTGCCACCTGTCCTGATACTGAGTTTTAAGAGTCTCTTTTCTCTAGTCTGCTCTATGCTTGTAGACTTGTACATTGCTAGAGTACCCTGGTGTCTAGAATTACCTCAGATGAATTTTTTTTGACAAATGTCTGGGTTTTTGGAAAGAGTTTGAACATGTTTTGCCCCACATGTCCTTTCCTTAAACACACCCACATGCACTTTAAGAGGAATTTATCCATATGGTATATTCATCAGCAATTCAATCATCAAAATTGCTATTGTGTCAAAAGCATTTGATTTCCAACTTGCCATTTAAGTTGTTCCAAAAAAATCTGTAAGCTTATTTTCTTGAGCTATGATATGGATTTGGTAAAAGAAAGATAATGTGAGCCTAACCTAACCTTGTTTCTAACTTAAATTTAAATTTAAAAATAAAAATTATAAAAAAGACAATGTGATGGGTTTTGTTTGTTTGTTTGTTCAAACCTTACATTGGTATTGCTCAAGAATTTCAAGCTTTCTAGAAATCATTCTTTAAAAACCAGTGTCACCTTTGCTACCCATTCCTACTTTAAAGGATAATGATTATGATGACCACGATTAATGATGATGTTTGTGGTTATTTGATAGATCAGGCTTGAGCTATTTCCTCATTGTTCCTGGAATACCACCCCCCAATAATTATGACTGCAAAAGTAGAACAGGAATATAAAGAACTAGAAAGGGAAATTTAAAAATAACAAGAGATGGTTGGGCAAAAGACATTGGCATATGTAAAGGACATTTGATTTGCAGGCGGAAAACAGCCTTTCACAGAAAAAGAGAGATTGAAGTAGCTCCCACTCAGTTTTCTCCCCTACGGTTACATGACCAATAGCTGACTTGAGAGCTCCTATCCACAGACTTGGTTTTTGACCTGAAATTCTTAAAATAAAATGAAGTCCTGGCCTAACCTTATGTGCTAAATACAGGTTGGAACATGTGCCCAATGTCTAAGTAGGCATTTGATGCCATTTTGATCAATTTTCATAGGCAGAGTAAAGGAGCATTCTGTGGCACCCTACATAAGTAAGTAAAATGAACTGGCATTTGACCACACAGTTTAATCTTAGTTAAATACGGTCAAATGAGTAGTCCCATTCATTTTTTTTCTTCAGTGCACTGTCCCAAACGTGACTCAATGGATGTGGTAACTGGCCACTGAGGTAGCAAACTCTTACTCTACAGTCTTTGGCGTATTTTTCGGCTTTTAAAGTCTTATTTGACAAGAGGGCCATGAAGAATTTTACCTAGACTGAAATTCATCATCAAAGTATAGGATAGTTGTTCATGAGGAATGTGTGGGTGGTTATATACAATCTAGACATACGTATTTCGATGGGCAAAGAAAGGGCTGGGCAATTGTATATAGGTGTTAGATAAATAGGGAGAAATTAAGTTAGTGTCTCTTGCTTTACCACCTCTGGACACTATGATTCCTTCCATACTATATTAAAATCCCAAGTCACAGTGAGTTGCAAGCAGGCCATGCCCATCTCCTATGTTCTTTTAGTTGGATGAAGGCTTTTGAACAATTTTTGTGTCAAGAAATTATCATTGTAAGGTATCAGCTGTAGCAAACACAAGCAAGTTATTAAATGTTTATTTCTCAAGGATGCCATGAAAGATGCATCTTTCCCTGAAATTCCTTCCTTCCTTTTTTCCTTCCTTCCTTCCTTCCTTCCTTCCTTCCTTCCTTCCTTCCTTCCTTTTTTCCTTCCTTCCTTCCTTCCTTCCTTCCTTCCTTCCTTCCTTCCTTCCTTCCGTTTTGGTTTTTTGAGACAGGGCCTCTCTTTGTAACCTTGGCTGTCCTAGAACTCACTCTGTTGACTAGGCTGGCCTCAAACTCACAGAGATATGCCTGCCTCCCCCACTCCCCTGTGCTGGGATCAAAGGCATATGCCACCACTGCCTGGCTCAGAGCAATCTGTATAGTAAGTCTCCTTTTAGAGATTCCAATGCTTTCCATAAGGCCAACAGAACTATGAAAACAGCTTGAACATTTCATAAAACATAAGCAAAGACTTTGATTTGAAAAAAATGCAAATGATGTTTGTTTAGAAGAAAGGAGAGGAGACATGTGCCTTAGACACACTAAAACTCACTGTCTCAGTAAAAAATCTCCAGGTAGCTGGCTGAGCCAAAGTTACTTCATGGATAACTTTTAGGATTAATTAGTTTCAAACTTTGTAAAAAAGCTTGACTTTTATTTTACATCATAGACTTTCTTATTCTTCCATTGATTTGCTACCGATTTCAGTTTCTTTCTGGTAGAGAGTGGTAAATAAATAAGGGGAAAAGTAAATGTCTTCGTTAGGGTTTCTGTTGCTGTGATAAAACACCACAGCCAAAAGCAACTTGGGGAGGAAAGGGTTAATTTCAGGTTATAGCTTTCAGATCACACTCTTTCACTGAGGGAAGTCAGGGTAGGAACTCAAATAGGGCAGGAACCTGGAAACAGGACCTCCAGAGGTCATGGAGGGCACTGCTTACTGGCTTGTTCCACAGGTTCGCTCAGCCTGCTTCCTTGTAGAACCCAGGACCACCAGGCCAGAGGGGGCCCCACCCGGAGTAATCTAGGCTCTTCCACATCAATTGTGATCTAAGAAAGTGTACCATAGGCTTGCTTGCAAGTCAATTTGGTAGGGGTATTTTTTAAAACTGAGGTTCCTTTTTCTAAAATGACCATAATTTGTGTCATGTTGACACAATCTAGCCAGCAGAGTAAGGCTTAATAGTCTACCTAAGCATGAAGAAATACAAGGAATTATATTTCAGAAATCTGATTTAACCTATTTTACTTAATTTTCTAACATGGTGATGTTCTTTGAGTGAGAAGGTATAGTGAAAAAAAATTTTAAATCACAGTTTGTGTTCTTTCCTTTGGGCAGTCCTTTGACAGATCTCCACGGGCTGAAGATGTAGCTTGTTTGTTTAGAGTGCTGGACTTGCGTGCACAAAGCCCTGCATAAATTAAGTGTAGTGGTGCCTACCTTGATCCTGGCCCTCAATAGCAGGTGGATGTAGCGGGGTCAGAGGTACAAAGGCGTCCTGAGCTACATAGAGAACTAGAGGTCACATGGGCTACTTGAAATGTTGTCTCAAAAAGTTAAACCAGGGGTTGGAGAGAAGGCACAGTAGCTAAGAGCACCTGCTGCTCTCGCAGAGGACCTGGGTTCGTGTCCCAGCACCCACATGGTGACTCACAGCCATCTGCAACTGCAGTTAAGAAAGCCGGTGCTGTCTTCTGGCATCTATGGGAACCAGGCAGTCATGTGGTACATATACATATGCTCACATAAATATTGATATACACAAAATATAAATTGACAGGTCCTTTAAAAATTGAATAAATACATTTTAATGTCTAAGGAGTTCTCTTATTTTCCTTTAACTTATTTTGTTCTCTGTTATTTCTAAGCAAAAATCATATGCATCCTTTAGTTATTACTTGTTATTACTTCACTTGTATTTCATTCCTTTTCTAAGTACACAGGAAAAGCCACAAACTAGGAACTTTTTGTATCCTCTGAGAATGCAGCAAGCTATTAAACCTAGGTTGCATGGCGAAAATAAAGGCTACAGAATAGTCTATTACCCACGGACACTTTCATTCATCCACTTGCTCATTCAGCAGGCATTTGTGGATCAACTGTATGTGCCTGATGTTGTTGTAGGTGCTCAGGACTTTGAAATGGACAAGACAGATGGGGTCCACGTGCAAATGGAATTTATTCTATGCCCCCAAAGAGCTGGAAAAAACAGGTCAAATGTGCTACCGAGAAAACCACCATGGGTGTGGAGCAGAGAACTGACAAGGCGTGGAGTGATGGAGTCCCTACTCTACTACATAATATTCAACGGTCCTGGCAATCTCCTTACGGACAGTAAACCGAGGATGCATTCTGCCTTACTGTAACAGTAGGTTCTGAACCGAGGGGCACAGCCCTTCAGCCTAGAATTCTACCACTTAGAACCCTACTATTGGATCTTCATAATCCAGGAGCTGGACATGGCAGCGCATGAAGCCTGAACTCCAAGGACTTTGGAGGCAGAGACTGGAGGACTACAATTCAATGTCAACCTGAATCCTGTATCCAGAGTTTCATAAGCTGCATATTCCTCTCAAATTGGGTTATATATATTTTCTATATTTGAAAGTTGAGAAGAGACCTAGCAAGACACAAGTAGACATCTCCTCTGGCCAGCTTCCCTCCCTCCCCTAGCCCCCTAAGTATGCTGTAGCTGGTGGCAGCAGTCTTAAGGAGTCCCTTTCATATTGAGCTTTGTCCATTTGTCTGCTCTTTGTGAGAATTTGAGTCAAGCTGTCTTGGGGCTAACTATGATACCATTGCTTTAATGCAACCTCTTAGCATTCTGCTGGCTTATGAACACTGCATTTGTCATTTCTGTTGCCCCAGAATGTTGGAACGGTGACCACTTGCAGAAAGGTGGCTTTACAGAATGACAATCCCTTCAGAAGGTGTTGGGTGCTCAGATAAGATTGGGCCAAAGTGAGGTCAACATGTCTTTTACCACAGGGTGCTTCTGAGACTTCAGCATGCAAACCCACATTGTGATTTATAAGTGAGACTGTGCTGCAATTTCCCTGTGAGCTTAACCCTTTCTCTCCCTCCTCTTTATCCATTCCTGTGGTAGTAAGAAGATAGGGAACGCAGGTCATTAAAAGGCAGACATGGAAAATGCTGCCTCACTGGGAAGATGAAGTTCTGCAAAGACGGTTGTAGGTTGATTTATGATTTATGTGTGGGCTTGCTAGGAATGGCAGGCTCAAGGTATGTGATTAAACTTTTGGGCAAGCCTATGAGAGTTTCCAGCTGAGGTTAGCATTTGAATTGTAGGCAGAAGAGAGGGGATTTCCTTCCCCATTGTGGTATCACCTACTTGGATGAGCACCTGGAGATAAAGAAAAAGTAGAGGTAGAAAGAATTTTCCTTTCTCAGTGCAACTGGTCTTCTACTCCCCTCACCATGGCCTTTCCTGTTCCTAATTCCTGGTCTTTTGGATGAGACTGGAATCTGTAGCGTTGGTTCCTCACACTTTAGACTTGGACTTCAACACTCACAATTTATTCTCTTCGTTCTCCAGCCTCTGAAGTTAGCAGAAACTGATACAATTTACTTTTCTGGGTGTCCAGACTGCAAGTCTGCAAGTGGTAGATTGAATCATCCGACTTCCAGAATGGAAGTTAATTCTTGGAAATGCACCAGTGTGTGTGTGTGTGTGTGTGTGTGTGTGTGTGTGCGTGTGTGTGTGTGTATGTGTGTGTTGTTTCCTTAATTAATTAATACGTACAAATGAAAAGTGATTCTTCCTGGATCAATAATAGGCTCTCACAGTGACTGTAGGAAGAAAGGAGTTGGGATGATCTTTGGCTTTGCTAAGAAGGTTCTGCCATCTTTTTACATAAAGCCTGCTGTCAATTCCAGCAGGAACATGATGGCAATGGTATGCACCATTGCTGCCAGCTTGGCTATCATGAAGACTGGCACACAGCAGGCCCACATCACTGGGACAATGGCCTTTGATAGTGAGGAGAGCAGTAGGCAGCTGTGTTCCAGTCAGGAAGGAAATTCAGGGGTGAAGATAAAGTTGAAGCTCGGGGCGTTTGTGGGCCTTGTGCAGAGTTCAGCTCTGCCTTTCTCTTCCTCAGCCTTGGTATCATCTTCACCGCAATATCTGGGTGAACTGCATGGGGATCTGGGATGATAACATCACTGAAAAGACAGGGGAAGTTATCCAGATGACTTAGGTCAGCCATCTATATAATCTTCAACCCTGCAGAAATGGCTGTCTCCTAGCCTATTTATTAGTTGTGGCTGCATGATAATATAAAAAAAAGTGATGTAAGGCAGAGAGCAATTGTGTCCAAGCATCTACATGTGCTTGCTGACAAGAAACAGCCCAGATGAATTGTGACAGGTAATGATTAACTTAAAGTGTCTGAGTACTTCAGAGCCTTACACAGAAATATGTATCTGAGGATTCCTAATGTCAGTCCTTAGTGGATGAAGCTAGCTGTTCAGGAGGTCGTGGCAGGGCAGGACTTTGACAAGCCAACAGTACAGAATTTTGGGTCAGAGCCCTGAGGTCAAAGTTCAGGTGAGCTGGTCACCACTGGACACTTGGACAGTATTTCAATTTTTTTCTTTTTGATTTTGACAGGGTCCCATGTAGCAAATAAGCGGCCTCAGATTTGCTGTGTTGTCAAGGATAGCTTTGAACTTGTGGTCCTCCTCATCTCCACTACCAGAATATTGGGATCACAGGCTTGTGCCATCATAGCTGGCTTATACCACGCTGGGGATTGAACTCAGGACCCTGTACATAATAAATGAGCAATATACCAGCTGAACTACATCCACCCGGAAAATACAGAGTACATGCTCAGTGAGTGGAAGCTGGTCTCTTCACCACCCTCAGCATCTTTCCTTACCCGCATGTCTATACCAGCTGCTCAGTCAGACACTGAAGGGTAGTGTGGCTTTGGTTTTATGGAACCTGTCAGGCTAGATGGGGACAACTGGGCTTTGGTGGCGTGGTGTGTAGGGAGGGGTAGAAGGAGAAAGAACACAGGTTATGTATCACCACGAACTTGGGTTTGAATTTCAGCTTGGCTTCTGACTGGTTAAATGACTTTAGGGATTTGCCTCAGTGGTTTAGTCTACAAAATGGGGAGAACAGTTCTTAGGCTTCAGGCATGATTAAGTGTCACATGCCATTTAAACAGTTCGAGGCATGCAGACACTTAAGATCGGTTCCTATACTCAGTGGGAACTGGGCAAGCTCAGGCGAATGTCAAAGGAAAAATTTAATCTGCCTTTACAATGTAAAACACCTGGCTAGCAGTGGCTGGTTCTAGGAATTCAGCTAATCCAAACAGCCTGGCTAAATCACAGCTCAGCCTATCTGGCCACAGTGTCATTTAGCTCAGCAGAAAAACCCACAGCAGTGTAACAGAGCCCGGTGAAGCCTGCGAGAACATACAGGCCTCTCTGCTAATCAAGGCCTCACTGTTATCGGGCCGTTGCTGGAACAGTGGGGATGCAACTGACTATTGTCTGTCTCCTCTGCTCCTCAGCATAGCCCACAGTTTCCTGGCACGCCTCCTCAGTCACCTGAACTCTCAACCAAGAAGCCTGATGGCAGCATGCCCTCAGGATGACGATGATTCAACAACGCCTTTGGCTCTGGCGTCGCTGCTGCCAGCCAGTTCTTACGGCTTGGGTGGCATCTGCTCTGGCTTGGTCAGCCTGGCAGGGGAGAGGTGAGGAAGAGAGTGGGAAATAGAGGTAGTCTACGGAGGGAGCCTTGACTGAGGCATGGTCTGAGCGGGAGGAGCAGCGGTGCCTGAGATGAAGTTTCTTAGCGAGCACCGAGGATAATGAGCATGAGGTAGCAGGCCCCGGAATGTCCACACACGGGCATGAGACTCAATGGCATCACATCGAATCTCTCTTCCCAGAGGAATGAGGATGCTGTGAGGCGGACAGGATACACCGGAGCTATGTCATGACCTCTGTGTACAAACACAGCTGGCTCATGGTGACTCTTACTCCAGGGACTGTGTCAAGTGACCCCAACTAATGTGCTAACTAATTTGAATCTCACAACGACATGAAGCACGGGTTTGGTATTTCCCTGGAGAACTAAAGACATTTAGCAAAAAGGAGAGAAGTCTAAAAAGCTGGCCCTACACATCCTCTCCCGTGTTTCCGTCTCATTTCTTTGAAAACGTATGTGAACTAGCTGGACTTGTTTGCCTGTGTCTATTCAATTACTGGATTTAATTTGTGCTGTCTGACAGCTTTCTCAAAAGAAAACAGCTTAGCCGAATCCTCAGGGCCCACACATCACAGGCACTGGAGACTAGGCAGAAATAAGGCACCACAAAATACCAAGAAAAACCTTTTTTTTTTCACAAAAAGTACATTTCCAAGGCCTTTGGTGACATGTACACGCTTAACAGAAGCCATACTTTAGACGAGGAAAAGCAGCGAAATGGCAAGCAGAACAAACCACTCATGTTCCAAGGGTTTGGTTGCAAATAAAAACAATGTACCAGAGATGGCTGGATTAAAAGGCCCTTTTGTAGACAATAAATGGGTATAAATCCCAGAGAGCCAGAGAGTGCCTATTAATTGTTATTATTTATAAAACGTTGGAAGTGCACAGGGAGCTTCAGGGCCGTGTCCAGACCGTGAGTGAGTGTGTCTGGAGGTCTCTGCTTGTTTCCACATGCCTCCCCAGGCAAGAAAGCTCATCCACCCGCCAGCTCACTACAGTGCAGATCTCAGTGGGACACAGGTGTTTACGACTAACATCTGGAGCCAGGTAACTTTATAGGTTAGTTTTGACCCAGCACAGGAATTACGTTGTCCTTGATTCTGTCAGCGCAACATAATATTGTCATTGTTGTATGACAGGAAGGGCAGAGGCAATGAGTAGGAGCTGCCCTCAATCCCACTGTCTGTGCATTTCTATCTGTCCATCCGGATTCAGTTTATGAAATATTGACAGTACACAGGTAACTCAAGGGCCACGTACAACGTGCCCTATGCTGCTGTGATTTGCCCTTGAAAGGTTCAATTGTCACCCTCTAACAGTCAGAGAAGCAAGTCCAAGGACCTGTTAAATTGGATAAACTCTCAGGACAAAAGATTCAATGCCAAACTGGCTCAATTACGTAGATGAATTGAAATCATCAGTGTATATTAAATAACTTGAAACCACAAAGATATGGTGCCTTTCTCAAAGGACTATAAGCCCATATGATTGAGAAACTTCTAAACTGTCCAGAGACATTAATTCTCATCTTAACATTTTAAATACATTCTACAAGTTTATCTTGTGTGCATGAGTGTTCTGCCTGTATGTGTGTCTGTGTAACACATGCATGCCTTGTGTCTAGGGGTGAGAAGGGGCATGGATTCCCTGGAACTGGAGCTATAGACAGTTGCATGGTGTCATGAGTCCTGTGTAAGAGCAGCAAGAGCTCTTAACCTCTGAGCCATCGTTCCAGCCCCCTTAATTCCTATCCAATATGAATTTTTTTGGAAACCATGGAAAGGGGATAATCCACACATGCATTTTATGTGCCACAGGCATGATTTTACGTATTCTAAAATTAGAGGATAATATGTGTAGGACAATACCAGGTCAATTTTACTTAATAACAGATTATGCATTCAAAAGTCATAAATCAAATACTAGGGACATAAACTGCACATTATCAGGAAGAAACCAGACAAGTGTAACAGAGACTCCTGAGTGTATCAGTGCATTAACTAACTGGAGGGAAGAAAAAAATGTATGATTTTTATCAACCAAAACCAAAAACTTATTAGTCTCAACAGAAGCAAGTTCAACACTCTTAGGAAACTAGAGCTATGTGTTATGTTCTTTTGCTTGATAAAGTTTATTTGTTCTAAGTAAGTGTTTGAGCTCCCTCCTTTTGCACAGTTTCATTTAAGAGAAAAGACAGGCTTCCTGCTGCCGCAAGAGGCCTTGGCTAAGGGAAGACTAATCAGGTTAAAGGTTAAAATGGGGATGCTTTCCTTCCATTTACTCCTCCAGCTTCTTTGCAAGCTTGCACTTGTCTGCCCGTTGTCTTGTGACTTGTAGAACTGTCCTCTGGGGAGAGGATGCTTTTTACCCGATTTTCTTTAGACTTAACCACAGCCTTGTTTGGAGCAATGGTTGGGAACAGAAGCGGCCATGTGCCAGTTCTGAGCAAAAGCCTCAGCAACCATGGTGTGGATTTGCAGGCTCCCAGGACTTTCCCCTGTTACAGGGATGGTGCGCTTTTGATTGGGACCGTTTCTTCAGGTTATGTACCAGGAAAACCCCAGAAACAAGGGCAGAACTGCAGGCAGTATCTATTCAACATGTTACAGGAGTGAGAGAAAGACACATCACCGAATGCAGGGGACTGTTTGCCATCACAATGTATGTTAGTGAGCAACCCAATACAGAAAGAACGAAGTATCTTTCCTGTACATTTGATCATCCATCCAGCAAACCTAATTCTATGTATTGGAACCAGCAAGCAAACTAAGTAAACTTATTACACATGTGGTCAATGCTTTTTTTAAACACTGATAATAGCCAGTCAGAGAGAAGATAATAATTATTTTTCCTACTAGTATGAACTCTACTAAGTATATAGAGATTCATTGTATTACTAAAAATGTGAACACCACAGTGAAAGAAAAAAAGCCTTTAAAATAATAATGAAAGACATTCAAGGCAGAAAACAGTGATTTAATTTAGATGAGATAATAGTGTATTGGGAAGATAAATTATCCCATTCAATCTATAAATGTATTAGGATACACTAAAAATAAGATTATTCTCAGATTCTTTTGTGTATAGTGTTTGGAATGAACCCAGGATCTTACCCATGTTCAGTGGGTACTCTACCACTGGGCCTTTTGCTCAGATTTTTAAGAAAATGTGATAAAAACATACTTAAATTTTATTGGAGTCAAAAATAGTCTATGAATGGCTTTCAAGCACAAGTAGAAGAAAATCTTACTTTATCAGATATTAAAATACCCACCAAAGGGATAACACCAAAATTAGTGGCACAGGGGTATACCATACCCACCAAAGCAAAGCATCCGCATGGACAGACTGAAGACAACTGGGGAAAATAAGATAGGACAGAGAACTCCAACTCTTTCGTACAGGTGGAAGCATAAGATGGCAAAGAATGCAGCACACATTGTCATCCAGCTGCTCATGTTGGGAAAACTGGCTCACTGTCGGGACACTACATTGAATCACTGCTTCACATATGAATGTAGACTCCCTGTGGATTACAGACCAAAGCATAACTACATAGTCAATGGAGTGTGTGGCAAGAGGATGTATTGGTGATATAAAGACAGGGAAAGACCTAAAGACAAGGAAAAACTTTTCCAGCAGTCTCAAGAGGCGTAAATCATAAATACTGATGGTTTTGAATCCATGAACATTAAGGCTTTCGATTTGAAGAAGACACTACAGACTAATTTGTTACACTGATAACAATGTGTAGAACATTATAAATGCTTAAAATCAAAAGAGTTGCATGGATAACACAACTCCTGCAAGTCAACAGAGAAAGGTAGAAACCCCAGTAGAAGAAAACAGAGAGGATTGAAAACAAAACTCAGATTGCACTACATCATAGAGAAGTGCTGCCTCACATTCTATGCAACCTGAATAACATATGTTAAAACAATAATGAGTTCTCCCACCGTTCTTATTGGACTGGCAAAAGATGGAAGAGGTCCATCTTTCGGATGCTGGTGGAGATGTGGGGAACAGGAGCCTCATCATCCCCGGTGGGTTACTGTTGGCTTTTTTAGAAAGTATCTGGTACTACCTAGCAAAATTAAGGCTATGGATATGTTTGGTATACAACTTAGCAATTCTACTACGTATATGTATTTCAGATAACCTCTTGTTTGGGTTCTTAAAGAGAATACGAAAGGATACTTATTGTAATTTTACTTAGAGTTGTAGAGCATTGGAATTAACCCATAAGTCTAATACTGGAGGGAGAGAACAGATATGTTGAGGATGCACATATGAATTTTAGAAGTAACATTGGGAAGAAATTAATTAGATGCATACATAGCAACATAGTGCAAATTGTGAATCGCAAAACATAGTATCTCTCCGGGCGGTGGTTGCACATGCCTTTAATTCCAGCACTCAGGAGGCAGAGGCAGGTGGATCTTTGTGAGTTCAAGGCCAGCCTGGGCTACAGAGCGAGTTCCAGGACAGTCTCCAAAGCAATACAGAGAAATCCTGTCTTGAAAAACCAAACAAAAGTATCTTTCAGAAGGAATGTCTTAGGGTTGCTATTGCTATGATGAGACACCATTACCAAAAGCAAGATGAAGAAGAAAGGGTTTATATGACTTAAACTTTCACATCACAATCCATCACTGAAGGAAGTCAGAACAGAAACTCAAACAGGGCCAGAACACAGAGGTAGTAACTTATTCTGAGGCCATGGAAGAGTCTACCTGCTGGCTTGCTCAGTCTGCTGTCTTATACAATGTAGAACCACCAGCCCAGGGATGGACCCACCCACAATGGGCTGGCACCTTTCCCATCAATCACTAATTAAGAAAATGCCTTACAGGCTTGCCTACAGCTCATCCTATGCAAGCATTTTCTCAATCAAAGTTCTCTTCTCTCAATGACTACAGCTTGTGTCAAGTTGACATACAACTAGCCTGTACAAGAAAGTTCATTGATGAGAAATGACAATGCCAAGTCATTTCAAAAGCACATTACAAAATAATACCTGTGACTTTTCTCTCTTTCTCTCTCCATCATCCCCTGCCCTGGAATGATTGATTAAGGTGCAGTGGAAATCAAAGCAGTACAGAAAGTCATCCTGAAGCCCATACCAATACCCAGAGGTATTGTATTTGTATCTATATGATAGATCTATGTGACAGTAATAATGATTGTCAGTTCTAGATCACTTTCTGTGGGTTGGGAGATATTCGAAGTACCTAACATACATCATTCACTTAACCCTCATAACTTCAGGAAGCGAACTTCAATAATATAAGAAGACAGTGGAACAGTAAAGAGACAGCCTATCAAATGGGAGCAAACGTTTGCTAGATATATATTTAATATAGGATTAATATCTAGAATACACAAAGAACTCAAAAAAATCAAATGCTCCAGAAAATCCAGTCAATAAATGGACACATGAATTAGACAGTTCTCAGAAGGAGAAATACAATTTTAGCCAGTACATCAATTTAAAATGTTCAGCATCCTTAACTATCAGGGAAATTCAAATTTAAACCACATTGAAATTCCATCTTATCTCAGCAATTTCTCAGCCAGTGAGGCTATAGGGAAAGGGCAGACTTTATTGCTGTTCATGAAAATATAAATTATTCCAGTCACTATAGAAATAAGTAAAGAAGGTTCTAAAACACTAAGAATAGAGCTACTGTATGGTAATCTAACCAGGGAAAGAATGGGTTTGGGTCCATGTTACTGATGCCAATATTATGGCATAAGCACAACCCTAGGTTGCTTTTATCTAGTCTGAAAGTTGTGTGATGATTAGAGCTCACATCTTCTATTCCAACCATGAGATCACACCACACCACTGCTTCATGGCGGGTTATCTTTCATTTAACCATATAACTACTCTCTTCACGTTAATCCACATACGTCCTCAGTCTTGTGGTTTCATTTTAATTCAGTCTGAATGCCGGAAAACTGGCATGGAGAGATGGGATCATCTCTGCCTTCCGAAGAGACTGTGGAGAAAAAAGACTCTTCTGCCTTTCTCAGACTCAAGATTACTGAAGATGGATTGCTAATAACCTCGATGAGCTGAGGTGCCACACACTCTCAGTATATTTGAGTTCTCTGTTTGTGCAATGGATGAATGTGAGAAATTTGCTTGTGTAAAACAGTGCCAGCATGTAGTGTATATGCAATGCAATTTTGTATTGAAGGGCACTGGCTGATGTTTTGTTTGTTTGTCTGTTTGTTTATTTCAAGAAATAGACTTTGGAGCAATATTGAAAAATGCCGAAAGAAGGTGATAAATTACAGGCATGGATTCTTCTTAGACTTTAAAGCCAGCGCTGTCTTCAAAGACAGCATGCCTCACAAGTGCCGGCTTTCCTTGGGTAAACAACAAGATGTTCAAATGATTCCAGCATGTGAGATGGGGCATGTTTAGCCCGGTTGTGATAGTTACTCAGTAATAAACATGACCTTGCAACAGAGTCCTTTCACCCCCACCCAGGGCTAGCCAATGAAGCAGGCAGGGTGAGGGACATTATCTAGTGGACTGAAGTCTAATGGGGCGGTAAGTCACATGTTTTAAATATTCTACAAGGCTTATTGACCTGAGTTGTATAGAATTGCAATGTTATAGGTTGGGAGCCAAATTATCTTGGGTTCTCTTTAGCCGCCCCTCCCCCCACAATAGCCAGTCATTGTAACCTCTGTGTGTGACCTAACACCCTTGTGACTGAGAGGTAAATCCTTTTGGAATGTACAAACAGCCTTGGTTTGAACCAACCCAAAGGCTAAGTGTGTCATGAGATAGCATCTAAATTTTCTAACAAGTGTTTCCCCTCTTTGCCATAGTTTGTCTATCTGATATTTCCACTAATGGTTTAAGAAGTACCTTGAATTGTTATTTTTTTGTCCTGTTTCTTAGAATGCGTGGTGAAACACTGCCCATGTGGGAACTAGTCTTTGGGGTAACCGGGATCTATGTTTCTAGGCTATGTCACTCATATTTGGTTCAAGAATAAACTGCTTTTGTTCTCTTTGGGAGGAGAGACTTGCTTGACTTTGTGATAACAATCAGCTCCTTGGAGATGAGAAAAATGAGCCTTTGAAGGTTTAGGAGATTTACCCAGTTTCACAGCAGTTCTTCCTGAGAACGCCATGCCCAGAGCTCTTCCGGCTGCCACGCGTTTCCTTAACACTTGAGTGAACCAGCACTACGTTTTAATGATGTAGACAGAGGTACAGTGTCAGGAACTATTAGATGTGACTTCTGCATGTGCCTAGATGCTCCTGCTCTGAGGGGGCACAAGCTGTTTGCAAATTAGTGTTTTAACCAGTAGAATGCATTCCAGAAGTCAGTGATTCAGCCCAGCTTACCCAGGGATTTTAGACAAATGCAAGGTGGGGGGCAATCTGTGTTGTTTACAACAACACGGGTACAGTTCACCTTAGAGTCCTTTGTGCTTTCAGTCAGTACTTCCCCAAACGTTAGGGTATCCTTTTATGGGGGACACTTACACTGTGTGTGTGTGTGTGTGTGTGTGTGTGTGTGTGTGTGTGTGTGCATGTGTGTGTGCGCGCAGTACTTTTAGGTATGTGAAGCCAAGAGAGTCTAAGTATCTAGTCCACTTTGACTCGAAACAGAAGTTATTACTTGGATGGGTCTCATGTGGTTTGGGGCTGTCTCTTTCAAAGCTTCACCTAGTCATGTCTCCCTCAGAAGCTTCCAGTAACTTTCCACCATCAGATGGCCTGCAAAGTCTGGTGAATCTGACTTCCTGTTGCCTTCTGACCTCAGCTTCTCAGACTTTCCTCTCTGCTCATCAAAACATACTGACTTCTTAGCTGCTGTCCCATGACTGCGCTCGGGGCCTTTGCAAGCACTCTCCAGCCACCAGCCACTCTCCAAGGCTGTTCCTAGGCATGCACTAACATTTGTCTGGGCATTTCCTTCAGTGTCATCTCTTCTGATACGTCACTTATCCTTGGTAAAGTAGCATTTCTCACCAGTATCTCTGTGTCTCACTTTCTCTTTCTGTATAATCATGTGACTGTGTACACGTTTTCACTTCTCAGTATGTAGTCACCATAGAAGCTTGTCTACCTCAGTTGTACTCTGCTTGCTTCTGATAAAATGAGGTGTATGAAATATATGCAGACACTTGTTAAACACTCATATGGGCTTTTCCCATTTTTTCAGTTATAATTGTTATTCTCCTATTTAAAAATAAAGAATATTTATTTTATTTATGTGTGTGTGTTGACAGCAGAGACCAGAAGGGGGCATCTGATCCCCAGGAGCTGGAGTTACAGGTGGTTGTGAGCTACCAGATGTGGGTGCTGGGAACTGAACTCCAGTTCTTTGCAAGAGCAGTCAGTGTTCTTCACTGCCGAGTAGTGTCTGCAATACCCTAGTCTCTCTTTTTTAGGGACCCATTTTCTGAAGCCCAAGTCTTTGAAACTAACCCTGAAAGAATACCATGTAACACATGGACTAGTTTATTAGGATGTCCATTCAATTTTTGCAGAATGAACAGTTCTCACATAGCCACTCAAAGATGAGGCAGCTTGATTCCAAGCTTTCCTCTAAAAGCCCTTTTTATACAAAGTGCTAAATATTCATCGAGTATCAGGGTGCTACACTAGGTGTTGTTAGAGAGGGACTGCATTTTAGTTCAGCCAGTGTGGGTCTAGAGGTATGTGGAGGAGACCTGGTCTCCTTTTTGAGAGCCCTTGGGATTCTCTTTCCAGTTTCGGAGAGGGGATTATGGAGAAAACCATGTCATTATGAGTTGAAAATTAAATGGTCCATATCCTCCCACTTCTTCAACCTTCTTTATTACACAGGTAATTTCGATTAGAAGACAGGAACGTTTGAGCTTCCTAGCTGCTCCTGAGTGCCAAGATGCTTCCAAATCCAGGAAACATAACATCTTCTGTGATAAGTAATCAATACAGTCCTGAGTGTGATATTTTAACTGAATTGGCTCAATAAAACGGGGCTTAAAGTATATGCCCGGCGTGCGACATCATGATTGCTCTCCTGGTTCCTCAGTTCTCCTGAGCCCATCCTCACTTCAGGGACCCACTTCCAAGCACGAGCCTTCCTCCCAGGCCACAGGGGCCTTTCCTGTGTTTTCACGTAACTTTCACAAATCCCCACCACCAGAGTGGGTGTGAACTGTCCACCTGGTGAAGAGGAACGCAGGATGAAGCCACGCATGTGGAGTGGTTTTACAATGTGGAACTGAGGTCAGCCCAAGGCATCTGGCACCCGCTGTGGCTGAGAAGAGCTGTACAGTACAGTGGGAATTACAAGCCAAGGCTAAGTAACAACCCCCAGTCCTTGCTTAAGAGTAAAGCATACATTAGTCACATTCCACAGTGCAGAATTTTACCTATTTATATAGGAAAGGACTTCAGAGGCAGAATTATAATGAACTGGTATTACACCACACAGGGTGACTCTACTGAACTTAGACACACAGATAGAAATCTGTAACACAATTCTAGCTGTGGTGACGCACAAATGAATGTTATGGCATCTTTACAGTTTGTATATAAGAAGATGTGAGGCATAGCTTGTCCATCTACTTGGAATATTCACATAATATATACACAAATAGACAGATATGTATAAATTTTGCAAAAACCCAATTTAATTCAGTAATAGTTTACTGAGCATTCACCATATGCCAGAGAACCTTCTAGAATACAAAGATGGATCAGGAATAGACTCTGCCCTTAGGGAGTTCAATACAGTAAAATGAAATACAGACTATTTTTTATTCCTTCCTGGCAAGGGTGGGTACAGTTTCCAAAACCCAGGAGGGGCTAAACCATTCATTTATTGCTTTAGCAACCACATTGCTTTCCAAAGTTGTTATTTGGCTTAGGTTGGGCAGTAAGTTATAGTTTGGCCTTTTTCTTTCTCTCTCTCTTTCTTTTTTTAAAATAAGTTTTCAGCTTAAAAAATACAAACCCTGCAACTAATTTAAATAATTAAATTATTGCTTAAGATTTCTTCTAGTTTGGCATAGAAGATGGATTTTTTTTTTCATTAGGAGAAGTGAAAGACTGCTTCGTGTTAGATGTTTAGACTAGACTCAATCCAACTGTGTTCCACTTATCAAATATCCTAGTTAAAAAGAGGAGGGGAAGGGAGAACACACAGATGCTGGAGAAGCAATGGATGATGTGTCACTTTGCCTGTCCTGGACCTCACCTCTGCCAGCAGAACACACTTAATGGAAGCTAGTCTCTCTAATCTCATTCTTTGCACAGAGAACCTTCATTCACACAACTGACAATAAATGCTGACTGCGTACCAGGCCATTTGCTAAGCATTGAGGAAATGGAAATACAGCACCTACAGTCCTGTAGTCTCTATCCTCCAGCAGTGATGTGTGGTGTAAATGGAAGAGAGAGAGAGACAGACAGACAAACAGAGAGAGAGAGAGAGAGAGACAGAGAGAGACAGACAGACAGAGACAGAGATAGACAGAGAGAGACAGAGAGAGATTCTACAGCTGAACAATATCTGGAAGTAAAAATTTGCATTGACTAATATTTTCATCTTTATGTGATGGACATTATTATTTTTTAAAACTTGCTCATGGAATTTCATGTTAGTTTTCTATTCCATTTTGTAAAAGAGAGCACATGTCAGAGACCTGAACTCTTATCTGAGTTGTGACAGCTTCCAGTTGAGTGACCTTGTACTAGTCATGAGTCCTCTGCTGCTACTGATCCATCTGATACAGTGGATAGGAGGACGTCTATAAGGAAAGCCCTTCATAAGATGAGAAGGGCCATAAGTGTGTAGGTGTGATTCTAGTGTTCACTAGTGATACTGGCATGGTTTTGCTGATTCTTCCATTGTCTACTTTCTCTATCAGGTATCTAAGCCCAGGTGAATGAATGTTTGGCTTCCAAACTCAGTTCCTAGTTAAGCAGCTCAGAGTTGTGTGTGTATATTCTGTGCCCACCCATACATTTTTAGTCCTTCACCTGTCATCATGCTCTCAAAGGGTTTGTGATAGTTTTCACTGTTAACTTGAATAGCTTTGGGATCACCTAGGAGATAAATTCCTAGGCTTGTCTGTAAGGGCATTTCTAGAGAACTTTAGCTGAAGAAGAAAGACCTATCCTGAGAAAGGGCGATACTGTCCATAGGCTAAGGTCCAAGGCTGAACAGTCAAAGGAAAAGAGTGTAAACACAGCCTGATCTCTGTTTCTTGGTCTTTCTACACACGAGGAGTCCTATCTGCATGTTTCTGCTGCCACAAAAGGCCACATAGTCCCTGCCATGTTGGACTGTATCGTCCTAAACTGTGAGCCAAAGGAAGTCCTTCCTCACTTACGTTGCTTCTTGTCAGATATTTTCCAACAGAAAAGTAATAAAAGCTACAAAATGAGGTAAGAATTGTTGGTCTAGGCAGAATATTTTGGAGGCACAAAAGGTTTTATTTGTCTTAGTATCTGAATATGCATGGATGGCCTAGTGTATTCCTAGATGCATTACATTAAGTGCAAAACTCTATGTGTAGTAATATGACAAATGTTAATAGTCTAGACAGGCATAGCTTCATCCTAGGGATGCAACATTGAATTCTGATCAACCCTGTCACAGGTTGTCAAACAGGAAGAGGTGCCAATTAAGATGGCTTGGCTACTGCATAGTTTCAAGCAATCATTTTTAGCGTTTTGTTATATCTTTGCTTTTGTTTTTAACCACCTTGGGGGAAACCCTTGTTTCCCTGCTGTTGAATTTGCATATGGTTTTATTTGCTTGTGTCAAGCTGCATGAACACTTAGCCATGCAAGGCTATGAAGGACTTTTCAGAACACACAGGTCTGGCAAGCACATGCCTTCTCTGGGGGACGGGGTGGCTGAAAGGCAGAGGCCACGCTGGAGGAGCAGACACCGACCCTGCGTGGTTTTCTGATGTTCCTTCTGATGGAAAAAAGTCTTACAAAAATGCAAATCTAATTGTGTCTAAAGGCTGCCTGACACAGTTGCTGCAGGCAGCAAAGTTCAAACACACATGAGAAGAGAGGAAGCACCTGAGAAGTTCACCCTGCCAAACTGGATCCCAGCTGGAGACAAATAGAAGGCTGTCCTCTGTGTAGTTCTAGTGATACTAGAAATCAGGAAAAAGGCTGGAACATCCCCAGGCAGGAGATGGATTAAAGGAATTACCATGCATCCTAATGATGCTCATCAGAATGGGGCAGATGTAGTGTTTGTATGTCACACTATGAACAAAGGTATATTTTCCAGTGATTGCTTATAAAATATTATATTTTGAGTACTTATAGATTCACTTGACATTGAGAAAAAGACTATGGTAAATTTTGTATAAATTTCATGCAGCCTTCTCTAAAGATACATTTAAAAACATGTCTTAAAGGCAACTGAACTAGGCTGAAGACTGGCATACAAGGTAAAGTCCTATTAATGTCAAATTAAAAGTAAACACATTAAATTGTGAGCACTGTATATCCTTGGGGAGTGGCTGATTGTATGTGCAGGAGGAGAGGATGAGGAACTTGAACATTTAAATTTGCAAGTGTCTCTTCTATAATGCAGTAACCTCTATATTGGTCTATTCATATAGCTATATAGATATGCACTCCAAAGAGGATATATGACAGTTAAAAACTCAAATAGTAAATTTAGAGAATTATTTGTATGATATAAAGTCCATGTAAATTAGTTCATGCTTTAGAAAATGAGTTATTTTAGGTCAGATGGATTTTATAAGACAATGAATGCCTACGCTATCCACAATTGATGCCAATTACCCTAGAACTCACAAATATTTCTCTGTGTGATAGCATTTTTCTGGAGTCACAGAACACATGTTCTATAATTCCATGGACTTGGCCCTGTAGGCAAGGCCAGCAGTATACATTCAAACACCAAAAGAGAAGCTAATTCTTAAAGGTAGTTCTTAATTTAGTTCTTATACTGAATTACAATATTATCATTAGGACTATGCTGGAATCATCTTCCCCTAAGCCAGCTTTTGGGTGAACAGGTACCAGGAGTTTTTAGAACTGAAATCTGAATTGGTATGTAGTCTTAGCTATTTTAAGCCCTCAGGCTCCTAATGTGGTTTTTTTTTAATCAACCTTCCTCTATTCTGCAACTATTTGAATTTTCTGGTACATAATCAAAAACACATTCCCAGTTGTATGTACCAGTCAGTAGAGGGTGATGGTGCTTTCCAGCATTGTGTCTCTTCAAGCTTTAGCGTATGTGTGTTTTTACTTCATCCTATTTATCTGGGGTAGCCCCAAGTACCATAGGCTGTTCCATGGTGGAAGATAAGTGGGAGGAGAAGATGGAGTACGGCTGCTTCTCGGCAACTGGGGTATGTAATGTAACACTCAGTTGGTCACTGCTAATGTGTTTAAACGTTTGTTTAGTGAGCAATTTATCTTTGGCACATGAGAAACTTGTTAATGGTGTTAGGAGTAATTGCCATTTCTGTGATTAAGATGTAAGGACCAAAGGCACACAGATAACAAGACAGTATTTACATGATATCTGTAAGCTGCATAAATAGAATTTTCTGCCTTGAAGGCTAGCCAGAGGCCCATGAATCATTCATAGTGTTTATGTCACTAAATGAATTCTTAAGCAGAATTAGCAAAGACACTGATTCATTTGAAGAATGCTATTCAACTCTCTGTTTTCAGGGCAGCCTGAATAAAAAAAAAAACTGTGCATTCTGGCTAGTAACATTGCTATTTCCCCGAAAGTCACACATGGGCATGTATAGACACACACACTCAGGCGTATCCAACCAGTCATTCATTCATGCATGCATCAATTCATGCACCCAGCCAATATTTACTTCAATCCAACTATCCAGGCTTCTGTCTGAAGCTGAGGATACAATGACAACAAAAATAGATCTGGTCTCTGTTCGCAGAGGGCTTACAAAAGCTAGGGTGGAGACTACCATTAATTACCCAAGTGATTATTTGATTGCCAACCAAGTCAAGAGGCTCAGGAAGAAAAGAATATGTTTCATGAGAATGTGCCAAGTCAAATAGGGGAGGATCAGACCTAACTTACATGTTAGAAAGTCAGGGAAGATTTTACTGAGATTTGAGTGTCCAGGGTTAACTGAGAATGAGTGGGTATATGATGATGAGTTATAAGTGCTGATGAGTATGGGGGTGGGGCACATGTATATGTGTGTAAATTGTCATGCCCTGGGTGGGAGGGAAATTTAAATGTCAAGGAATATGACAGGCAGCTGGACTACAGAGAAACAAGGTCAAATGTTTGGGTTTGAGACCAGGAAAAGAAAGACGAAAGTATCGGGGGCGTGGAAACTAGGATGAGAAATACTTGGAAAGGGATCATGGTGAAGAATTCTAAGCAAGGTCAGATATAGCCTTTTTCTTACCAATCACACACATACGTTAAAAGATACTTGCATGCCTCCCCCACCTGTGTGTGTGTGCGTGCGTGTGTGTGTGCGTGTGTGTGTGTGTGTGTGCCACATTGTACACATGGAGGTTAGAGGACAACTCCAGGAGTCAACTCTGTCCTTCCACCATGTGAGCTTGTGGACTGAACTGAACGTTGGCTCCGGTGTGGCTCCAGATGGCCTTCATGGAGCCAAGTCATGAGCTCTCATCTTGTTTTCTGAGACAGAATCTCTCACTGGCCTGGGGCTCACCAATTAAGCCAGGCAATCTGCTCTCTGAGCCTTGGGGATCTGCCTGCCTCTGGCTCCCTGGCTCTGAAATTATAAACTCACTACTACTTTTCCACATGGTGTTGGGATTCAAACTTAGGTGTTTGTGTCTGGGCAGTGAGCCCTTTACCAACCATATCCAAGGAGGTTCACTTCTATGAGATTTTCACTAAAGAGTTCCTTTATTGGACTCCTGATATGACTGACACACTCCAGCACCTATGACCAACCTGCTGACACCAGAGAGAAGATACAGGGTTCTCAGCTGAACCTCTTGGATCCCAGATGTGTTTTGACCCAGATGTGTTTTGTTTGGGTTTTGTACTTTCATAACTACAAGAACTTCACACTTATGAAGAAAAATGACAAAACTCAGTAGAAGCAAGTGTCTAGAACAGTGGATAGGAAGAATGCCAATTCATGAGGGTGTCTATGGTCTACCCCTATCCCCTGACATTCTGGTATAAGAAATCCCATTTCATGCTCACATCTTTATTTGAATCGCAAAGATTTTTGATGAGTAAGATATGTTTTATGTGATGACTTCTTCCAGAAAGTCTGAGAAGACCACAGCTTCTCAGTTGTTTCATAGAATTCATCCATCATCTCTAAACAATCTCACCCATGGAAAGCCAGCATGCCATAGCCAGGGAAGGATGCCTGGTGTGACTGAGACCATAGGTTAGTATTCATTCACCACAGTTTTATGGTTTGAGCATCTTAACACTGGCATACATCCTTGAGGCACCATGGCTGGGAGTCAATAGCTTACTGTGACAGAGAAAGATATGTCATGTCTAGAGAATACAGACTTCCCAAAATACATAAATGGATCCTCTGTGAACTCAGTTGAAATGTTTATGTCATGGATGTGGAAATCATGAATATACACCGCAGGGCAAACTCAAGACAGCTTGTTTGTCAACAAATTCAGATGAAGAAAGTTGAAGGAAAGAGGAAAAGATGTGTATTGCACATATGTATGGATGCCGTCTCCTCCTGTGAAGCTTTTGACATGACAGCAAGTCTTTGAGGACACACAATAAGATGAAAGGAATTTTATTTATAGCTTGTAAACAAGACACTCTATCTATTTAACATCCAGTCTCAAGAGAACATTTTTTTCTGAATATGGAGTGGTGGAACACTTAACTTTGAAATTATTCTTTACAAATATTAATTGAATGGAACACCAAGGTCTATTCCATAGCAATGCAAGTATAACTCAAGTGGGCAACCAGTTTGTGGTTGTAAATTTCTGTATACCATGCAAGAAGCAACATATGTGTGTATGTGCTTGTGTATGTGCATGCATGCATGCCTGTGTGTGTGTGTGTGTGTGTGTGTGTGTGTGCACGCACAGGAAAAGACTTTCCCTTCTCCCTGACCAGCCATGTTTTTGACAGATTAGATGAAACTGACTGTTGTGATGTCATAGAAACCTAATATAAATATCAGGCTATGAAAGAAGTATTGAAGAAATCATCATGGACAGATTGCTGCCAATAGTGTTTAGAAAACCACGCTTACAAATCTTCTACTTTTCTATGCTGAAAAACTAGTGATTCAAAAACTAGTGACACACCTTTTTGTTTTTTGTTTTTTCGAGACAGGGTTTCTCTGTATTGCTTTGGAGGTTGTACTGGAACTCACTCTGTAGGCCAGAATGTCCTCAAACTCACAGAGATGGGCCTGCCTCTGCCTCCCGAGTGCTGGGATTAAAGGTGTACATCACCAATGCCAGGCTGTGACACACCTATCTTAGAGAACCGAATTGTTCAGGTCAGAGGGCTGAGGGGATGAAGACAGCCTGTGAACCTCTCCAATTCCACTCTTGAAAGCCCCATCAGTTTTATGCCACAAAATATCCCCAGTCTACTTCTGACAATGTGTACCTCCAAGCTGTCACCTTCTATCTCCAAAGGTTCCTCTCAACACATTTTTCATGGCATTTTTTATGTGTTTTCCCAGCACTAACCTTGCTTCATTTTCATTTGGTGTCCTTCCTTCCTTTTTCACTTCCTTTATTCTTTTATTAACTCATTTACATTTTCTTTCAATAAATGCTTACTGGGAGCCCATTCTGGTTCAGATAGTCTTCCAGCTACTGGTGAAAGAGTACTGAAAAACTACAGTTCTTTACTGCCATGGAGCTGACATTTGAATGGACACAGGCAGTTACAAGTGAATAAATAACAAACAAGAACAGTGTCTATGTTTTGTTGGGAAGACAGACACTCAATTCCATTATCCCTCAGTGCCCTGAACTAGTATCACACAAAGCAGACCAGGTCAATCTCTGCCAAAAACCTCTTAATGGCTTCCTGTTGAAAGCAGAGTAAAATACAACTCACAAACATGACCTAACCACATTGACCCATTCAAGGTATTATTTTGGTTTGCGCCCATTATGTGAGCAAACAAGGTATAAGATCTACTTCATGGAAAGCAAGGGAATTCTTCAAAGAATGAGGACCTCCCCTCATCCCTTCATCTTCATCTTCATTTTCCTTTGTACCAACATTTTTTTCAATTACAACCCATTTTTTAAAGGCCAGTTTCCCATTGAATACCAGATCATTTCCTGGAAAATTGGATTTGACAAATTATTTGACTTCTCCAGACTTCAGCGTTCTCATGTATAAAATGGGGATGGCCATTATTTCCCTCCTCCATCTGATGCAAAGGACATGATTCCCTACTCCCAAATGAACATTTGATTTCTTCTTCCCTTTAAGCAGATAAACACCTTTCTCCTTAATTGGAGATGAACCTACTGACAAAGGAATAAGAGAAGTCACTGAAATGAGAACATGATTGTTTAGTTCACAACAAGATAATTGCTGATGCAAGAAATTTCCACAGCCTGGGAGACTGGCAACCTGACACAGCATCCGAGCTGACACCAAGCCTTCTTTTAAGCAGGCATTTTTGTGCATTTAACCTTCACTGGACTGGTGATTATGCAACATGTTTGTCCCCTAAGCACACATTGTTCTCACCGGGCCAGTACCATCACTAAAAAAAAATCCCACTTCACAACCTTCCTATTCGTAAGTACCAGGCAATGTCACAGAAAGGCTCTTGGCTGAGGAGCTGACGGATGTCTGAGGTGAGGATTCTCCTCCATCCCTTGTCCTGTTCCGGAAGGCAGAGACTTCTGACTTCATTCTTCAGTCTCCCCAGGGGTGCTGCACCCCAGCCTACCTGCTCTATAAAGACTTCAGTTACCTGATCAGTATCTTCTTCTTATCCATGTGAACATGGAATCAAGAGATTCAGCAAGGGAAGGAGGGAGGGAAAGAATCAGAGCAGGGATAGCAGAATTTCTAGCAAGTGTGAATAATAAATATCACCAGGCCGTTCACTCTCTTCCCACCTCTGAATAACAACATTTGATTGACACTGGGTTCTGGCCTTGGAGATCTTTTTTGTTTCTTTATGTAGACATATTCATCAATTAAGAACATATATTATGGAATTGCATTTACTAGCTATGGAACCGAAAGGGAGATTACTTTTGCCTTGTTTGCCTCAGTTTCCTTGCCTAGAAGAAATAGAAATCATCCTGGAGAATGACACAGGTTAACAAGAGAATATGTGTAAAATGGCTAGAATATGCTCAGGAAATAGTTGGGACCCAATGAATGCTACTCAGATGTGCTGATTGGCTATTTGTCAACTTGGCACAAACTAGAGTCATCTGGGAAGAGGGAACCTCAATTAAGAAAATACCGCCATCAGAATTGTCTGTAGGCAAGTGTCTGTGGGCATTTCTTGGTTAATGGTTGATGTGAGAGGGCCCAGCCCTCTGTGGGTGGGGCCATTCCTGTGCAGGTGATCCTGAGTTGTGTAAGAAAGCAAGTTGAGTAAGCCATGGGGAGCAAGGCAATAAGCAGTGCTCCTTAATAATGGTCTCTGTTTCAGTTCCTGCCTTCAGGTTCCTGCCAAGAGTTCCCTTCATGATGGACTGTGATTGGGACAGTAAGTCAAATAAACCCTTTCCTTGCCAATTTGCTTTTGCTCTTGGTATTTTATCACAGCACTAGAAACTAAACATCTTATATTATTTTATATAAGTTGAAATGCAAACACTTAGTCTGTGACTTGGGTAAGGCAAAGGTGTCTCTTGCTCACAGGTGATTCCTGGAGCACATAGTAGACACTCAGTAAATGAGTGGAGAAATAATGAGTGTAGACTGTTGGGATCTAACTGCAGAGACATGGTTTCACTGTGTAGCCTTGACTGTTCTGGAACTTCATCTGCAGACCAGGCTGGCCTTGAACTCACAGAGATCTGCTTGCCTCTGCCTGCATAGTGCTGGGATTAAAGGTGTGCACCACTATTGACAAGCTATGTACTTGATTTTTAAAAGTTTAAAGCATTTGCCATTTATGTATGTAGTGAATGTGTGTGGGCCTGTGTACACCATGACACATTCATGGAGGTCAGAGGATGGCTTGCAAGAGTCTGTTCTCTCCTTCCACTGTGTAGATCCCTTCTGTAGTAAGGCGTCTTGTTGAATCTTTGGATCTGGGTGCTTTCTAGGGATACTGGCAAGATTTGTACTGGGCTCCTGATGCATTCTTAGTGGGAAGAGCAGGACCACAGTCTCATTTTGGAACGCAAGGAATGATGGCACCACACATCCAGTCAGGATAGTAACTGGTGGCCTATCCCTACCTTGTTTCTTGTGTTGCCATCAACACCTTTCTGAAGGCACTGAAGGCTGCTCCTGCTTCTCCACCTGTGTGGATAGAGGCCTTTGATCTGGAAGCACAGTGATGCTACCCTGTTTCAAAAACCCAACTGGCTCTTGTTTCTGTAGGCTCATGGACAATCTTGATGAAATGATAGAAATCTATCACTCAGCATCAAGCATCTAAAAAATTCTGGCAGATCTCCTCTAATAGATTTGGAAGATAACCCCATCCCATCTCCAGTCCTAAGCAAGCAAACATTTGAGGATAAAAACCATACCATGTTCTGGATGGGGGACCAAAGCAAACACTGGTGTTTTTACTCCTGGGGTTCTAGAAGAGTGCAGTCTCAAGGGACTCAGAGAGGAGGTGTGAAGGGCAGTATGACAGGCTGTGGCAGAACTCCCAAGGGCCTGTCTGAGGCCAGCACAACACAGGGAGATCTCACACACTGCTCTCAGTGAAGTCTGTTTTCCAGCCTGGTCGCAAACCATTACATCACTCTTCCAGTTACAGGAAATCAGGAGTGTGCCAGCAACATTATTCCCTGAGATCCAAGGCAAACAAAACCCACCCCTCTCCATCTTGAAGAATGACAACCTGTGAAGGAAAAGGCAATTCTTAGCATCCGTCTCCTGGCCTGAGAGTGCAGTGCCAACCTGAGTTTATAGGTGAGCAGGGCAGGTATCGGGGATTGCTCTCTCTCTCTCTCTCTCTCTCTCTCTCTCTCTCTCTCTCTCTCTCTCTCTCTCTCTCTCTGTCTCTCTCTCTCTCTCACACACACACACTCTCTCCCTTTCTTTCTCTTTTTTAGAAGCATTAACTGAACTCCATTTTTCCATTAAACAGACCAGAGGGCTGCAGTTTCAACTCTTCTATTCCCTGTCAGATCTGAGAAATTGCTGACCCTCAGACCCTTCATTCATAAAGGGGACCGTGACAGGACAGATTTTAGTGGGAAAAGGGAGAATTAGAAGAAGGCACTCTTGTGCTTAGAGCAGTGCTTGGTCCACGTCAAAACTCAGTAGACATTTGCTCTTGTTACCACCACGAAGATGGTGAGTCATTATTGATGGCCTGTAATCTTTCCCTTAATACTGTTACTTTTTTTCTAAATAAAAAAATTATTTGAGACAAAAAATCCACACTGAAGAAAATGGGGTAATGAGTGACCCCCTCACCCATCTGCGAATGTGTCTGTGTTGTGAAGTGGGCAGCTCCCTGAAACCTCCTTGTGCCCTTTCCAATCACTGCCCTCACAACTTGGAGATCCTCACTCTATAGGCCAAGCTCTCCCAATCTCTGTTCCCATAATTCAGAGACCCTCACTCTAAGGGAAATTATTGTTTAACCCTCACCCAATAAAGCTAGAGACTATTCCCAGCAACTCAGATCAACCCCCAATCCACCCAAAAGTATTGTAATAATTTATTGTAATAAACTGAGGTTTTCTGTTTCTGTAAGTGGAATTGTACAGATCCTATAGTGTGTGTGACTCTGTGTCTGGATTGTTCTATTCAGCCACAGGCTTATGAGATTCCACCATAGTACCATGTGTAGCAGATGTCCATTTTTTTTCTCATTGCCGTGTGCTACTGGCTGTGTGAATGTTCTATGATACGTGTCTCCTGCTCAGGAGCAGGTGTGTTACTGCGGTGTTTCTCTGTTGTAAATAATGCACAGGAACATTCTTGTACACAGCTTTGGGTGTAGCACATGTACCTATTTCTGATTTTACATTTTTAAGATGAAATTGGCTATACCCCCATGATCGCACACAATTAATTTTAGTAAATGATACCCCAATTTCAATATTATATGAATTCTCCCCATGATCTCAGTTTAGGGGAGTCCTGAATGTTCTATATTCTCACAAAAATGTGTGATTACATGGTCTTTTAAGGTAGCCTTTGTGATGGTGTGTAGTCATTATTCCATTGTAGCTCTGACTTGCATTTCTTGCTGTGACGATATTGTCTCTGACACAGGCAAATGTCTGCTTGTCAGTTGGCCTGTTTTTCTACTGTATTACCTGTCTTTTTTTAAATGATCAATGTGAACTTTAGAAATTGTGGATACACACCCTATGTTACATATAGGTAAGCATACATATCCCGTGTTACCTATAGGTATACACACACACACACACCCTATATTACATACAGGTATACACACCATATAATACATATAGGTATGCATACATACCCTATGTTACATACAGGTAAGCACGTACACCCTGTGTTACATGTAGGTAAGCACATACACCCTATGTTTTATATATAGGTATGTACATGTTTCTACTACATGGCTTCTTTTCTCATTTCCTAATGATATCCTTTAAAGCTCAGAAGTTTTAAAGTTTGATATTAATTTTCTAAAAGTTTTATTATGGCTGATGTGGTAAATGCTGTGTTTAAGGAATTATTATTAACCTGGTGTGGTGAAAGTATTTGCCTAGTTTTCCCTTTTCTCATTAGAATTTGATTTTTAAGAGTGGCCCAAGGTAGAGGTCATGAGTCTCTTTGACCATGTGAGTATCTGATGGGCTCAGCACCATTAGATGCAAAAGCCATCATTTCTCCATTGCAGAGTAAGAGTAAAGACACTACTGGAAGAACATCTTGTAGCCATGTATCTTGTTTTACTTGGATTTTAGTCCATTTGGTTTATTTATCTGTTGGAATGGCATCATTATTGTGTCTTAATTCTTGTATTTTCACAATACATCATCAGATTTGGCAATGTAAGTCTTCCTGCTTTTATTTTGTTCAAGGTCATATTTACTACTGACTTGTCGATTTTACATCGCTTACCCAATCCCTACCGACATTTTGATTCAGAACATAGCTTAATTTGGGAAGACAAATGTTTTAAAACAAAAATCATGGTACAGTCCTTCATCTATTTCCAACAATCTTAAATTCTTTCATTATTGTGGGCATTTCAGTGAAGGCCCTAGACATTGTTCACCAGAATTAACTTTGTCTACACCATGTTTAATTTAGATTATAACATGTGATATTTAGAAAATTTCCATTTTCTCAATCTATGGATATTGCTAAATTAAGCTAAAGTTCATTTCTAATTTCAAGAATAAACATAAACCAGGTGTAGTGGTGCACACCTTTAATCCCAGAATTTGGGAGGAAGAGTAGGTGGATCTCTGTGAGTTCAAGGTCAGCCTGTTATATGCGAATCCCAAGACATTCAGTGATATATAGTGACAAAAATTAGACATGCTTCCATTCTAAAAATTAGATAAAGAAACAAATTCTGATTTAAAATCATTTTTGCTGTATGATTTTCTGATTATGTTGCCTAAAAATGATTAATGTTCCCCCAAGCAACACCAACTTCTGTTGACAAGAAAATTCACTTTCCAAATATACACTCCAATTTCTTACATTGAAAGATTTAAATATTTTTATTTTTTTCTTTTTGTCAAGCCATGGAAGGAAGTTATCTACAAGGACAGAAGGACTGAAAAAATAATTACAAGTTTGCATAGGAACTGGCAGGAGTCCTCTCATACAGCAGAGATTTCATGTGATTTATGACTGGTAACTGTTTCCCCAATTGTTGTTAGATGCTATATTTAATAGAATGACCAATATCACCTGAGATCCCGCTATTTATCGTAGATATGATGAATGCTTGATACATGGATCTCATGACTGCTACATCCTGTCATTCAGACAGACATGACTAATCAATCATAGCATTCTTTATTGTGAAACTCAGAAACTCACTATTAACTGGTTAGATTTATCAATCAAATAGGAAACTACCTGTATCCTTAGATTTTCTGACTGTATTTTTCTCCACTATATCCTTGGGGCTCCTAAAATTCACTCTTTCCAACATAATCATTTTATTTCTCCACTGCTGAATTGTCACAGAACTGAGATTGAATCGGTAATGGACTGACTTATTGTGGGGGTGAGGACTTAAGACTGCAAAGGCTTAGATGCTCTGCCTTCTGCTATCCCAGAGATTTTCTCCTTAGGAAAAGCTTACTGGGAGACTCAATTAGACATTGGATGTTTGGTGGCTCTGAGCACAGGTCTAGGCTTCCACGCTTTCTGCAACTTGTTTTAAGCTTCAGAACATCATCTTCACAATGAGAGAGAAGAGAGTAGTAATTCCTCTCAGTATGCAAACACGCTGTTTACAAACCTGGAATAGAGCCCGTAAGGCATCAAAAAATGTTAAATTTCTGCCATAGATTGGAATAGTACATTTTTAAAGACTTCTTTGTCTAGGCCTTGATTTCATAAACTAATGTGAGAATTGCAAAAATGGCAACCAGCAAAGATAAAATAGTTTTTAAAGTCAAATGTTCAGCGAGTCTGAGGTGTTCTGGCAGTGTTCACTGCAGCCTTGGCTCTGAGTATAGACTATGAACACCATATTCTATGTGTGTCCCCATGCTGTCTGAAATGCCTTAGATAAGATATGAGACTATTGTATGTTAGGAATCATAGTATTTTTATTGCACATTCTAGGTTTTCTGTTTTTGTAGAAACACAATAATTTAATTATGGAAAAAGGACTTTTGATATTTTCCTACCATCATTCTCATTCTTCGGCTTGTAAACATCCAATTAATGTATTAGTATAGGATTGCATTGCATTAAAAATGCCCCTTGAAGTGCTGGGAGTGTGGATCAGCGGGCAAAGTGCTTGTTCTGCCAGCATGAAAGTGTTACCTCCAGCACCTGTGTAAAATCTGGGCATGGCAATGCCAGTCTGTAGCCCTAGCGCGATGGGCAGAGAAAGGTGGATCCTGAAATGGTGAGCTGCAGGTACAACGAGAGACCCTACAATAAAGAAAGACAATCAATGTCAACTTCCCGGTCTCCTGTCTGTCTGTATCTCTTTGACAATGCACACAGACACAATGCTGCTTAGGTTGCTGATTGAATTCCATAAAACAATCGCTATATGAATTTGGACTTGGAATTAAGATAGAATTCCCAACAATTTCTGACTTGGCCCCAACACTCTTTTGCCATTTTGCATTACATGTTCATGTGAAGAGGTGGTGAATATAAAGCATTGGTGAATATAAAGTGAAAGTACAGATAAACTCTAAAAACTGTAGATGATGCCTATGCCAAGTACTCACCCCAGACTTAGTTCTTTACTTAAAAATAGATAAAACATCTTACCTCATTGGTATACAAAGTTCCTTTCTTAACAAGTAATTATAATGATTTGCTACGAGTGAATGTTTGATGTATATACCTATTTTATAAATCTGGGGTTATAAAAAAATTTCTCAGGCAAAAAGAAACCCCAGTGGAAAAATATTTAGAAGTCTTAGTCTAGACTATGGATAATCTTTTGCTCCTCCTCAGAGACCAGAATTATTGGGTTCAATTCATAAGGTACTTGTTACTCTCTGTTGAATAGTTTAGTTTTGAATGAAAGCTGACAAATTCTTAAATGCGCAGCCTTCTTTCTCTGTACTTCCTACTCACTCCTACCCTCTTCCACTAACACTAACTATAACATTAGATGCAACGAAAGGACTGCAGTATTTATATTATACCAACTTTCCTGTGTCGAGTGTTCCTGTATGAATACACATTAAACTGGGATCAGAGGCTGGCCAGCTTGCTCACACAGCCGGTTGAGAGAAAACTTGGCCTTTGGCAGAACTCAGTACATCCCCTTTGACAAAGCCTTGGGGGAGGAGAAGAGGAGGACTGAGGTGCCCGATGGGTATTTTTGTGTGATAGATTGCAGATGGGGTGAAGAGTGAGTCACAGATGTTTCTTGTGTGTCTCAGAGTAGTTCACATGTGCTAGTTATCTCACCTCATCTTCATGGCAAGTCTGTAACATTGATATTTTGTTCCACGCTACGGTGCCCGAAAGGTGTGCCTGCCTTGTTTAAGATCCTGCAGCCAGGGGGATGTGGGCCTGAACAGCTGTTGACCTGAACTTAGAGTCCCCGTTCCCTGAAGGATGGCTTATGAACTCTTTAAAGCTGAACTCTCAGCAGATGTCATTCCTTACAACAGTTTACTATGTCCTAATACATGTTATTTATTTTTATTTCTTCTTATTTGCTACATGATCTCATGTAGCTTAGGCTGGCCTTGAAGTCATGAGCCTCATGCTTCTGTCTCTCAGGTGCTGGAATGACAGATGTACACCACCACGACTGCTTTTTACCTTACAGTGTAAGGACCATGCCTATCAGTGTGACCATCAGCTGATCTTTGCCCATCTGCATTGTTACTGGAAGACAGAGAGCCCAGGAGAGCCAGGAGAACAACACTCACTGAGAAGAAGACAACCCTGAAGCCTGGGCTGCTCAGACTTGTGGGGACCAGATTTTCCTTCTGGGGTGGGACCAGAGAATCTGCATTTCTGACACATGTACAACATGCACAACAAAGAAAGAAACAGAAATGGGAAAGATGAAGTTGGGAAAATGATTCCATCAGTAAAGTGCTTGCCTCACAAGTATGAGAATCTTAGTTCAAACCAAGGAACCCACATACAGAGCTGAGCATAGATGGTCTGCTCCTTAATCCCAGTACTAAGAAGGCAGAGATGGGGCATCCTTGGAGATTGCCTACTCAGTGATCCCTGGGACCCAGCAAGACCCTGTCTTAAAAAAAAACTCAAAAAACAACAAAAAAGGTTCAAACTAGGTTGGTCTTGACTGCAGTCACACCTCTTTCTGTATTGATATAACATTATTCCAGGCCAATGTTTGCTTATCAGACCTCTTCCCATGGATCATACCCTCATGACATAATGAGTTACAAAACAGAAGGAAAACTGCATGGAACTCATTGGTAGAGTTGTAATCTCACCTGGAGAAAAGGGAGCAGACAAGATTGTACCATTTCCTATCCGCTGTCAAATACAGGATGTCAGGCCTGGAATTCAGTTTAAAGTCAATTTTCTTCCTAACAGATTCTCCTTTAGGCAAAGAACAATGTCAACAAGTCTAAGAATAAAAGCTTTGTAGTTATCTGATTTGTCAGTGGTGTTTACTTTTCTCTCTACCTTCACATGTTGCTTTAGGTGAAAATAATGGTGATTAATTCCAGGTATTACTGGATTTCACTGGTTTCTGACTGTGCTGATTGGTGAGTTTAGTCATTCAGAGAGGTGGCATGGTACTGATTTATATCTGGTAAGCTTTTATGGAACACTAACTCTGTCTAAGACACAGCTAGGAGCTGGTGGTACAGTGGTGAAAAGAATGTTCCACCCAAATCGTTAAGACCCACCTTTAAGTCTTAGAGCCACTGTTTCCTAGCTTTATGCCATTTCACTGTCTAGAGGTTCATTTCTGCCTGTGAAACGGTGTGCATTCAGCACACAGGATTGCTGCAAAGGGGAAGGGAAAATCAGGACTTGTACAAATATAAGGTGGCATCACAGTGTTCGAGTCACCTTCCCTTGTCATTATCAGCGGACATTATCCTCTGGCCGGACTAGCGTGGTGCTAACATAACAGCTGCTTGTGGAAGATAAGAAAGGAAAGCAGCAAGGAGAGGCAGTCTAGTGAGAAGGTCCTTGGAACCCATGATCTGTTTTCAGCTCTCCTAGAGCAAAATCCCATGACAAAGAGATAAAGCATCTGGACTCCAATGAAAGTCATCTTGGGCCAATGGGGAGATTTGCTGATTCATCTTGTGTTGGGCTGGGCACAAACCCATATTGTCTTGACTGCTGGCTGCACTTTGAAAAAGGCCCTTCACTTCTGAGCTGAAGTCCCCTCCACTGAGCTGTTACAAGGATAAAAGGAGACAGGTGGGACTGTGCCTTGAAAGCTGTAATATGTGACAGAGACAAGAATCTCCCCTCTTTCCATTTTGTGCCCACCCATCCAACCCTGTCCTATAAGAGGCTTAAGTGATGACTGACCCCTGTTGATTTTGCTGGGTAACCCTGTTAACATGGAAACAGTTGGGTAAAGCCTTCCCGCCAGCCTGGTTACAGAGCTGCATCAGTCCCAAATGAACACACAGGAGGCTATATTAATTATGAAGATGTTGGCCGTTTCTTGTTTCTTACTGGCTATCTCTGACTTAAGTATTTACCCCATAATTGTTAATCTAAGTAGTTCTGTTACTGGAGAAAGGGTCCGGACCTCTCACCCCTATGGCGGCTACATCGTGGCTCTGCCTCTGCCTCTTTTTCCCAGCATTCTCCTCTTTTTCTGTCTAAATAATGAGAAATGTCTGCTCCTGGCACATCAATTATGCCTGAGAGGAAGATGGGCTTCGAAGAAACTTACTATGAAGTTTGCTTTCAACATGGAAAAATTAGCCATTTGGGCAAGAAACTGCTCTTGCCTAAACTGCTTGACTGTTGTTGTATAAACTGGACATGCAGAACCCACAGGAAAGTGACTGCTGAACTCAAACAGTTCTTCAGGGTTCCTGCTTCATAGAAGAGTCTGACAGACTTTCTGCAGGATTCAGAAAATGACTGATGGACTGTCAATGCAGATGGACGGTTTGAAATTTCCTGCTTTGCTGAGAAGTCTTCCAGACACACTGTGGCCTATGGGCTGAAGATGGATGCCTCAACATTACAGAGGAATTTCAGGTGACTGTCCAGGTAGAGAGATGTCTCTGTTAATCCTAGTGTTTATATATTATCCTTCTGTGGTCTTTGATGGAGTTGAAGACAGATAGTTATAATTATGGTTTTCCTTAGTTATGATAAAATATAAACAAGCTACATATAGGACTTTAAACTCAAAAGGATGGGATAGATGGTATTTTCTTTAAATCTTGCTAAATGTTGATAGACAAAATATTGTAACTATGTTCTTACTTGATAACTGTTCTGTTATATATAATTTGACTATTTTGAAGTTAAAACCTTTCTCTTATTTTAGACAGAAAAGAGGAGATGATGGGAGATGTCATTCTGAAATATGTCTCTTATTGGTTGTTGAATAAAGCACTGTTGGCCAATAGGGAAGCAAGATAGGTGAGACTAAGAGTCGAGGAGGACTCTGGGAAGGAGAAACACAGGGAGCCACGATGTAGCCGCCATAGGGATAAGAGGTCCAAACCCTTTGCTCCAGTAAGAGAAATACTTAGATTAACAATTATGGAGTAAATACTTACGTCAGAGATAGCCAGTAAGAAGCCAAGCAAATGGCCAGCAGCTTCATAATTAATACAGTGTTTTGTGTGTTATTTGGGGACCGCAACTGTGGCAGAGCCCAAGCAGCTGGCAGGGGGAAAAACCAAAGTGGCTGGCAGAGGAAAAGACTTCACTCTACAGGGAACTATGTGTGGGAAGTTGAAAGACAGGCATTTCAGAACAAGGGCAAAAACTAAGTGTCCAAGACACCTTTAGTAGAAAGTCTGCAGTAAAATGGTAAAGAGTTGGTAAGAATATTGTAGGGATCAACAGCGAATGGAAGCCCGTGGCCGATGGCAGAGACCACGCTTGATGGTGGTGCTGTGGTTGCTAATGATGGCCACATTTAATGATGGAAGCTGTGCCTGCTAATGGCTGTGGTGGGCGTGGAGACTGTAGTTGATGGTGGAAGCTGTGGTTGGTTGTGGAGCCCAGGGCTTGGCGATGGAGAAGGCCAAGGCCGATGGCGATGGCAGGGGTTATGGCTGATAGTGCGGGCTGTGGTTGGTGGTGAAGGTCATGGTTGGTGGTAGAGGCTGAGGTAAATGACAAAGGAGGACACTCCTGTTGAAACAGGAGCAGAGTCATCTCCCTGGATGAAGAATGTCCAGCCTATAGGAGGTCTGGGTGTTGCTTCCTTTGCTGTGGTGTTTGTTAGGTGACATCTTCTGCTTTTTGCATTACAGTCTGAACTGTGCCCTTGTCCGGTACGTGAGCCTCAGCAGAGGGTCACTTTTCACGTATCCCCAAGTCAAACACGATGTCAGCAAACAGATGTGTTTATAGGGAAAAGAAACAGGGAGTTGTGGAAACTGGAAAAGCTTAAGACCTCACACCTGAGTTAGAAACAGCAGCTGTCCAAGACCATTGAAATAGTATGGAACACAATCCAGTATCCCTAGATCATCAGTTTCAAAAAGTAGGATGTCTGGATTTGTTTGTGGTACTAAGGATTGAAACTGGGACCTGATAAATGTTAGGTGAGCCTTCCCAACTGAGGTCTCTGCCTAGAACTCTAGATTTTATAGTCAAACCTCAAATGTAGAGAGGTGACAGGAGAAGGATCAAATATCTGATTTGCTTGCTTTCCATATCTGACTTGTGCCCTCCTGAACATCTCAAATCTGCTCCGAAGAACTGGTGTGAACTTGTCACAAGAACTGTAAGCCAAAGCCTATGAAGCCACTCATGTCAGAGCACCCTGACAGCCTCTCAATTGGAAGAGCTGCTTACTGTACCTCTGCTGAGAGCCCAGTGATGCAGGGTGATACTGATGCGCTTAGGTTCACAGTGGGAGGACTCTGGGTCCAGATCCCTGCATTTGTTTTTCCAGCTGGATGACCTTATATTAGATACTTAAATTTTCTGGCCTCGAGCTTCTAATCTGACATGGAGCTAATTACATTCTGCTATTCAAAGAAATGCTGTGAGGACTAAATAAAATACATATAAGCTATTGTGACTATTCCTGGCACACAGCAAACACTGAAAAATAAACACTATCATTGTTAATATAACAACAGTTGAGTTGTTATTTAAACACTTTAGTTTACGCTTGCCAAACTTTCTTCTTTAAAAGAGAAACTCTTTCTCTCAGGCTTCTAGTTTATATCTCCCAGAGTTCTGGGCTCAGCATGGGTCCTCAATTGCAGAATTATGATGCCCATTAGCACCCCCATCACCATCATCATCACTATCATCACCTCCATGCTTGTTACCAGTATTATCATCAGCACTAGAGCCATCATTTATCAGGTACCATTGCATCCCAGCTCCTATCTTGATTCCATGTTCTATTCTGTTTTACTCTTGTAGAAGACTTGTGAACTAGGAACCATTTTATAAATAAATGTGAATGATGACATTTTAAGGAATTAAACATCTTGGCCAAAACCCCCAGAAAGGAGCATCAGAGGTAGGATTCAGACTCTGACTCATCTGACTGTAGACTGAAGTTTTTCATACATTACTCTCTATTAACTTGGGAAATGTGTGGAGAAGTTACAGACTATGTAATTTGTCTTGGCTAGCTGGGCATTCTGAGGTGTGTGTCCCTTTGCATTTTGGTGCATTGCTGTCCTTCACCTCTTTCAGACTTCTGATGGCAGTTGATTTCTAACTGAGAACTGACAGTCTGTTTATACAGATAGCTCTTTTGACTGTTTCAGTCTGTGGTTCTGCTGCATCTCTGAAGGCTAGTGGTAGAAAGCCAAATCCATGCTCTGTGTGTTGCCCAGATAGGCACAAACTCAGTGAACTGTTGCTCTTTCCAGGGAAGAGACAGTCATACTGCTAGAGAGGTCAGTTCTAAACGTGACCTCCAGAGTGGACAGACAAGGGGTACCTTTCAAATTCATGCTCTTGGTTGTGATTAATCCCCCTAGATAATTCAGTGTGTCACAGATATTTGTTTACTGACACAGATAGTTTTCAGTCTTGATCGTCTTCCAAAAAGTAAACTTAGTTTCAATCTCTGTGGCAAGGATATGGCCCCACTTACCATGCTCTGAACACCAAAACAGTCTCCTTAAGCTACAGTGGCCTTTCAGCCAGGCAGCCCACTAAGACAGAATAGCTACTGTTTCATGCCAACACCAGATACACACTAACAAAGGAGGAATAGATTCCTGGGTGTTGAATAAGGCCAAATACCTCAATGTTAGAGGGAGAGATCAATTTAGCAACTGGTTGAGTGTGTAATATCTAGGAATGGTGTCTCCATGTGATCCCAAGCTTCTGGGCGCCTCTGCACAGAAACAGATGCACTCTTTTAGCAGAGGCAGTGTGGCTTGGGGAACAGGTTAGCCCAATCTGCCATAGCCACTGAGGGCCTTGGTTTTCTACTTCTGATAGGGTCAAAATGCCTAGGTTTGTCCTCCAGTTTTGCCAGACACTACCTGCATGATTTGAGCAGAAAGGATAATTTCTCTGACTTCATTTTTATTATGTGCAAAACTGGGAAAGTACTAACCCTCTTCCAGAGTTAAACAAGCTATGTAAAGTACCCTGGAAGGTGGTACTGAAAAATGTTAGCTATGACACTGGGCAAAAATATGTTGGCACTTGTTTGCAGGCTAAGGCTTGGCAATCATAAGTTTGATTCTAACTAGGGCACATAATAGGAATCTGTTCCAAACAATAAAGAAAATAAAAGAAAGTTGAGCAAATGATACAATTAGCCAATATTAATAACACCATTAGTTTGTTTTAGGGTTCAGTGCTAAGTCCCATTTTTTCTTTTTCTTTTATTTTACTTTTTAAATATTCCATGCGTTCTTGGGATGATTGTATCCTTCCATGACTCTAAATATCACCTCCATACTTGTACCTCAAAGTCTTCACTCTTCTCATGAACTTCATACTCACGTACACAAGTATTCACACACAGATACACACACACACACACAGAGTGAGAGAAAGAGAGAACACATCTGATGGGGGAGGTCCCGCTGTATGCTGTGAATATGTGATTCTCTTATTAGCTGATTAATAAAGCTGTTTCGGGCAACAGACAGGCAGGATGTAGCCAGGCAGGAAGTATAGTCCAGGTTACCAGACTAGAAGGATACTGGGAAGAGAAATGCAAGGAGAAGAGAGAGAAAGAGAGGGGGGGAGGGAGGGAGGGACAGAAACATATGCCATACCATGTAGCCACTGGGAAGGTAGGATGCAGGGAAATTATCTGGTAAGCCAGGACCACCTGGAGATACAAAAACTAACAGAAATGGGTTAATAATTAAGAAGAGCTAGAAAAACAAAAGCCTCAGCCATCAGCCAAACAGTTTATAATTAATATAAGCCTACGTGTGATTATTTGGAGCTAAATGGTTTCAGGACCAGGCAGGATAGAAACCACGGTCTACATACACCTGTTTGTATTTTACACAGACATTTAATGAGCTTTTAAAACTCTACAAGCCCTTCATCTAACACCTATTTATTCCTTATTCCGCCAAGCTTTCTTTTTAAGCCCAGGGATATCAGTTTTGTCTTCCTTAATACTGACACAGAAAACTTTGGCTTGGCACTATGTTTAATGCCTTCTCACTGTTCCCTGTCTCATCCCCAAGCTAGCCCTGCCTCTGTGCTCAAGAACATCCAAAATGCAGGCATTTCTCCTGAAACCCATCACCTGAAACCAGTCATCACCTCCCTCCAGCTGATGACTCAAAGGCCTCCTCATCACTCTCCCTGTCACTGCCCGCAATGGTTAATCTTACTGACTTGATCAGCCTGAGAAACGCTTGTGAAATCAGTAATACACCTCTGGGGGTGCCTGCAACAGTATTTCTAGAAATAATTGGATCATGAAGGCTCCAATAAAATAAACAGATCAATCTCTCAAAAGAAGCATTGTGTGACAACATTGTTGCAGGGTGGTGAAAAGTATGGGAAAGTAAGGAGTATGGTCCAGTTGGGGCCGTGTCCTTCCTTCCCTGAGTTGTCTCCTTGGTCTTAGGCCATGACAAGTAAAATCTTGACTAATACACTCCCCTTCAGTTTGATCTCTCGCTGAGCCAAAAGGATCTTGTTAAAATTGAAGTTGCACCAAGACTGTGCTCTGCTTGGCAGCCTCCAAAGGCTTCCCATCACCCTGAGAGCAAAGCACAAAGTTTCCCCAAACCCACAGGTCTCCTTGCCTGCCCCACAGCTGCTGTCAGCCTCATCTCCCAGCATCCCAGCCCTTTGTCATCGAGCTCTGTATTGTGTGGGTACCGCTTCTGGGCTCTTCACTTCCCGTTTCTCCGGGGTTCTTTTTCCTGGATATCCAGCAGGTCAGCCAGGCTGCCCACCAAGAATGGCTACCATTAATAGGGACGATGTCACTAACTCCTTACATCCAAGCCACATGATCGCTGTATTAATTACTTTTCTCACCCCTCTGACTAAATAACTTGGAGGGAGAATTTATTTTGGCTGATGGTTTCAGAGGTTCTTCCTTGGTTGGTCGGCCTACATGCTTAGGGTTGAGCATCATGGAGGTGGCAGCATGCAGCAAATGCTATTCATCACTTCTTGGTAGATAGCAAGGAGAGAGAGAGAGAGAGAGAGAGAGAGAGAGAGAGAGAGAGAGAGAGAGAGAGAGAGAGAGAGAGAGAGAGAGAGAGAGAGAGAGAGAGAGAGGAGAGAGAGAGAAAGAGAGAGAGAGAGAGAGTTAGTTTATAGAGGGAGGTATGAATGAGAGAGAAAGACAAGAACTATCACTATCCCAGGACCAACTCAGTGACCTATCTCTGGCTAGCTACCACCTCCCGTGAACTCCCAACTTGAGTCTGTGTTTGAATACGGCATTTTGTATCGAAACCAAACACAGCCAGCCCGAGAGGTTTTCCAGTCCATATCTCCAGCTAAAGGGTAAGTGGTGTGTCCATCGAGTGTCCATCCGTGTCTTGTGCCCCCATTGTTTTGCCTTGGCTCATGCTCCCTTCTCAATCCTATGTTTTTGCTGTTGTCGTTTGCCCCTGGAACCTAAGAAAGCTCCAGGAGGGCAGGGTTTTGTTCTGTTCACTGCTGCATTTCATCTAACAAATACCATCTTGCTGTGGAAGAAGAGGGGCGATGGGAAGAGGAAGGAGAAACCGACAAGGGAGGGAGACACCACTAGGCTCATTTTTCCTCTCTACACAGTTGGGGTGGTTCCCTCCAGCACAGACATTTTATGTCTATCCATCCACCAGGCCAGAAGTTTTCTCACTGATACCAGCTGTGTGTCATAGCAGGTCCAGATCCTTCTGAAATCCAGATTCCTCTTCCCAGTACATCAAACCACGCGCCACTCCCTGCCTGCCAACACCCAGAGTCCGATGAGCTGAATCAGCTCAGACCATCTTTAAAAGCAGTCTGAAGCAGATTTCAAACCTGCTCCCTATCAGCCCACTGTGAGTTATTTTCCCTCTCCCCGCGGTCCAGGGAGCTGCTCTTCAGGCTCTCGGTTCCTAGCTCTGCTCGCTGTCTGGCTTTGGTCAGCAGCAGGAGGAGATCAGAGGTGCATAGAAAGGGGAGCTGCGATGTTTTGTGCCAGCTTCCCCCATCTTCCCAGCACCCTCTGACCCCACATCCTGCAGATAGCTCGGGCACCACAAGGCTTCCACAGCACCCTTCTCTGTAGCGCTGGGGCCCAGTCCTGAAGCTTCAACCTCCCTCGCTGGCTCTGATCACTCTGGAAGTAATTTCTCCTTCATTACAGCCTGCTTGCCAGGACCTTGAGAGTAATGAGCCTATTTCCTCTGTACTTGAAAGGAGCTGGTGCTGGTGAGAGGCTCAGTACCTGTTTCTCTGAGCACAGACTTGCAACTCTGCCATGCCTGTTTGCTTTTTTGGAGTTGAGCATGGAGGCCTTTCACAATCTGGGGAAAATCAGTGAGTTCTGTCTACACAGTTCACTTCCCGTGAAACAAAGGCTTCCTGGGGAAACTTCCACAGATTGACCAGCAGTGGAGGTTATGCCGACGCATACTCCAGGGTGGAGCTGGGCGAGCTCCGGCTGAGTGTTTAGTTTTCATGTTCTTACCGCTTAGAGGAAACGTTCCACTCCTGTTCTGCTCTGAGCAGGTATGAAAAGCTCTTTGCATGCCTTTCTGAGGAGATTTTGAATTCCTTGTCTGTGCTAAGAATAGTTCTGCACATTCTTGAAGAAACGAGCCTTCAGTTCAGAAAGCCGGGTGGTGGCCCGTGGCAGTGGGCCTGGAAACATGTTATCACACAGGCAAACTAAGAAACCAGATCATTTTAATTTTGAGCAAGTTTAATATAAAAATGAAGTAAAGCACAGCCCAGGAGCCATCACAGAGGCATTGTAGATGGGGACTGTAATATTATTAACCGGAAAAAAAGTGTTTTTTTTGTTTTTGTTTTTGTGTTTTTTTTTTTAAAGGAGGGAGGTAAACGTGAGCGGAGGGGAGGAAGAGCTTGTGGGGGAAGCTGTTTTAAAGAGGCATTTCACTCCTTTCTTCTTGTACTTTCGCTAGCGACAGGAGCCTATCTCTGAGAATATATGTCTTTCAAAATAAAACACCCCTGAGAATCTGGCCTATGTAGCTGTCACAACAAAGAATAAGTTAGTTTCTTTCACGGGTAAAAGGAACTCAGTTCTCAGAAGAGGGGCTGAGTGTGGAAAGGCTTGCAGGAATTCTGTGTCTTCCTTTCACCCACATGGGATGGTGAATCTGTGTTACAAACGACATAGGGCATGAGTTGAGGTCTCTTGTTCCTGGGGGGGGGGCGGAAGTGCAGGGACCCCGATGAGTTTGAGAATGAAGTCTTGACGGAAAAAGTGTCCCACCAGATGGCGAATCACCACTCAGAGCTCTCACTGGCAGCTCAGGTGTCTGTGACTTGCGACAGGGCCAGGATATCAATGCTTTTGTTTCTGTAGACATTCGAAAATCTCTGTAAAACTGGGCAAGCTGTCTTCCTGTCCCAAAGAGTCCTTGTGCCTTCAACTTAGCACCAAGGGCCTCCCCTCTTCCAGAGACTGCTAATATTTCCTTTTTAAATAAATATTTCAACTCACACATAAAAAATAAAAATTGTACATACTAAGGAGTACTAGGTGATGCTATTATAGGCATTGTACATTGCAGGGATACACATATCTGCCTCCTCATGGACTCTCAGGCTCTTATCTTTAGAAATATCACTGTGCATATCACTTTGGAAATGTACAGTACATATCACTGACCAGAGCACCCACAATACCAGAACATGTGCTGCTCTCTACTGTAACTGAGGACAAACTGACCAACTTCCCCACTCCCTCCCACCCCTGCTCCAGCTTCTGTAACTTCCGTTCTACCCTCAGCTTCTGAGGAAGACGGTGGGAGAGGTTAGTACATGTCATCCTTCTGTGTGGCCGTCTTTCGCCAGCAAGCGAAAGCTGCGGGCCACATTGCGCTCATTCTTCCTTTTCCTCTTAGGAGCTAGTGCGATTTCTTGTATTTTTCTAATGGTACACAGGAATCTCAGAGAAAATCTAATGTCTGGTGCTTTTAGTCATATCCTCAAAGTGCATATTCATACACACAATATCATTGCTAGGCATCATTAAACGTTTCCCATGCTCTGGTTTTAAATGGTAAACCTTCTAATATTAGTTTTTAAAATCAGCATGCAAAGCGTTGTGTTTCATCATGGCGTCTTCATACATGTGTCATTAGTTATGTTTGGTCCTCATTCATCACCCTTCCCCCAGTGGCCTCCTTCCAGCTCTTCCCCCCCCCTTCCCTCAGTGGCCTCCACTTCTTCTGTCCTGCTGCATGTAATCTCTCTGTTTCCCCACCCTCTTCTCATTCACTTTCTCATTTACGTCTTACAAATTCACATATAGAAACACACACCTGTATAAAAAGACATGTAATTTTAAACCTCAGTTCTGCACACGAGAGGAAGAATGATGTTTCTTTCTGGGATTTGTTTATTTCACTTAACATAATAATTTCTAGTTCTATCCAGTTTCCCTCAAACAACTGGGTGTCATTACAGCTTCATAAGATTTTTTTCTGTGCATTTATCTCTATGTCTTAATCCACTCATCTGTTTTTGGACAGCTAGGCCAGTTCTGTTTCCTGGGCACACAGCAATAAGTGTGGATGTTAAAATATCTCTGTGGTATGTTTGCTTAGGGCATGCCAAGAATATAACCAGGAGTGGAATAGTTGGGTGATACGGTAGCTCTAGTTTCAGGTTTTTATGAGGTATCTCTGTACTAATTCCCATAGTGGCGGCACTAGTTTACATCCTTACCAGGACTAGCTTATGTCCTTAGCAGGACTAGTTTACGTCCTTACCAGGACTAGTTTAAATCCTTAGCAGGACTAGTTTACGTCCTTACCAGGGCTAGTTTACATTCCCTTCCAGAGTTCTTTCCCTCATCCTTGCCAGTGTTTCTTGTCTTTTGTTTTCTCTAGGATAGATATTTTGACTGGAATGTGATAAAATATGAAAGCAGTTTTTTTCATTTCCAGTGTTTTTTGTTTATGTATTTATTTTGCAAAATTGGCTGAATGCAAAGTTCACGCAGAAATTCACCGTACAAATAGCTACATGGGGTTCTATCTAGAGTAGAGTAGAGAAGAGGGAAGCATTTCCATAAACATGGCTCCTGTTTTCTTTTTTGGTCTTAGGCAAAGGAAGATTTCTCAAGATCCAGGAAACATTAAGAAGGACATGTAGGGTACAAAGAGAGTATAGACGGACATAATTATCTATCTATGTATATACATTCTCATATATAGTCATTAACTCAAATGTATATTCAAATGTGTGTGAAAACAAAAATTAAAAAAATAAAAGCCGGGTGGTGGTGGCACACACCTTTAATCCCAGAACTCAGGAGTCAGAGACAGGTGGATCTCTGTGGGTTTGAGGCCAGCCTCCTCTACAGAGTCAGTTACAGGTTAGCCAAGGCTACACAGAGAAACCCTGTCTTGAAAAACCAAATAAAATAAAATAAAATAAAAAGTCCTGAAATGACATCATGAAGTAAGAAACCTCCAAGTGGGATTCTCCGGTGGGTCCAATCAAGGGGTAGATGCTGCAGCAAATGCCTGTAGGAACAAATACCTCTGAATGTCTGTGGTTTCTCCCAGTCAGCAGGAACCCACTGCAAAGTCTCTGGGGTGGAAGCCTGTCTACTGCCATTGAGGCATAGGGGGAGGACCATTTCCCTGCAGTGGGATGAAGGGAGAGCACGGTGGGAGAGGATCCAGTGAGTGATGGAGAGTTGAGTTACATGGAACCTCAGCTTTTACCCTCGGTCACAGGCGTTGCAGGATCTGGTGTTTATGCACCTTGGTGTGGCTGCTGTGTTTGGATAGATGGAATAGAGAGTGTGTGCAGAACAGGGTGAGGAGCAATCCTGGAAAGGTCTGACCCAGGGAAAGATACTGTTCTGGATCTGCTCTTGTGATACATTTGTTTGAATCAAGTACAAGAGAGGTTTGGGGTTCTGTTACCTGACATAGGGAAATACTAGAATTTAACAGATTAGGTTCTGTTACCTGACATAGGGAAATACTAGAATTTAACAGATTAGAGAGAGAGAGTGGTGGGAAAAGCAAGAATTCACTTTGGACTACAGAGTAAAAAAATGATCTACTTGATATCACATTGAAGTGGAGATGTGGGATTTCCATTGTCTATGAATCTGGGGTTCAAGAGGGGCTTCTGGACTGGAAATAAGATTCTTGTAGCAGTCAATATGAGATTAAAGCTGTGGGACAATATAATCACAGGAGAGTGAAGATGAAACCAACATCTCTGTTGTGCTCCAACTTTGTAGAAAGAGAAGGACTAAACACAGGGCATAGTGGTATCCTGTAAGTTTGTGTTGAAGTCAAGACCTAATGACCAGGCTTGGTCATGTGGGGTCCAGTGGTGACCTTGATGAGGGTACCCCTTTGATTAAGTAGGGGGGAAGAGTGGCCAGAGTGGATTTAAGACCTCTGGGTTGGGCAGGAGTGGGAGGCTCTGAGTTCAATTCTTAGTATTGCGAGTGACAACAGGGAAATGGGCTATAGTCCTGGGGGATAGTTGGATGTAGTCATTATTATTAATGATAGAAGAAACACCATGTTATGCTGGCTGCAGGGAGTGGTCTAGCAAGAGTGAAATGTTCTAATTATGTGAGCCAGAGAGAGGTCAGAATTGCTGAAGAATCATTTTCAGTAAGATTGGGGGATTGAAGCCAGTGCAAGTGTAAAAGCCTTGGGACTAGGGACTAGGAGTGTCACGTGTCAGTGAGGACATGGGAAGGGAACTCATGAGTAGTTCTGTCATTTCCTGGTCAACTAGAAGGGGTTTCTCTCATTGGCCACTGCACTGACTGGAACACTTAGTATGTAGAGGGCTAGATTCTTCCTTGACCCCATCATAGCTATTGCTCACAGTAAAACATCCAATCCCCACACATGTGCGAGCTCAACACACACAAACACACACATGTACATAAGCACGCATGTATGCACGCAGGCACATACACACATACACACACACAAATGTGTACTCGTGCATGCATACAGAGTCATAAAAAGTTCACTCAGCATGTTAGAAGAGTGAGGCCCTAAGAAAAGGTGGAGATCCAGTAGCCTTATGGAATCAGGACTGGGTTATTTAAAATAAGCACACAACTGAAATCCCACCAGTAAAGCAGAGAGATGTAGGTAGGGACAGGAGAGAAGAACCCAGACAAGTCGACTCCACATGCAAAGACAAGGTGAAATCATTCTGATTTCTTCAGGAATGTCTTTTGGACATTCCAGTGGAGAACTCTGTTTATTACTTCAGAAGATTTGTGTGGTAACCCGCCAATGCTTGTCACCAGCCTTGTTCAAACCTGTTTTTTTTTTTTTTTGACTGAAAGAACCCCTGCTCTGTGGCCACAGATTATTCCCAGACAAAAACAAACAAACAAAAACCAAAAAATCAAAAAAATTAAGACAGATCTCTACTAAGGTTCTGTTCCCAGAGCCTGAGAAGGAAGCCTGCAGCTCAGCCTTATATCTGCACACCCACGTGACTAAAACAGGAAACACACAAATTGCAACCACGTCCAGCCAGTGTACCGTCTCTCCACATAACAAAGAGGAGTGTGCTAAGTCTAAGCAACACTTTGCAAAGAGAAGGTGTGTGTATTCTATGTGTGTGCGTGTGCCGCTGTGAGTTTATTTGTACCGTGTGTGTGTGGGAGGTGACTGTAGAAGCCCTAAGAGGCTTTCATACCCACTGGAGCTCTAGTTAGAGGTAGGTGGTCGTGAGCCGTCAGACTTGGGTGCTGGGTAGTGAAACTAGATCCTTTGCAAGGGCAGCAAGTGCTCTTAGGTGCCTAGCCATCTCTCCAGCCCTGAATAATGCTTTTCTGGGTGTGAAATAGAATATATTTTTGTGTTTTTGTATGAGAAATAGAATGATATCACAGCTCTGTGCAATGCAGAGGCGAGGTGAATGACATCAGAGTCTGTGGATGGGGGTTTACACAGGAAACATCACTCTCTGACTCACTCATTGAGGTTATTGTACTTGATCACATGTTTAGGTATTGATATCACAGCCCCCAATTACATTATCCAGAAAACGGGTGGGTAATGTGTGCTAAGCTCGTCTTTTCTTTATGAGACACCGCAAGAACAGGGAAACCAAGGCTTACAGCACTCTCAGTCATACCCAGCTGGGGACTCAAACGCAGGTCCTGTTGTTGGCATGACAAACTCTCTTATCCAGAGACCCATCTCCCCAGCTCAAGGTTATCTGAAGCAGCTTGTTAGAGGCACCTGTGGGGAAGGTGCACGTGTGCATCCATCTCTGACGCTCCCAGTGGAACACTGGGACCCTCAGTGGCAGCATCTGTGTCTTTCCCTTCCTTCACCTCCTCCCCCTCCCTCTCTCACCTTTTCTCCCTTCCCTCCTTTCCCTTATGTGATGCTGGCTTTTCCGTACAATTTTCCTAGCAGACTGACATTGTTAATGCTTGCAGGATTTAGTTATCAATGAAAATACAGCCCAAGCAGTTCTGGGAAACTCCTCAAATATAACTATGTTCAACATATATATATGTATATATATATATATATATATATATATATATATATATATATAACGCATTTCCTGAAAATGGTCTCAGTCAGCTCAGGAATCTCTGATAAAACACATTTTGTAAGTGCTCCATGCACATGCAGGCAGAGAGAAGACAAAACTATTCTCTTGCTCTCCTCTCCAGCTGTTCAAATATTGAGCCCAGGATCCCTTTCCAGGGGTTCGTCTGCATAGGGAAGACAGTTTTAACAGGATGGATGGGTAGGACTCCTGCCTGCTGTGTGGGAGAAGACCATGTGGTGGGCTGTCTCTGAGAGTCACAGAGATGAAGCCTGGCATGGAGTTAAGGATGGACACAAACCAGAAACACTTCAGATTCTTGTTTTTCCAAACACAGCTTTTGTTAGTATCTAAGCCAGCTGCAGAAACAGAAAGGGTGACGTGAGTTTGCAAAACTCCAAGTGACAATTTCTGTCTCCAGGTCCTGAGTTCTGTCTTTGTTGTCTTGGAATCGAAATGGACAGTCATACACAGCATGCATACATATGAGGTATGCGGGTGGTTAAGCCTTACAAACCAAGGCACTCTCTTTCTGGTTCCTGGCAACCTCCTGGAAGCTGCCCTACTTGAAAGACCCAATCTGTTCTCCTTCCTTCTCTCCCTCTTCCCTCCTATGTCATTCAAGAGATGCCTAGGAAACACGAACAAGCACCAAGCACACAGCAGGTAGTGGGACCACAGAGGTGACTGCAAGGCAGTGCCCCAGTGGAGGGGTCAGCATTGCTGGGAACCGAGGTCCCAGGGCTGCATGCTCTTTTGTGGGGCTCGCACTGCTTCCTAGTTGCAATGAGACAGGAGCACTTGCCAAAAGCCCCATCAGAGCCAGGAACCAGAGTTCTTCACTCAGGGTGCCTCGTCCTAGAGACTGTATCTCAGACACAGGAGGCCACTCTCATGAGGACCTGGGGTGGTAAAGTTTCTATGTTTTTTTTCATATCCTGTTGGGGAGGAAATTACTATTTAAAAACAAAACAAAACATTTAAATGGTCAGATTTTCTTCCTAAATTAAAAGTTGACATAAAAATACTTAAAAAAAAACTCAGCACTTCAGTCATTCTAGTTCTAATAATTGTCTTTTACATATCAAGAACATATATATAATAAACAAATGTGTAAAAGTAAGCCCATTGTAATGTTATCTATAATAATAAAGACTTATGAATTATGTAAGAGTCTAATTACAGGGAGATGGCTGAGTAAATTACAGTATGTGATGGAACTCTTTGTAGCAATTTAAAGGATGATATAGAGATTTATAAACTTAGTTGTTGAGAAAAAGGAGTGTTGCAATTGATTTATGCAGTCTGCTATCAGCATCGATTATGATTTAAAAATTAAACACCTATATAATTATATAATTGCCTATCTCGATGCGTAGGAAAAGCCTGCGTTCTGCTTTCCTTCCTGCTGTATGATAAAATACTCTGACCAGAAGCAACTTAGGGTCAGAAAGGGTTCATTTCAGCTTATAGCTTGCGGTCTGTCGTCGCCGGAAGCTGAAGCAAGAACCGGAAGCAGGAACCATAGGGATGCTCCTTGGTGGCTCACGTTAGCTAGGTTTCTTTTGCAGCCCAGGACTGCCTGCCTCAAGAATGGGCAGGCACTATTTCTTCTGACTTTTAGGGACTGTTTCACTTCATAGACTTCCCAATTAGCCCATCACAGGAAGACTCTTTGGGACACACATGCACCATCTGTGGGCTCTCGGTCCTCTTCAGAGGGATAGACTCACAGGCAGGAGTGAAGGTCTGCTAAGCTTCTTGGAGTGAACTCTTTGTGAGTACTGTCTGGCGGACTTGGTTCCAGCCTTTTAACTAAGACAATGATCACCATGAATAAAATGCTTCCTGTATGGAGATTTTCACAGAGCTGCTTGCCAGGCTAACAAGCAAGTGTCCAAAATAAGGCTGTCGAACTAGAAGCCAGGCTCCAGAATGTGAACCCCGTGCTTCTAAAGCAGTGATTCTCAACATGGAGGCCACGGCCCCTTGGGGGTTGGACAACTCTTTCACAGGGGTCACATATCAGGTATCCTAAATATCAGATACTTGCATTATGATTCATGACAGTAGCAAAATTACAGCTATGAAGTAGCACCAAGAATAATCTTATGTTAGAGGTCACCACAATATGAGGAAACGTATTAAGGGGTCACAGCATTAAGAAGGTTGAGAACCACCTCCCCAGAGGAATAGACAATCCTATGAACTCTGTCCTAGTACACCAGTAAGGGTCTTCTGTCTCAGTTTCCTCACTGATAAAAAAAATGGGACAGATAAATCTCAGAAACAGATTGTGAGAACTTTTTTCATATTAAAAGATTTTATTTTTAAATTTAAATTCAAATTAGAAACAAGGTTTCTTCACATGTCAATCTCACGTCCCTCTCCCTTTCCCTCCCCTCCTCCCACCCCCTTCCACCACTGACCCAATACCCCCTCCTTTCCCCAGAGAGGGTGAGTTCTTCCATGGGGGTGTCCATAGTCTGTCATTTCATCCAGGACAGGGCCTAGAACCTCCCCCAAGAGCCCAGGGTGAGAGTGCATCTCTTCAGATTGTGAGAATTGAATATATCAGTTTCTGTATAGCCTTTACTTTGAGTTTTGAGGTTTTTTAGCCCTTCTGGTCAACTGAGGTCTGAAAATGTTAAAGATGAAATTCCAGAAACAAACATTCATAAGCTTTAACTTTTGAACCACTTTGAGAAACGTGACAAAAATCTCTTAAGGACCCACAGTGTCCTGGGTGGGGCATTGAGTCCTTCCCAACATAGAAAATTGATTGTTTCTTTGTCCCATGTATCCAAACTGTGTATGCTACCCTCCTTTCTGTCAATGGGCATTTGGAGTCTTGGACCATCTCTTCTGTGTGGAACGGCAGTGCTTGTGTTGAAGTACAGCCTTTTGCCCTTCATAATGGCTCAATAAGATGTGAGGAGACTCCAGGGAATGGAATGCAGAAGAGCAGGTCAACTCTGGAACTCATTAGAGCGCTGTTACACATGTGGAAAAATCACACCTTATACAGAGTTCAGCACTTTCTGTTCCGAGGACCTAGTGTGGGTCTTAGAATCTATCCCCCAGGTTGATAGGTGGAGGACACTATACATAGTAGATGTTCATGGAGTTTTGTGCTATCGTCCCTGGTGTCCTCTGGACTCCTGAAACTGCACCAACAGGTGTGTACTATTGCCATCCTGCAGCCAGGAAACGGGCTCAGGAATGCTGCGGAACTAAAGGAGTGGAAGTGAGTGGCAGATCTAGGGCCTTCCATCCTGAAGTGATTAGATTAGGTCCTAAATGCCCATCCATTCCTGGGTGGAGGGCAGAAGGTAGGCAATTAGCTGCTGGTAAGAGAACTATAAATGGAAATGAATGTCTTCCTTTATTTTAACCCAGGGATGCACTATGTTAGTGGTTTCTTGGTCTCCCAACCAGCTCTCAGGGTACCTGTCCAACAGCTGCCAAATGGAAAACTTTAGTACCCTCCAGTGTTCTCTTCTTTGCCACACCCCCCAGGAGCAGGCACACACTCTTTCCAGTCAGAGCCTTTTCCACAGAGAAAGAGGCCAGCTGGGCTATAGAGCTGTACCTGGAGAGGCTGGAGAGTGGGGAGCGTGGGACCTACCCCCACAACAGCAGAGCTGGGCGGCAGGCCCTTTGAGTCTGTTCCGCTGTGGCAAAAAATTAATTCCCCTGTCTCCCATGTGACAGGAAGCTGCCTCTCTGAATAAGTCAGTGCTCAGCCTGCAGCTGTGTGGACACTTGGGGCATGAGCCAACAGGAAGCTGTGTCAGGCAGGCCAACAAGGGCAAAAAAGACAGGGGAAAAAAGCTCTGCAAGACATTTTAGGACATTTTGGAATTTTATAAATGATGATGACATGTGGTTTCTGGTCTGGGTTTGCACAAGTCTAGATATGTTCTTTGTTGTCAGGCAGCCTCTGTTAATTCCCCAGTGTCATTTACCAAGTGCCATAGATGCCAAAGTGATGTATTTTCAGGGTGTCCTGTAGAGCAGGGAACAACGGCACCCCTACACACACACTTTCCCCATAGGAAGCTCATGTTCTCAAGGGGCAGTGAGACTTGAAACAATTATTTAGAATGATACCTGCATGATTTATGCGAAGACTTAGTATAATGGAAAAGAAAGGGCAAAATAGAAAACAGAAGAATCTTACCTAATTTGGTGGGCTGATAAAATCTTTCTGGAGGAAGCAAGATTTAAGCCAAGGGCTGGAATCTGCAAGGAGATTGGCCAAGGGCTGGAATCTGCAAGGAGATTGGCCAAGGGCTGGAATCTGCAAGGAGATTGGCCAAGGGCTGGAATCTGCAAGGAGATTGGCCAAGGGCTGGAATCTGCAAGGAGATTGGCCAGGCACAGAAAGAGGAGCTAGCAGCTCAGGCATCCACATTCATTTACGTGTGTACCGTCCATTCGTATACTCAACAAGGATTCATGGATTGTCTCTTATTGTGGGACAATGTTCCAGAAGCACTCGTGCATATGTAAGACAATGTCTCTACTTTCACTGTTAAAACACAACTCTTAGCATTTGTGTATGGGTAGCTGTGTGGCCAGCTGGTCTCAACACTCGTGGAATTAAAAACATTTTATTTTGATCTGAGTCAGGAAGAGCCTTAGTGGCTAGTTTATCTTCACTCCGAATAGCTTCACGCATGGCAGCTGGGCTGGAAGGAGTCCTTTCCAGCTGGTTTTTTCTCTCACAGGCGCAGGCAGGGTCAGCTGATGCTGGCTGGGGGTTGGTTTGCTCACATACAGAATGGTCATTGCTGCAAAGCATTTGACTGTAGAATGGCCATTGCGGGAAGCTGTTAGGAAGTTTGGAGGATTTTGTGACCTAGCCTAGAAGTGTTACTGGTGTTACCATTTCTTGCTTAAACAAACCACTGTGTGCCAGTACAGAGTCAAAACACATGGCAAAGCTAAATCTTTACAACAGAAACTGTATAGAAGAAAAAGAGTAAACCATTCCCTATCTAGATTTTCATAGAAAATGTTTGCTGGCACCTGCTATATAGACTCCTCTAATTAAACACTTATGTTAATTATTAGGCTGGAACTGTACAGTAAGCCGCTTAATCCCCGTGACAGCCAATTGACAAATTATTAACCTAGTTTTATAGATGCAACATGGAGATTCATGGTTCAGAAACATTTCTGAGATCATATTATTAATAGGTTGTAGAAATGAGACTTGATTCATGCTGTTGACATTAAAGACCTGGCCTTTAAGAACTTTTGTAGTAGTTTTTTTTTTTTAAGAATAGTAGTCATTTGAGCCCGTTACTACAATAATGACGAGGCCAACTGGAGAGAGGCAGGTTCTTTCAGGCCAGGATGAGGTGTTCATGCTCTGGTGAAAAACAGGAAAGGACTATGGGAAAGGACAAAGGGGCAGTGGGGTGTGCAGACCAGGATGGACCTCTTGGAGCTCATGCCTGTTGGTCCATGGTTTGGCAATCTGTTATGTCCCTTGGGAAAAATTCTCTCAGGACCCTTGTATTGGTGCTGCTTCCAGGTGAGAACTAGAGACAAAGTTATGGGGTTGATAACAGGTATTCAAAGATGGAGGCAGATGAGAGGAACCTAAAGGCAGTTGTTGGAGTCAAATTTCCAGAATCTTTGAATGTGCTAGTTTATACAGCAGAGGAAATTCAGAGATATTGTTAGAGTTAAGATTATGTATAAGATGACTTTGAAACCTAGACTATCCAATAGGTCCAATGAAAGCACAAAGGCCCATCAAAGTGGAGAATGAAAAACAAACATCTCAGAAGGGATAAGAAGATGTGGAATAGCTGACTTTGAAGATGAACTAAGGGTCCTTGAGCCAAGGAATGCTGGAGGCTCTGGAGGTTGGAAAGGACCACACACTGGATTCCTTCTGGAGCTTCCATTAGAAACATGACCCTACTAACACCTTGATTTTTCACCCAATGACACACATCTCAAACTCTGGACCTTCTGAATCACAAGACAAACTATCACTATGTTTGTGGTAATTTGTGACAGCATCCATAGAAAACTATGGCAAGAGAACAACTTACAGAGTGTCATGTTATATGGTGAGCCCACCTATACAGGAGTGCTAGCTAAATCAGGAAAGTCTGGATCAAATTAGGATAGATACCTCTTGTGACAAAATATCATCACTTAACTAAAGACAGGGAACATATTAGGTATATTAATAATTGTTACTCCTCATGCTAATGATGCCACCTGTCACTGTTACTGTGGTCGAGTACTTCCTATGAACCACAAATCTCATGACACCTACATGAAGAAGGTTTTGATCCCATATTTCTAGATAAAGGAAGGTCCTAAAAGCTAACAGCTATACCACTCTTGGGCATATACCCAAAGGATGCTCCATCCTATCCCAAGAATACTGGCTCAACTATGTTCATTGTGACTTTGTTCATAATAGCCAGAAACTGGAAACAATCTAGAGGTCCCTCAATTGAAAAAAAATGGATAAAGAAAATGTGGTACATTTACACAATGGAGTATTACTCAGCTGTTAAAATAACATCATGGAATTTGCAGGGAAATGGACAGAACTAGAAAAAATTCATTCCTAGCGAGGTAACTCAGATCCAGAAAGAAAATCATAATATGTAGTCACTTATAAGTGGGTATTAGCCATAAAGTAAAGGATAATCATACTACAATTCACAGGTCCAGAAAGGCTAAGTCACAAGGAGGGTTCAAGGGTGGGATGCATGCATCTCCCAGGGAAGGGAAGTAGAATACATATCAGTGGTGGACTGGGTGTGTGTGGGGATGGAAAAAGGAGGGATCAGATGAGGGGAGGATAGAGGGAGAGAGTACTGGAAGAGACAACTGGAATTTGTAGGCATCTTGGTGATGAACTAGAAACTTAGTATAATGGAAACTTCCAGGAATCTATGAGGGTGACCCTATTTAAGATCCCTAGTAATGGGGTATATCTTGGGACCAGGCAAGACTTCCGGTAGAAGGATTGGGACTCCAGCCCAACCACAAAACCTTTGACCTACAATTTGTCCTGCCTGCAAGATGTGCTGGGATAGAGGTGGCCCAGAAATTCCAGGATTGGTCCAGCTTCAGACCCATAAGAGGGACCCCAACCCCAACATGGCCTGTGTGGCCAGGAACCAGAGGCTGCATAGCTCAGAGACCTAGGACAGAACCAGCAGTGACTGGAGAAATAAATATTAATGAAATGATTCCTAATGGTACTCTATTTGTAGATAGGGACCTGATATAATCATCATCAGAGAGGCTTAATCTAGTGGCTGATAGAAACAGATGCAGAGACCTACAGCCAAACATTAGGGACAGCAGAGAATCCTGCAAAAGAGGGGGGGGGTCAAGGATACTACAAGAAAACTCACAGAATTAACTGAACTGGGCTCATAGGGACTCACAGAGACTGAACTGACAACGAGGGAGTCTGCATGGGACTGACCTAAGCCCTCTGCACATATGTTATGGTTGTGTAGCTTGGTGTAGGACACCTAACAGTGGGAATAGGGCCTATTTCTGACTTTTTGCCTGCTTTTGGGGTCCTTTTCCTCCTTCTGGGATGCCTTGCCTACTCTTAACAAGAGGGGAGGGGCCTAGTCTTATTGTAACTTGATATGCCACGTTTGGTCGATAGCCCTGCGAAACCTGTCCTTTTCTGAAGGGAAATGGAAGAGGAGTGGATGGAGGGAGGGGAGGCTGGGAGGGGAAGAGGGAACTATGATGGATGTATAATATGTGAGATAGGAATAAATTTAAAAATTTAAAAACCGATAAGATACTTACATAAGGGTATACAATATAGTTCAGCAGGTTTGAATTTATATTTTATTTCATTTGGGGACATGATGATATGTTAAGTATAATGAGCTTTTATTCCACTTTCAAATTATTTCGGGGAGAAGAAAGGAAAGCAGAGGCAGGAAGGGTACCCATCCTAATTGTTAACCATTATCTCTACAGATCAGTGGTTCTCAACCTTCCTAACACATGACACTTTAATACAGTTCCTCATATTGTAAATTATTTTAGTTGCTGCTTCATGACTATAGTTTTGCTACTATTATGAATTGTAATGTAAATATCCATGTTTTCTGGTGGTCTTTGGAGACCCCTGCGAAAGGCTCATTTGACCTCAAAGGGGTCGAGACTCACAGGTTGGGAACAACATTTGGCACATAGCAAGGGCTCCGTACACAAGCTTTCTCCATGATCAAAGTGATGGATGGATGGATGGATGGATGGATGGATGGATGGATGGATGGGTGGGTGGGTGGATAGGTGGGTGGGTGGGTGGATGGATGGATGGGTAGATGGGTGGATGGATGGGTGGGTGGATGGATGGGTGGGTGGGTGGATGGAGGAAAATGGAAACCTAGATATGAATCAAAGAACTGTGGGCCTGAATGTGCCTTAGGAAGTGACACACAGCATTTTGATGAGTGAAGAGAGCAGAGGCTGAGCCCCAGTGAGCAGAAGAGTGTGATCCTATGAGTGATTCAGAAACTGCTTTCAGAAGGAGGGGACACTCTGGGACGAGTAGATGTTTCAGCAGCGCAGGCCATAGGATTGCAAAGCAGCAACTCACATTTAACAGATTCTGTACCAGATCTTCTAAGTCGAGCTTCACAAAACAGGGGCCTGCGTGGGTTGCTCTACTTTCAAGACTAGTCATCGTTAGGCAGTGGGAAGTGGGGAATGCCCAAGCAGACACAGAAAGAAAGAGCCTTGAAAATAGGATTGTTTATTTATTCAGGCCTTGATGAAATCATAGACACTGCACATGACCTGGGAAAACTGGAATCTTCGCTTCAGTTCCATGGCATTTTACTTGTTGAATCATGTAAACCTGAGGAGAAAGGCAGCTGCAAGCAAGCACAGATGGGTAAAGAAAACTGAAAGAAGGTTTTTGTTTTGGTTTTGGTTTTTTGTTTTTTGTTTTTGTAAAAAGGGTAAAGAGAATGGTGCAGAAATATTTCTTCCCTCCAGGGAAGTGAAGATACCCGCATACCCAGGACAAGTGAGCATATGCCCCTCAAACATGGCAGAGCATGGTGGCATGGGACCAGCTGATCTTCAGAAAACCTTGTGGACTTTCTATTGGGCCAGCCTCTTAATGACTGGAGGTTGAAATAACAGAGAAATAATTGTGGATATAACATGCTGTCTGCTCAGTCAGGCAACAGTGGATCTTGGTGCTTTCATGGGGCTGAACAAAATAAAAATTAGTTTTTTCCTTGTTCAATGTGATAAAATATATACAGCAAGGCAGATTTAGGACAGTACTGGGAGACTGATAATTGGATGATTGGTTCTTTGCATAATATAACCAATTGTGTTTCATGAAGAAGACGGCTCCGTAGGGGCCGAGAACGTAGAGATGGGCCCTTCCGTGCTTATCATGGGCATCGACAAACTTGCTTATCATTCTTTTCATCTGTGAAGTCAGAATAACCATGGTGACCTTTTCCTGGGGGCTGCTATGAGCATCATCATGGGCAATTATGACATGCTCTCAAAATGCATCTTGTTTTAGTGTCCAGTTCTAAGCTCCTTGGTGAGATTTTTCAATTATTACATATATTTCAATAGAGCTGTTATGTGTTGTATGGGTAGCCACCACTCTGATTGGTTTACTTACTTATTTGTTGTCTTTGTGTATTTGTGTGTGAGTGGTACATGGATGTGTAGTATATATGCACATGTACGTGTGCATGCACATACCAGTGTTCACCTGAGGAGGACATTGGTGTACTGCTCTGTCATTCCCTGCCTTATTCCTTTGAGACAGGGCCTCTCACTAAACCTGGAGCTGAGCTAGGCTCGTGGCCTCAGTGATCCTCCTACCCCCATCCCGAATAGTGCTGAGTTGAGAGGCATGTGTAGCCATGTCCAGCTTTTATACAGGTTTTAGGGATCCAAACTCAGGTCCCCGTGTGTGTGCAGTAAGTGCTGTTGCCCCCTTAGCCCTCTCTCCTGCCATGGCTGATTTTTAAATATGAAAATAATAAGGAACCTAGAAGAAATGAAAAGACCATTTAATCTCCAGCTCTGAATGTAGTTTTTACCGAGATTCTGTGTGTGGAATATAGGCCCAGTCAACTTGGACATATTTTGGGATCACCCACTTGCTCCCCCAACAAATATATGGCCAACAATCTCATGATATGGCTAGATGCCTATGTTTTTGCATGTTGTAAACATGGTAAGCTTTCTCTGTTGTTTGATGGTCTTTCTCTCCACCCAGCCCTTCACCTCCAGGGACAGACATACACCTTTTACTCAGGATCCCACGCAATAGTCCCAAGATGTTTCTTTACAAGGACTCCTGGTGTTTGCTCTGTTTACAAGGATCTGACGGGCCACACCATGACATGTGGTCCAGAGAGGATGGCTGTGTTGATCCCTGGGGGCTGGGAAATTTCCCTAAACTCTGGCAATACTGTGCTGCTGTGGAAATGTGTCTGTTGCTTACTAAATTCTTTACCATACCTATTTGTGGCTTACGTCAGTTTTGCGTCTTTGATCCTTAATTTTGTAGTGATTTTAGTCCTCAATTTATTTTTTTCAGTAAACTGCATAAATGACTCATCGCAGGAAATGTGGATAAATGGTCAACCTAACTGAAAATACAAATAAACACCCCCTTTCTTTTTTGAGTGTGGAGGAAAGAACCTTGAGAGGACAGGCAATAATTTCCAGGCTGAGTCTTCTGCCTTCTGTGGGGTTCTAGCCCTTTTCCAGGAAAGGGGGATATTTGAGCCCAGCTGCAAAGGCGACTGCTGTCCACATAGGATGTGGGGCTGTCGGTTCAGAGCTAGCAGCCATTACTAGGAATGTACGTGCATACCTGCTTGTGTGTACAGGGTGTGTTTGCTCTGTAATCCCTACCATAGATCTTTCTAATCACTCACTGGAATGATGCTGTGGCCTTCTACAAACAGATCTAGTCTTGATGTTCACTGAACAGTAATACTGGGCTCTATCAAACATACCACGAAAGAATGGAATTAAAGCTAGCATCCAGACAGAATCATTACCATATGGGCACAGACATGGGGATAAAGGCATTTTCTTGATTACAGCATCTACATGCCCCCTGATCCCGAAACCATCCTAATTTCCATGTAAACACTTAGGCTAGCATGGCAATCCCAGGGAGGGGTTACAAGAACCTGTCTTGTATATCTTCACCGAGATGAAAGAGAAGCCAAACAGCGGCGGTGATGAAAGATTTGCCTTCCCAGATTTCGTGACTGGATGGAAGCCAGGTTTCAAAGTTCAGGGGGCCCCTGAGCATGCTGGAGACTTTGCTGGGTGACTCACCAGAGGTGTAAATATTTCTCTCCCTTTGTTCCTGTCCGGTAACAAACTCCCTTTGCTCTGCCGTCCTGTCCTCCTTGTACACACCGCACAAGGTACTTCCCCGTCTCTCCTGTCCAGCTGCGTGTCCACAACACCATGCTGCATTCTGTTCCTTTTTGTATACAAAATCTGTATCTTCAATTAATTTTCTGATAGTTGTTATGAAGAAACATGTCCAATTAAAGATAGAATTCAAGGTAACATATAATCAAGTCACAGTGAAATGAACACGGTCATGTTTGGAGAGGGTTTTTCTATGACTTAAAGTGATACCAGCCATTCCTAAAAACCCTAATTAACCCCATTAAGCTAAAAATCCACCAGGATGTTGTGGCTGAAGATACTGGCTACACCCAGGTGTCTGGCTTAGGTGAAGGGTTCAGGTTAGACCCTTCTGCCTCTGCCTCTGGAAATTCCCATTTAAGAGAAACATGAAGAGATAGGGGACCATTTGAGAGGGGCCATTTGAGCAGACCTCAAATGTAGTTCAGCAAATATCTTAGTAACCTGGTGAGGGAATTAACCATGGTCATATCCTCAGAACATTCCTCTATGCTCATGCCCCTGTTACTGTCATCCTGATTTTATTGGGATTTTGGTCTCCAGTGTTGAGCAATCACTACTAGATACTCTAATAATAGCAGCAGCTAACATATACATCCACTCTCTGCTAAGCTCAGTTCTGAGGACTCTGCCCTTTTGATCTCTCTGTCTCTGTCTGTCTGTCTGTCTGTCTGTCTGTCTGTCTCTTTGCAATGTACTCAAGATACAGGCACTAATACTAGCCACATTCTGAAGAAGATGTGGCCATGGAGGCACTTGGAGATGCCATAGCATGCTCGAGAGTACACAGTGGGTGTCAGCTGAAGGATCTGCCTAGCAGAAGTATGGTTTCTAGTCAATGGGGCAAACCCGTGCTGATGGTCAAAGCTGTTTCCCAGCAGAGGGTAAGGGATCTTCCAACTTTGCTCACAGCACCCCAGTTCTCTAAGTGCTCACATCACAGTCACTAATAGGGAGTTGTCTGTTTTCCCTTTTTCTCCTCCCAATTGTAAACTGTTTTGAGGGCAGGGACTGTGGTTTCTCATGCCATTGCTGAATCCTCAGGCTCTAGCAGTGGATTATAGTTGGTAGAGATTAAAAAATACTGAGTAAATGAACCTTTATTTTTTCTTTGATAGAGTCTCAAGTATCCCAGGCTACTTCCCATGTAGCTAAGGATGGCCTTCACTTTCTGGTCCTCCTGCCTCCAACTTCATAGTGCTAGGATTTCAAACATGCACCATCACCAAATCTGTGTGATGCTGGAGACTGAACCCTGGGCTTCATGCATGCTAGTATCCCTAGAAAATTAAAATTAAAATAACCATTTCCTTTCAAAACACCTCCTCAACCTCAGTCATTTACTAATAACATAAAGCCCATATTTGGAGCAGAGCTCATTATGGATTATGAGGGGGAATGAATTTGCTCTCTGGAGCAGTGAACACAGTATTACACATAACTTCATTTTATTTTATTCAGTGAGGTAGGACCATGCAGTGCAGAAGACTTTAGAGGCTCCATCTAGGTACCTTGGGCTGGAGTTCTGAGACTCATTAACCACCTGGGACACATAGGACATATGGAGAATTCACTGTGACTCTTATCTGTAAAATGGGGCTAATAATAAAACCTATCTTATAAGGGATATGAGAATTACATGAGCCAGCATACATGAAGCTTCTGGGATTGTAGCTAGCAGACAGCTGCTGTAGAGACAGCAGTAGCACTCTGTTTCTATCGTGTTACTATTGAGTGGTGCCACCTCTATACTCTTCCTATTCTGTTTCTGGTGTGTTACTATTGAGTGGTGACACCTCTATACTCTTCCTATTCTTGTTCAGCTGCTTTATCATCACTGAATATTCTTTCTGTTGATTGTTTTATTTTGCAGATTTAGCTCTTAAGAAGTTCCAGGTTCACAGTAAAACAGAGAGGAAGGTACAGTCAGGAGGTATGGCTCCTTCTCCCATTCATGTCTTGCCTTGCCCATTATCAACACCCTTGCCTCCGATCAGCTTGGCCCATTGGTTGCTACTGGAGACTCAACACTGACCATCAGAATCTTTCTGAGAGGACTGTGCACAGCAGGGCCCACTCTTGGTGTTAGCTGTGCAGTCTGGGCAGAGGAGGAAGGCTGTGGGGCTCCCAGAAATTTAGACAGTTTCACCATCTAAATCTTCTGTGCTCTGCCTATTTATCCTCCCCTCCCGCCCTAGAAAGCACTGATCTTTTCTGTCTCCAGAGTTTTGACTCTTCTAGAATGCTTTATGGTTGGAATCCTACTGTGTGTAGCCTGTCCAGGTTGGCTTCTTTTGCTCAGTGATGTGTTTGCTTCTCTCAGCCCTCAGTGACTCACATTTTCTAACCGCTCACTTTATTTAAAAACCGTTTCATTCATGCAGTCTTCTGATAGATTGATAAATCTTTTAATTATTGACAATGAGGGAAGAAGGTAAGTCTTTGATTGCTTCTTCTGAATATTAAAAAAATGATAACCAGTCAAATGATGAATGTACACACTTAATTACAGAAGCATTAGTGGTTTGTCTCATTTTCATGTATTATTTGGGACCCTTACCAACATTTTGCCATAGTCTATTTCCTAGAGTATCATCCTTCCTTCTCCCTTAATACTCCAAAAATACATAAGTATGTATTTCCATATAGGAATCAATTATCCCTATATAGGAACCAATTTTCCTATATCCCTGTATAGGGGACACCTATATCCCTGTATAGGGGACATTGCTTCATGTCTTGTCTTTCTAATGAATCTTCGTTGTTATTATTGTTTTGTTTGTAAGGCAAGGTTTTGCTATATGTTCCAGGATGGCTTTCAACTCACTATGCAGCAGGCTGACCTCAAATTTCCTCCTGCCTTGGATTCCTAAATGCTGGAATTATAGGTGCATACCACCATGTCTACTATTGTAATAAATGATTATTTAGCATTTGCTAACTGTTGTTTAGTAGAGGCCAAGGGAGGCAATAGCAGATGATTCCCCAAGTATATTCTCTTCACAGAGCTTAGAGTCCACCCTGGAGACAAACAATATAGCAGAAAGCACAGAGTTGTGATTCTAAATGCCAGTAAGTGCTGTAACAGGACAGGGAAAGTGATGGGAGAGACTGTTAATAGGTGATTTAATTTAGAATGCAGGGGTAGAAAGGGAGTCCAACCCAGTGAAACCCGAGGGGGTGGTACCTGAAGAAGGGCCTTGCTCTTCCACAGCCGCGGAAGGGAGTTAGGAGTAGGGAGTGGATGGGGAGTTGAGTTAGGAGTAGGGAGTGGATGGGGAGTTGAGTTAGGAGTAGGGAGTGGATGAGGAGTTAGGAGTAGGGAGTGGATGGGGTGGGGTGTGACTGGAAGGACAACAGGGTCTAGATCTGGGAGGGTACTTTCCAGGCTCTATCCCTATGGATATGTGGGAACAAATGAAGAAGGGCGAGGAGGAGGAGGAGAAGGAGGAGAACAGCAACAACAGGAGGAGGGGAGGAGGAGGTAAAGAAAAAAGCCTCTAAAAGCTCCTAAGTTATATAACCTGGTTGGAAGTCGCTCAACCCCCTTGGGGAAAGTAGCCTGGAGTATCTCCTGAGAACTTTCCAGCCTTGGGCAAGTCCTGAGCCAGGAACTCATCTGCTGAAATGTATCGATGAAGACCTTCCCTTCTAACATCACCACTGACTATTACCACAGAGCGCCACAATGACTTCAAGAGCTGGTGGCCCAACCCAAGGGTCACCCTGAAGTTACACCACAGGAAACACATGGAAGGATTCATTTCAGGGAAACTACCAGGACTTTCATTTTAAAGCCTGATAAATGAAGGCAATTTTAAAAGTCTCATTTGCAACGTGCGAAGATAATAAACTGCAGTAGGGGGTGGAGAGAAGACTCGGCAGTTAAAAGCGCACTCGTTGCTTTTGTCAAGGACCAGGGCTCCATTCTAAGCATCAATACAGTGGCTCTCAGCATCTATAACTCCGATTCTAGATTCTAGAGCATTTGATGTCCCCTTCTGACCACAGAGGGCACCAGACATGGAGACATGCAAAACACAGGCAAAACAATTATGCACTTAAACAAACCTGGAGAAAGTGTGGAGCTACCGTGTTTAGGCTTTCTCTTGCCGTGATAAAACACCACAATCAAAAGCAACTTTGGGAGGAAAGAGTTACTTGGCTTACAGGTCCACCTCACAGTCCATCAGGAAAGGAAGTCAGGGCAGGAACGGAAGCAGAAACCACAGCAGAAGGCTGTCTATTGACTTGCTCCCCATGGCTTTCTCTGCACACTGTTTTATACAGCTCAGACCACCTGCCCAAGGGTGGCATGGCTCCCATCTGCCCTCTCGCCTCAGTCAAGATAATGCCCTGCAGACCTGACTGCAGGCAATCTGATGGAGACACGATCTCAACTGAGGTTCCTCTTCCCAGATTATTCTAGTTTCTATCACGTGTAGAGAAAACCACCCAGGATAGGACTACTCGGCACTAAATTGTGTGCTCATATTACACCCCTTTCTGTCAAGGCTCAGAGACCTTTGCAGAAGAAGGGGTGGAAGGAGGGTACCAGCCAGGGTGGGATAGATAACATAAGCAAGCAGTATTTTCCACACGCAGCAGGGCAATGCACACGTAAACTCACGGACGCTGTGACAGCATGCACAAGGCCTTTCTGCACAAGCGCTAGCCACACCTAAGTCGAGCAGAGAGGTGGGAGGTGGAGGAACCCCACCCCTGTCTGAGGAGCTTGGCACCGGCTGGCTGCTGGGATGGGGAGAGTTAGCAGTCTTTAATGATGCGGCCCCTGCTAGGCCCACACTATTCCAGGGCAGTCCTATGCACACCAGCAGCTGGGCACAGAAACGGGAAAAAGGAAGAAGAAGAAAGAAATAAAAGAACTGATCTCAAAGCCAGGAGTGAAGGGATAGGAGGGTGGTAATGGGAACATTTGAGGGGGGGGAGGATGAGGGTGGATATGTTCAAAATAGATTACATGGAATTTTCAAAGAATTAAACATATTAGGGAAAAAAATTTCATTCTTGCCAAATTGTCTGTTTTTATATTTTAAAATATACAAAGTATACCAGTGTATGCATATAATTTATAAACAAAAATATTCATCTAAATACCCTTTTGTCTCAAATGAATAATCTTTTCCTTCCGTTCTGTGTATCTCCTAAGTGGATCCCTGAAATCACAATGTTGGTATGTTATTGTCATACACGGCAGGCATTTAGGGACCACTGGGGCCAGAATTTATACCTGTGAATTAAAGCAAACAAATAGGTATGTCAAAATTAAAGTCTGCTTGTCTCTTGTGTTCAGGGTAGCGTTGTGTAACAGATGAAGTTTTCATTGTATTCTTAAGTGAGCAAATGGCAGAGTTAAGCGCTTGTATCACAAAAAGAATTTAACTCTGTCTTCTCCAGCTCAGCTATTAACCATGGGGTGGTGTGACTGGTACGTGGCGCTGGACCAATGGTAGGCCTTTCAGGCATCCTTCCTGTTCTTTTAGCCTCTTCTCTGTTTCCGCTGGGAGCCACCATTTCCACCTGCACTCTGTCTGCTTTGCCTCCTCTGACCTTTGGCGCCTCTGGCCCCCTGCCCGGCAGGCCTTCAGCAATGGAGCAGGCCGTCCAGATCTCTCAATGTGTTCATTTAAGTCTGCCGGTGGGGACAGAAGAGCCCCAAGTGAAATACAAATCAGCCCCGTCAGTTAGCATCCTACGTTATCCAACTAGACTGGGCTGGGATTTTTCCCCTCAATGCCAGGAATAACACAGAATGACAACGCACAGCACAGGATTCTAGAACATTCTTAGATGAAGCTCAGTCTCTCGGGCCAGAGATAGTCCAGATTAAAGGTTTTAAAATTTAGATTTTTTTTCTTAGTCTGTTTTTTATTGTTACTGTAAGATGATGGAGTCTAGATAACTTATGAAATAAAGAGGTGTATTCAGCGTAGGGCTCTTCTGGTTGGAAGCTCTGGACAGCGTGGGTGTCAGTCACCTGGCAGAAGGCCTTCAGGGACTCCACAGTGTGGAGGAAGGAGTGGAAAGGGAGCCGCCCTCATGTGTGGGGAGGACTAGGTTATGTGGAAAGACAGGAAGCAAGAAACTAGGGAGTTCACTGTTCACTTTTCATAACGCCCACGTTCTTGGGGGCTTCCATCCCCCACCCCCTCCCCCCACTCTCCCCATCCCTCCCCACCCCTGTCCAGCTCCACAAGACAGCACTGACTCTGCATGAGGACAGGATGCTGTAACCTGGTCACTTTCTGGCAGGCCTTCTTTGTTTTCTGATATGCTGTCACATGGACCTTTGGGATACAGAGGATTCAAGCCGTAACAGGTGACTATGGGCCTAGCCACTAACGCAGAATAGGCCACAAGAGAAGTGGGGGGGTAGAAGGATTTAGCACCCGGATAACATAGACAGGGGTATTTTCTGTGAAATTGTTTTAAAAGCCGGGTGTCAATTCAGCCAAAAATGTCCCATTGCCATGGTCCTTGGTAACGGAAGCTCATAGCTACGGGGAAGATTCTGGAACAAAGACACAGCAGTTGAAGGAAGTCTGGCCTGATTTCTCTCCTTGCAGCTCCCAAGGCCCTTGAAGGAGTCTGTAAACTCCACACTTCCCCTTGTTCCCCGGGAGCGGGCTTCCTTCTCATCTTCCTACTTCCGGTGTCTCATGCCTCCCCGCACCCAGGACAGGACGAAGCTTAAACTTCCCAGCACACTGCAGAGTGGCTCTCTGTGGTGGGCGCGGTGGGTTTCACACATCGAGCAACGCTGTGCCTTGGTTCAGTGAATGACACCTTGATTATTCCCCCTCTGGGAAACTACTGCCCCCTTTGGGTAAAGGAGGGGCGGGTACCCGCCTGTATGCCCCAAGCTTCCTATTTTAGGGTTGTGAAGGGAGAGTGATTCTCCACAGGTAAATCAATGGGCGACACCAGAAATAAAGACCATGTTTGCTGGCACACAGCTAACTGGTGTCCTCTTCACCCAACACTGGTGACATGCTCTGGGGGAAAAGGAAGGTGCCTGAGATGTCCTGGCTCAGTTCCTGCAGGCTCTGGATGAGGAAGCGGCCGCTCGGAGATGCCCTGAACCAGCTTCTGTGGCTAGAGAGCCGAGTTACCCTTTGTCTTCTGATATGACGAATGACTGGGTTAGTAGGCCTGTGCCTCAGTTGGCTTATCTGCAAAGTGGTCACAATGATTTCTGGCTCAAAGAGATGTTCTGAGAATGAGTGAGGTCTTATCTTCAAAGCACACTGTGCCTCGAAAGTACACAGTGTGACTGAGTAAACAGGCCCCGCTGCTGGGCTCACATCCTGCAAAATCGAGCAACTCAATGCTGCCTCGAATGCAAGCTCCTTTCAGGCAGGAGAATGTCAGTCATCCCACAGACACGCCTAACATGGCCTCCTGTGGGAACACCATTGCTCTAGACATTCCAGCCAGGGCTTTCTATCACTGCCTGGGGCGCGGGACCCGGGCTGACAGATGCGGGTTTGTCACTTTCTCTTGTGACCTCGGGCAACTGGCTGAGATTCTCTGTGTATCTGTTTGCTCATCTGCAGAGGGGCAGAAACAGTGGTGGCTGTAGTTGTGCAGGAGGGACATGCTTAGGATGCTGGCCGGTCTTCATGAAACTCCAAGCCCACGCTGAGCGTTGAACATGATGACCTGGCAGCATCTGGCCATCATGGCTTTGCTCCTGGCTGCAGAGGCTCTCAGAAACATGGGGGTTTCAGTGTGGAGGCGGGAGAGCAGAAAATGGTGAGGGCATTGCAGGACACAGGTTCGGATGGCTCAGCGGTGGGTCCTCATACAAGGCCTACAGGATGCAGTGTGGCCTCCAGCTGTGTTGGGGAAAAGAAGCAGGGAAGAGGAAGAGGGAAGGTCTGGCCCTGGGGTGGATGACCTGCTGTGAGTCTGCCTCCGTGCTGACCCGGCCTGCACCATTGAAAAGTCCTATTGTGTCTCCTTGGAAAGGCTCTTTTCACAACATCCTATGCCCCCACCCCTGCTCCCATCACCAAATAAGCAAATAAGTATTTGTAGAACTACTTGTCCCTCAAACTGTGAATTCCACGAGAGTCCAGACCTCTTCATTACTTCTGAATATCAGTATATGCCCACAGAATGAAGACATGCATCTGTCACAGGCTTTGCATTCCTTTATACGTCCAGGAACATGAGGGAATCTGTTGGATCACATTTAACCTACCCCTACTTAGCACATCTGTCATTGCTCTGGCAGTCTTGGCAAGGTTCGTCATGTATGTTCTTCAAGGGAAGTTCTCAAATAAGCTGGAGACTAAATTCACAGTGACACTTCTGGTTTAATTTCATCTTCATCTGCCTGAGCCAAGTGTGGGAAACAGGTTTTACTCAGATTCAAGGAGCCAGAGATTCATTCAGCAAACCACAGGGCAGTCTGTGGGAACTCAGGGAAGAGTTGGGCAAGCAAGGTTCTGCTTCTTGGCCAGCCTGAGATAGCAACTTCACATGGTTATAGGGTCACATTGAAAGACCCAGAGGGATGGCACCTTAACGGAGACACCTGGGTCACAGAGGGACCTGCCACTATGGGGATCTGGGGAGAAGAGGCAGATGCCCTGGGGTATTCCGGGGGTGTCAGGCTCAGAAACAAGGTGACAAGGGCATACAGAGCATCCCCAGAAGGAAGTTAGACGGGTAGGCATTAGGTAGATTTCATGCAGTCTGTAAGACTAGGCATTTAATTTAAGCATCTGAGGCAAGCTGTAGGAGGGTTTCAGAAGGGGATGATGTGTTGTCAGGAGTCAAGAATCAAAGACCTATTTCAATCAACCAGGTGAGGAATTTGGGAATCTTTTCTAGAAAATCATGTCTGGGTAGAAAAGTGTGGGTGACCCACAAGGGCCTGGGTATGGCAGAAGAGTCATTGATGACCCCTGGAGGTGGGCTCGGGCAACTGGGGGGGATGACAGCAGGCATCTCTAGATTCTCTGGGGCAGACCAGGAAAGAAATGGTTTCACCTCCACCAGGTTCTGTATTGTTCAGGTTCAGCTTGGGACACTTGCTAAGAAATCACTTAGGGATGCCTGCACATGTTTCAAGCTCTACGCAGGTGTGCGGGCCTTGGGGCCTGAACTCCATGGTTCTCCATGAGTGACAGTAAGTGTATAGGTCAAGAAGGTCAAGGGCACATTCAAGTATAAATGCTGCTGCCTTATTTTAGAACGTAAATCACACCGGCCGTTTCAATTTCCCTGCACTCTTCGCATTTATACTTCTGAAGAGCCACGCATTCTTATTAGCTATTTGGTATACAAATTGTTACTGTAAGTGCTCTGTGATCACATTCTAGAAATCAGTTGGCAGATAACAGATGTACATTTGACCACAGGAAATGCCAAAACCACTTCCCGTGGCTGCTCCTCTCGCATACACACGTCTATTTTTAACAGGATTGCAAGGCGAGGAGGCTCTTGCTACTTGGGGAAACTGTTTCCCAACAGAGACCCAAGGCCGGTGGCCTGTGTGCCAACATTTGCTGTGCTGATTGGGCAACATAACTCAAACCTTACAGAGACTTAAGAATTACCTTGGGTAGCCGTAGCATGGAGGCGGGGCTGAGGGGGCAGCGTGCGGCAACAGAAAGCAGCTGTATAGTTCTAAGGATTTCCTAACATGCCAGAGTTTCCAAGAAAGCTTTGCTAACTTAAGACTTCTTGACTTATTATCAGAACTATTTACTCATCTCTTTCCTAAGAGCCAATGCTCAATTAACTGCTGGGTGGCATGTTCTTTCTTAACACGTGATGGTGGTGGTGGTTCAACCAAAACAGAAACTCTGAGGATTCAAACACTGATAGCCCCTTGCCAACACCCCTAAGCCTCACTCAGAAATATTAAATTGGCTAACTAATCATTGCCTTATTAGTGCTTTATATTAGCTATGAATAGCTGGTCTATGAAATGGGTCAGGGTTGGCAGTTTGAAGTTAGGGGCACTGCTTTAAGAAGGCCTGCTTCAAAGGCAGAGGGCACTGGCTGAAGCTCAGGGCTCTGTTGATGTGAAGAACCCATGGGAGCACTTGTGGGCCTTACTTTTCCCATCTACAAGGTGAGCACTTGCTATGGTTAGTGTAAGTGCCCCTCCTCCACACAGTCCATGGCTGAAAGGATTAGTTGGGACCCTAATCTCTTCCTGTCTTGTTCTTTGTTTCCTGGTTCATAGATAAACCATTTGATTTCTCATGTGTGCTTCCTTATTGGAGACTCAAAACAACAGTGCCCTCCATCTTAAAACCTAACTAATAGGCAACATAACCCTTTGTCTTTATGAGTTAATTATCTCCGGTATATCGTTATAGTAATGTGGCATTTACTACCATAATATTATTGTTGCAGCCACCCTAGAGTCCTACAAGGTGTAAAATGTTCTTTCTCTAAGCTGCCAAGCACCAAATAAATGTTTAGATGGTGAAGAACCCTTGCTGTCTTCTTGGTTTGTTCATGAGGACTTTTGGAAGAAAAAAGAGGGCTGGGGAAGTCCTGCCATGTCTGAAGAGCTCCTGAGTTCGTGAGTTCTCAGCCATAGTGGGACCAGGTTATACTCACCACGCCTTGCTTTACAGCAGGATGTGGGTGATATACATCTTATCACCCCGACTCAAGATGTCTCATTAAGAACTTGCTGGCCTTGGTTACATCAGATTGAGGAAGATGTGAACGTCTTTTGGCCTGTGTGACACAAAGCCACATTCCCTTTCATACTTCTGTGTTCTGGCTTTATCTCACCATCCCACAACCTTTTGGTCCCACTCAGGACGCTTTAATGCCCCTTTCTCCAAATTTATGTCAATAAAAGGGCCAATTGAATAATGCTTGTTGAATTTAAATTTCAAAATGTGCAAATCATGGGTTCCCAAAACTGAAATTTAAGAATTTTAACTGTAAAGATCACAAAACATTGTGGTGTGTGATAAAACATGTACAGTACAATACTGAAGAACCTGGGACAGTCCATGTCTTAAAGATTTATGCTTACAATATTTCTATACAATGGGATATCATGTATCATGTGTAAAGAGGAAGGAAGTATGTATGTTCTGACATGAGAACACGTTATAGGTATGCTACTATAAACAACCCAGTAGAACATTATGATCCCATTTAGGTATAATAATTATCAAGTATATATACATGCATATTTATAAGATTGACTTATAGATAAAGAATATCCCCTACATTGTATGCAACTGACAGAGAGAGATATAAATATAGACATTCCTCACAATAGAGGAAGCTTTTGCTTTTTACTTCATTTCCTTATCCCATGATAATAAGTTATTTTATACATATTCAAATCAAAGTTAGTTAAAACTATAGTGCCTCGTGGAAGGTTTAGAATGCACTAATGTCCCAGACAACCCATAATGGATTCGGTGAGAGACATCCAGACCCAGAGGTGGAATTACCATTAATTCTTCATTCCCTCCGTCTTTCCTTCTCCTCCCCTCCATACCTCTGCCTCATCCTTCCTCTTTCTGTCTAATCTTCGTGATTCCCCAGACCTCATGGGAAAACCAAGTGTCCCATGGCTCTCAAATCCACACTAGAAGTCTCATCATGTGGGAAACATGAGACCTTTCCCCTTTCTTATGTCAAATTCTCAGAAAGTCTGTGATGAGTGTAGCTTCTGGCCAGTGGCCAGTCCTGTCCAGTCAGCCATGGCTAGTGGAACAGAATCTAGTAGCAAAGGATGGTCATGAGTTCTTTGAAAGAGAAGGTAAGGAAAGCAAGACCATCCGATACTTTGGGTCAGTAGGTTACAGATTGTGCTCCTTTTCATTGTCAGGTCTTTATGTGATCGGTCTACTGATCTGAAAGAGCATACTGAAGTCCTGATGGCAAAGAAACACTGGGGATACATATTGGATAGATATAGACACAACTGGGAAGGCAGAGTTCAGAGTACAGGTGTGAGAGGAAGCCTTTGCTTCGGTGTCTGTGACTGAGGAGAAATGGTGAATGTACTTTTAGGAAAGTGAAGAACGAGTTGCCATAATTGATTTCCTGTGCATCTGCCCCTGGAATTCAAGATGGACTCTCATTCCTACACCTGAGAGCTAATATGGCCTCTTATTCCTCCATCAAGAGAGAAAACAGTTGCTGTGATGGCTGATTTTCAGTGTAAACTTGATCCAACTGAGAAGCACCTAAGAGAATCTTAATGAGGAACTACCTATAGTAGGTTGGCCTGTGGGGAATTGTCTTCATTAGTGATTGGTGTGGAAGGATCCAGCCTACTGTGGGCAGCTAGTAAGCAGTGTGGAAGGATCCCTGCCTTTGTCTCTTTCTGCTCCTGACTAGGGATGTGATGTTTTAAATTCATGCATTGACTTTCCCCACAATAATGGACTGTACCTGGACCTGTGAACCACATAAACTCTTTCTTCCATAGGTATCTTTGGTCAGGGTTGTTTTTAATCATAGCAACAGAGATGAAACTAGAACAGCTGTCCACTAAATCCCTCTTTGATTAGACTTCCTAAGGACAGGAACCATATTTCTCTGTTCTTGCCCTGTTAGGTCTACACTGAATTTGGTATATTACAAGTGCTCATAAATGTTTTATGGAAACTTACACAGAAAAGGATCATAAATGATGATTCTCATAATGTGAACATGGCTATTAAGATCAAGGAATATTCTATTGCTACCACCACAGAAAACACGTATGTTCCTGCCAGCTGCTATTCCTGGAAAGGTAACCAACCATCTTCCTCCATTCTGAAACCACAGGTTAGCTTGGCAGGATTTGGGACTTCATATAAGTGGAATTACTTGAGTGCTATGACTTGCAGCGTCCTACTTTTGTTCAGCCTTATGTTTGAGAGAACCACACATTTATTTATTTCACTTCCTAGCTAACATTCCTTTACCCTAAAAGCAGCAGCTTTTTGTTTGTTCCATGAATGTGCATTTGGATTCAAGGATCTGAAAAGAGATGCTGCCGTGAACACCCTTGAGTCTGTATTTTAGTGCACACATGTCCAAATTTCTGTCGAGAATATACCTGGAAACGGAATAGTTGGGTCATGAGTCAATTCCCAAAGCATGTGTTCCACATTAGTAGGAACTGCCAATTTTCCAGAGTGGTTATTGCAATTTACATTCCTTTCAGCAGTATATAAGAGTTCCAGATCTTCCTTCTGCTTGCCAGAAACAGAGATTATCAGTCTTTTATTGTAGCCATTCTGACAGTTTGCAGTGGTATCTCACTGTGGCTTCTATTTGCCTTTCTTTGTAGACTAATAATGCTGGACGCCTCTATGTATGTTTATAGTGATGTGGGTATCCTCTTCTGCAAAGCGCCCTTTGACATCTGCAACTGATCTTTTAAGTTTTAGTTATCAGTCCTTTTCCTTTTTGACTAACAGGTGTCCACAAATAATCAGAACGCCATATGTTGATGTTGAAATACATTCTCCTGATATGTGGCTTCATTTCCAATGCTCTTGGTTTTTGGTGACATGGTCTCATGTAGCTCAGTTTGGCCTTGGACTTCATGTAACCAAGTCTGACCTTGGACTTCTGATCCTCCTGCCTCTACCTCCTGTGTGACAGGATTACAGGTGTACACAACTATCCCTGGCTTAAACTCTCTTAATTTAATGTAATCCACTTGAGAGATCAGCCTTTTATGGTGTAGCCACTTTCTGGGTCTTGTGTTAAGGACTTTTATTATCTCAAGATTGTGAAGATGCTGCTGTTTCCTTTTCTCAATTAATTCATCCTTGGACAATTTCATAATGTATATGTGTTCTGGTCACATTCAGCTTCATCCCTTCTTACCACCTCTCCCTCCCACCATCCCCTCACCTCCTCCCAATAAAGTTTTGTAACCTGCTGAATTTAATCAAGGCAATCCATGTGCACCTGGGTGCAGAGCTATTTACTAGCTCAACTAGTGGCTAAACCACTGAAGACAATGACTCATCTTTCCACTTCCCACAGTCATCAACTATCAGTAGGCCTCTGGCAAGGGGTCATGTCCAGTGAGTTCCTTCCTCTCTCTCTCTGAATCCACAACTGAATATTGACCAGCACAACAGTATACAGGCCCTATACAGATAACTGTAGCTGCTATGAGCTCTTAAGTGCAGTGGATATGTCACCCCAAGAAACAACATTCCATAGCCCTCTTCCTAATTATTATCTGGCTCTTAGATTCTTCCTATCCTCTCTTCTTTGATGTTCCATAAGCTTTGGAGGGATGGTGTGAATCTCACTTTAAGGGCTGAACACTTAATAGTCACTTATTCTCAGCACTTTGGCTATTCGTGAATCTCTGTATTAACTGCTGTTTTGGCAAACAAACTTTTCTGACCAAAGAAAAGGGCAGCACTGATCCACAGATATAAACATATACATATTTAGGAGGCAGTTTGACAACATAAGCATTTAGCAAAACAGAAATAGGCTCATCCTTAGGGCCTTTGAGCAGGTCCATAGCAATAAACAAGCACTATCTCCTGTGGAGTGGGCCTCTGATCCAATCAGAATGCAGTTGACTACACCATTGTAGTTAGTTCTGCCATTATTGCACGAGTGGGCATGTCTAGTCTGGGAGGTTGGTATTGTAGCACTCAAGGGTAGGCTGTTGATTACTCTTCTACTCCATGCCTACATAGCAACCTCCACCACAAATGAAAGCTAGCCCACTGGGAGGAAGCTTCTAGCTCATTCCAACTTGATTTTTCCATATCCTACATCAAAAATGCACAGTGTCTTCAGCAAAAGGGTTTTAGCAGTTTGCTCTGGTGGGCAACCGTGAGCAATGGCAATAACCTGTTCTATTTTGAAGGAACCTCTACCCTTCCTGGCCAACAACTCATAGGCAGATTTGACACACTCAGCATCGGAATTTCCATTTAGTTACTCATGCCTTCTGGGATATGCATTATTTCGTAGAGATAATTTATTGTTTAACATCTTAGCTTATAAACTTTCTAAATTAGGTATATCATATAGCTTAAGTAGATTTTTTTGTTTCTAAATGGATATCTAATTATCCTGACATTGTTAATTGAAACGGCTACCCTTGGTCACAATTTCATTATTTATATGTGGATGTGCTCCTGTATTTTCAAGTCTATCTTTTGTTCAATTTGTCCAACTGTGCTAACACAATAAACTACATAGGTAATTAAAACATCAATTAGATTGTAGATTTATAATGCTTATTTTTGAAACAAAGCCCTGCTCTGTAGCCCAGACTGGCTTTGAAGTCATGATTCTCTGGCCTCTGCCAGAGATTATAGGGATTATAGGCATGTGTTACTAATTCTTGTGTTTCTAGTTCCTAATTCATATAATAACTTTTGGTAGTCCGTCCCACTTTTTTCAACTGCATTATTCCCTGTCCTAGTTAGCTTTAAGTTGCCTGAGAGGAAGACAACTGAAGAATTTCTAGATTAGCTTGGCCTATCATCATGTCTATGGGATATCGCTTTGGGTAGAGGGGCCCACACCAGTGTGGTGGTACCATCCTTAGGAAGGTAGTCTTGAGTTGTAGGAGGAAGCTAGAAAATTAGGAGCATATGAGTGAACCAGCAAGCAGAGTTCCCCCTTTGGTTTTGCTTGAATTTCTGTCCTGACTTCCCTTGATGATGGACTGTGATCTGGAAGTGTAAGTCAAATAAACCCTTTGGTCCCAAAGGTACTTTTGACCAAAGTGTTTCATCACAGTGACAGAAAGGAAACTGGGACAGGCCTCTTGAATTTTTGTTTAAATTTTATAACTTCAATGAGATGGTAGGGCTAGCAAGATTGTTCACAGGGTAAAATTCCAGGCTGTGCAAGTTTGATTGGCCTACTTTGCTCCCCAGAGCCTATGTGCAGGTGGACAGAGAGAAATGATGACTCCATGAAGTTGTCCTCTGACTGCCACATGAATGCTGTGTCCTGTACACACGCACACACACACACACACACACACACACACACACACACACACACACACACACACATCCCACTGAGTTAGCAAAAGGGTGAAATTTAAAATGTCTTTATATGCTCTCATGAGAAGCTTTCTGGGTGTTTGATCTTGCCTCCCTCCAGGCTGTTGTTTAAATGCAGCATTTTAGAGGGAACTGACATTTGTTACACACTGAATTTTTCCTGTCTTCCAGCACACCACAGCTTGTCATGTATTTATCGGCAGTTTTATTTTCTCCCAATGATGCTTCATGGGCTTTTCACATAAGAATTTTGTCCATTTTTGGGGGGGTCAGAATTATACTTAAGTGTCTGTTGGTTTAGATTTTGCCATGAAAAGTGTTTTTGTTTTAAAAGTCTTCTACTGGTTACTGATATATTTAATTGAATGGATGAAAAGAGCAAATCAATTAAGTTGAGACATGGTAAAGCTAGTGATTTGATATCTACCAGACAAAAATAAATACCTTTGGGATGTTTCCACTCCAGGAGAGAACGTGACCAAGAGGAGCTGACTGAGGTGGGAGGAACAGTGACTGGGAAGCCAGGTGGAACTGGGAACAGAGGCCTTCTCGCTGCCATGAAGCTGGGGCCTCACTTTGGAACCATCTGGCCTACAGATACCTTGGTTTGACTGGCACAATGGCTCTTTTAGAAGAGAGGAATTGACTCAACATGTGGAACCGGGGTTCTTTTAAGTGAGCGCATAACCCTCTGTATTGAGAAGTTGGAGATCTGACACACGAGGCTTCAGTGTCTGCAGCTGGGATAGGCCACAGCTGAGCTGGGCCAGGCTGCACCAGTTTCCGTTCTATGGACTGGACTTTCTTAATTCTTAGCTTGGCTGCTGCGCTGTATTAAAGTTCTCTGCATATCAAAACCCCTTAAAAGAGTTGTTTAAACAAGCGTTCCCACTTTCTTACCTTTTGCTTTTGTTCTGATCCTTTTCCAAGCCTTTGCTGTCTAAAATTATCCCAAAGGTTTGGCAGTTTTCTGCCCTCACTGTATTTGCTTTGTTGGGATAGCCTTGCTCTGTGGGGTCTGGCTTCCCGATCCCCTACAGATGGGGAAAATCTATGGGTCCTCAATTTCTTTATGCATCACTTTCATATTAAAACCATTGTGTACATGTCTGTAGGGATCCCAAGTCAACTTGTCCTGAACTGGACCCTTGACACCAGCATCAAAAGCTGCCCCTCAGCTTCTCCGTCTCAGGAAAGGGAGTCAAACCCACCTGTCCTTGGTGCAAAACCTAGAAGTACCTTTGGCTACTGTTTTTATCGTAAGCTTTTGCCATATATAGTCCCCAGTCTTGCGGTTTCACCTCCAAAGCAGACTGCAATGCCCCTCTCCATCGCCCCGCCTCTGCTCATGTCGTGATGGCCCAAGAGCTCTAGTCTGCCTTTCAAATTCCTTCTGCTTCCTCTCCTTCTTTCTCTTGATTTATTCTCCATGTAGCTGCCAGAAGAGTTTTAAAAATGCATATCAGATTAAGGGGGGGAGGCTTCCCACTGGCTGGTCATTACACTTAGCATTTATCTTAATCCACTTGGGTTGCTAAAACAGAATACCTCCGACTGGGTAACCTTTAAGGAAGAGACCTCAGTCACAGTTCTGAGACGGAAGCTTCTCATCTATTGAGGTGTCTGCGGAGGCTTGGTTTCTGCTTTGCTGGTGGAGCTTCTGACTGGTTCTCAATATTATAGAATGGGTCAATGGGCTTTTTCAGACCCTTTGTAAAAGGCAATAAAGCCATTCACAAGGGTACCTTAGGACCCAATCACCTCCTAAAATTCTCACCTCTTGAAGTTGTGCAGTTGTGCTGGACTAGGTTTCCTCGTGAATCTGGGGCACACAAAGGCTCTAGCCTGGAGCCAAGGACCCTGTTTCAGATGTGCGTGGGTGGCTCCTCGCTTCACAATGTACATCCTCACCCTCCTTACTGCCACACACTTGACCACACAAGCCTTCCATCTGCTTCCGGAGGTGTACAAACGTGCTTCTTCTTCAGGTCCTTGGCGTTGGTTCTCTCTGCCTGGAAATCCTTTCCCAGATGCCTATATAGCTAGAAATTCATTTAATATCTGTGTAGATAGCTACTCCTCATTGGGAGTGTTACAGATTTAGAGTCATCTGGGAGATATGGTTCTGGGTATGTCTGTGGGGATGTTTTCAGCTAACAGCCAAGTTGAAAGAACCACCCTGAGTATCAGTGGCACTATCCCACAGGCTGGAGTCACAGAATAAGCAAATAAGAAAAAAGGGAGAAGCCTGCCAAGCACCAGAGTCTGTCTCCCCTTGCGGTATGAGCAGCTGTCTCCTTCTCCTTCTACTGTCACCACAGTGAAAGCCATGCTGGCCAATGCCCTTTCACCCTTCTGATGAACTATATCCTAAAACTGAAATGCAAAGCCAACTTTTCTTTCCTCGAGTTGTTTTTGTCATGTAGTTTATGATAGCAATGAGAAAAGTCACATGCAATCTAAAATTTAGCTCAAGTACTACTTTCCCCAAGAGGCCTTTGCCAATCATTGTGTGTCAAGTATCATGGTTCCTTGCAAACCATTTAGCCTTCGCCTGTCCGTATTTTGTTCTTCCCTTTCTGTGCTTGTGTGTATGTGCATGTGTGCACATGTGTGTGCAGGTGTACATGAATATACACACATGTGGAGACCAGAGTCTGATGCCAGGTGTCTTCCTCAGTCTGTCTCCACCTTTTATATTTTGAGGCAGAGTCTCTTAGTCTCTTACTGAATCTGGCATTTCCTGGCTGGCCAGACTACTCTCTCTCCCCATCCCATTCTGAGACTGCAGGCACATGCTGCCATGCTTGGCTTTTTATGTGGGTATTGGAGATCCCGACTCATGTCCCCATGCTTGTACAGCAACCATCTTGCCAAACGAGGCATCCCTCTAGTCTCCGGCTGCCTTTTAGTTAGGTTTGTAGGTATTGTCTATCTCTTCTACAAGCCTTTCAGCCTCTCTCTCTGTCTCTGATGTCTATATAAATTAACTAGCGGTAGAAGGAAACTTAGGAAGAGCGGGATGAATGAATGAATGAATGACTAAATTCTGGGAATGAAAACTAGATGACTTCTGCTGTCTCCAGTCCTCATCTTTTCTCGGACTCTCTGATGACAAATGGTTTTTGTAATTAAGACAGAACACATGGCAATAGGTTAAAAATGAACCCAACAAAAATATTTATTGGCAAAAATAAAATAGACATTTTTATTGTGTTTTAAAAAATGGCCACATCAGTTTAATATATTACAATGAAAAAGAAAAAGGGATTTTGAGGCTAGACCCTCTTGTGTTAGGATCCTTCAGTAATGCTCCCAGTGGGGTTGGGAAGCATTGGAGACCTTTCTCATGCATCTGGGTATCTGTTGTCACAGAGACCTGAAGTTCACCATTGTTGAATGTTCCTATGAGATTTTCTCCCAAAGATGACTACATAGAGTGAAGTGTCTACAGAAAGATGACAGCCTTATATGTATATATGCCGTGCAAATCATGTAGCCATTATTTAAGTGCAGTGCTGAACTTCCAGGTAATTTATTTGTAGTAAGTTTTAGAAGTCGCAGGAGTACCTTTCTCTGCTAGAATCTCCAAGGTGACCACTTCTTACCCACTGACTATTGCCCATTAAGTGCTAACTATGTTTAGAGGAGCAAGATCATCTCAGACTCAGCCCACTCCCATTTGTGTTCATTTAAGGCCGTTCTGCATCTTTTAGGGTTGAGATAAAGTCTGCTTGCTTTGGGGAGGAGCCAACAGAATAAAGAAGGCTCTGAGGACCTTAAGAAGGCCTGATAGCTGCTTTCTAGATGTAATCTTCTTTGAGCTATTTTATAAAGATGATTAATTGTAACATGTGCTTAATCACATGAGCGTCAGAGCCAGCTGTCTGGGGACGAGAGCTAGAGGGGTCTTAGCGAGGCTTTCATGGAATCTGATAGCTAGGACAAGACATACATGCCCTCTCCTCTTCCCACTCTCATCTCTCCACCTGTGATTTCCATCCAGGCTCCTGATGGATCTCAATTTCCAGTGCTGTCAGCTTTCGTGCTCTGGGACTTTTCCGCTCTGCTGGCAACGAGCTCAAATACCTCTTCAGTGGGATCAAGAAAACAAGGCTTTAATTCAGTAATTAATTTAACAAATCACTGTTAAGCAGAATTCAGGGCCTAGGCCTTTTAGATATAGGGTGGATAATATAGTGCAAACACTGTTCTCAGGGAAAGTAGGTTTGAGGGAGAAGAAGGCTAATGTGGTCTATGGGTAGGGGCAGGGGAGCAATAATATATGAATGAAAAAGACAGTATCTGCAGTGTCAAGCACTTTCTAGAAAATAAAAGAGGTGATGAAATTAGTAGTGATTGGTAACGTGTGAGCGACCACTCCAGTCTAGTCCAGAGCTCTGTCCCCTGCCTTCCATGTGGGTCAGACTTCCAGGAAGTGTGGCTTGGACCCCTGGAGCCTTAATCCTTGCTGCACATTCCTTCCCTTCCTGTTTAGTTTGTCACCATGGAAACCACTCTGAGCTTTCCTTGAAGCTATTATCTCAGCAGACCTTTGGGGTCTCACACTATTTGAGTACCGTCTTTGTTAAACTCTCACAACAGTCTAAGAAAGGGGGACGCCAATGTCCTTGATCTATTTTACATATGTATACTTTACCTATCCTTTCTGCTTTATGTATGTGGCCCAGATACATTGCATAACTGTCCCAAGGCTCTCAACTAATAAGTGGAAGAAAATCCTCTCCATTTCAACCGGGCTGTACTGCCTTTCATCCTTTTTCCAGGATAGACCTGGGATTTCCATCTTTTCATCCCTTTCCCAAGCATATACCCAGGATGTGCCCAAACTCCCACATTTGGTTCCCAACACCCTAATGAAGCTCTTCAGAATTCCCCACCCAGTCCTTGCCCTTGGAAGACTACCAAGCTAGAACTTCCACCATGGCTAGTTTTTATCTCATCTGTACCCTTGAGTGGACCTCATCTGTGTACTGAGCTCTCCCAGTAGGGTCACTGCTCTTCCAGGGGGTGGTTGGAATAGGTAAGACATCTATCACTCCCAGAAAAGGAAGGCTTTGAACTTGTGAACTTCCTGCCTTAGTCTGGCAAGCAGCTAGAATATTCACAGCACTACAGGTAACCAACACAGCATTTTCCACCACTTTTCTCAATGAGTTGATGACATTGTTTTCAGTAGACATGAGAAGATATAAATAATAGTGACTACTAGGAATGCAAAGCATATTTTTCTATTGAGCATATGAAAGATAATAGTACAATGATGAGAAAGGGAAATGGATTTGTGTAATTTAAATATATATACATATATATATACATACATATGTGTGTGTGTGTGTGTGTGTGTGTGTGACTGACAGGATCAGTAGACTTAGATTAATTATCAACTTCATCAAAATTGTTCTCCCCACATATTTGCGTTCAGTAGATATACAGCTGGACCTTGTAGCCCGTGGTAAAGATCAAATTTAAAGATTTTTTTAAAACATTCACACAAAGCAACAGATACAAAGGGAAAGCCTAGAACATAACCGTAAGTTTTTGAGAAATTCATAAGACTTTCCCTTTAGTATAAATTCCAAAGGTTCCCATGTCTTTGTGTACTTGTAACTGGTTTTACAGTCTTTTATCATGACTCTCACAAATCTCAGCATCCCTCCAACCCAGCACTTGAAGAAACTTCCCTTGAAGCATCCTTGCTATTGTTTGGATGTGTTTTGTCTCTGCAGGGTTTATAAATAAGAAGGTTAGTCCTTAGTGTGGTAGTGTTAAGAGGTGATGTGGTCCTTAGATGGGGCTGGTGGGGGTCTGTGGATCTCTGTAGGCAGGGCCCTTAGAAGGAAGGAGGGAAGTGCCTCATAAAGTTCTCATACTTTCTCAGTGTCTTTGCTATTGGCCTTATATTTAGGAAGCAGTCTCCTGTACCAATTCGTTAAAGGGTACCTCTCACTTTCTTTTCTATGAGGTTCAGTGTGGCTGGATTTATGTTGAGGTCTTTGAACTTGAGTTTTATACATGGCGATAGATATGAATCTATTTGCATTCTTCTACATGTTGACATCCAGTTATGCCAGCACCATTTGTTGAAGATGCTTTCTTTTTTTCCATTGTATAATTTTAGCTTCTTTGTCAAAAATCAGGTGTCCATAGGTGTGTGGATTAACATCAGAATCTTCAATTCTATTGGTCCACCTGTCTGCTTTTATGCCAATACCAAGCTGTTTCCATTACTATAGCTTTATAGTAGAGCTTGAAGTCAGAGATGATGATACCGCCAGAAGTTCCTTATTGTATAGGATTGTTTTGGCTATTGTTTTTCCTATGAAGTTGAGTATTGTTCTTTCAAGGTCTGTGAAGAATTGTGTTGATTTTAATGGGAATTGCATTGAATCTATAGATTGCCTTTGGTAAGACTGTCATCTTTATTTTGTTGATCCTCCCTATCAAAGAGCATGGGGGATCTTTCCATTTTCTATTATCTTCTTCAGTTTCTTTCTTCAAAACCTTAAAGTTTTTGTAGAACAGATCTTCTACTTCTTTGATTAGCCTTACTCCAAGATATTTTGTCATTTGTGGCTATTGTAAAGGGTGATGTTTCCTTGATTTCTTTCTCAGCCCTTTTATCATTTGTATATAGGAAGGCTACTGACTTTTTTAGTTGATCTTGTATTCTGCTACATTACTGAAGGTGTTTATCAGCTGTATGAGTTCCCTTGTAGAATTTTTGGGGTCATTTCTGTATACTATCATATGTGACTTGGAAAGTCTGTGAGGCTATTGGCAGTGGAACCAGGATTTATTCCTAATGCTTGAACTGGCTAGTTGGAGCCCATTCTCTTTGGAGGGATACCTTGCTCAGCCTAGATATAGGGGGGAGGGCCTGGGTCCTGCCTTGAAGAGATGTTCCAGACTTCGTTGACTCCCCATGGGAAGCCTTACCCTCTCTGAGGAGTGGATTGGGTGAGGTGGGTGGATGGTGGGGAGAGCAGTAAGAGGGGAGGGAGTGGGAACTGGGATTAGTATGTAAAATGAGAAAAGATTGTTGTAAAATAAAAAATGTCTAAAAAAGATTCTCATATTCTCTTGAGAGTAGGGTATTACTAGAATAATTCTAATCCCCAAATCCTGTTTGGGGATGCAACCTCTCCTTTCAGACATGCTCCTACTGTTATGATCTCATGACAGTGATGGTCTCACCAGAGCTGAGCCAATACTTGCCTTGCCTTTAGATTTCCAGAACTGCCAGCTAATTAAACATTTTCTTTGTTATTAGGACAAGAGTTTATGACAATTCGAAAAATGGCCTTAAGTATACACCTCCCATTTCATACTACACATTTATGTAAAGAGTTCTTCTCATCCTTGATGATTATAAAATAAATATATCCATGAACTCCGAAAGACAGAAGGCATTCAATCACCCGAGTATCAACCACTCCGTCAATATTGAATTTGTTTTCTTTTAAAAATTTATTTTTATTTTTGTATGTGCTTCATGTATGTATGTATGTATACTGTGCACATATATGATGTTCAGATAGTTGTAAAATGCCATGTAGGCAAGAGCAGCAAGTGCTCCTAAGCACTGAATCAGCTCTCTAATCCAAGACTGAATTATTCATTCAAAAAGGAAGCATGCCTGCCTTATTGGTATATGCATTGCTTTCATGTATCATAAATGGCAAAACAATACACACATCAAATACCTGTTTTAAAATGTGTTTCTTTGTGATTTACTATTATACATGTTTGATTTACTCACCAATTTTGTAAAACATACTATGGTAGTATAAACGTTTCTTGGGTGAAAGGGACTTTGAATGGAGTAGTTTTTGAGTACCTGGCTCAAGTAAATTGCTCAATGGGCAGGGGATATCACCTGAAGTCACACGACCTAAAAGTCCAAGCACCAGGGATGTTTAGACTAACTGTTTCAGGAGGTGCTGACAGTCTGACCAAGACAGAAAGCTTTGATTAGGGACCAGTGGCCTTCTCAGGCTGGGTGCAGGCAATTCACCTCCATGGCTCCTCGGCACTTCACCCTGTCGCCCCAATTTTCCACCCCCATGGTGTAGTTGTTGCATGGGTGCTGGTTGATAATCAGCAGGAGGCAGGTTCAAGGGAAAATAATTCAACTCATTTGGCTTAGTGGGGGGCATGGATTTGTAGCTACGTATGAACATGGAGCAGGGAGGGAAAGCACCCAGAAGATGAGGTCATTGACTTAAATTATCCCGTGTGTCATGCATCATGGGATGGGGTACATCACTAAATGAAAGGTATAAGAGAAAAGCCAAAACGTATTTTAAAAAAGGATAAAGAAAGCTCACTATGGAGAGTATACAGAGGCTAAACAGGACTGAGAAATTCCCTCTAAGACAATACAGATACTTCTGATTAGCACCTTGAAGACAGCTAGAGCTTAAAGCCAAAAATCGATGTCCAGCCAAGAGCTGCCCCACTGATCTCAGCACAATCTCTACTCAGAATGGAGAAGCCGCTTCATCTTCTTAATTGGGAGGTGAGTAGAGGGATGAATGCAAGATGTGTCAGCAGCAGGTCGTGTGTGTGTATATGTGTGTGGTGTATGTTGGGGGCTTGGCAGGCAAAGGAGATGCATTTACCAGCATAGAAACAAAGAAGACCTAGAATTGCATGCCAACCAGCTTGATGGCTGAGCGTTGAGCAAGAGGCTCCCTTCCAGGGAGACCATGCTGGGCATTCCTTTAAGAAGGCAGATGACAGCAACTGGAACTCAGTGCTGTGAAATCAACATATCCACCCACATTCAGAGTAACTCCTGCTGTTTCTTTGGAAATGTACATTATTATTTGTCTTTGGTGAACAAACAGGAGTGTCCACAGAACATAGGCCAAGTCATGTGTGCTATGCGGCTAGTCGTCTTACTGTGTTTGGATTCTGCTTTCCTGCCTTGCTCCTTAAAGGCGCCGGTTAGAAGGTAAGCAAGGATGCAGTTTAGTGATCGCGGCCATGAAGAGACACCTTTCATCACTGAGTCTTTCGCTTTGTTTTTTGGGGGGCCTGTTCTTATACCTGTGGGTTGAAAAGGGATATCTGGGTCAAAATTAAGAACAGATTACCATGTACCTAAAGAATGGACAAGAGATTCTGGTAGGTTACTACATATGAAGTCACACCAATATGTACTGTAATTTTTTTAAATGTGTTTTGTTCTATGTGCATGAGTGTTTGCTTGCATGTGTGTGCATGATGCCCTGCAGGCCAGAAAAGGGCTTCTAATAGCCTAAACCGGAGTCACACGTGCTGTAAGCCACCACACGAGTGCTGAGAACTGTCCTCTCCTAGAGCAGTCAGTGCTCTGAACCCCTGAGACACCTCTCCAGCCTCACACTGTAATTTTTTAACTTATTTTTCCTAAATCTCTATATAGTAAATGTTGATCCACACTGAATATGCTATAGGTTGCCAAATGTCACTGTTGGTGCCCTCAAGTACTGAGTTTTTTGAAGGTATATCTACAGCGTATGTTCCCAGGGATGATATTAACAAATCAAAGGTTTATTTAGAAAACCTTCAAAGACGTGTTCCTCCAAGCATGCATATAGGATGATGCTCACAAACGGTTTACATGTAGCATCTATTTCACACATTCTTACCAGCAATGTAAATCGTTTTAAAGTCTATATTTACTTGCCAGATTATTAAGTTATTTTCATTCTACATTTCTTCAATGATGATGATATTTAAAGTCTACCTTTTATGCTCAAGAGTGATTTGCACCTTATCAGATACTCTGCTTGTGTCAATTGTGAATCTACTTCTTATTGATTTGTAAGAACTACTCAATTATTAAGGAACTGATAAAATTTCTTTAGATTGTCTGAAAAATACAACATTCAGTATAATGCCATACTGGAGTGTAAAAAAGACTGTGGTGTGTGTGTGTGTGTGTGTGTGTGTGTGTGTGTGTGTGTGTGTGCCTGTGGTATAAACAGGATATGTCATTTATAATTTAGACCAGAAATGAATTTTAATTTGCAATTGTAGTCAAATTTGTTATTGCTTTTCTTTATGATTTTTTTGGTTTTACAGCCTTCTTCCCCCCTCCAGTTATTTTAATGGATTTATTTTCATATTCAAATTTTTGACCCACGTGGAATTTACCTTGGCATGGACGTGAAGCGGAGTACTAATTTAGCTGATGTTTCTGGTTGGTGCTTTCGGTCGTGCTGTGACGGGAAAGTAAGGTGACTCAATATGAGTCAAGATGCCCTTAGGGTTCTCATGCTGCAAACACATTTTTCATACCTGTAGTCCAAGTTGGCTTCAAACTCAATACTCTCCAGCCCCAACTGAGTTTTGGGACTATGGGAGTTACCGGAGCACACCACTACAGAAGGCTGCTGCATTTGTGTTTATCGAAGATTTCAAAGCTAGAGAATGCCTGGAGCTCTACAGGTTGCTTTCCTAGATCTTGACTGTGTTAATACAGAAGCTAGAGAAAATGTACCTTATCAAACATCCTTTTTCTAAATCTTTCAATGAGAAAACAAGAAGATCTGGGAAGAACTTGAGATAATCAGGCAGGGCAGTCCTTCACCTCTGTAGTACTGCCTAAGCCTTTACTTCAGTTTGTGCTTTGAATAAGGGACCCTGTCACCCCCACCATCTTTAGAAACTCACAGTCTTGGTGATGCAACTTCTGGGTCCAGAAAGTTCAGATTAGCAGTGTTTTAATTTTTATTCCAGCAACTTGAAGTAGTTCTCACAACCAATAAATCTATTTTAAACTTGGTTTTCATTTATTTTTTAAGTTGGGAAAGAATTAGAAGTAACTATATTGCCTTCAATAATTCAGCCATGGTTGGAAGTGCAGTTTGCCTAGTTCAGCAGGGCCTCGGACACTAAACACAAGCAGCACTCTAGCTGCTGGGAATGCCTGGCTCCTCCATCCAGAAAAACCTCTGACCCAGCATGAGGTGGGGTGCTTCCTATACAAACATTTGTTGAGAGTAGCCATTAATAATTCTAGAGAGTCTCAAGTCTCAAGAAATAGAGAACAAAGTTCAACTTTCAACCCTGTGTCAAAGGAGTCATCAAAACTCTCTGAGCTAACCCATTAGCAGCCACTTCCTGTTAGAGCAGGGGAGGGAGGCCTTTCCCAGAATGGACAGTGTTGCTTTGGCTGGAGTGTTTATATGAAGACTTGACCAGGCCAGTGGTAAAACAATATACATGGTTTCTACCTCAGTGAACACTGCTGTAAGGATTTGGGAAAAGGTTCTGTCAATGGTAATGTGGGTTAAGTTTAAGGTGACTCATAGGTCATCTTTAAGGGTTTGCAACACCTTAAAAACAAGTCAAGGTTGATAGAGACTGGTTCCCTCTTTAATCCTTCACTAGCCACTGTTAAAATCTACTCCAAATAAGCCTTTGGTTTTAAGAGAGTGATTGTAGGCTTTGTCAGTTTTTAAAACCCAGGTCTTTGGTTATGTAGTAGATCTTTTTTTTCCAAACTTCATCTTTAAGAAGATGGGCAGGGAGGCTTTCATGTAGGCCATGCTTTCCTCTAGTGATGTTGCTAAGACTTAACCACATGGTATAGGATTTTCATCTCCTAGTCCTCTCCTGTGATCTTTGCTCACCATCAAAACAAAACTGATATTTCCTTACACTGTTCAGAATGAAAGGAAAAGTCTCCTGGGCACTTGAATACTTTTCAAAGAACTATCAGAACAGACGCTATCTGAACTTTCTGTGGAAGTACTTAATCGATAAGTTCTACCCCCACGGTGACCATTTCTTCCTCAATCTACTGCAAGGAGAGGGTTGTCCAGGTCAACATTTTCTCATTACTTACACAGCCTGCTTTTAGGCTCACTAAATAAGGAGGCTTAATTACAAAGCACACACACCCAGACTTCAGTTTCTAGAACCAACAGCCCTAAAATCCTAATTAGTAAGATTTCTTTTAACACTAACCTATGTAATGAATGTTTTATCTTAAAGATTATAAAATTAATAGTGGTAGTATTAATTAGAAATCCTACTTCTACTAAGATCTAGCTGACAGAGTGTGTTTAAGAAGTAATGTTTTAAAGATGATTTATATACATATTATACAACTCTATAGTTTCCTATCATATTTGGTGCTGTTTCTGTGTCTGGGTATTAGACATGGCATTGTGCTCTCTGTGCCCCTGAGGAGCACTGGCACTTAGAGGCCATATCTGGAAGATGAACTAGGAAGAGACAGTTTTGCAAGTTAGAACTCATATGAATGCCCTCAGAAGAGGTAAGTCAGTAGCTGGCCTGTGGAAGAAAATGCTCAGGTAGGGCACATTTGGGCAAATTCAGGGTGCCAAAGCAAGATCAAAGGGGCAAATGTCAGAGACATTTAATTCAGCCTGAAGGTTGGCCTTGTTAGAATTACATCTGCATTACAGAAAAGAGACTGGACCTCGACACAGTGATCTGTCAGCGGCTGTGTAGCTATTTCTTCTGAATTGAAATAGTCCCTCCTGGTGAGAAGAGGAAGCCTGTAAGACTGTGGATGCCATTGATACCCAGGAGGCTCAGAAAGGAGGAAGGCTCCTTCTCAATGCCCTGGTTTTCTTTTCTGTTCCTAGGAAAAACACCATGACCATAAGCAACCGGGGAGGGAAGAGTTTACTTCACCTTTACAGACTGTATGTGTCATCATCGAGAGAAGTCAGGGCAGGAACTTGGGGTAGGAACCTGGAGGCAGAAATGGAAGCAGAGACTGTGGAAGAACCCTATTTACTTGCTTGTTCCTCATCATAGCTTGCTCAGCCTGCTTTCACATACAGCTCAAGACCGGGTTGCACTGCCATAGTGGACTGGCCTCCATGCGCATCAATTGTTAATCAAGAAAATGTCCCACAGACATGGTCACAAGCCAGTCTGATAGAAGATGTTACTCAGCCGAGGTCCCCTCTTCCCACATGATTCTTGTTTGTGTCAAGCTGATAAAAACTAAGGTTATAAGTGATAAATCATTGCTGGGAAGAGCAGATGGACTTTAGTGGAATTTCCTGAAAGTTGCACATGGAGCTCCAATGGTGCAGCTTTCATGAGTGGTCACCATGCTGGGGTCAGTTTTTTGCTCATGTAGCTATGCTTGAGTCACTCAAGTTTCAGTAATTATCCCCTATTAACTCATTAGGTCAACAAATTAGACTAGGGTAGAATCATTTGTTTGCATTGTCACTGGCCCTATCTGGGGCAAAGAGACATGTGTTTATTATATCTCCCCAGGAAAATTCAGGCAACACAGATGTTCTAACAGACAATGACACATGTATACAGAATCCACCCAGCTCTCACTGAGGACCTGCTAACAGCTGTTGGTTGGTAGATGTAGACTGTGAAGATGAATGGATGGATGTAGTCTAATCCCTGACCACAGCACTTTCCAAATTTTCTAGAGGAGGACAGCAGGCCAGTAGCTATTCATCCATGTGACAGTGGTGCTGCAGCAACATCTTGGAGTGTCTATGGAGAGCTTCTGTAAACTCTGACTTTTGGCGATGAGAAAATACTGCATACAATTTGTATACTGAATAGAATTTGTATTTATATGATGTTGAATAATGATTTGGAGTTTGCTATGAGGGTAAAATAACAACAGGGAAATTCAGGAATAGCAAACTCTTGAAAATTCTTTAGCATTTATTCCATCTTGAAAAGAAAGAGAAACATAGTGTAGATGGAAAGGTATAAGACACATGGAGCGTGTACATAAATTCAATGGATTACATTAGACAGAGCCATAGGCGGGAACATGGAAGGAGAAGTTACTTTGTCTGGATGGATGATGTCTGTGACTCAGGCTCAGTGTGTGAAGCAGAGAGCAGAGTTCTTGAATATTTCTGGGCAGAGGTTTGGAAGAGAAGACACCCACCACATAAGCAGGCAAGGCTGTCTGGGGAGTGGCCTTTGCCTTGGTTTTCTTCCAAATAGAAAACTTGCTGATTAGTCATGTAGCTGTTGAGGAAGCAAGAAACCTGGACATCACTGGTAAGCCAAGACCATGTGGAGATACACAGATTAATAGAAATGTGTTAATAATTAAGAGAGAGTTAGCCAATAAGAAGCCTGAGCCATCAGTTAAACAGTTTGTGATTAATAAAAGCATCTGTATGTTTATTTGTGACTAAACAGCTTCAGGTCTGGGTGGGACAGAAAGTTCCATCCACATATGAATGCACTGAGAACAATATAGGAAAATCCCATCTCCTTCATTGCATTCTATAAAGATATAGTGATAATCACGTAAAAATGTGAACATATTGCTACTGAAGTAAAGATTAGAGTGATGAAGACTCAAACAACAATGTCCAAGTCATGAAAATCTTCACTTGTACTGTGAATGAGAACACTGGCTGAACCTGGCTATCTGGAGAAGGATGTCAATTCCTAAAGGCTGACATGAGGTCTATACTGACAGTTATACTGGTGGTGACTTCGTATCACATAAGTCACGTGCTTAAAATGTCTTAATGAAGTCAGGTTCCAGACACATTGGCTCCTTTATCTCCAAGGCCTCCACTCTTCTGGTGTGAGACTAGTTGAATGACTCATTCACTAGGCATTTTGGCAGAACCTTCAAGTGAGCGTATTTTTAGAAATGAGTTCGTGTATGAAAAAATATATTTAGAGGGGTTGGATGAATAATGGGAGAGCAGAATGGAGAAACAAATAGGTTCTCAAGTATACCAACTCATAGTGATAGAGTAGAACTTACTGGGTGATTTACAGAGTATGTGAGGCTAAAAGCAAACAGAATAAAAATACTGCTTTGTTCAAAGTCTCACACACAAGAGTTTCAGTCATGAAGCAGGAGAAATAGGCTTGGGGAAATGTAAGTTATTAAGTTAAGTATATATTGGAATATCATCATAGGTTTGGTATCACAGGTCCATATGGTAAAAGTTTGGCTCTACTGGGAAGTGGTGAAAGCCTTAGGAGATGGGCCTAAGAAGGATGTCCTTAGGACACTGGGACCATGCCATAAAAGTGGATTGTGAGACTCCATCTCTTTCTCTTTTGCTTCTTGGCTACAAGGCTACCAGTTTGCTTCACATTTACTCCCTGCCTTTGCCATCTGGCATGTCCACCTAAGGACCAAACAGATGATTTGGTCCAATCTTGTGCTTGCCTCTCCAAAACTGTAACTCAGCTTTCTTCCCCGTAAGCTAATTAGCTCAGCTATCACATTATAGTGATAGAAGGCTGACTAAAATAGACATAAAAACAAAGAACAATTTTGGAAGAGTTTGGGTAGCCTCTCTAGAGCCCACATGAGCAAATTAACACCCGAATATGGGGAGAAATCACATCCTGCCTTTGAATTTGCAGTTCGACCCTGAAAATGTACACTCTGGGTGGTGTAGTGGTGTGAAGGGTTTTCCACAAACAGGAGTAGGTGTGAAACATGGTAGTGAATACTTAGGGATTGCACATGAATGTCTAAAGAGAAGAAGATGAACCTTTAATTAGAGCTCCATACTGTGAAGCCAAAGCTGTTAACTGCACGTACTTTACACTTAAAATACTTTAATACAATTGTGTCATCACTTCAAAACCCATTCTGGGAAATATTTCCAAGATTTAGCTCAGATTCTACTGCAGTTATGGGAGCTAAGCGCCTGATTCAAAGCAAATTAATCATTTAGTTTACTGTAGGTGCTTAAGTCTCAAATCTGCCTTTTATTTGAAGTCTGTTTGCTTTCTGTGGAGTGCTGCTTTCTCAGTCTTCCTACTGGGCTTCCTGCACCCTTCAAAATGTAGGTGAAATATCTTGCCCCTTGCCCTCCTTCTCCCTTTCTCCTCCTCTTCCTCCTCATGCACACTCACCTCCTCCTCCAGATCATCCTATTTCTCTCCTTTTTCTCCTTCTTTTAACTTTTGAGACATGATCTTTTTACATGATCCAAGGAAGACTTGAACTCATGACCCCCCCATCTCAGTCTCCTACATACTGGGAATACGGTGTGCACCACCATGGCCAATGACCACCATTGTCAGTTTCCTCTTAAGGAGAGTCACCCATTTCCAGATTTGATTTCCTATATTACTTTAATGTAATTCTAATTTCTTGTCTATCTTGTCTTCCTTGCTGTTAGTTGTGGCGTCCACTATATATTGTATACTGCATTAAACCCACTAGACAGATTGCTTCTTCGGTACTTGCTACAGAGCATTACACACAGCCTATGCAGCCACTACATCTGGCTCTCTAACATTTATCTAAGTTACAGAAAGATTCTGTTGCTTTATTAATGATGTGAAGTTCCTTACTTGATGTCAGCCCGCTAGTAAGAGTTGGAACCAGAATTTTTATATTATATTTTATTTTTAATTCATTTGCATACCAACCACAGTTAGCCTTCCCTCCCTTCCTTCCCTTCCTTCCTCTACCCATACCTTCCCCCATCCACTCCTCAGAAAGGATAAGGCCTCCCATGGGGAGTCAACAAAGCCTGGCACATTCATTTGAGGCAGGACCAAGTCCCCCTTTCCCAGCTGAGCAGGGAATCCCACTATATAGAATGGACTTCAAAAGGTCAGTTTATGTACTACTGCCAGGGGTCCCACAAACAGACCAGGCTACAAAACTGTCACCCGCATGCAGAAGGCCTGGTTTGGTCCCATGCAGGCTCCCAAGCTGTGGGTCTAGAGTCCATCAGATCCTGCAGGTTTGTGTCAACTGTCTCTGTGGGTTTCTCCATCATGATCTTGACCCCCTCTTGCTTGTATAATCCTTCCTCCCTCTCTTCTACTGGACTTCTGTAGCTCTGCCTGGTGCTTGGATGTGGATCTTTGCATCTGCTTTCATTAGTTATTATGATGAAGGTATCTGATTTCAGGGTGAGACCAGTTTAGACACCCTGTCCATTTTTGCTAGGGGTCTTAGCTGGGATCATCCTTGTGGATTCCTGGGAATTTTCCCCAGTACCAGTTTTCTCCCTAGCCCTGTAATGGCTCCCTCTATCAAGACATCTCTTTCCTTGCTCTCCCACTCTATCCCTCCCCCAACTCAACCATCCCATTCCCTCATTTTCATCCCCAGTCCCCTCACCATTCTGCCATCCTGCCCCCAATTTACACAGGAGATCTCATCTATTTCCTCTTCCCAGGGTGATCTATGTCTTCCTCTTAGGGTCCTACTTGTTACCTAGCTTCTCTGGAGCTGTGGATTGTGGTCTAGCTATCCTTTGCTTTATATATATAGTATCCACCTATGAGTGAGTATATACCATGTTTGTCTTTCTGGGTTTGAGAAAAATTGGGAATCAGTCTACCTCAAGACCTAGCATTACCTCTCTTGGGCATATACCCAAAGGATGCTCAATCATACAACAAAGGCACTTGCTCAACTATGTTCATAGGAGCATTAGTCATAATAGCCAGAACCTGAAAACAACCTAGATGCTCCTCAACTGAAGAATGGATAAAGAAAATGTGCTAAATAGACACAATGGAGTATTACTCAGCTTTAAGAAACAATGACATCATGGAATTTGCAGTCAAATAACTAAATAACTAAAAAAATATCATTCTGAGTGAGGTAACAACTCAAACCCAGAAAGGGAAATGTGGAACCATGATTTTAATGCACTGTTTTTATTTCAAAGTGTGTGATGACATGGCTTTGTTGACCTATGTTAGCTGGTGTTGTGTTTTACTCATGTTAAAATTGGTTTCTCTACATGATATGCCTGCAAATGTTATGCTAAATTGGAGGCATGAGTGGATCCTAGGGCTGATGAGTTGCCTAACTACCAGTTCTGTCTATGTTCCAGGAGACAAAGTTATTTGTGTCATCAGGACCATTGGGAGATCACTTAAACAGAGCTGGAAACAACAGGATCTGAGACTATGAAAATCATTCAACATAATAGAAGCTACATAGGAAGAGTTAGCTATGAAAGCCTAAGTGTTTCTTCATTTGGGAAAAAATTTAACTGGAAACAAGATGTACTGTTACAGATGAAACAAACTATGTTCTTTTTCATTTAGTATCCTGAATACAGAGTACTTTAAATTTTTTAGTTATACATAAACCTCGAATAACTTTCTAGACTCTTCTACTAAATCACTTACTGCTCACCTAGAACTTCTGTAAATTTCTATTATAGTTCTTATTGCCATATGTTTCAAAGCCAGTCAAGTCACCCCCAGTCAAGACTGTCAGTTGGATCTGACTCAGCTCCTTGGCCCAATATTAAGTGCCAGAATCCTTGAACTATGAATGGTGGGTCTGTACATAAGTGAGTGAAATCATCACAAACAGGAAGGTAAGAAAGCAACCCTTTCTAAAATAAGTGGATTTAGAAAAAATGAAATATATACATTCTGGGGGCATGGAATTCATTCAATGCCTGGCAAATGTCAACAGACAGAACTTCAGAGATAGTATGTTACAGTTACATTTCTTCTCTCCACCATTTCTGCTGGAAAAACAAAAACCCTTTCACTCTGATAACCATCAAGGCCTTAATGTAACTTGAAGTAGTAATTATTGTAGGATTAAACAAAATGGAAATGATGGATATTGTCTATGCTCGTGCTCTCTTTCTGCCTTTTTATTTTTCCTTATTATCAAATAAGGATCAGGAAACTTGAGTAAGATTACAATCATGGTATTTCAAATGTGCTGTATAGTACTGTGAGCACAGAGCACGGAGGAAGAGCCATGGGATGAGCTGGAGGGGTCCCAGGGACAGATGGTTCTCTATGGGTCTGAGGCCATGGTAAGGATTTACACCTACCCTAAGATCCTTTGAGGGTTTTAAGCACTGATTTCATATAATTGGATTGTGCATTCAAAAGGCAACTGTAGAGTGTGGAGAAAGAGGGACAAGGCTGATGGGTCACGTGAGGACACTTGTCTAATGGCCTTTCACTGAACTAAGCGAGAGTAGATAGCTGTGAAGACCAGCTTTCTGTTGTTGTTTTTGCTGGGTGAGTGCATGCTTGGGGATATACGAATGAACTCATTTCCCTCCTCTGATTCCAAATGGAAGTCTGTTGGTGGAGCCACATTTTGGGGAGCCACTTGTCAGCAGTTGGAAGCAACAGGCAGCGCCTGCTAGAAGAAATGCATCACATTCAGCTCATCTGACGTCATCAGAACGCTTTGGCCTGATGAAATAAATGGCTATTGGTGATGGGCAGGGGAAAGACATGATTATTAAGGAATTCATATAGGACTCTATTCCTTTCTGCTCTCAGCTGTAGATTAATCACATTCCTTTGCAAGGGGTTTTACTGAGTAGTCGGCACTCATTCGCTTAGCTGCTCTCCATTGAACCGTTTTTAAAAAGCAGGACACGGTGGCTCACACATGTCGTCTTAGCACTTAGGAATCTACGAGGTTTGCAGTGGGCTGGTGAGGTGGCTCAGTGGGTAGAGACTTTGGCTGCCAAACCCGATGACCTGAGGTCCATCCTCAGGACCCATATGGAGGAATATGAATTGCAATGAACTGAGGCTATCCTGGGATACATACTAAGTTTCAGATCAGTCCGAGATACAGGGTGAGAACTTGCCCTTAAAAAATCTCTCAAAGGACTGGTGTGTTGTCTCATACTTAGCAGGCAGAGGCAGGAGGATTGCCACGAGTTCCAGAGCAGCTGGGGTTATGCAGCAAGTGCTAGGTTAACCTGGGCTAAAATACTAATAAAAATAACAAAAAGATTTCTAAACTTAAGGACCAGTTTGGAGTCACGATTTGACTAGATAGGGTCTTGTTTAGCCTTTGTATTTCTCATGTATAGTTCTAGAGTACAATTTCTTTAACTGAATACATGGAGAAAAGAAAAAAAATATCTCACTTGATGAAGAGGGATATCAGACAACAGAAACAAAAATGAAACGATTTGGTAACTTACCGCTGCATGGGAGTGGGAAGACTTTAGGCAGGGTTTCATCTTTTTCTCCTATAATGCCAGCTGATGATCTGATTTGCAATTTGTATTTGTCCCCCCCCCCCCGCCCCATCCCCTTTCCATCCACATGTGCAAATGAGATAGATTAAGCGATTATTGCTGGCCCGGCTATCTATGGTATTTCCAGAGGTCTTAATGCAAGCATGAAAATAAACACTGTCTCTAAAAATTCTTGCTTTCTGAGAACTGGATGGTGGGTCCCAGGGAAATGTGACCCATCCAGATGTGTCTGTACCCACAGCTCCGTTTTGATTCCGCAGGCCAGCTCAACTCTGGGTAAGTATTAGGAGCATGAGTTATCAAAAGATATCTTCTGAATCTGGTGGCTGAGTGCTCAGGGAAACCAGGGCTCATAAAGATGTCTAGGGAGGAAGAGATGACACTGATGAATGTATCCTGGGCCTGGATCAGTCATGAGGCTTTGGTGAGTTATTCACAGGGTGGTGGGTGTTTTCTTAGACTTTATAGCTGCTGGAAGGCCAAGGACACTGGAGGAAGGCCACAGAAACACTGAGTCAAAGCCCTGGCTGGTCCTTGACCAATGAGTGTGAAGCCAGTGTCATCTTTGTTGGTAAAGCCTTCTCCTGGATTAGACTCCCCTCGCAGACTGGATCCTCCCTGTTTTCCCACTCAGAGGCACTGCCATTCATCATGTTTCCAAGCCAGGATTCATGTGTTCACTCTCGGGAACCTTGGACTCTGACAAGTGTCACAAACACATGGAACAGCCAGGAATAAGGCAAATGATGCAGAAAGGCCCTTGAGCAACTGGAGACCTTCAAACATTAGCCTGAAATCCTTCCCTCTTTCTCTCCTATCCAAACTGGCACCTTGGACTTGAAATCATTCTCACATTCTCTTTTGTCCCTCAGCCGTACACCTTAGACTACCCTGCTAAACGGAGTTTATTTTTGATTCAGCCACTGAATCTTTATTCCCTTTTCTCATCACATTGTCACTGTTTGATTCAGGGTTTTGTCTTCTCTTTCTTTCTAGCTGGCTCCTCTCTCTTAAGTTGACTTGTCTCATTTTTCCATTGCTACCTTGTATTGCCAAAAGAGTCATCCTTAGAGTCAACCCTGATGGTGAACTGAGAAAGTCCCCATACACCTACACACACACACACACACACACACACACACACACACACACACACACACACACTAAGGGCGGGCCTCAGCCTGGCTGAGTCAGACTACTTCTGCTGCCTCATTCTATGATATTAACTCCCTCTCTCTTGTCCCATATTGTTGAATCTCAGATTACTCGACAGGCTGTGAATGTCCCTACTAAGTATGGGGAAGAGTTGGAAAAAGGGAGATGCTACCTCAGCTAGCTGTCTGTATTGTGATTTTATTGTGGTGGCCTCAGGTTCATGCATGGACAGGGGCCCTTGGGGAAACCCATCCCCAGATCTTTTCATGTCAAATCCCTCTGGCCAGAGCTTCTTGGGATTCTATTCAAAGCTCCAACTATGCTTTTGTTAGGTTTCATAACATTTTCTGGATCATCTTCATGGCTTGTTTCCTTGGCCATCCTTGACGCTCAGGAAGCTTGATATGTACCCTGTCTGCCATGGGCTTTATATCCTGTTTCTGGAACAACCACTACACTAAGGTCAAGTCTTTCATCAATCAATATAGGTAACTCCTATTCCAATGCAAAGTCTCAGACATAAAGCTAACTGTTTTTCTAATTCTGATTCTGGCATGCATTTTTTTTGGTTTGGGTGGTGGATAAATGCATAAAATATGTTTGATACTAAAAGCATAAATTTTAATGTGAAGCTCCACAGCTTCCATTCCAAATGCCTGCACATACTACACAGATGTTCACTAAGTTGTATAGTTTTTGGTCTGGTTACTTTTGGTGTGTACTTTTTCATTTATTACCAAGTACTTTTAATAATAAAGTTATAAAAAAAGAAAGGTCTCAGAAAAGGTAGGTCAATATATTGTATTAGAAGAGAGTTATAGGGGCCTCACTGGTGAGAATTCACATAAACACAGTAACCATGAGCACATACATAGGGCACTTGGTTTCTACATACTGCCTCTTTACTTTATGTATGTAGTTACCTAGCTATCTACCTACTTATCCATCTATATATGGTTTGGACCTTGCTGTAATGTCACCTAAACCCTGAGTATTTTTGGACTAGCAGCTGTAGAGTTTCCTTGGAGGCTGGCCCAGAACTTCAAGCCCAACCACAGATCAGTGACCAAACTCTGCTTTTAAAAAAATGCCAAAATGTTCTGAAAGATTGAGAGATGATGGCCAATTCTGCTACTCTGTCAATCCCTCTCACCCTTCCAGTAAAAAGAAAAAAAGTTTCTGTTCACACACTTGGTGTTGCTTTAGTCTCTATCACATTATATCACAGAGTGTTCTAAAACAGAGTCTGCTGTTTACACAAACCCATAAATAGACACTTTACATTAATTAACTCCTTTGCTTAGTCATTTCATACCCGAACTCTGACTTCCTAGTTTCCCTGACATTCAGACGGCCCGTGGGCCCTCTATAAGTAACATGTAAGCAAGAACTGGCCAGGACTCTCTCTTCCTTCTCTTCTTTTGCATGAAATACAGTTATCATGAGTATGTGTGCGCATGGTGGAGGAGAGCTGCTCTTGCCTTTGTGAAACCAAAAAATACAAGCCAAGGGCAGAAGACCCCCCAAAAAGGAGAGGGAAGCACCATGGGATTTCTTTCAGGTATGTCCAACTCATGCCCATTCCAGGACGCAACCCAACATAAAAGTTTACTTAAAACATTAGGAGTTTCTTTGGTGACTATTTAAACCTTCAGCCTCCCAAACCAAGTTACATACAAGCTCCATGTCTGTGGGAAACATGCTGCCTGACTGGGAGTTGATGGTGAGAATGAACTGTGTAAAGTTTTGTGGTGCTAGCTCCCCAAACAACTTCATAAACTCTACATGGCATTTTGCCTAGCTGAACAGCTAGACTACTCTCAGTGTCTGATGTTTCATGGTCCATCACTGTCAAGACTACTCTCAGAATTGAAACCATGTGAGAAGAAGTCTTGGGAGCTTTATGCATCTATCTCCTTGGTGCCATCTGGCCTCTTACCTACAACCTGGTACCTCCTAGAATATATCAGGTTCTCCTTTGTTGTTTTACAGTTTGGCTTCATCCCCACAGAGAAGAGCCACTTTCCCAGGCTTTTACAGATGCTCTGTATCTAACAAATACTGAGGCCAGCAGAAGCCACAAGTCAGAATGAATATGTCTCTAGACAAGTGCCCTGAAATCATTCTTCCATGTTCATCTGATCGTCAGTCTGTGTTGGAGAGCCTGGGAAGCCCAATAGAAGTCATTTAACGATGGAGGATCTACCAAAATAAATAGACAAATCAACAATCTCTATTCCTGTTGCCTGAAGCCAGTTTCTCAAGGGACAGAGGTCTGGAGATTTTTATTAGGGGCTTGTTTGTTTGAGTCAGGGTTCTTCTATATAAACAGCTTGGTTTTTTAATGCTGAGTATTTCTAAAAGTGTGGCACAGCCATATTCTCACTTGTACTACACCATGATGGTCTATTTTCTTTATTTTCTACATGGGATGATTACACAGTTCGCAGAACAGCCTGGGTCTCAAGTGTATTACTGGACATTCCATATCATGGTTCATAGAACAGACCAGGTCTCAAGTGTATCACCAGGCATCAAATCGAGCTCCTGGCCAGGAACATGGCATGAAGTATGCTCAAGATTTCTACAGTGTTCCTGGTTGAGTTTCTAACTTTTTACCCACTGCACTTTGACCAGAAAAGACACCCTCTTCTGTAACTCTAGGGTAGTAGCTGGCTACATTACTTCTTATAGTTCTCAGGCCATGTATTAAAATTGACCCATCTTTTCAGTAACCTTTCATTATTTAGAGCTTTTATAGTCTGTATTTTCCTTTTTAAGGAATTATGATTGTACTGGGAGAACAATCAATGTCCTTCAGAGGACAGCTGCCTTCTCTCATGAAGTGTTGCCACCCGGTCCTCATCACAACCCTGCCTGGTGCACGTGGCCATAGCTGGCTACTCAGCTCCTGTAGATAAGGCAGGGTGCCACACACTGTTCTGTAGATTTAGAGCACTGATGCTTGCGTCATGTCAGTCACACAGATTCACTCAGGACTTCAGAGACATAAGATAGTAGGAGGCCATAGGTTACTGGGTGGAAAAATTTCAAATCCTTTCTCCTGTCTCCTCTTCCTCCAATCCATATCCAAGGGAACCCACGCTCTGCCTTATACCCCATGGTTGATTCACCACCTCAGCGATAGGACACCTATGGCTGGGTAACAGCACACGTTCCAATCAGATTTACACACATAGAGCAGAAACAGGACCTTCATTGGACAGATTCCTGCCTTTGATCCTTGCAGAACTGCAGAAGCAGGACTCATCACTCTTGGCTTGAGAATATAATACATGTGTTTAGTACTCTGAAGAGAGCTAAACAGCCATGCAGTTTACAAATATTTGCATTCTGTAATTGTCTTTGGGTAAGCTCTTGTGAGTTGAGTCACCAGAGCCACGTGTTTTAATCCCTCTCCTGGGCAATGAGCCAGGGAATAGCCAGCAAGTCTTGTTTCTGCCACTCAGTAATTAACGGGTACTCCTTCAGTCTGGTCACATCTCTCCTTCAAAATGGCACTTCACCAGGATCAGTCCACCTGCCTGCCTGTAAGACCAGTGGTCCTAAGGGTTATGGGAGAGAGGGCCTGAATTAATGAGGTTCAAAGTCCCCTAGTGCCAGCCACTTGGGCTCTTTCTGGCTCTCTCCTCTTGTCCTTTTTTCTCCTGCCTGTCCCTGGCCAAGATGAATGAAATCCTTTGGATGGGAGAGGTTTCTTACTGTCTGCTGACAGCCAGGGTTGGAGTTTTAGGAGATTAGATTAAAAGAATATTGAATGCGGCATTTTCATGGGCTTGTAACTCAGTCTTATGGGACAACTTGGGGACTATAAAGGCATCTCAGGATGAGGATATAGAAACTAAGCATCCTGATTTGCTATGAGCTGTTTTCTCTTCAGAAGGAAAGAAAACAGGACCGGCTATTTTTTACCCATGACACGGAAGGATAGAAATGTGTTTCTTCAAAAAGTTTCCTCTTGTTCTAGTTTTGATATTTATGGGTGAGTTGGGTTTCAGAAAATTCCAGATGGATGAGGTTGGGTGACATTCCTAGTGTTAGGGCAGTAACCATCACCCCCCCCATACACACATCTGTTGGCTGTTGACACATCTAGACACACTGAGAGCTCTGCCTGAGACCCGGGAAGATGCTTACAGAGTGAAGAGGACCCATTTTCAGGTGCGGTCCTTGACTGGATGTTCACACCTATCTGAGCTTCCTGGTCAGCTGCGGCCTCTCACGTGTGGGGAGGTGATCTCAGTGTACTCTGCACCTTACAAGTGTCAGCACTGGCCTATGTCTTGTTTTGATAAAGTGCATGCTCTTAGTGCTCATGACATAAGCCAGAAGGTGAACCCCAGTGATCTGTGAAGTGGGTCTTTTCCCTCTCAAGGAAACATGGGAAACTGAAACCATGTCCAGCCACCAATGTAGGGTGGCAGCTCCTGCTACCTGTGCTATCCAGGCATTGGGTACTCTTACAACCTTGTAGTTCCTTTAGTTTTATGCTATGCCCATGCTTGGGGATATTTCTCAGGATTTTGACTCCTGTCATACAATGAAGGCTTCCCTTTGATCCTAGAGGCCTGTCTTGGGTAATGAGATAGAGAAAAAAAGATAGATACACAGACACATGTACAGAAAAGCTGGGATTGGTGGGCTGTTGCTGCCCCCATGTAAACTTAACATATTAATTTTATATGTCTGAATTGAGGAGGGGGTTATGGTGGACCTTAGCTGATTTCCGTAGAAGGTGCATGTAGAGGGAGCAAGAGGAGGAAGCTGTGGCTGGTAATTTCTGCACATGCATCCACACTTGGCCAGGGGACGGTTTCGCCATCATTGCACCAGAAGAAGACTTTGCTCTCACTCTGAGGCTCACCCAGGAAATGCTTTGCCATTCCCACAGGTCTAAGGCATTGGGGTCTTTATACGGGGGCGTTATGTCAGTCACACAGGTTCACTCAGGACTTCGTCAGACATCTCCCCATACTGCCTTAGGGTGGAACAAGAGGCATTGAGTGCTGATTCTTCTGTAGCCATCGGATCACCACATTCCTAAGGGCCAGCCTTTGCCTTGCCTAGTTTTCAGAGTCATTGTTGGGGCTGCCCCCTCTTCTAGCCTCAGGCTGTCCTCAGAGAGCTGGTACAAGCCAGGGGGAGTTGTCACCTCCACAGTCTTCTCTTTGTACCTGTACACTGCTCAGGACCGGGAAACTGAGGCCTATCAAGTTGTGTGGAATGAAAAGGAAGAAGCTGAGTTTGGGAAATGTGCAAAGTGCCAAGCAAAGGGAAACTGTAAGGGATTCAAAGTAATTATGGAAAAAAGTAGAAGTTTATACACCGTAGACTCTGCTGTGCACAGATGCTATTGTAAACGCGAAAGTGTGTCCTCAGGTGGTGAGGCATCGAAAGGCAGAAGCACAGAAGCATATATGCATGTATGTATGCACACACACACACACACACCCATGCTAACTGAATACCCAGAAGATAGCAAAGTTTAACTAGGTTCCTCATGGATATCAAAGGAAGGATAAGGAATGAGAAGGCATAGAAGAAAACAAAATCGCATTTAGTAGGGATCTGAGTGACTTGAAGATGAAGAGGTGCTATTTGAAGGAATGTTATAAAGGGCATCTTGGAAATTGTGAAATGGAAGAAGTCAGGAAGAGCCTAAAAAGTGATTAATGGACTGACCTTTGCAGGATCATAAATAATAGTTACTATTTTGTAAAAGGCATGACACCCTCTAGGCACAATTCTCAGAATAAGGAAAGTAATCCATAGTTCATTGAAAAGGAAAGCAAGGCTCTTGGTGTATCACAGACATAGAAAGGACGTGGCTAGACAGGGATGTGAACCAGCCTAGCATTCACTCAGCCCTAGAGGGCTGACTTTCTTTCCTGAACTGGGATCAGAAGGACCCTCTGCTTGGCAAGACTTGATACTGCTACCCATCTGCGCTCCTGTCAGAGGAGTCTCTGTTGCCTGTAACATAGGCAGGGGGTGGTGAGTTTCTAGGAGAAAACAGAAGTGATGCTGTCAAAACAATGATAGTGAAACAACAGGCATAGCCCAGAGACAGAGAGGTGATGCTTTGGAGGGTCATCTGTGTCTCCCTCGCTCCCGATATAGTACTTGGACCACCCCTCTGGAATGCCAGTGGAGCATGGAATAACCTGAAACCACTGGCCTTGAACTGAGAGGGAGGATGCAGGGATAAACACAGAAATTCCTTGAGCAACAAAACAGATGTTACAGAGTACAAGCTCTAGACCTCAAACACTTTATAAGGGAGTTCCTCCCAGCTCACCCAGAAACTATTCTTGGTTCTATTTCAAATAGTTTTAGTATGCTTGGTTATCTGGTTACCCCATCTTAAGCCAAACAAAGTAAATCAAGGGAATCCTCTGTGCCCTGGGATATGACGTCATGGTTCCTCTCTCCTTTCTCACTTTCCAGTCCGCTGGGATGGAAAGACTGGAATGTAAATCTTGTTCCTGTAGCTGTGAGACCTTGAAGTGTCTCTTGGTGAGTCAAGCGTTAATGATTTCCCCTCACAGAAACACTGTTCCCAGGGTGATTTTCATTCCATTTCAGACCATAATGGTTTGTGAGAGCTCTAAGTGTGCTCGGTTATGATGCAAGGTTCAATATTATATTTGGCGCTACTCGGCGGGACTAGGGGGAGCCTACCAATCTGGATTTTACAGATTGGTTGGTTGTGTGGACTGTACACTTTCTAAGGAGGAAGTTTGGCAAATGTGCCAAGTGCCAAGTAGAAGTCAGTTGAAGTGGTTCAAAGTAACCCAGGGGAAAAGTGGGAGTTTATGCACAGAAGTCTCTCTCTGTCTCTCTAACTCTCTCTCATTTGTAATCTCCTTGTCTGTCTCTCTCCTTCACTTTCAATCTTGTTCATTGCTGTACTTCTGTGGAAGGTTCACCATTCCAGTGTGAATTTTAATAATGAAAACACATTTGGGTTGTCTGTTTCTGAGTCGTTCCGAGCCAGAGGCACTTTCTCTCTTCCAATATCCAAAGCAGATAAACATGGCCATCAAGACAGCAGTGGCTTGTCAGTGGCAGAAAGGGCCAAAAATATTCTTCTGCTTCCCCAGGAGACTGTTGACGGGGATATCTAAGTTGGAAGTGAGGGTTTAGCTGGGCTGATGAAGATAAGAAGTACAAATTTCCAGGACTATGCCAGGCTGCCTCAGCTTTGAAATGGGACTATTACCAGGACTCAGGGTGACTTTAAAGCTCAAGGGAGAGGAAATGTACCAAGTGCTTAGCAACAGAGCGAGGGTCCAGACAGAGAGGCACTCGACAGCAGTCAGCTCTTCCAGTCATTATCATAATTGGTATGACTTCTGGAAATGCCTTGCAGATGCCCAGGTAACTGAAGAGCAGGAAGAATGTTCTCTCAAAACAAAAGTGTTCAGCCAGAGGTTTTGTTTGCTTTTCTGATGAGCTTTGGAGCTTGATAACCCTGGACTTGAGACCTGACTTTATTGCTTATAGACAGTTTGCTCGGGAGGAGTGGCTCTCTGACCTTTAGCACTCCTAAAGGAAAGACTCCGTTAGTTCTTGTAAGTGTAGATTACAAAAGGCTCCTGTAGGAGGCTCTTACTGATGAGCAAGTACATGACAGACACTCAGTAAAAGTTACTGGTGAATACTCCAAATGCCTACTTTTCTTTGACTCATGAGATGAAGGATTGGTTAGGACAAGCTTCGGCATATGCCTCAAGTTTAATTAGAGAGCTCATTTGCTCCAGTGTTTGTGGCTGTGAGTTGTCATTGCTTTGGGGACTTTGAAAATGGGTAGTGTTGACCATTTGACTTGGGGTACAGGATGAGTTTTACTTCTCACTGGACTGTAATTTGCTGAGACAGACCTGGGTATGAGCCATGGCTCGGCTACTTACCTAGGCCTGTGGCCTTGCCACGTTTCCCTCAGCTTCAGCTCTTCAGTGTGAAAAACAGGAATCCTGTTGGTATTTTCTTTGTAGTGTTGTGATAATTAAAAGAGATAATATGGGGCCAGTAAGGTGATTCTGTGGGTAAAATGTACTTGCAACCAAATCTAAGGCCCTTCGTTTGGTCCCAAGGACACACAAGCTGGAAAGAAATAAATGACTTACAAGTCATCCTCTGATCTGTACAAGTACCATGTGACACACACACACACACACACACACACACACACATACACATACAAATAAAAATGTAAAAAAGATTCAGTTATTGTTTTTCTAAAAGTTGGATATCAATATGCAGTGTTTTCATAATATATAATATATAACATACATTACTTTCTAGCAAGATAGCTGTTGGGGCTTGATGAAAATTAGTAACAATAAAGGAAAACAATACTAAGAACATTTTAATTCTTCTATTTATGACAATGAACAAAAGGCCCCTGATTCTTCATCAATTAAACTGCCTGGTCTCAGAGTCTGTGACCATAGTGTTGTTAAATCAGGCCATTTGGATTAGTGTCTGACACTTGTTTTATGATTAAACTTCAGACCACAAGGGAAAAATAGCACAATCACTGCATTTAATCAGAAGCCTCATTGGGGTGGGCTGAAGGCACTAAATATGTCTGGGAATCATTGGGAACCAGGCAACAATCCATTTAATTATGAGCTGCATTTGTGCAAGTGGTACCCATACTGAGGTCAGTGGGCTGAGGCACTTTGCTTGGTTGCTAGGCAACAAGGGACCTGCTATTCCAAAGCCCATCAATATCAACACAGAGCATTAAGGAAACCACACTCCTGGCTCCACTTACGTGATGGCTGCGTGGAAATGCTGGAAAGGAGAAGAAGTCTGTGTAACGTGGAAAAAGGTGAGAGTTGGCACAGTACTGCAAGGCTTCATCTTTGAAGTAGGAGTGATTCAGTGTGCAGGATCATCTGTTCATTGTGGTTTTTGCTTCCTTCAGATGTTGGTGCAACCATGTTAAGTGGTCTCTGACCATAAGTTGAAGAAAAAAGAGGGGGGCATTCAGTTAACATGACTCCCACAAATAAGTAAATAATTCTTGTCCAAGTACATAAGCACTTATCAGCCTATGAAGTTAGCTATGTGTCAGTGTCCTGTGGAACAGTCACTTGAAGCTTAACCTACCTTAAAAAATTCAAAGATGGACTTGGTTCTCACCATGCAGAGAAAAGTCCAATTTATGTAGCCTCAAACAGATGCCAACACAGTTAATTTTAGATTATAAGTCTATTTGCACTAGAATTTATAGGGTTCTTCACCTACGAATGAAATTAGCATTATAATAGGGTATGGAATCATTCTTTTAATCAGCAGTACCAATTGTCCTTTTGCTAGGTTAAAAGAGAGTTGGTTACATAAACCGCAACCCTAATGTATTGGCTCCTATCTATTAAATGAGGAACAACAAGCAAGAGCTTTATCAGCAATAAAATTTTCAATAAGAGAGTTAGTTTACTTGAAATATTACCTGCTTGAGTACAAGATACCCAAGGATATTTTCTAAAATCAAATAGTAGGTCCAACTTTTTACAACAAGACCCCAAAAGGGACAATTTTAAAAAAATCACGAACAATAAAATAAGAAAAGAAAGAAGGATATATGTGGAGATTTTTAAATTATTGATTGTGTGACCACAGTACAGGAGCACAGGTAAAGATAATGAAAAGAAACACTGTTGCACACAAAGAATTATAGAGTATTATAATAACTACAGGTGAGTAGTACAGTCAAAATTATTCAATGCTTTTATGTAGATCATCATCCAGGCTGTTTGATGCAAAATCTGGTTGCTTCTTTTAATCTTTGGTTCCCACATGCTGTGCTAGGGAACTGGTGGGAATTCCTTGTTGTGGGTTCTTCAAGGCTGTCCCTGTAGCTGTTTGTGGAGATACCAAAGAGTAGGATTTCATTTACCACTGTCTGGAAGGTAAGTAAGAGAGCAAAGGAAAGGGCCCTAAAGGAAATTTGTTGAGGGGCTTCTACATGGCTGCCTAGAATCCTGGCTAGGTTATTTAGCTTGTGCTAATTAAGTTGTAATCACTGAGACAACTTCTGGCATCTGCTCATTCAGCTTAAGTCTTCTCTAAGTTCTGCATGGGTTTGGTCTTGCCAGACACCCTAGTCATCCTTCAATAATACAAACTTAGGTTTGCTCAAGTCAGAGGTGACTGTGTAAGAAGACTGGTCAAGAAGAAAAGCATGTCTAGTCAAAACAGGGGAACAAAGGTCCTAAGAAGTTATGAGTAATCTAAAGGTCATGCAAAACAAACATTCAAAGGACCTGGATGCATCCTCACATGTTGGGGGGAAGCCCTGTGCATTTGTCAATAAAGTACTGTTGAGCCTATAGGAAACCTAGATAGGAGGGACTAGGAGTCCAGGAGAACTCTGGGAAGGAGAAAGACAAGAGAGTCGACATGTGACGCCATAGGGGTAAGAAGCCGGGAACTATTCTCCGGTAAGAAACATACTTAGATTAACAATTATGGGGTAATTACTTAAGGCAGAGCTAGCCAGTAAGGGACAAGCAAGGCCAACAGCTTCATAATTAATATAGCCTCCTGTGTGTTTATTTGGGACTCATGCGGATCTCGAAACAGGCTGGCGCGGCAGAGCCCAGGCGACTGGCGGGGGGATAAACCAAAGCGGCTAGCAAGGAAAAAGCTTCTCTTAACACTCACATGACCAATTTCTTGACCTTTATACTACTCTTAGACATGGCTTCTCTTTCTAACATGGGCCAGGAAAGTTTAGGGAAAATTCAGTGAAGTGACTCAGAACCCCTCAGATTTTTTACCATTATTATTATTTTTGTTTTGAGAATTCCATGTTTTACTTTAGGCACAGTGATAGATTCTATGTGCTTGGTGTAAAGTGAACAAAACAGACATGACTCTTACTATGAAAACTGGGAATTGCTTTTAACTAAGACATTAGCAAATAGAACCAAGCAGGTCATTTACAACATGGTATGTACTAGAAAGGTAGTATATATCCAATGAATGCAAGAGAAAGCCTGAATATATTTAAACCCAGTAATACATCAGAGACTGTAATATGCCCTCAGACCTCAGCACAACTGACACCATTATGGAAATACTATTCAGGCCTTGAAACCAAAGACACAGCCAGCAACACATGCCATAATGAGAACAAAGACCTGATCCATCAGTGTCCATAATTTTGGGAAAGTCCCTACATGTTCTAAGCTTGATTTAGGTTTCTGTGGCTCTGCTTCTGGTTAACTGTTCTTTCTAACTGAGGTGTGTCAACCCAGAATGTGGTTTGTGTCCTTAAAAGCTCACCCTGAGAAAGACTCAGGACTGCACTCAGGTCCCAAATAATCAGTGTATTCACCTGATTAGCCATAAAGACTTCCTATTGGCTTGTACCCTTGTTTTTGTGGTCTTCTTCCATGGATACTCCATGACAAGAGAGTGGATAACTTTTCCTATTTCATATGCCAAAGACATATTTAATAGACTTTAATGGCCAATAAGCTTATTAATAAAATAGTCTTCCAAGTTAGATACATGTAATTTATAAGCATAAGAAGAGCATAACATATCTCAAAAGGGCTTATTAAAATGTGTAAGATTTATATAGAAAATATTAAGACTATGTTTAATAAGGAAACTTAAACAAATTCAAGCATCATGGGTAGAAACAGTTATATCATAGAAACATTACTATACTCTGTATTGATAGATCAATTCAAACTGACCTTAGTTAGAATAAGGTTCCTGTACCTACACCAAACTTCATTAGATGTTTGCAAAACTTGAGCTTGTTAGAAAAGTCCAGATAGAAAACTACATAAAATAAAATACTAATATATTTATAAAGGCAAAACTCTGATGATTCTGAATAATTAATATTCCTGTAGAGAGGATTGCTTGTGGGAAAACATTGAGACTAAGTAACTGAATAGTTCTGTTGTGGTATAAATGGCTGGAAGATAAAATGGCTCAATGTCTAGAAATAAGTTTACATATTCAAATAGATAGATATGGGGTTTTAGCAAACAAAAAATTAAAACTAGAGAGAAAAACATAGTTACTCAAATAAATGGTTTTGAAACAAATAACCAATTTTGCAAAAAAGACCTTATTATATTTTTCCTTATATGCTCTAAAAATTTAGATATATGTATTTAAAGAGTGATGATCACAAAGTCTTAGAGAACAATCTTACCAAGCAGAAACTGAAGGTAAGATGGAAAACAAATTATATATTCGGATCCACAAAACTTAAAACTTTTGTACATCAGAAATGTGCACAGAATGGTAAGAATATGTTCAGCATAAATACAAAAATATAACATCATTCCTAATAGTCAAATAATTCTTGTAAACCCCAAAGGTCTAAACTAATCCCACAAAGAAAACTGGGATGGGGAAATAGGAATTTCCAGTTTCTAGAAAAATATGCTCAAGTGACTTATATACATGTTCAACTATAAACTGATGCAAACTGTTCAAAAGAAATCTTGCATGTGTGTGTTAAATTTAAATGCACGTATTTCTTGACTTGGAAGTTATAAATCTAGAAATTCGTTCTATCAGTCAGTTTACTTGTTTATACAAAGTGAACAAACACTGTATCTATTTCATTATATTTTGATTTAATACCCAAAATAGTAGGAAGCTTAATAAATATACTTGTGGCCTGGTGTATTAATTTTAAAATGCAAAAATAAATGGGTTTTACTCTATTTGTTAAAAATTAAAATGCCACACATGGGCTTGCTATAAACATGGAATTTCAATGGGGATATTTAAAAGGTTTTAATCATAATCTTTTTTGAGAAATGGGTGTGGAGTGTGTGGTGAGGTAGAGAAGGAAAGTGCCTGCGAATTTTTGTATTTTTTGCTATCATTTAGCATCATGTCCTGCACACTAACTGCTTCTCTAATGAAGGGAATGGTCCTTCCTCCCCAGCCACCCTTTGCTTCCTATTGAGGATCGTACACAAGTGCTAGTGTTGCTTTTAGCAAACGAGGCTTTACTGAAAATCTCGGATTTACACTGTCAGTCCTCACCTGTAAAAAATAGCAAAATCCCACGTTCAGGAAATCTTTCAAGTGGTGAGCTGGTCTCTAAAGACTTTGCGAAAAAAAATTACTTCAAACACATAAAACTGGACAAATTTCAAATTATGGTTTTAGAGAAATGACAATGTTCTATCAATATCACTAACAATTTTATATACAACTTGTGTGTGATGATGACGACCAGCATCAGGATTTAAAAACACGTCTGTGAAGCCAGAAAATGGAGAGGTAGGTTGCAGGGTTTCCCATCCAAGTCTGTAAGCAAAGGTTTTGGGGGAGATGATATTTAAAAGGCATGTGAATATGGCTAGCCACAGGTGGAAGGTAACGTCCAAAATGGTGCTCACACACCTAGTGACCTGCTTATCATTCAAATAACAACCTCACCTGATTAGTGCATGCTCATTCTAGAGCAGTGGCTCTCAGCTTGTGGGTCGTAACCCTGTGGGGATCAGATGACCCTTTCACAGGGGTTGCTAACACCATAAAAACATACACATTTTTAAATGTTACTGTTATGAAATAGCAACGAAAATTGTTTTATGATTAGAGGGTCACTAGAACATGAGCAACTATAGTAAGGGGTCATACCATTAGAAAGGCTGAGAACCACTGCCTGAGAAGCTGGGTGTAAAAGCGGTCTAAGTGCAGATGGAGTTTCTGTTCTGCCTGGTCCCACAATCCTATGGACCTAAATAAACACACATAAACTGTTTGGCCAATAGTTAAGGCTTCTTATTGGCTATCTGTGTAAAGGCTTCAGTATGTTACTTCTTCCGCAGCTACGTGGCGTTTCCCTGGCCACTGTCTGCATTTCCCTTCCCAGCATTCTCCTAGTCTGGTAGTCCCACTGATACTTCCTGCCTGGCTACCGGCCAATCAGCATTTATTCATCCACCAATAAGAGAAACATGAATTCACATCTTACAGAAGGACCTACCCTATCACCTAAATCACCTAAGGTTTCTGTGTTTAGAGTTGTAGTAAGTAACTTAAACCTTTAAGTGCAAAGTAGATGCATTACTAAAAGATACTCTTCCTCATGTTACTCAAAATCGCAGTATCAAGGATTTTGTGACCTTTATGACAGACCTTGGTTATAGAGCCATCATGCCTCCAAGGCTTCCTAATAATGATCAGATGTTTAATGCTGGACCTAATGAGAGGGGAGGGAGAACAGGCAGTCCTCTATTAGGCTTTAAAGTCAGAGGACAATTGGTAAGCAACAATAAAGAATAATAGACAAGCCTCATTTTTTCTAAAGCAGGAATTCAATCAAATATGAAATCTGTAAATATTCCTCAAATTGTATCCTAGTTCACTGACATTCCCCTGGGTTATACAAAGCAGTAATTTATTACTGTTTATAGCAATGTTAAATTTTTATATTTTAATGCAAGTTGAAGCTAGAGATGAAAAACAATTCTATCTGCACCAGTTCAGGGAGGATGCTATTAACTTCAGGGTACCAAGAGGACACAGTTCTAGTTCCTGAAAGAGAGGCTCTGGGACCTGATTCTGGATTTCTTGGGTGTTTTATGAGTAACTTGGGGCAAAGCACTGGATCTTTGGGTTACTCTGTTTTGCATTTAACATAAAGGGACTGGGAGATTTCTGCAAACATCTTTAGCTTTTACTCCATAAATAACAAGTGGCAATGGAGGTTCTGGAAGACATATTTTAATACAGTCACACAGAATCTAAAGATGCTGGCAGTTGCTCCACTCACCAACAACTGTTACATCTACAGAGACACTGTTCCTTTCTGTGACTTCCATGAACCACACAGACGTCTGATGACCTCAGGTCTGTGTGCACACGCACCCCAACACTGCATAATCTCCTGGTGAATGAAAGGCAAAATCCTTACCCCCATGGGGCATATATTGCCCTGATACCAGGTGGAATAGAGAGCAGTGGAGTGAGGCCCAAGCAGAATAAAATAGGCGGGCCATTAAATCAAACTTCAAATAATGGATTAAATAGTTTACCAAGTGTTCAAATCTCAAAACCTGGTAAAAGTTCCAATAGTATAGTATAGGAAATTCAGTCTGGAACACATGAATGAATGAATGGCTTTTTAGACTAAACCATGTATGTTTTCACTGTTGTTTTTTTTTTCCCCTTATAAAGGAGAGTGGAAAGGCATAGGAATCTTATTGCCAGTGGCAGTATTAGGATCTTAACTTGAAATTGCTGTATGTGGGAGAGAGAGAGAGAGAGAGAGAGAGAGAGAGAGAGAGAGAGAGAGAGAGAGAGACAGAGACAGAGACAGAGAGACAGAGAGACAGAGAGAGAGAGAGAAAGAGAGAGAGACAGAGAGAGAGAGACTATGAGGGTTAAATAAGCAAATAAACAAATTGTCTTTCTAGTGTTATTTGGAAGTATCTATAGGAAACCATTCCTTTGCTTTTACTTATTAAAAAGGCTTGGAAGCAACAAGTATCCAGACTCAACTCATACTCACAACCTCAGTGCTCACAAAATTCAATAATGTTTCTTTGTAAATGGACCTGGAGTTCTGAGGGAAGTGACTAATTTCAGGCCGGTAGCAGAGAGTGGATTGAAATCAGCCTGGGAATGCTTTGGCCGGAGGGCAAGGGAGCCATGAAAAGACTGGATCTTCAGGTAAATGTCAGAAGTTCACCTCAGATATTGTTCTTTAGTGTTGTCTGCCTTGTTTTCTCAGATGAGTTTTTCCACGATCCCAGAATTCAGTAACTAGGGTTGGCTGACTGGCGAGCAGGCCTCAGCGATCTGCTCTTCTCTGTCTCCTCAGCCCTGGGAGTACAAAAATCATGCTACCACACCTGTACTCTTGTTGTTTGGGTGTTTTTTCTTTTTAGCATGTGTTCTGGGCATTGAACTCAGGTCTTCAGACTTGTCTCACCAGTACCTTACCGACTGAGTTTTTCTCCAGGCCCTCTGCTTCCAGATCGTGTTTGTAGGGTAAGGATAAATGTTCTAAGCTTCTAATAATAGCTTGACTCTCTGGGACCAGCTTCACCTAGCAGCAGAAAACACGACCATAAGGTTTAACAGTCTGCAGGACAGTGTCCTTCGAGCTTCCACCAAATGAAACATGAGAAAGATCCGTGTGGAAAACTGGACAGGAGAGACTGAGAGGACAAAACAATTGAGGGCATTTTGTGAGCCATGTTGTAATTCTGATTCAGACATAGTTTTATAGAAATACATTTGAAACTGCTGGAGAAAGGAGGTACTAGATGGTGTTTAGGAATTTCCACTAGTTGAGTAAGAAGCAGAGATCTGTTGTAATTATGGAAAACAGTTGCTGAGTACTTAAAAATGCATACCAAAGTATTTACATCATAGATCCATGTCCTTTATTCCCCTCCAAAGCATTTATGAGGCTAGATTGATAAGACAGACAGAATGTTCATCAATTGCAGAGAAATACGTGCTGTCCTATCTACATTCATCGGAGTTTCAGATGCCCACACTCATTTCTCTTTCTCCCTCTACTCTCTAGGGAGGGTCTCTGTCTTGGCAAGTTTCCATTTCCTTGATTCACAAGCTTTTGTTTAAACAATACATTTTAACTCCATTTATCTCATTTTAGCGTCATTGGAGTCCTCAGGTAGGCTTCAGTAAATAATCATTTCCCCATGCTTCTCTAGAACATTCTGAGTCTGTTTTCCAAATCATGACTGGTTATCTATCTTAATATATTTTCTTCCCGAGACACATCTTCAAAGTGCGTTCTATTTGGGATAGAGTTTCCAGACACATCATTTTTTTCTAGGAGAGGACTTAAGAAAGTGCCGCAAGATTAATTCTGCTCCAACATTTGCATTTGCAAGCCAAATCTGATCGATGACGGTTGACACATATTCGTTAACACAGTAGAAGCAGGGTATGTGTTCTACACAGCAGAAAGCTGCTCTGTCTATAGGATGTTTTGTGTCTTCAGCATACCTTCCTCTGAGACACTACTGGTGAGCCTGAGCACTGTTTATACATTATTCTTCACACCACATCAGTCATGTGCAGTACAGTCATGTCATTCATAGATCCATAATATGGTGAAAGAAGCTATCCCAATGAGGGGGTGCTCATCCAGATGTGCCAAACATCTGCTGTGTGCCAGGTTCTGTGCCAAGTACTTCATTAGCAGTAATAAAGGTTATCATAACAGAGCTGATTTATTGGGCATGTGCTATGTTCTAGCTGAAAAGTCAGTCTACTTAGAGAAGCACCTTAAGCTGACTGTTGCTATTTTTAGATGAGGTTGAATAACTTAGTCAAGGTCACTTAGTTTCTGACCCCTGACCTCTGACTTTAGGACTTTCCTTTTTTCAGCAGTAATTTACATATGATTTGCATTATTTTTGCCACTCTGTTTATCCCATGTTTACTTATTTAAATACTATGTTTTTAATTACATAATACATTTTTATAGGACATATGTTTTTCTCTAAATATATTCACCCAAGAAGTTAACTATAAGTGTCTAAATGAAAAGCTAATAATATCATTTGCCATGAGTGTGTGTGTGTGTGTGTGTGTATTTGGCAACCCAGAGTCTACAACAGTTTCCCACTTCATCTCTGTGGGAGGTCCCACGTAAGTCATCTCTGTACTGTCAGGACTCTGGGTTTCACACTTCAGAGAGTACTCTTTTTAATGTCATTAGCGAAGCACACATAGGTGAAGCTGCTATGAGTAGCACTCTGCTATGAGATAGAAGCAGAGTAAAATGAATCCGATTTTGACAAGTATATTAGACAAGGCATAAAATTTTAAAAGAATCTTGGCTTCAATAACTAAATCAGAAAACAGACAAACAGGAACTTAGCAAATAAATTGGCTCAGTACATTTCTTGCCAATATATTTTGAGCATGTTCAGTTTTCCAGTGAGTTATAAATTTTAGATGGCTCTATAAAATATATAGTTTATATGTGCATGTTAACATAGACATTGGTGTACTTATCTGTATATATGTATATGTCCACAAACACAAATTCCATTTATACTTAGAGAGCTTATGTTGTATATTTGTCTCCTGAAGATTACGAATATCTAAACCAAAATGGTCTTATAAATTAAGCTTGCATACAGGTGTCTTGATTTATACACACAGGAAGCAAACTCACAAGCAATTATGAGATGTAAACCATAGTCATTATCTCACTAAACAATATGCATTCATTAACCATCATGGGTGAGTTGTCTTGATGGTTTTGAGTTATCATATATGTGGGTGGAGTGGTTAAGGATGTCAAACCCACTTGAAAAGTAGTGGAAATCTTACTCTTTAACTAAAAACATTCAATAAGACAGCATAATTAAGAATTTTGACCTAAGACCACGAGGTTCTGTAAGGTTGGGGTCCAATGTTTCTAGATATTAAAAACAGTATAAAGCTTTCTGTTTTATGAAAATGTTTCCTACTTATAAGGCAATGTAATTTAGTTTAAAAAGTAATATGGTTTTAGTGTCAGAGAGACCTCAGTGGAACCACTCACTCTCTACTTTAAATTTGTGTGACCTTATCTGGACATTGGTTTCTGGGTCCACCAAGTAAGGATAGCAACCCTTTTATCAGAGAATTCTTAGAAGTCTAGAAAAAATGCAAACTATAAAGCCTAGTGTTGGTCTACTGTCTCATTCACTTATTTATTCATTAGCCAAACTCTGTGTGCTAGGTCTGGGGCACAGCAGCAAGTAAATCGGGCATGGTGTTCTAGCAAATAAGTCAGATTAAGGAGATTGTATTATAGTTGCCATAAAAGCAACTAAGAAATAAATTAAATGAGCCAGAAGTAAGCAGCAGGCACAGCCATTAGCAAAGGTTTCTTTAGGAAATGGCATTGACTCTGAGACCAGGTGATTGAGAGCAGACCCTCCGAAGGAAGAGCCACAGGCTTTCATGAGGGATGGGCTAGCAGGGACAGTGAAGAGGCTGTAGCCTCTAGAGACAGTGACTGATTGAGTCAGGGAAACAGCAGAGAAGATTCATTCGAATCTTAGATGAAATATGTCATGCTCAAACGTCCTTAGAGAGAAAGTTGCATTACTTAACATTTCCCACTAAGTACGAATGGAAATGAAGGAAGCAAAAGTTCATCCTTACACAGAACACAGGTTCTGAAGATCGTGGATCCTCTTGGCCTTCATCTGTATGTACTGTTTGCCTCCTGACCAGGCCCTGAAATCAGATATGTTTCTGTGACAAATGGGTCTACTTTGGATTTAATTATTGTTTTCATTTCCTATCTCTTGTCCACAGTCATGGTAATATAAATTCTCAAAGATAATATTTTCAAAAAAATAAGTGACTTTTTTTCTTCCCTTGTGGGGGGAGTCATTTCGTTGACTTATAGGCAGAATTAAGTCAAGGAAATTAATGGTTGTATTTCAGTCTCTCTACCATGGATAAGGACAATCCTTCAATGTTTTCTAAGGACAGCCCTGAAAACTGAAGGTGAGACAGGACAAGACAGGACGTGTTCTGCAGAGAAAATCACCTCAGCTCACACCCTCTCCTCTCTGCCCTTTCTGGTGGTGGCTTAGATTGGAGAAGTGGCAGAGAAGAGTCAAGGCCTTCACTTGTTTCTGGGATGACTGGATCAGAAAGAATTGTCTCTGAGTTGTTTCTCTCAATATTTTAATTCAGAGGCAGAATAGCTGGGCTTGCAGTAATCCAAGAGGCACAGGTACAGACAGTTTCTACTGGTGGTCATAGATTTCCTTGACTCTTCTGTTTTGGGTTTTACAGACTTTGCTACTTTGCCAGTTCCCTGTTTCTTGCCTTTGAGGGCTGATTTCTAACTCTCTGCTAGAAGTTTGTTGTCTTACACTGATATTGAAGTCTGTGGGAACCAGTTACTGGTGATGACAGATATTATGAAAAGGCAAAAGTACTGCTTGCTTTTTGTCTTTCTAATTGCCTTATAATGGATTCAGAAGCAGCATCGGAGGGTAAGCGCTGATGTGGACTGCAATATGTCACCACAGCCCTTCCAACCTGATCTGATCCTTTGGTATCCTTCTGTGGTTGTTTCTCTGAGGGCATTTGTTCTCACTGCATTAGCAGAGGGGACACAGAGAAAGGCAGAGAAGGAGGAATAGAGGAGTAAAGATGCATCCCTAGATGAAAACCAGGCAGGTCCCTACAAGAGACTTTCCTTTGGTGAGACTGCCATTTGCTCCAACACAGTGAAAGATGTTCTTTAAGGCACTATAAGGATAGAAAATATGCCCCAGTATTTGGGCATACTCGGTGTCCTGCAGAGTGCCAGGTACATAGTTATTCAATGTGTGTTTGGTAAATTAAAAAACATGGCATTTCAAATTCTTTTCTGCATTCTCAGATGCTAAAGGGGGATGGAAACAAGATTCTAACTTGTTGACAGGTCTCAAATGATGCTTGCATATTTTAAAAGCTGCTTAATATGGACTCCTCCCTGGACAAATTCTATTTTTCTTTTATTAAGATATTTTTAAATGAATATATTTTTGGATTCTAGGCAGTTGGATTTAAAACAATTGCAAACTATCTCCTTTAACCTAAGATTTTCTACATTTTAATAGAAAGAAATCAGAGAAACAATTATTGTTGACAAAATACTTGGCTAAATTTTTTCATAGGCAGCTGCCAGGGATATCAAAAGACAATATTTTTAAATATATAAAAATTAGTAAACATGTAAGAAAGGCAACTAATTAACTAACTAAAGAAATGGTAGTGGAACAATCTTACTAAGATTTTCTTCAGGTCCAGTAATGCAGGCTTGAAATACAGGCTATTTGGAAAGTTGACAAGTTCAAGGACAGCCTTGTGGTCATAGCAAGTATAAAGTCATCAACTCAATGAGACTCTGTTTCAAAAAGTAAAAATTGGACTCTGGATTTAACTCAGTGGTAGAGCTCTTACTGATCATGTGTGAGGCCCTGTGTTAAATATCTGTTCCTCAGAAGATAGGTGGGAGACATCTTAGTTAGGGGTTCTATTGCTGTGAAGAGACACCATGACCAATGCAACTTTTTACAAAGGAAAACATTTTATTGGAGTGACCCATTTAAAGTTTCAGAGATTCAGTCCATTATCATCTTGGCAGGACATGCCAGCATGCAGGCAGACATGGTGCTGGAGAAGGAGCCGAGAGTTCTACATGTTGATCCACAGGCAGCAGGAAGAGAACGGTGTCCCACACTGAGCATAGCTTGAGCAAATGAGACCTCAAGCCCGCCTCCACTGTCAATTTGCTAGGATTTTATTGTGTATATTTGCATCAATGTTCATGAGGGAGATTAGTCTGTAATTCTCTTTCTTAGTTATGTCTTTGTGTGGCTTGGGTATCCAGGTAATTGTATCTTTGTAAAATGTTTGGCAACAAACCTCCTGCTTCTATTGTGTGGAACATTTTGAGGAGTATTGGAAGTAGATCTCCTTTAATTTTCTGGTAGAATTATGCAATGAAGTCATCTGGACCTGGGCTTTTTTTTGGTTGGGAGACTTTTGATGACTGCTTATATTTCATTAGGGGTTATAGGTCTGTTTATATTGCTTATCTGCTTTTGATTTAATTTTGGTAAGTGATATCTATCCAGAAAATTGTCCATTTCCTTTAAGTTTTCAAATTTTATTGAGTACAGGTTTTCAAAGTATGACCTGAAGATTATTTTGATTTCCTCAGTGTCTGTTTTTATGTGCCCCTTTTCAGTCCTGATTTGTTTGATTTGCATGTTCTCTCTCTGCCTGTTATTTAGTTTGGACAGAGGTTTGTCTAGCTTGTTGATTTTGTCGAAGAACCAACTCTTTGTTTCATTGATTATTTGTATTGCTCTCTTTGTTTCTACTTTGTTGATTTCTGCCCTCAATTTGATTATTTCCTGTTGTCTACTGTTCCTGGTTGAGTTTGCTTCTTTTTGTCCTAGAGCTTTCAATTGTGCCGTTAATTGTCTAGTGTGCCTATTCTCCAGTTTTTTCATATGTTTACTTGGTGCTATGAACTTTCCTCTTAGTAATACCTTGAAAGTGTCCCATAAGTTTGGGCATGTTGTGTCTTCATTTTCATTGAATTTTAGGAAGTCTTTAATTTCTTTCTTGATGCAGGAATGGTGCCATTGTGCGCTGTTCAATTTCCATGAGTTTGTAGGGTTTCTGCAATTTGTCTTGTTGTTGAATTCTAACTTTAAAGTGTGGTGGTCTGATAAGATACAGGGGGATATTCCAATTTTTTTGGTACCTGTTGAGGTTTATTATGTTGCCAAGTATGTGGTCGATTTTAGAGAAGGTCCTATGTGGTGCTGAGAAGAAGGTATATTCTTTTGTGTTTGGGTGGAATGTTCTGTAGATGTCTGTTAAACCCAATTGGGTTATAACTTCTGTTATTTCCTTTGTTTCTTTGTTAAGTTTCCTGTCTGGTGGCCCTGTCTAGTCGTGAGAGTGGAGTGTTGAAGTCTCCCAGTATAACTGTGTGAGGTCTTATGAGTGATTTGAGTTTTAATAATGTTTCTTTTATGAACATGGGCACCATTGTATTTCGGGCACAGATGTTCAGAATTGAGACTTCATCCTGATGGATTTTTCCTGTGATGAATATGAAATGACCTTCTTCATCTCTTTTGATTGATTTTAGTTTGAAGTCTTATTTGTTCAATACTAGGATAGCTACATCAGCTTCTTTTTTGGATCCATTTGATTGGAAAAATCTTATCCCAACCCTTTACACTGAGGTAATGTCTGTCTTTGAAGTTGAAGTGTGTTTCTTGTATGCAGCAGAGGGATAGATTCTGTCTTTGTATCCATTCTGTTAGCCTGTGTTCTTTTATAGGCAAATTAAGACCATTAATATTGAGGGATATTAAGGACCATTGAGTGTTAATTTTGTTTGTTTTTTTTGTTTTTGGTCATGTAATTGTGAATTTACCCCCTTTTTCTTTTGTCTTTTGATAACGTTGGATTATCTCTAGTGTATATTTTTTTGTGAGTGTAGTTACTTTCCTTAGATTGAAGTTTTCCTTCCAGTACTTCCTGTAGGAATGGATTTGTGGATATGTATTGTTTGATGTGTATCTGGTTTTGTCATGGAATATCTTGTTTTCTCCATCTATAGTGATTGAAAGCTTTGCTGGGTGTAGTAGTCTGGGCTGGCATCTGTGTTCTCTTAGTGTTGGTAGAATATCTATCCAGGACCTTCTGGCTTTCAGAGTTTCCATGGAGAAGTCAGGTGTGATCCTAATAGGTATGCCTTTGTGTGTTACTTGGCCTTTTTCCTTTGCTGCTCTTAATATTCTTTCTTTATTATGCATGTTCAGGGTTTTTACTATTATGTGGCAAGAGGACTTCATTTTGTGGTCCACTCTATTTGGTGTTCTGTAGGCTTCTTGTACTTTCATTGGCATGTCTTTCTTTAGGTTGGGAAAGTTTACTTCTATAATTTTGTTGAATATATTTTATGCACCTTTGACCTGGTTTCTTCACCTTCTTCAATACCCATTATTCTTAGATTTGGCCTTTTCACGGTGTCCCATATTTCCTGGACATTTTGTGTTAGGGATTTGTCTTTGGCCGATGAATATATTTCTCTTAGTGTATCTTCAATGCCTGAGATTCTCTCTTCTATCTCTTGTATTCTGTTGGTTATGCTTGCATCTGTAGTTTCTGATGGTTTACCCAGATTTTCTATTTCCAGTATTCCCTCAGTTTGTGTTTTCTTCATTGTATCTATTTCAGTTTTCAGGTCTTGGACTGTTTGAATTTTTTACTTCATCTCTTTGATTGCTCATTTCTTAGCTTTCTTTAAGAGATTTGTTGATTTCTTATATTTTTGTTTGTTTTTTCTTCCATTTTTTTAGGGATTTTCTCATATCCTCTTTGAGGGCCTCTATCATTTTCATATAGTTGTTTTTAAGGTCATTCTCTTCTGCTTCATCTCTTCTGCATTGGGATGTTCAGGACTTGCTGGTATAGAGTCCCTTGACTCTTGTTGTGTCATATTGGTTTTTCTGTTGTTGAATATGTTTTTATATTGTCTTCTTCCCATTCCTTCTTCCAGTGGGTGCAGGTGGAGTCTCTTCCTCTCCTGGTGGGTACAGGTCTAAGATTCTCTTCCCGTTGTTGCAAGCAGGTCCAATATTCAGATGGCTCTCCTCTTCCCAAGGGTGGAGGGAGGACTAGTCCTGGGATGTTGGCAGACCCTGGAATGGGTTCCCCTGGTGCAGGTCCCAAACCTCAGGAGGCTCAGAGCAGGGCACCAGAAGTTGAGCTGGTACCAGGCCCACACTTACCTCATTCTGTGGGTGGAGGTCGGACTAAATTGCATATATCTTTAAAAGAAACGATTTGATACAGTATCATCTGATGTTACTTTCACATTTATCATAATGGTGATTGAGTTATATAACAGACGTATCATGTAGTTCACAAAACGTAAGATATTTATTATCTACCTCTTCACAGGAAACCTTGCTAATATTTGTTGATATGGTACATAGCTGACACTTATTGTCATCCTATGGTGAGTGTTATGTTAAGAAATTCATATTCATATACACATACATTATTGTATATAGCCGTCAACAAGGCTGACTATCTTACTTGCTCAACCGAGTCCCAGAAGTTTGGAGAGCTTGCAAAGCTGCAGGAGTTACACATGTATAACACAAATCTAGATGCTTCTCCAGCTGGTGAGCAGTCAGCAGGCGGCATGGTCACAGCAGGCCACGGGAGTAGTGCCTGCAAGATTCACAAAGTGAGTGTCCATGTCTTCTTCAATGCTTGCAGTACTCCCCTGCCGAATATAACTCAGGCAGGGGCTCATGCTAGTTTTGCTGGGTTAAGTGGGGACCTCGGCTTGTAGAAGGGCTCCTGCAAGTGATGGCACATGATGGGCACCTTCCATAAGCCAGGCCCTAGATAGGACTACAGCAGAGAAGTGGCAGAGTTCACAATCAAGAGATGAATGCTGAATATTTGAATAGTGAGTGGAGGGAAGGACAGGAGGGAGGGGCAAGATGATATCCTAGACCCAAGGAACCAGAGTCTATTGGAGCATCAGAGTAGCAGATATGATGTTTTGATGTTTCAGATGGTCTGCCTGCTACCTTCATGTCAAATGTTTCTCAGTCTTCTCTTACTGGAGTTCACACGTATTTGCTTATAGTGTTTAAGCTTTATTTTTGTAGTCGGTTTTTAGCAGTTAGCTGGGATACTGTTTAATATCCTGATAGCTGTGGCACCTGGATACCACATCTCTTCAACAGAATAGTGACACTTCATCCCTGCATGGTTTGCCAAGAGCTATATTTATAAATGTTATCAGGTTTCAACTTTCTTTTTGAAAAATTACTTCCCCCAAACTTTTGTGCATATATATGCTTAGCATGTTTATATATTCCCATGAATTTCATTTTAACAGCTTCATTTATGTATAATTGTTCTGTAAGAATGCACAGCCATTCTCAAATTTTAATATGTCCGGATGCCCCTAGAAACACTCATATAGTAAAGATTATGATTTGGTAGGTCTGTGTGGGGTTAGAAATTCTAATAAGCTCCCAAGAGATGCTGGTACTGTGGGCTCCCAACCTCAGATGCTAAAAGAGCAAGAATTGACTCTATGTGGCATGGTGAGTTTGTAAACCCCACAGACAAGAGTGCTGCCTTTAAGGTAACCATGGAGCAAGATGAAACCAGAGAATGGATGATGGCTGTCACCTGTGACCAGACAGATAGCTTTGAGAGAGGCATTAGATGTGCCAGCTTGGGCTCACAGTCTTCCAAGAACAAAGACTTAATTTCTAGGCAGATTTCTGTAGGCTGAAGATGAGAGAGAATCTCATAGATTTTTAACAAAAGTTCATACTCATTGAACGATCACTATTAAGAAGACAGTAAACATCTGTCACTTCTAAGGGTTCCTTCCTACCCTGAACCCCCATTTTTATGGTAAGAACACAACTTTAAATTCACCCTCTTAAGAAAAATCCAATGTTTCTGAAGTAGGGTGGTTTTACTATGCCTTCTACATGCTAGCATCAAACATGAAGTCATTCTGTCTCAGCCTCCAGGAGGAGCTGGGCTTGTAGGCATGTGGCTCCAGATTTAGCTCTTAAGTGAGTTTCTGGACATACACAGAGATGTTAACTCTGGATAACCTGCTGAATTCCAGATCTTGGGAACTTATCTGCCACCTTCAAGACTCTAGACTACTTTTTTCAATGGCTGTTGATTGAACTTTTAAGTTTTTCCATCTTGTAGGGAAGACTTTGTGATTAGTTCAGGTGGCAAGGTGGCTGCTGTTAAAACAGTACCAGTTTCCACACAAGTTTCTCTTCTTACTCAGAGGGTTTCTCACATAAGAGGGCTGTGGGTCATTTCCCTGTCCCCCAGAACTCCTTGGGCATTTACTGTGACACTCAAAGTGTGGAGATTTCTTTGATGGCCTAATGTATCAGGAGAGCCAGTGGACAGCAAGAGCTAAGAGCAAGAAGGATTGGACATTCACTCAGTTGCAGGACCTTAAAATATGCTATTTTTGTTGTTGTGTAGAGACCTGGCCTTGTATAGGCAGGAGAAGGCAGGATGGGGCCAGGTGCTGAATGTGGGGGAAGATGCCCATCATTCATGGCATCATTAAAGATGTCTCACAGAGTTCTAGTTGCTTGGATATTTTTCCAGGTAAAACACTGCTCAGAAATAGCCTTACCTGAAATGTCTCTCATCTTCAGCCTACAGAAATCTGCCTAGAAATTAAGTCTTTGTTCTTGGAAGACTGTGAGCCCAAGCTGGCACATCTGATGCCTCTCTCAAAGCTATCTGTCTGGTCACAGGTGACAGTCATCATCCATTCTCTGGTTTCATCTTGCTCCATGGTTACCTTAAAGGCAGCACTCTTGTCTGTGGGGTTTACAAACTCACCATGCCACATAGAGTCAATTCTTGCTCTTTTAGCATCTGAGGTTGAGAGCCCACAGTACCAGCATCTCTTGGGAGCTTATTAGAATTTCTAACCCCACACAGACCTACCAAATCATAATCTTTACTATACGAGTGTTTCTAGGGGCATCCGGACATATTAAAATTTGAGAATGGCTGTTGCAATGCAAAGCTGTCTTAAGGCAGGACTGAACTCCTGAAACCCAGAGATAGAGATGGAAGAGTGATGAGCAAAGGGGTCAAGACCATGCTGGTGAAACCCACAAAGACAGCTGACTGGACAAGGGCTAGCTCTTGAACTCTAGACTGATGGCTGAGAGGCCAACAGGGGACTGATCCAGACACCAGTGAGGAGGCCTCAGAAATCACTGGGGTCTTGGGTAGTAGATCAATGTTAACCATGGTGTATGAATGAACTCTGGGAGCCCATTCCACATGGAGGGATGCTCTCTCAGTCTGGATACATGGAGAAGGGCCTAGGCCCTGCTCTGAATGAGAATGACAGACCTGGGGGATCCCCCCAAGAGGGCCTCACCCTCCCTGGGAAATGATGTAGGGATTGGGTGAGGGCAGGAGGAGGGCTGGTGGAGGAACAAGGGAGGAGGGAGGGAGAGGGAGCTGGGATTGACATGTGAAACATTCATGTTTCTAATTTAAATAAAAACATATATTGAGGGAAAAAATAATCCTAAAGCACGGAAAGTTGTACCTTCTCATTTGACTGGATGTGGTATAGAAGATAGAGATTTCATAACCATAATGAGCCTTGCCTTGTAGCTGGACCTACCAAGGGCCTGGTTGTGTCACTTCTTAGCTGACTGTTTGCAGAGGATGACTGATTGGTTCAAATACAGGGACTTTATTTGCAAGTTTGTGGAAAGATCTAGGCAAGGAAGGTGTATCCAGCCTCATGGGCCCAGTGTGAGAATGGTCTGTCCTTACTGTGATGACCATCAACCCAAGTCCAGACCAGAGTCTTACTCTCAAATACTTAGGGAAATAATTTCCTACAAATGTGAAGGTAATTTCTCCTGCCTACCCCTCATATGAGCCCAAAGAATCTCATAAAGCTCTTTGTATACAAATCATGCTTTGGAGAAACTGAGGCAGCTTTGTCGGAAATACCATCTTCAAAACAAAGGCACTGAAAAGCCCCACAATCTGGGGAAGGGTATGCTGTTAATTTACCTCCTTACCTGACATGCTGTAAGAGCCAAGCAGTGTATTTGTGTGTGTGTTCATTGCAGCATTAGAAAATGTGAGTTAGCACCAACCTAAAACGCTGCCTATAAAAAGACCCATGTTGAACACTTTTTTTGAGTGCAAGCAGATGGCTAATAACCAAATAAGAAAGGAAATGATAACCTTTCTTAGTTTATATTCCTCAGAATGCCCCAGCCATCTTTCTGCATTCAAAGAAAAAATTGTGCAAATTCAAATGTGATCTTTTCTGGGTTATTGCCATTCTCAGCAGCTTCTCTCCTCTTCTGAGTCTACTCACCTCTGCAGGTAAAACTTTCACATTATGCTTGCTTTGTGAGCTCTTTTCTCACTTCCCATGGCACAGTAGCGCTGTAGATAAAAATTAGCAGAGGTCTCTGCTCACATTCTTGCTTGCTCGTGATCCATCAGTTTCCCAGTGTCCCTTTGACTTACTTACAGAGATCAATTACTAGGAATTCTAGTAGTGCAATAGCACTGAAAGTATGAGTTCCTTCTGCATGTGATGGTCCTATAGCCATGCAAGGAAGGCATGATAGCCTGTAGCCTATGCCTTTGGTTCAGATCTTTTCCATAATTTTCAAGTTTTCTTTGAATGTATAGACTCAAGAATAAGCAGAAATTTGCTTCTGATCCCAACAACAAAGGCTTTCAAAGATTTTCCAAGACTCAGATTGCTTCCCAAACAAATGACTCCCACATAATAACATTTTGATGAGTTAAAGGGCAAGAAAATAAGAAACATCCAAATTGAATTTGTTCAAAAATACATATGGCTTTCCAAAGTAATGGCTCCAGGCAAAATCTGAATCATCTTTTACTGAGTCCAAAAGTTTGGGGAAATTCTGCAAGACTTAACTGCATTCAATACGCCCGAAGCATTCTCTATTTCTAGAATCTCACTTTGGCAGGTTAACTCAAGCATCCTCTATTTCTAGAATCTCACTTTGGCTGGTTAGCTCCTGGCCTGAGCTTGTTCCTCTCCAGGGTGTAGGGTTTCAATAGCACGGATGAGAGGCCATTTGCAGAGTTCAGACTTTTATTTCTTTTAATTTTCACTTATGTTTTTAGGTTACTATAATTAGTTTATTTCTGTCTTCTGTCTCTCTTCCTCACTCTACACGTGCCTTTTCTTCTTTCATAGGATCTAAGGGTAAAGCTTACAAAGACTAAGGCAATTTCCCCATTTCTGAAGTTTAGCCCTTCACTGTGGCCAGATTCTACTGCGGGCAAATGTGCACATTTGTAGCAAATGTGCAGGGCTGGCTTATATTTGAGGAAGGAGCTAACAGGTAAAACCCATTCTGTAGAGGTGCAAAGCATTGCCGTAATGGTTGCAACTAACACATGGATCTCCAGGTACACCACACATGTTTCAAATCCTGTTACTTGGTTCATCTGTGGACTGGGGTGATCCAATCTGAACTTCCATTTGCTTTAGCTCCTGTGTGTGAAAAGAAACATTAGCAAATTTATGCTTGCTTCAGTTGTTTCCTTTTCTCTGGAAACATATATTTCCCCTTCTTTGTCTTTCTCTGGTGTTGTTTGACTCTTCTATTAGGCGTTAAACAAACTAGCAAACAGAGCAAGCACATGCTCACTTCTAAGTTAGGTTCACAGTTCACAGTTCACCAGTTTTTGGTTCTCATTTGGAGATCTGACCCCTGGGGAAGGAAGCAGTAGCACAGACCACACATAGAGCCCAGGCATGTGTCTTCCTACTTAAGGAGCTCCCACCCAGCAGGTGATCCTGCTTCTTGCAGCATGGAAAGAAGGCAGCCACACTTCTGCCTCTAAATCACAATGCCCTTCTACCCCTTACAGACTCTAGTGCCTAAGCAGAAACAAGTGTCTGCTAGGAAGCCACATCCCTGTAACTTCTCCAGCTCCCAGCAAGCTCTGTCACCGCAGCTGCCCATTTCACTGGCGCACCTTTGAAGCTGGCCCTGTGATGGACTGAAGCTCTGGCAGAAAGCCTCGTTTGGAAGGTAGTGCTCTTAGAAGGACTGCCAGCTTTCAGTCCGCGCTAATCATGATGGTTCGGATCACTCATTCCTAAAAGCGTGGAGTGAAGCCACCTGTTCTCTGTTTCCCTTCCAAACTTAGCAGCACGGGAGAACCCAGGTCCTCTTGGTCAGGACCATGGAGCTGGCCCTGGTACTTGCCAGGGTTACCCTGTATTTGGTCTCCCCAGTTGTAAGCAGCCATTTTCATTACTTAGGGTAGACCAGGCCCCGCATTGTTCATGAATAGAAAACCTAAATGCTATTTTTATATCAATTTAAGGGTAAAGGAACAGCCCAAGGCCACATGACATGTTAAATAATAATACTCTGTGGCAATTAAGCTCATTTTTAAAATGCTTAATGGCTTCTAAAGAGTTTTTTCCCCTTTAAAATGGGTCTGCTATCCTGCATTCACTGTAGAGATAGAAGCAAGCCAGTGAGAGAGACTAGAGATATTTTTGCCTCAGTTGGATTGAATTGGCTGTAACTGTGGGCATTAGACTCTGAATATGCAAGAATCGACTTAGCCAGTAACAGAAACTCCTGGTTCCAATCTGTATGCATCCAGTTTTGGATTGTCAACAAGTTGACATTTGTCTGTGCAAAACATTGCCATTTGTATTACACATAGTGTTACATTATTATTCTTTGGAACATCACTGTTTTGGAGCTAGTTAATGCCTTGCAACAAACAGATTTCCAGATAGCTAAAAATAAAAGCCTAGGCTTTCTAGAAGCCTAGATCACACCATATGCAGAAAACCCTACTAAGAGCAGGTACAGCTGTGCAGTATGAAGATAAAGCTTTCAAATGAAGGCATTCTATGATTAAGCGAGTTGGTAAAAGTTCAGCTCACTTAATTATACATAGACACACAGTATGTATGTTTCAACCTACCATGTATGACTCAAGTCTATGAGAAACCAACTTTTCAAGCTTTGGGATTCTTGAAAAATAACTATGGCATGCCTGTATTACTAATGTGCTGTTTGTTGACTTCCAACATAATAGAATGTCTTCATCTCTCCTCTCCACTTAAACTTCATGTATGATCCCTACCTGTTTGCACTGCAGAGATACTAAGTCATTCTCCTAGCTAACATTTGTATACACAAATGGTGGCAGCTGAATTTCATGTGGGTCTGTGCTAATGGATCCCCAATTTAGACCACGGGCAACTGGAGACAAGCTGTGCCTAATGGGGCCGTAAGCTATGGAATCCCGGCATGTCTTGGTCTCTCAAAGCTCCACTTGCCAGTCTTCTGGGCTTGGTGCCAAGCCTTTATTTTTAGACTAATAAGAGTAGCATTCTGAAGCTGGAGCTTTCTGAGTGATATTTTATTAAAGAATTATTTCACCCAGAGCTAGATGTTTTCAATCATTTAAATTAATGTATTTTATCACCTTACACTAATTATTTATTTAATGGGTTTCTTCAATTTTTAAAATTATGCCTAATGCAATATGCTCCTGAACAGGAGTACAGAAAATGAACACATTAATTACAGTAAAACGTCTAAAAACTGAAACAAATTAAATAGACTGCAGCATGTGCTACCCAGACAATGATCATACATCCGTATACATAAGGCTGTCTTTTCTATGCAAAATGCAACTGTATGTCCTCTAGTGTCTGCCTGCTGGGAGGAACTCTGAAAACAAGTAAGGGAATGCTGGAGTCCTGTTAGGCCACTCCCTTTCTCTTGGTGGCCTAGTGTCCCTGTGTCTGCACTCTGAGGTACTTATACCTCAGCACTCAGAAGGTTTTTAGTTTCATGCCACATATGCGATGCACATTAATTATAGGCTGGAAAGGGGACTGGAATGCTGCGAGAGCACATTCCATTTCAGCAGAAAGGATTTGGGCGCTTGGTGTCTGTGTTTACCTCGCGCATGCTCTTACTGCTGAGGATACATTTCCTCCTGCTGGGATGTTTTCCTTTATGCTTGCTATTCCATTTCATTTATAACATTCTAGGTTGTTTTATAAAATGTGTAAATGCAATAGTAATATATGGAAAGAAAGGCATTTTCAAATATGTGTGTACCATGTGATAACCCTAATTGTAATCCAGCTTGGAAGGCTGATGCTAGAATGAGCCATCTTGACAAATGATCCTGTCAGTCAGGTGACTTGTCTAGGAAGTCTGGCTTTGAATACAAAAGATAACCATTGCCCTCTTTGACTTATCCCCCTCACTTTTCAATTTGCATTTAATCTTGGGTAGAGTTCTCTGTGATTTCACATTTGTTTTTAAATATCTTTAGAACCAAGTAAGTTCCCTTTTGAAGTAGTGGAATTATAAATGTTACTTAAGACTGCCTTAGCACATGGGCAATACTGAAACACTTAACATTATTTCAAGTCTTTTAAAAATGTACCTTAGCGACTGGGGAAATGGCCCAGTGGTGAAGAGCACTTGTGGCTTTTGTGTAAGAACTAAGTTTGATTCCTAGCAGCTCATGACTGTCTGTAACTCCAGTTTTAGAGGATCTAATACCTTCTCTGGCTCCATGGGTTCCAGACATGCATATGGTGCATACATATGCATCCAGGCAAAACACTCATACACCTAAGATAACAAATAAAAAGTAAGTGTATGTTAGCAATGTGCTGATGAGACCCAACAAACTCCAAGACATCTCAGAGGATGCTGTCCAGGTAGTTAAAGCTGCGCCTCCTTGGCTACTAGAAGCAGAATTTTTTTCCACTATAAGAAGACTGACTAGTTTTCACTGTAATGATGCTGCCATTATGATAGTGAAGCGCTCACACACACACACACACACACACACACACACACACACACACACACACACATGATAGTTGGCCACTGCTTTTCTGTTTGAATTTAATCTTGTATTTAAATGATTTGAAAGTATGATTCTGAATTTTTCTTCTGCATGGGCAGGATGAGATGCAAAAGTAATTATACCAACACTAATGTCTGAGAGAGAGAGAATTTTGTCATGCATTTTCCTTAGAGGCTCATTATTGAGATACAATAACCAATTGGAGTGAGGTGCAGACTACTGCCCAAACCAAAGGAGATGGCTGATGCATCTAATTCAAATATGGCTTATATAGATAGAAAAAAGTAGAGAGAGCTAAAGAATAAAAATTCCCCATTTCCCTTTATTGTGGGAAGTGTTTTTCCTCTTGACACTAGACTCCACATTTGTAATTCAAACTTTGTTTTTCCAAGCCAGTTTACAGTATGTGGGAATGTGGGGTGCTTCAAAATGCCACAAGTGAGGCATATGTTGATTACACATCACACAGTAGTAGCTTTGATAATATGGATATTGCACATTCTTGAACACAGGCCTTGTTACACAAAGAATGTGAAAGGAAAACATTCCAGTTAAATGCAGGATTAGGAGAGTTGTACATGAAATGAGATAAAAGGCTCCATCCAGGGAATATCTATAGGTGCAGCTTTTTACAGTGTGTGTGTGTGTGTGTGTGTGTGTGTGTGTGTGTGTGTGTGTGTGCGAGCGCGTGTGTGTTGGGATTAAAACAAGACCTTCATACATGTGAGCCAAGTACTCTACCACTGAGCTACTTCCCAACCCCTCTATAAGTAGGTGTGTGTGTGTGTGTGTGTATCATATACTGACTTTTAAGAAGCCTCTGAGCCCAATTTGCCATCTATTTGCAACTAGCTGTTGCCCATATTCCTCTATTACCTGGCTTAACATTGTTGCCCTTGGGATCACTAAGAAAAGGGCTATGTTAGGAATTATCAGGAAGATTCTTCCTTGTGTCAGTCAGTGATGGTGAGTTGTTGATCCTGGACATGCTTTTGCTATGTCTGGACTGGATAAATATGGTACTAATGATGATACTTTTGTCTGCTTGGGAGCATGGCCCTTTTCTAAGAGGCACCCCTCATCTTTCAAAGCCAGATCCAATCCTGTGTCTTACAGGATGACTTTCATATCCCTGACCTTAAGCCAGAATCAGGCACTGCCCTCTGCCTACTGTATATTGCTCTGGCCTTTGTTTTTACATTCATTACTTTTTCTTCACCCACTCATTCAACTCTACCCACCTACCGACCTGATTAATTCTTCATGTCCGTTTCACAAGAGCAGCAGTTCTCTGGGTGCAGAGAGAATGAACAACGGGTGAATGTATGAAACATCCAAGAGATCATTGCCAGTATTAAGTGCTTATGGGAGGTAAGTAGTTGGGAAGGTCCTGGTCTAGATATGAAGGTAAGTGTTAGGGATCCAAGACCCAATCGTGTCTGTGACTCAAGCTCATGCTTTATTTTTCTCTAGTTCAAGAGGAAGTTGACAGCATCCTGAGTCATCTAGTGCTTTAAGTGCTACTCTGCCTTGTCCCCTGTCAGCATGGAGGGGGTGGCCAGTTCTACTTAAACTGTCCTGAGGAAACAAAGGAAAATGTACAGTAAATAATCAAGGCCCTTCTGAGAGTGTAGCTCAGTGATAGAATACTTTCTTAGTACATATGAGCCCCCTGGATTTGATCTCCAGCTACACACATGCATGTGTACACAAATGCATGTGCATACACACACACACAGAGGAGACAGACAGACAGACAGACAGACAGACAGACAGACAGAGAGAATATGTTCTACAATTCATAGCTCTGTGATCTTGCCCAAGTTAAGCTAAGCATGAATTTCCTCTTCTCATGCAAAATAGAGATGTTAGTACCTACTTACAGTCTACAATTATGGGACAGAGTGTATAGTGTGGTATATGAAAATACTCAGTGTCAGGGCGATTAGTGTGCCCATTATTTCCTTTTGCTTCTTTGCCATTTTATCAGTTTTGGTGATTTTTGTTTTGTATCTCAACTGCCTTACTGTTTGTTGGACAGTGACAGGCCTGTTTTCTGGTGGAAAATGTGGTCTTTGATTTTTTTTTGATTATGTAAGCATGAAAACAATCGCATGAAGTATCATTGGAATGCAAACTGAAGCCATGTGATTCCTTTAGCTTTCTGAAGAGGCTGTGTCTACTGATTTGTACACATCCTGAACATTTGGCACAATGGTTATGAATCATGAGCCCTTCAGTCCACTGATGCATGAGTCAGCCAGATTGGGAGAAACACCTGAAGATGCACACCACACCATCCCCAGCTTCATTCATATCCTGTTCTACTCCCTAATGGAGCCTGTAGAGTCAGGCAGATGAAAGCACAAACCAGGAGCCCATCCTGACTCAGAAATCATGCCTAATCATAACCACATGTGATAATTTCTGAGCAGAAACAGACTATCCATCTTTGTTTATTAGGAAACTGAAGTCCAAAAGGTTAGGTAATATCACCATGGCAACCAGCCTAACCAGTGGTTAATTCTGAACCAAGAATAATTCTAGAGGTCTGAGTTGCTTCGGAGATGGACTATGTAGTGATTTTTCTCAGAGAGGCCACTTTGCATGGTTCATTACCACAAAGTGTTAATGAGCCTATGGAAGAACAATGGAAGTACAACATTTCTTAATTACTAAATCCTGAGCGGCATTCTTGGCACTTCACAGGCATGAACTACAGATTTGGTGAAACTATAAGATAGGTGCTGTCCCTAGTGCAGCTGTCTAGATGAGGAAACAGGCTTAGAGATATTGATCAAGTGTCCAACAAATGTCCTTCAGGCTTTTTTTCTCATTCTCAAGTTTATATTCTTGACAAGAGTGGACACTGCTTCACTCTCCTAAGCTTGACTGTTTCTATCCCATGGCACATTTTACACTGACTTTGTCCCAGCCTTTTGAAGAAATGAGTGGGGGTAGAACAGCTGGGGCCATTGGAAGAAGGAGGTGGGTATGGGAGGATGGTCAGTCAGTTACTCTATGCATTCTGTGTTTACTCACACCAGATGTCAAGCCATAGCTGTGAAGACACATAACTTTTCTGTTTTCGTGAGGCTATGTATTCCAGAGTCCTGTGGCTATTTCTCCTAGTAAACCAATGTGCATGACCCCTTGATGGGATGTTGGCGCCATGCTGTGGCATCACCTGCAGTTTTCTTTGGACACTCCCTTGTGAGGGACAAGCTCCCTGACAGTTGAACACAGTAAAGACTCTTGGTGAAGATACAGAAGCAACTGTTTCACTGAATGCCAGTTTGGAGCCTTCTGTTTTAGGACATGAAAAGTGTCCTGTATCTCACCTCCCTCACATTACAGCCCATGAAGTTATGTCTAACCATAGGGAGGCAGCATGCACATTGCTCTGCGTTGACTGGTGACTGTTTCTAATAACAGACTGGATGCATAGACACAGGGTTCTGAATGCTTGCTGTGAGGGGCCTCCTAGCTTTTTGTCACCAATGGGTGGAGGTGGCCCGAAGCACTGTGTGGGTGGGCCTCTGTCCTGTGGCTTTTCTAATGAATTTCAGAGCTTCCCTGAGGATGAGCTCTCATTTCTTCTTCCAGGCTAGGAACTGTCAGTCATGGAGCATTCTTTGACAGGAGGAATGGGGACAACTGTAGATCCCCCAAGCATGCTCTGGCCTCACAGAGCAATTCTTGTATATTTCCCTACAGCATCTGTTTCTATCAAACTAAAATGGAAATTTTAAAAAGAAAACAACAATGACAAACCCCATGCTTGTTAAAGACTGAAGGAGAAAACATTTTATGATAGCATCTGTAAGCCTACACAATCATGCCATTAAAAAAATGGTGACTGTCAAATGGCTCAGTTGATCGCCACCAGATACAAACAACTTAGAAGGAACAGGCAAACTGCATCAAGGCTGAGTTGTGCATTGCTTTTGGGGGAGGGCAGGAGCTTAGGGAAGCTTGAAAGGTGGTCTTCATGGTTTGCCAGAATCTATGTGTGAAGCCACTCCCACTACTCCTTCTCCCAAAGTGACAGAAGACCAGATCCTTGCAATAGCAGGACTGTGCAGTATCAGGGGGAATAGATGTTTGCAGCGTGCAGAACGGCAGAGTGAACTGACTTTCCAAGGATAGAAAGCAGTTGAAGAGATCTTGGGAATAGAGGGGAAGAATCTCATGAGCTAAGCATTGCTATCGCTCCAGGGTGAGAAGGAAAATCTTGTTTTATGCTACCTACCAGATGTTCTACTGGCTCCAGCTGTGAAGATAATTCATGAGGAGTGGAAGCTTTGGTGCCATCTTCACCTGTGATGATGCTAGGACTGTCTTCAAGACTTTGCTTACATGTGAACATTCACAACGAGTCCTGGCTCACATTCTTGGCTTCTTTCAGAATTTCTTAGCCTCCTACAGACTATTGACACCTACCCTTCCTGACAAGCTCACCTTTTCCCTGAGTTGATGTCATCCTCTTTTGACATACTTAAGGGCTTTTCCTGGTCTTGGAGTCAGCTGAATACACAGCCACCTGTAGCCATTCCAGGGCATCTAAATAATGTTTGTGGTACTCTGTTCTTTGGTTATCTGCTTTGTTGTACTTGTTAAGTTAACCCTTGAGTTGCCTCAATGATTCAGCTCAATGTTGGTTGTTCCCACATTGCTCTGTGGCCCAAGAGCATTGCTTAGAGCATATCAGGGACAGTTTTTTGTTATTAAAAATCTGCTGTGTCTTTTCTTTGACCTCATTTTAAGAACATTTAGTATGAGCCCTTTCAGATTCAGGTAAGGATATGAACAATGCACACAGAATTTTAAGAATCCAATGCATTGCCCAGAGTTGTGGGAATTTGAGAGGCGCTTTTACAAATTGTGTTAATTTACTGTGATTGATATTTTGTGAGGGGGCACTTAAGGAAACAAGATCATATTGAATCATAGAACAAAGAAATGTCTCAATAGACACACTGGAGCCTAAAACCCAACTCATAGACAGGACCAATAATGATTTTATATCCATACATATCTTTCTGAATACACTTAGAATGGATTTTCCAGCATTTTCAACTAATGTATAAATCAAGGGAGGTTGCATTGAATGTGTTAGGAACTTTACCAAGAGATTGTCAAACTCTTGAGTGAAACATCCCTGCATCACTACAATGTGTAAGGATTACAAGGCAATGGTGATTATTGAGTGACCAGAGAATAGCCCGATCTCTCTGCACTGGGGCTGTGGCAATATCCATGCTAAGATTCTGTGACTTTTAGGGGCATTTTGCCCAAATTCTTAATGAAATGTATCATTTTATTATGCGTTGCTTTTGTCTTCTTTTCGTCTTATACGATATTATAGGATATTTCATATTATGAGATATTTTATTTGTTTTTAAATTTTTGAATGAATTACATATGAGTTTCTATATAGGATGGTAAAGTAATGATTACTAATTTCTAATATATAAAAAAATGGGATATTGGTTTTTATGGAGATAAGGAACACTGACTTCTAACCTCTAGCTGAAATTCTGACAAAAGTATTTTTTCTTTTTATGCAAACAGGAAGGATTTCTTGTGGGACTAGTAAGAACAGAGGGAGATTTTTCAACAAATGTTATGATACAGAATGTCTCTATGACATGTTCAATTTAATGGGTCTTTAATTGAACTGTCAATAAATCAGAGTATGCAGAGTTTGCATTTGTTCCAGTATTTCTTGAGCATCTTCCCAATTCTTCACTTGCTAGACATAATGAGGCTTTAAACAAAACTCAGTACCATGATTATCTAGAAGTATAGACTGCCCTCTCTTGGAGGGCAATCTGCATAAAGACAGGTGCTTCACAAGCTTGACAATCACAAACTGACACCCATCATGTGGAATGATGGAAGTTTTGAAATGCCCCAGAAAATTCAACATTGTCAGGGTGGTTGGAATTCCATTCTGGGTTTACCTAACAAGTCTGGTGGCAAAGAGGGAGAGAGGAATGGCAGGGTAGGAGGAGAAGAAAGGAAGATATCAGAAGGAGGAGGGAGGAGTTGATGGAGGGAAGGAGACAGAGAGAGAGCAGGAGAGAGAGAATGAGAGAGACAGAGAGAGGGAGGGAGGGAGGGAGGGGGAGAGAGAGAGAGAGAGAGAGAGAGAGAGAGAGAGAGAGAGAGAGAGAGAGATCAGTTTGGAGGATTGTAAGGAAAATGGGCTTTAGAGCTGGTTAGATCTGGGTCCATCCATGCCTTTGCTTTCCCCCTTAGTGCCTGTCTGCTTCTTGAGAAGACTGGATTCATTCTCTGTAAAATGGGCATAAACTTATCTGCCTTCCTGGATTGATTTGAGGATTTAGTGAGGTCACCAATGGAAAATCCTTAGTAGAAAATCTGGTATTCAAAGGGACCAAGACAAATGTCTCACTCGCTTTTATCTCCTGTACTTTGTAAATGTTCCTTGTCATTATCTAGTCCTCATTTGTCAGGGTATAGTTGATGAATGGTGACACTTAGGACCCAAGAACGGAACGTGACTTTAGAAATCATCCAGTTAAATTGCTGTATGCTGGGATCCTACTGAGGCCTTTATGTTTGTGGTCTCATCAGATCCTGGAACCATGTATATCCTTTGCACATGGCCAATAGAAAACTTCAGGCCCACACTGGTTCTTTGTTTTTTCCTCTCTTTATCAATGTGTGGGCTGGTTTTGTGATAGTTTTGGTGAGCTGAGCATCTAAGAGTTACAGCAAAATTAGAAAACACTTGGAGGTAGTTTTTAAATGCTAACCAATCCCTCCTTACTACAACCATCTCCATCCCCCAAGGCAGGTAAACAAGGGTGAATCCCGAAGCCAATAGATGGCCAACTTAGCTCTTATATCTGATGTCATGGATTCACCTTTTATTATTTTAATTCTCAGTGTGTTAAGGGATAAACTGCTCTATAGAATGTCCCCCAAGTCTTTGTATCTGAGTTTAGAATAAAGAATAAAATAAAATAGGCTAACTTATTCTTTGCTACCCATGCAAAATAATTTACAGGAAAATCCCTTTACAATCACTCAAAGGCCACTAAGAAGAAATGGGTATTGGTACTGAATATGTGAGCATAGGCATCTTCTGTCACATTACTTTGATACCAATGGTAATAACTCCCTCCTGAAAGAGGACCTATCTATAGGTTACATCCAGTTTCCCTCGACTAAAATGTGTGGATTTTTGCTGCTGCAGGGAGAGATCTTATAGACCTATAGCCCTGACCATGCCCATTTAGGCATGGTTACAGATATGTAGAAGGTACAGAGGATAAAAGAGTTGAGGGGAAAGAGATGCAGTCTCTCCTGGGGTTCCGGTTGAGTCTCGGAGAGCAGCAGAGTGCTGACCTTGGGTTCTCAGCTTCTTATGTAAGTGACTTCTCCCTAATAAAGTATCATGTGACATCCCTATCCTGTCTAAGCTAATCTATCTCAATATGCCTCAAAGAAATAAAATAAGGCACGAGTATCTAGGTCTAGGATTCTCATATGCTCTGCCTCTGATGGCCTTCTCCCTATAGTCAATCTGCTCTGTTTCCGAATGAAGCCTCCCTGAGGAATACAGTCATTAATAAATGTTCAATGGAGGTGAGGAAAGACAGCACGAGACAGTCACTGGGCAGCTGAAGGCCACAAACTTCACTTGGAAGGACTTTTGACCTACTGTATTTTTGGGTAATAATCCATTATTTTCTGCGTAGCAATATTACTTCCAAAATTTGAGTAAATCCACAGTTTGCCTTTACTGGGGATATGTGGAACATCATGGTGTATGTGCATGTTATCTAGTCTGTATATACAGTAAAATCTTACAGATGATAGTAATAGGATAGAAAAGTCCATGATACTTACCTTACAAAAATCCAATGGTATGGGGACAGTGGTATATCTTCTAGTACCTTTCTTGGGTAGGCAGGTTCCCACAAACTTAATGACCACCAAAGCTATGCTGAGCCAGTGGCTTTGGGGTTCTCATCTTGAAGAATGAAGTTCCGAGACCACAGAGGGTGAGCTTTAGAGATAAGATTATTATAGATTCACAGGTAGGAAATATAGGGGTGGAGTGGGGAATCAAAGATCCTGTATAGCAGAAGGGGGTTCCAGGAAATAGGGTATCATGGAGCTGCTAGTCTGGAGGCTTTGTAAGGAATTAGTGACAGAGATTTTGATGAGGGCTGGGGAAAGGATAAGCTGGTCAGTCAGTTGACCCACCCAGGTCCCTCCTCTAGGTTCCAGCCACACAGTCCTATGGAGCCTTTAGATAGAGTGTTCTTTTAGGAGGAAAAAGACATGGCCAGAGCTCTCCTCTGGCATCCTGCCTCCAGCAAGGACATGCTCAGAACTGCTGCTGTGGGGTCCCCTGCCCTCCTTGGCCAATTTCTCTCTCTGGTTCTCATCAGTGAGGCTCTGTGCCATTCCTGAGGGACTTCCTATAGTCATCCTTTGTGTTAAGCTCATTTTATAATGAGCTCCCCCAGCTTCCTTATGCATAAAGCTTGTATAATGAATCTTTGTATGCCTGTGGACTTTCAGCCCATGCCTGTCTTATGTAAAGCTGCCTCTTATTGGTAGAATGTTATTGAGTTGGTTCATTTATCCCCTTTGAAGATCTCTGCCTTTTAATTGGGGTTTTGGTTGTTTTGATGCTTAATGTGATTATATTTGGATGGCTTGAACCTCCCATCTTATTTGCCCTCCACTTCTATTTCTAGTTACTTTTTTATTCACGTGTTTTAAAAATCTTTGAATTAGTTTTAGAAACCCATTGTTTTTATTTTTAGCTCTGTTTATTTTTACCACTCATTTTTTTTTTGTCTGTTAGGGACCACAAACTATATCTTTAACTCATCTACTTGCCACTAATATTTCACTGTCTTCTATAAGCAGTAGATGTATTTACGTGTAAGTTGGTTCACCCTCACCCTTACTTTAATGCTAAGATGCTTGTCTGCATTACGTCTAGACACATTGTAAGTCCAACATGACATTTGCGAGTTTTGCTTTCATCTGTTGTATTATTTGTAAACTAACCAAAGGTAAAGGCACATTTATTTTCCTAGATTTATGTTAGTTAGGGTTACTAGTGCTGTGATAAAACAACATGACCAAAAGAAACTTTGGGAGGAATAGGCTTACTTCAGCTTATCATTCCCATCTCTGTCTATCATCAAAGGAAGTGGGACCAGACCTCAAGCAGGGCAGGAACCTGGAGGAAAAAACTGAAGTAGAGGCCATGAAGGAACCATGCTTACTGGCTTGCTGTGTGCAACGTGTTCAGCCTTTCTTATAGTGCTACTTTCTTATGGTGCTACTTTCTTATGGTGCTCAAAACCACCAGCTCAAGAATGGCGCCCACCACAGTGCGTTGAGCCCTCCTGCATTAATCATCAGTCAAAAAAAGGAACATGGGCTTCCTGACAGGCCAATCTAGTGGGAACATTTTCTCAATTGAGGACTTCCAAAATGACTCTCGCTTGTGTGAAGTGTACATAAAAATAGCCATCACAACGATGCAATGTTTTATTCAGCCTACACTTCCATAACACAGTCTGTTATCAAAGGAAATCAGTACAGGAACTCAGGGCAGGAAGCTTGGAGACTGGAACTGTGGAGGCAGGAACAGAAGTGGAAGCCATGGGAGAATGCTGCTCACAGGCTTGCTCACCCTGCGTTCTTACACATCCTAGTCCATCTGCTGAGGGTTGACTCAACAGGCTGGGCCCTCCAACATCAATCACTAATCAAGAAAATGCTCCACAAGCCAATCTTATGGAAGCATAATCTTAAGTTTTGTTGCCTCTGATAACTCTAGCCTGTGTCAAGTTGATACACGCCCCCCCCAAAAAAACCCTAAAATTGACTAGGACAGGATTCTTACCATTTTAGGACTACTTTCCATTCTTCTGGAAGGATCTTAATTCCTATCTGGTATCATTTCCCTGCAAAGTCTAGAGCGTCCTTTAGCATCTCTTATTCTTTAGGTCTGTTGGTGACAAGTTATTTTAGCCTAACGTGAAAATGTCCCTAGTTACTCTTCAGTTCTCAGGATCCATTTGCTGGATGATGAGTTCTGGTTCAACAGCTTTTATTCTCTTCAGTGTCTTGCAGGCATTTCTCTGCTGTGTAGAGTGTAGTTTCTTCCTTGCCAGTCACTTTGTTTTTTCCCCACCAGCCACCTGGACTCTGCCGCGTTGCAGTCCCCAGATAACACACAAGACACTGTATTAACTATAAAGCTGTTGGCTGTTTGCTTGTTTCTTACTGGCTATCTCTGACTTAAGTATTTAACCATAGTTGTTAAGCTAAGTATTTCTGTTACTGGAGAAAAGGTCCAGACCTCTTACTTCTATGGCAGCTACAAGATGTCTGTCTGTGTCTCTCTTTCCCAGGATTCTCCTCAACTCCTATTCCCACCTATCTTGCTTCCCTATACACAGGACTTCCCCATCACTGCTGGCCTTCAGAGCTTCCATGGGAACATCTCCCATTTATCAGACAACTGCTTCCTTCTGGAGAGTATACCATTTCTCTTTTGCTGCTTTCAAGTTTTACTTTTCATCTTGACTCTGGTAAAACTTGGTGAGGGGAAGGCTTCCTTAGGTTTACCTTGTTCTGTTTTCATCAGTCATTACATGTCTGTACATGTTCAAATTCGATAACACACTGGTCATTATTTCTTTAAATATTTTCTCTGTCCTGTTTACTATGTTCTTAGTTTGGGACTCTATTTACTCACATGTTGGATCCTTTCATCTTATCTAACAACTCTGGGAGGCTTTATGTTTTTGTTTAGTTTTAGTGGGTGGGGACAATAGGCCTGTTATTCATATTGTTTTACTTATCTTCAAGTTCATGACTACTCCTTTCATATCTCCACTCAGCAATTGCATTCATTTGGTTTAGTTCTGCACTGACCTTTTCTCTTGGCCTTTTTTGTTGGTCCTAGTTGGGGGAGTGTGTTTGTACCTGATGTGTGTTTCAGTCTATTGTAACAATCACCCTAAAGTCTTTGTCTTTCAGTCTTTACACCTGTTTCTTCTCGCAATAGAATCAATAGGTTTTCGTTGCTCTTCAAAATGTGTCCCATTTCCTGGTGGATGGCTTGTTTTCAATGTTGAGGACTTTTGGAGTGTATCCTAAACATTATGAATATTGAGTAGTACATCAAGCCAGGAGAAATCTGCATCTTGTTATTCCTCTTTAGTAGGAACTGCTTCTTTTATTGAAGCTTGCACTTAATGCTTAGGAAGAATTAACTCCAAATTATCTGTTGAATAGTGGCTGAAATCTTCATTAAGTTCTTTGTTTCTAGATCATCTTCTCTGAGTCTGCATACATCATATATATATTGGAGATCAGCCCTCTGTCAGATGTGGGGTTGATGAAGACCTTTTCCCATTCTGTGGGCTGCCGTTTTGTCTTGCTGACTCTGTCTTTTGCCTTGCAGTAGCTTGTCAGTTTCAGGAGGTTACATTTATTAATTGTCGATCTCAGTGTCTGTGCTACCAGTATTATATTCAAGAAGTTTTATCCTGTACCAATGCATCCAACACATTCTATTCTATCAGGTTCAATGTAACTGGATTTATGCTGAGGTCTTTGATCCACTTGGACTTGAGTTTTGTACCAGGTGATGGACATGGATGTCTGCAGTCTTCTACATGCTAAGGTCCAGTTTTGCCTGCACCATTTGTTGAAGGTGTGGAAAGCACTGTGTTTTAAAAAGTTACTCTGTCTCTCTGTCTTTCTCTGTGTTTGTGCCTTTCTGTCTATCTCTTTCTCCCTCTCTGTGTGTGTGCAAGTGCATGTGTGCATGCGTGGTGTGTGTGTGTGTTGTGTTGTGTGTGTGTGTGTGTTTATGGAAGCCAGAAGAGGGTAGAGGAGACTGCTTTGTCACCTTCTGCCTTGTTCCCTTTAGACCTGGAGCCAGGCTGGCAGCAAGCCCAGGGATTTTCCAACATTTTGTCTCCTTCACAATTCTGGGGTTCTAGTCATATGCACGGCTATGCTCATCTTTTTTTTATGTGGGTGCTGGGGGTTTGAACTCAAGTCCCACACTTGTGCAGCAAGTGCTCTTACCACTAAGCTGTCCCCTCAGCCTCTCTGCTAGTGTCTTATTCCTTTACCCTTAGAAACAGAAGATGCTTCACCATGCATTATAAATCTGGTAAGCAGCAGCCCAGCTTCAAGCCTTATCACTGAGAGGATCTAGCATGTACATGAGAACTGTTTCAAATCTGACCTGTTTTCTTAATTTCCCAACTCAATTTGATAGGACTTTGCTCACAGCAAATGACTGGGTTTATGGGTCTATTTCCTAAAGCCATCCTTGACTCACTTCAAAGGGTGGGCGGTAGTTTGAATTTTTCCAATTCAGTTTCCCATGAGGGTCAGCCTATAGTTTTAGAACTACATATGAAAGAAAACTCAAATTAGTTCACATAGCCTAATCCTACCCCTGACTTTATTTTTCTTCTTAATTGGGTTTAAGAGAAACACTGGAACTTTTCAGCCCAAGGTTCTATGCCTGTTGGTTATTTACTCCCTAAAGCCACAATCATCAATGACATTATAATCATTTCCACAGTCACTAACTTGTGTGTCACCATCTGAGAAGTAATACATTTATATGAAAAAATATACAACAGAAGATGGGCTAGCAGGAAATAACCTGTTTTTAATCACATAAATGTTATTTGTAAGAAGACACAAAGGATAAAAATATTAAAAATAGAAATAAATAAAAATAAATGGGAACTTTTCTCTACTAGTTTTCCATTTGGCCTTAACAGTTCTTTGAAAATGATTGAATTGACTTTTCTATTAAGTGTGTTCTTGGGAGGGTCACATAGATGATTGCTGAACAGTTATAGAACGACATTTGTTTTATTGTTTTGTTGGCAACTTCAGTACCTGTTTATGTTAGTGTGATCATCATGATTTGAAAATAAAGGTGAAGAAGGAAGACGATGGATCTTGTCAAAGCAAGTGGGATGGAGGGAAGAGGCTGACACTTTTCTGTCTGCACTGGGGGGAAACACAGTTTGGGGCTCATGGTCCTGAAAACAAAACCATGACCAGCAAGATCCCAGCAAAAGAGTTCTAAGTCAAAGCTGGGTTGTAGCTTGTGGGGCGTGTGTGTGTGTGTGTGTGTGTGTGTGTGTGTGTGTGTGTGTGTGTGTGTGTGTGTGTGTGTGTCAGTACCCTGCCGGACTGGAAAGAGAGGTACCAAACAGAGACGCAACAACTTTTTTCAAATATTTATCCTTATCTTCACCTCAGTGTCCATCTTTCCCCTTCCAGTCCTGGAGATCGGTAGCCTTATAACAGGCTAGCATGTTAAGAGAGTCACAGGGAAGAGGACAGGCCCTGCTCAACATTCTGAAGATACAACGATGGGAAAGACAGCGGCGCCTGCTCCTTTGAGCCCATGCTCTGGTGGACAGAGTTAACACAGAGACATGGATAAAGAGAGGCACAGGACATTTTCCAAGAATAAAGCAGAAAAGGGGGTGTGACAAATTGCAACAGCTGGAGGGTGCGTGAATGTACTTGGGAAGGTGAGCAGGGAGGTCTATCTGAGGTGGCAGCATTCAAGATCAGGGAAATGACATATGAACAGATTTTTCTCAGTGCTGTGTTTATACAATAGAAGCAAGGGAAAAAATTGATGGTCTTAAGGAAATAAACCCATGGTGATTATTCTGGATGCAGAATAAAACTTGGAACTCCATTTGTCATCAAAGAGTTTTACGTACTTTGGAAAATGAGGGAAAAAAGTGAAAGAAGAATTCAGCACATAACCAGAGGGGGCACACAAACCTCAGCAAAAGCAGTGCTCCATCACTGTGAGTGACATTTAACCTGCTGTAAACTGTAGTGCATTGGAGGATTAGTCCACGGCAAGAAACCTCAACAGCTGGAAGCCAGGCAGTGCTGGAGGGGCAACCAGCTTACCTAGATACTGGGATCTCAGTGCTGAGTGTAGCCCATGCTCACACCTGCAGGGATTGTGCCCATGTTCACACTTGCAGGGATTGCCACCCAAAGAGCAAGCCCCAGGAGAAATCCTGCTTCTCGTGGATTCTATTGGCAGAGAATTCTGCTGTCAGTATACAGAGAAGGGAAGGACAACAGTAGCTTGAAAAGAAGCAAGTGGGAGGAATTGGCTTCCAGGCAGAGTGGGGGTCGCACTCAAGATTCATGACATGCACTGGAATAGTTTAACCATGAATCTTTAGTTTAACAAAACTCACTTGTGTTTAACTAAAACCATAACCCTTTAAAGAAAACAAAATGAAAGAAAACACATTCTTTTTCAACTAATGAAAGCTTGTGGTATGCAAATAATAGATACATTTTTGTCTTTGTTTGTATTTTACATTTTGTGTCTGATTCTAGGAGTGCCTGAGACTAATACTGAGAGGAGGGGGACACATCCATTTGTTCTTCATGTTTGACAGGTTCCTAAGCAGAAAAAAAATGCAAGAGATTTGAGAGTGAACCTAAATTTAGATTAAAAAACAAAAAAGTCTTAGCATATTAATACAGAGGTGAATACAGTTCTTCACTGACAACAATCAGGTTTTTGTTTTTCCTCTTCTACATTCGTTAATTATATAGAAAACAAAGGCCAGCAATTTCCATAGTTAGGCCATATACTCCTGTCTGTTCTGTGTGCCACAGGTCTTAGGAAGTGAGCAGAGCAGAAGGCACGTTTCACTGTAGTGCAGGGAAGAGCAGGGATGCGGAAGCCCCACTGTGCGTGCACTCAGAGCTCTGCTCCCAATGTGGAGGCTGCTGCTGCTGCTCTCTGAGGACACCCTCCTGCAGTGGCTTCCCTGTGCACTCCTGTGACTATGTCACGGTGGCCTTGGATGGGTACCCATGGGCCCAGTCTCGCCTGGTGAACACATCATGCATGTTTTAGTCCCTGCCGTACCTTTACTTGCTACAACACTGAAAAATTGGAATAGTAGTCCTAGCTTCTGGATGTTTTTATTGGAAGATTTGGCAGTTGTGGGCCTACGCTGTTCCATGGTCATACCTGGCAAGAATAGTAATGGCTGTCCTCAGTAGCAAACACCTCCCACCTGGCCCTGGCCTGCATTAATGTTCTTTTGTAAGTGCTTTTGTGGGCTCCCTCTGCTGCAGCTAGGGCTGGACCAAAATAGCCTTTTTAACAGTGGCTCCGAATGCATGTTACATAAGCAGAGACTGTGGCCAACTGAAACGACTGAAGTCCGTGTATATGCCAATTTGATGGCTGCTTTCTGAGCAGGAAAGACATTCTACTCCCCAGGAAAGCTGAGAGGAGAGATTTAGAAAATGCTGGAGAATAACCCACTGGACGGGGAACAAGGTTCAGATCAAGGAGAAGGAAGCATTGAGGACGGTCACCATTCACATTCCTTCTGTGAGATTCTTCCCTTTATTAGAGACATTCTTTTGTTTTTTTCTAATGTGGCCCTGGGGAGGGGGTTGTTAAAGAAATATTTGAGTAGGAGCTTTATCAAGGAGGCTAAGTTTTTAATGAGAAGACCCTCCCCTCCTCTCTCTTCCTCTCTTTCTTTTAAATATTTTAGTCAAGTGCCAGATTATATTTTAACTACATTTCCTGGTCTGAAAAAGGCTGGGCAAGTGGCCAGAGCAAAGCAGGCGGTTGTCAAGAGTGGAGTGACTCATACACTGAAGACTGTGGAGGAGATAATCCAAAAATTTGGAAAAACTAGTATTAACCCGTAATAAGAAACAGTCCCAAACTCCATTGCATTTGCAAGCTGTGCTTGGGACTCTCTGAGTAGAAACAGTAGAACACATTCTTTACAGTAGGTTACAAACTACCATGTGGGAGAGTTCATAAAGCCAAGACTCCATCGAAAGACATGGATTCTCCTCCCCTTCCCACCAATGTTGCCAATGATTGGCTTCTAAATACTCAACTTTATGTAGATGTGGGCCCAGTTATTTGGGAAGTGGGCAGATAGGAACATACCTTCTCCCATGAAAAAAATAAATTACTGAGCTTGTTTCATTGACAATGGCAAGCAGCTGGCAATTGCTAGCATTTTCTGTTGCTAATCTAGTTACATATTCAAGTATACATTTAACCCAGCCCAACAAAATATGTTATCTTGGAAGGAAGTCGTGAGTTATGGGTAGTAGTATGCAGCCAGGTTAGAAAGAAGGTATGTACTAAGGATCAAATTTTAAAGTCTGATAAAATAGTTCTTAAACTAATAATAGACCAAAAGTGTTCCATATATTCAACAGTCAACAAATGACTCTTTTTCGTGTTCAGACTTGAGAAATATAGTGTACCAGGATAGTTGAAGTTCTTGCCCTGACGAGGCTTGCCTTCTAGTGGGGCAAAGATTGATAGTGGAGAAGTAGAGATGCAGACTGAGGAACCCAATAGAGGAAATAAAGCCAGTCTTCGAATGGAGAGAGGAGTGACTGGGGGAGACCAAAGTGTTCAGACGAAAGTGTAGAGGAAAAACCTTCTTAAGATAATGACATATTGAGGGTTGGAGAGATGACTCAGCCATTAAAGGCTAGGCTCTCAACCAAAAATATAAGATAATGACGTATTTAATCATTAGTGCTGAGATGGAACCAGTCATGACATGCTAAGAGAAATCATTGGGGGAAAAGAGATCATCATATGTAAAGACCTTAAAGTTGGGGTGTGCATAGAGGTGGGGGAAACCCAGATTACAAGTAAAAAGAAGGCCAGCATGGCTGACATCAAGAGTGGTACAAGTTAATGACTAACAGTTAGACAGGGCCCAAGTTATATAGTGAAGCCATCAGAGGACTTTAATATTACATGGGTGATTTTGAGGGCTCCAGATGAGAACTGGAAAGCTATATTCTACAGACTGCATCTGAGCCTCTGCTTCTCTGTAAATGAAGTTTTGCCCATTTACTCATGTATGGTGCTTGCTGCCTTTGCACTGCATAAAGATGATACAGCACAGCCATAAAGCTGAAATGGTTTCTATCTGATTCTTTAAAGAAAGTGTTTGCCGATCCTTATGCTGCATTATATGTGTTTTCATGGATTTGGGGGTGTTTTAATCGAAATAGGCAGAATTGTCTACCCTTTAGTTTCATTTCCTCAAAAGACTATTATGCTTCATTACAAGCATTTTTTGGAAAATAAAAGTTTGCTTCAAAATAGGGATCAAGCTCATCTGTGTTAGGCAACCAAGTGACTCATATGGCCAAAGACCGATCAATCATAGCTACATGTGACATGATACAGCATGGGGCCCATTAGCAAGTTAAATTATATCATGACCACTAAGGAGCCAGTACTGCTATCCTTGTGTTTTGACGTCTTCATATTTCAGAAGTTACCTTGCATAGTACCAGGAAAGTTGCAATAATTACAGATGTTAACGTAAACAAACAGCTATATATGTAGCAATAGAGTATGTTGGTTATTTCTCTCTTTAGCCTCTTGGTTAGGGATGAAAAGGATCTTTGTAGTTCATAGCTTCTAACTCTGCATTTCATTGGCTAGATTGTCCTGCATTCATACCAGTGTCTGGTAAGGAATATGAGTTTACTGTGTTTGATTTAGACTGACACCTACCACTTGGGATCCAGAACTCATAGCTATGGAGGCTGAGTGCCTAACAGAAGTCAGTGTTCTGCTCTCAAGAGTAGCCAGGAAAGACAAGGTGTTCATCAAGGGATAAGATCCCCATGTAATAGAAATGATTTCATCTCTGTTTTAAGACACACAGGGAATAAGTATGAAAGGTGGCAGTCAGCAGACTCAGAACTGGGTTGAATCTGCCTCCTGGGATGTGGGTTGTCGATGGTAGGATATGGTTGATGACAAGGCTGTCCTTTTATTCTATTGTTCTTACAGCAGGTTGAGTAATTCATTCCCACATGTTGATAAATGCTCTCAAGGCAACATGTACAATACATCTGTCCTCTCTCGTGAGTCATCTTCCCAAACAGCTGTCCACTGAGATTGAAGAAACCACAATTGTTTGAACATGAAGTTGTTTCAATTGAGTTTTGCAAGTAGGAGCTTGATTGTATGTTAGGCTTACCTGGGTGCCCAAACAGGTTCCTCCAAAAGCATCTGTAGTCATTTGCCTTCGTTACCTTCAGGCTGGAAACTGCCACCTCCTCTGATGCTCTCCTTCAGGGCCTATTATTTTGCTTTGTAAAGGATTCCCCTTTGAGAACAATTCTATTTGTTTCTTTGATCTTGTATGTACCTCATCCATATGTAAAGGGCCTAGTGCCTGACCCTGGATAGGATTTAAAGCCTAGCTCTCAGGAGACTCTGCCAGTTGGTGGGTTAATGGCATTTCTTTTGTGACATTTGTGAAATTCCTGTAGAAAGAAATAACCAAGATCTGGAGAGTGAAACTGGGTAAGGACCAGACAGGGTAGACTGAATCTTGTCATACTAGATAAACTTAACCAATATCCAAGCTTCAGATTTGCTTTTCTGTTTAGCAGCATTTTTTTTTTATCGAGATAGGGAAGTGATTGACATCCTGTATTGTGTGAAAAAAAAACCTCATCCAGGCCAGGTCATTTCAATTTCAAGACTGTAGGATTGGCCATTGCAAAGCATAGAACTTATCTTTGGCTTCCTGAGGAACTATATGATTCTAAGTCTGTGAAAATACATGACTCCTTTCCTGTCTGTAGCCAGCATCATGTCTTTATTCCTTCCACCGTGAGAAGAACACCTTCCCCGTGTTGAAGTGTGGTAGCACATTAGGAAACAAATGAATAATACAATTATTATGCACCTTGTATTAACTCAGTGTATAGGCCCAGTCCTCACCCTTAGGATCCAGTCTTGGGAGGCTAACTGACCTCTAAGAAAGCAGCAGAAACAGTAAGAGGAGACTTAAAGGGTACAGACAGTGTTGTCTATGGGAATACAGGGTTGGGCTTATAGTATATGACTTGGAGCCAGTTAGTCAGCATCTATGAGTCTCACTGTGCTTATGTGTAAAGTAGGGATACTGTTTAGAGCAGTTAGCATGAAATTACAGGGAGTATGGGGGAAGCAATGGCTCTAGTGTAATAGCTGATGCATGTAAGTCTTCAGTAAGTCTTACCTATTACTATGTCCCATAAAAAGGGTGAGCCTTGTCAGAGAATGGCATTGTGGCTCTGCATAGATGTGGCAAACAAATGCTATCACTGTGTTCTGATTATGTGATTTTGGGCTTGTTATCTAACTTCCCCATGCTTCAGTATCCTAATGTGTAAAGTCAAGGTAATGGCCATCACACAGAGCTAGCGTAATACTCAAATGCTATAACAGGCAAAGCTCTTGGCATGCTAGCCACACACCAGCTCAATAATATCAACTATAGTAATATAGCTACCACAACTACTAATACAAGAAGACAATAATCTATAAAACCAGAAAGCACTTTATAAGCATGTGTCATTGGTTGCCATGGGCAGGGGTCAAAGGTTTTAGCTGTTGTCACTGTGTCAACAATCCAGCACCTGGTTTCTTGGTAGTGAGTCTGTGGCACCTTAATTGTGTAGTTTGTACAGGACATTAAAGTATGGAAAATTTGAAAGTTGCTGTCTCTTTGTTTCCATTGGCCAGAACAGAGTGTAACACATCCTGGCTCTTGATCTCTTCCCTCTTAAATGACCAAGCTCTCCTGGATGTTTTCATCTTACATTAAAGAAAAGGACTACAGATACCCTGGTGGGAGAATTTACTCTACAGTTAGTTATCCCAATGCCCCAAGTCATGATCCTCTGTGATGCTCTAATTTTCCTCAGACCCCTCTGTGCATCAGAATGAGCTGAAGAGTACAAATGGCAAAGATGTGGATGACATGAACGTCTGATCTGCTGCGTTGCTGAGACCTCAGGGCTTGCCAGACTGACTGCTCAGCGGTGAAATAACAATCTCCTTTTCTAAACAGGGCAACATGTTTTATTTATCCACTCTCATGTAAGACATTCAGCAGAATTGACCCCACCCTAGTTGCTTACTATTTCTAGCCTAAGCCAGCCAGATTGCTTTCAGTAATCCAGAGGCCTGCATCTCAGACTTGGGACTTGAGTCCTTTGTGTTTTATTTTAGAAGACTGCTGATAGCACCAGGGCACTTTCTGAGAATGAGACAGACTCAGTGGGAGGTAGAGGAGAGAGAAGTGACAAGGTACAGTGACATCTTTAAAGCCTTCAGACAGTCTACAACTTTTCTATATGTGAACCAAGGAATTCATTTGGTTTTATCTTTGTTTTTCATTCAGAATCTGAATACACTCAAAGATAATATTGAAAACATTCAGAAACAAGTAAGTTGTACTTTATTGATCCATCAGTTGTTTGAAGCTTCATAGCAAACCAAAGCTTGCAGAATATAGTTGGAAAACTGTCTGAAACTCCTCTGGAAGCTGGACTGGAAAATAAAAAAGCCCAGAAGTAGCAAATACTCTGTTACTAATTATAGATCTAGACCCGAGGCCAGTCAGTGACTTGCTGCGGTGTCCCCATTGCTATCCCCATAAATCCAGGCAAGGCCGTGGCAGTCCTTCTGGGGATGGCCCACAGAGCAAGGCAATCCATGGACTTGCTTGGGTGGCTCAAGACAGTGTCCCTGCAAAGTGCTCTATACATGGAACTTTGTACCCAAAGAACAAACTGTTTTGGGGAAACATGTTCTGAGTTCCTTTGAAAATGAACAATTATCTTTAATTTTTTTTAACTTAAGATTACACTGACTTGTTCCTTACCAGATTTTCAGAAAATGGAAAGGGCAGAGAAACTGTCTTAAGGCTTGCTTTCAGCATACTGTAGTGTTTATTTCCATCTCTCTTCCCAAAGACAAATGCCCAGTTATTTTTTGCTGCAGGGGAATGCAGGAGCCATCACAGCATAAAAACAGCAGCAGCCCCGTGAGCTAGTTGCTTTGAACTTGACACGTGTGCACCTCACACATATCACACGCATTAGTGTGCGTGACCTTGATGCATGGCATGCACTCAGTATGTATCACATACATTCTTATGCATGATCCCACCACAAGGGCATGTGTGGTTTTTATCTTGTCTAAGGAGAAAGTGCGCTCAAGGTAGCATCTAGTGACCTTGGGAGGACTTGATCCTAAAGCCTGTACCAAATAATCTAGTTTTCTGACAGGAACTTTTACAAGGCAAGTGAAAATACTCACTCTTTGCACAATAATGACAAAAGCAATAATGGATGAAACTTAAATTGTCTACCCTTGGAATACGCATATTGTAGGTGAATACCAAGACATCATATTAATGTCAACTCTAGAAAATTGCAGAATAGTACATTATTTAACCCTATTTGTTAATCACTTTAGAAAATAGAATTTTCTTAATGGGATCTCTGGATAGGAGGTTGTGAGTTCCCAATGTGTTTGTATTATCTAAAACATTTCTCTGAAAGGGAACTGAAGATAGATGTGCTGTCTTTCTTTTTCTTCTCGAATCTTATATAACTGACGGTCGATAACAAACAGACAAGCATAGAGAACTGGTAGTGAGTCCACTGAAATAATTAAAAACTTATAACTCATGAATGCAAAGACTGCTGACTATCAGAAAAGAGAGAGATTCAAATAAGATTAAGCAGTTAATAGGTTCAAGGTTCTGGATTCATGTCTTCCTATCTGTAAACATATGGATCTACAAGTGTGGCTTCACTGAGTCAGCTTAGGATAAATAAGAATGGCCTGCATATTTGACATGGCATTCTTGGTGTAGAGAAAGTTTTTTTTATTTTAGGTTCATAATTATGAATAACTTAAAAAGGGATGCAAACTTTATTATTTCGGACTTATAGCCCAGCTACAGCAAAAAAAAAAAAAACACCTTTGCTTTGAAGTTATGAATGATAATTTTTTGTAGATGTTAAGTGACATCATTTAGTGTCATTTATGGTCAACAGGTACAAAAACCTAAAGCTGGTGGGACATACTGTGAAGATGAATAGTGGGGTTGACAGAGACAGATGCACATGGCTCGATCTTGCTATCTACAAGAGAAGGTACAAGAGCACTAGAGAGTAGGTGGTAAACATGCTCTCAAACTAGACTCCTACTACCCAGGGAGTTCAGTAACTACTTCAAAGTGTGGTTCTGCAAGGCACACCTTCTCAGTACAGGCATGATCATCATGTTCATCTGTTTCTTACAGACTCTCCTTTTGAGGAAGAACCTTACTTTCATATGAAATTAGAACTCTTGGAGAAGTTAAACTATGGTTGCCAAGTTGATAGTTATAGTTGAATGGCCTACTTGGGAATAACTGTAGCTTGTTGTGTTTGCTTTTGTACATCAGGAGCTTGTTTTTTGTGGATGTATAATGACTTGGTCACAGATGCATTGTGTTGACCAGCTCTCCTTTGCAAGGATATTGAAGAGATGATTCCATGGTTAATGTTTTACCCTCAGTTCTTCACTGTCTTGATCTGTTGTGTTTTCATGCTGTCGTCTTGTCTTTTTTGTGAGTGTCTCCTGCCCCCTGATCCTCAGCTTTGAGTCCACAGACAAATAAAATTGGACAATTTTATTGATGGGTCCAGCTTCATTCAAATTTCAAGGAGGGTTGGGAGAGAGTACCTGATTTAAAAAGGTCAACACATAATGTCATAATTTGGATAAGGATGATGGGTGTGCATACTGGTGATTGGCAAGCTAAGATCTATGGGCTGGGGCCCAAATTCTTGTATGTATAAGTTAAGGATGCTTTTACATTTCGCTTTTTGTTTTTGGATTCACACTCTTTTTTGTTTGTTTGCTTTTTTCGAGACAGGGTTTCTCTGTATTGTTCTGGAGGCTGTCCTGGAACTCGCTCTACAGTGCTGGGATTAAAGGCATATGCCACCAACGCCTGGCTGGATTCATACTTTAAATGATAATATTTCATGGATATATAAATTCCTGTGGATGTCTATGATTTTGTGACTTGGCTAGCCCTTCAAAACGTGATCTTGTTTAGATCTTGAACAACATCTGGAATAGGCATTAGGATGAAATGGATATGTATTGATTTGAAAGACCCACAGTGCTCTTTATTTACTATGTGTTGGTAAACACTATATCACCTAATTTCTTCTGGAATGGATATGGCTTATTTGGCCGGTTGAGTAAAACAGAAGCCATGCAGCTGCTATTTAGGGGCAGAGATTCACTGTGCTTGATTCTATGTTGCTTAGTTATTGTCTTTGTTCCTTAGTTATGGATCTTTAGGGAGCTTTCTTGTCATTAGGAGCTCTTACTGTTAGTGTGTCTTGTTGCATTTTTTGATGTTGAATTGTGCTACTTGTGGTGATATTTTGTTTATACTATAACAAATAAAACTTGCCTGAAGATCAGAGTACATGCAGAGCTAGCCACACCAGTTAGCAATAAAGGCCAGGCAATGGTGGCACACATCTTTAATCCCAGCAATCAGGAGAGAGAGGCAGATGGATCTCTGTTAGTTCAAGGCCACCCTGGGCTACATAAAATTGATCCAGTCTAAAACAGAAACAGAGCTCACACAAAGGTGATCTCAGCACTAGGGATCAGTCAGTCAGAACAGTCAGTCTGAGGATGCAGTGTGAGGACAGGATCGCCCCTTTGGTCTGAGCATTGGTAGAGGTAAGAACTCTAGTGGCTGGCCACTCTGTTTCTCTGATCCTTCAGCTTTCACCCCTGAAAGATGAATCTGAGTTCTTCTTATTAAGAACAATTAGAATTCATGCTACAACTACTAGAACAAATCCTTGGTTATTTGTTACCATTGTATAATATTAGTCTATGCCTTGGAATTTCTGAATCAGAATTTGCTTATGAACAAGCATGTAGATGATCTGGACACACACTCAGGTGTAGGAACTCTTCCCAGAATCAGGCCACAATTCCTTCCTTTCAGAATACTGATATTCTCGAGGCATCTATGCTTCCCACAACACAAGTCTGCATGGCTCCAGAAACTATTTTCAGATGTACACATGACCTTAGTTGACTTGAAGAGTCTTGCCATGGAAGAAAAAAAAAAAAGAAATCCATGCAACTCAAATCGAGTGGTGCTAATTTGAACTGATGACACATATCGCAAGTATTTTCTTAGATTTCTCAGTAATACCATTCAGATAAACATTGTTGTCCATGTATGAGATCTATAGACTGCTTCATAGGAAGCAAGCATACAAACAAAATCAGGATTGGTGCTGACAGGGTCACAGGAAATAATATCATTGAGCAAACTCACCCAAGTCCTCTTGTCAAATGAATGGAGTCTCCATAATATAATTACTTATTATCTGTTTATTAGATGACATTTATTAGGTATGAATTGAATGGACCATTTCAGATCTTATCATTAAATGTACAGAAACATGTAGGGAAGATGTACTTCCTATTTACAGATGAGAAAAGTGAGGGCCAATATGAAAATCAAAACGTACACTGCAGTTTTTAGCTTTTCACCATCATATTACACTGGACACTCAGCATGGCCAGGAGGAAAATCCTTTTCTAAACACTTATTTGTACTTGGAAAAAGATGCAAGAAGCAAAAACCTTTTTCTTGGTGTTCTTGGTAATAAGGCCATAGAATCCATTTTATCACACAACAATGTATGGTCATTAGTATTATTTTAAACTCAAAAATAAAAGAAAAAGTTTCTTTGGTTGATTTTGGAGACAGGGTCTCTCTATGTAGCCCTGACTGTCCTGGAACCTGCTATGTAGACCAGGCTAGCCTCAAAGTAACAGAGATTTGGCTAACTCTGACTCCTGAGTGCTAAGATTAAAGAAGTATACTATCATGTCCAGCAGGAAAAAAATTTAAAACTATAGAGGTTATGGATCTCTAATTATATTACAGAACCATAGCAATAAAACAGCAGGGAACTGGCATAAAAAGAGGCATGTATATTAAAGGACTAATATAGAGGATCCAGAAACAAACCCAAATGCTGCAACCACCTAATTTCTTAACAAATCTCTCAAAAAATGTACATTAGTGAAAGGTTAGCCTCTTTAACAAAAGGCACTCAGGAAACTGAATTTCTATGATCAGAATGAAACTAGATCCATATCTCTTACTCTTCAAAATAATCAACTCAAAAACGGATCAAAGACCTGAATGCAAAATATGAAAATTTGAAACTTCTAGAGGAAAACTTTGGCAGACATTTTTAGATAGAGACACAGGCGAGCACTTTCTGAACAGGACTCCAATAGCACAGGAAGTAATCACAAGGATTGACAAACATGAGTCTATGAAATTAAAAGTCAGCCTACACAATAGGGAAAAACTTTGTCAATTACACATTAGAAATGGGATTAATATCTAGGATATATGAAGAACCACAAAAATTAAACTTCCAAAACCCCAAACCATAAATTGATAAACTTGCACTGATGAATTGAATAGGCAGTATTCAAAAGAAGAAATACAAATGGACAAAAAAATACTTGAAAAGATGTTCAACATTGTAGCCATCGGGGACGTAGAGGTTAAATCAGCTTTGAGATTACATCTCCTCCCATTCAGAATGACTATCATTAGAAACCATTGACAACAAATTCTGGTGAAGATGTGGGAAAGAGGAAACACTTAAACACAGCTGAGGGCAAATCCACTATGGATATGAGTATGGAGGGTCCTCAAGGAAACCTTTAAATAGAACTGCCATATATCCCAGCTATACCTCTCATGCCTGACAGGATGGTAAGTCAGCATGTGCCAGACACTCACACATTCATGTTTACAGCTGCATGGCTCACATGGGTGACATAAGGAAGTATGGTGTGTGTGTGTGTGTGTGTGTGTGTGTGTGTGTGTGTGTGTGTGTGAGTGAGTGTGTGCACTCGTGCATGCTCTGCATATGTAGACCTCAGATTAGAAAGAGGGTTGTGAGAGGGGTAGAGGAAGATACTATAAGGGAAGTGAGAAATAGAGAATACATGTAATATACATGAAAGCAAGAAGGGAGACACACTGTGCCAGGAAAGGGAATCAGCTGAAGGGAAAGAGTGGGTAGGAAAGGGCAGTGGGAGGGGGAATAGAGGAAAACAGTCTAATGATACAAGCTTGTGAAAATGCCATGATGAAACTCAATAATTTGTATGTTAACTTAACAAATAATTTGAAAGGAAATAGTCTGTATAGGGCTAAGTAGAATTATAGGAACCTTAAGGTTGCATACACATTTATGCCTCTTAGCATATTATAAAGTTTTAATTACAATATTAAACCACTTAGACCTACATAATGCTGAAAGATGGGCATCACGCTCTATTAAAGTATTTTATTAAAAACAACTGTCAGCTTCCCAGTGTATTATGTTTTGTGGGCGAACACAAACAGGAGATGTAACACAGTGGAGCCGATTCCTGGGAAACCCTCTGGTGCTTTCCCAAGCTCTTTCAAGACACGAGGGTGGCATTTGGTAATTAGCTGTTGAAGAAGACATGTAGTGGCAATCTATCAATGAAAAGAAGGGTGTTTTACTCAGGAGAATCTGACAGAGGCAACTTATCTTGTAAACCACTAGGATGGAGGATGAAAAACAAGTGGCTGTCACATCAGAGTGAATGCTCAGTGACACCCAGCACCAAATGCTTTGACTCTGCGGAGCAGACCCAGGAAGAGGCTCGATCAGAAATCCGCTAACCACAGGCAGAACCTTCCTTTTGTTTCCTCAGGATAATGAAACTCTCATACACAAATGGTGCCGAAATGTCATCTGGCATCTTTCTGGCTGGCTCTGGGGAGAGTTGGTGGTTTTCACCTAGTTCCCGGAGCATATGCCTTCCCACTACAGAGCTGTTGTGAGTTAGGCTACATTTTGCTAAACACATTAAATAAGCCCTGTTTAGAATACATTAACCTTAAGAGCCAAATAAATCCATCAATAGGGTTTATTTGCCACCCACCACGCTCAGTTCCTGAGGAGGGTGGAAAGGCACAATTAAAAGGGAACATGAATTGAAGGTATAGAACAGTCATCAGTGAAAATGTCAACTACCAAGTTTTAAAGCTAAAAGAGAATTTGGAAAATAATTTCCCAAGTTGTTTCCAGAGAACATGAGCTCTGTGGGACATGACTAAGGGCTCCAGGGTCAGGCAAGTTTATGCATGGCTCCACTAAGGGGTTCTTTCTGCACACAGGAATTCTTGTGCTGGTTCCTCTGTCTTGTTTTCTGTTCCTGTGATGAGACACTCTAACAAAAACAAAATGCCAGGGCACAGACCATCACAGTGGGGAGGGAATAGCTGCAGGAATCTGCTCACAGTGTGTCCATAGTCAGGAAGCAGACAATGATGAACACTTCTCCACTTACATAGTCCAGGTTCCCAGCTTGAAGCACAGTTTTACCCACAGTGGGTAGTTCCTTCTTGCCTCAATCTAACCATGATAACCCTAGACAGGCAAACCCAGAGGCCTGCCACTCTGCTGGTTTCCTAGGTGATTCTAGGTCATATCAAGTTGACAATGGAGGTTAATCAGTATGCATTTAAATACATTCAGAAGCTCCAGTATGGCTCTTATAGCCTGGCTTTGATAGATTTTTGGAAACAGTGACTTGACTTCAAGTTGTTATTCAACTCGCATCACCTGTCACTGAAGATGAGGTGAAGCAATTTGTCCAAGACCATGCAGCTCACAGCAGAGCCAAGATCAAGCACTTAGCTCCTTTTATTTCGAATCTTGTGACTTGCAGTTGAGGTTACTACTGAGTCTGCATTTCTTACAGCGTGTATTTTTGAGGGACCGTGCCTTGGGCTGAATGATCCTACATTTCCAGTTCAGGAAAACAGAAGAAGACCCAGGATTCAGGAAACTGGGGTTCTGACCTGGAATTGCTGCCTCCACTGAGGTTATTATTGGCAAGCTGGAGTAATTATTTTTCTTTTTTCTTTTCCTTTTCTTTTTTCTTTACATGGTATAGTGGGGGCAACTTTTTCTATGGCTGTCAACTGATCACACAGCATTGACCTGCAATGCTTCTGGCCTCTGGTTAAAAGTTTAATCTCATTCCAGGGGCAATAGAATCTTCTGGTGAAGGATTTAAGAATGGTGAGCTCATGGTATTACCATGGTATTACCCAGATTGGAATTTTTCTAAGGAAAGGGGATTTCTTTTCTTCTCCACAGTAGATGCTAAATGTCAACACCATGAAATATGAACATAAGGAAAGTTGATAGCAATCAGTGTGCTGTACACATGAAGTTGGCCTGTGTTTTTGGTTGTGTTTTGTACAGTATGAAAACTATGGTTTTTAAATAAGAAGACCTCTTTTTCACGGTATGTATGATATTTGAAGTGGAAATATAAGCAGTTTGAGAAACAATTTGGATGCTTTATCTGCTGAGCCCAAGAGAGCGATTTGTAGTACTTAATAATATAGTTAGAACTAATTCCATTTTCCTAATGTGGATTGTTTTTCCAGTCCCCTGGCAGGTACCATGTTGAATCTTTTAGAAAAGTTTTGGCTTCCTTGGGACTGACTTGGGTTTTTACCTCATTTGAAAGACGAGAAAAATACATTAACATGTCAGGAAATTCGTAGGATCATTAACTTGACTCTGCCCTTCAAAATAAATATGCCAGCCTTAATTTTCAGTGGAGGTGGCTCACGTATACCCCAAAGCTCATGGACACCCTGGGAAGACACCCTGGTTATAAAACACAATGAGTGGTGTCAGGGGTGTGGAACTTGAGGTCGAGCAGTCCCCCAGAGCTGGGTCCCCCAGTGCAGTGCACAGACATGCAGATGAAGAGAAAGGGTACTAAGAGAGATTTTTATTTACTCTTTTGTTCCTCTTCCATACACTTTCCACAGGCAGTCATAACCATTACAGCTAGAAACAGTGATGGCTCTATAGCCATCCTGTAGCTTCTAAACCACTCTTGAAAATGAACACAAATGACGCAATAAGCATAACAAGCCCCGGGGAGCTGACCACAAAGGATGCTTAAGCAGGCACGCAAATACACACTGCACTACCCCTGCCTAGAGCACATTTCTCTTGATCTTAAACCTTCAGCAACCCAACTGCCACCCGCAGGCCTCAGTGCTGTGAGATGCTTTGTGGTCAAACCACAACCTCCCATCTGCCCTGTAAGGCACCCTGAAACATCCTTGTAACATCTGTAAAATGTACCCCATTAAGCTAACAGAATGAATAAATATCCCCCTGAAAGCAACATTATTGAAAATAAGTGTGTTACACAGTAGCTCTCCTAGCTCTAATCAAAAGGAAAGAATTGGGGGCAGGAAATTGATTTTCCCCTTAATGTTCTGATGACTTGACCTAACTAGCATATCTGATCAATTTGCTGACACCCTCATTAGTGTTACATTAAGTAGCCAAACACAGCAGCACCAAGGAAGATGCCACAGAACAATGTTATGTGAAGAAGGGAGCTTAATTAAAAGTGGCTTAATTTCCATCCTTTAGAACTCTAGATGGCCGAGGTAGCACAACTAGTGACATGTATACATTTCAGGTTAAAATGAAGCTTTGGTAAAAGAAGGGATTGCAGTATTTGGCAAATTCATACTAAATAAGTTGTTTAAAAATTAACTGCTTTACCTGTGGTCTGGTCTCCTTCCACCTGAAAGCATTGCCTATCCTAACAGAATCATATTCTTTCATATCTTCTGGCATTTGTCATGTTTTTCTATAAATTTGCAGGACTGTTTCATACACAGTGGAGATAAATAAGGTTCTTTCCCTACTTAGTTTGTCCAAACTGTGAATAAATCTGTTTTATTTAAAAAAAACTAACTGCTTTTATTTTGCATCAAAGAGGCCTCCATAAAACTAAATTTCTGTTATGCAGGTTGCCTATTAATGCCACTTTTGTTGGTCTCTGTGTCCTCATAGCCACAAAGGCAGACATACTCTAAGGTGACCCCAGGACTTTCCTCTCCTTTTGTTCAAGCCTGTGCAATCCCCTGTTGAATGTGAACAGGACCTGTGGCTTGCTTCTAATCAGTGGAAGCAAGGTTATGGGATATTTCTGATTACAATACTGGTGGTTGTAATGCCTGTCTACTAAGGGGATTTTCCCTTGCTAGATTTGAAAAATCACGCTTTTATGCTTGCTCTGCCTGCACAGAGGGCAGAAAGCCTGGGTAAGCCTCCTGTTGTCACCGTTCAGCAATAGGCCATACTGATGTGATGGCCTGGGAAGAGTTGATTCTGCCAACAACCTCATTAGTTTGGAACCAGATCCTGTCTTAGCGGAAGATATGACAAGCCCCCAACCCCTGATCAACATCTTGATGGCAGGGGACCCAGCTAAGCCTCAAAGATTCCCTAGTGCTATGACATGAAGCATCACCAGGAACACATTCTACATGGGATGTGGGGATGAATGGTCTTAGCCTCCATTGGCCAATGGAAATGGCTATAGGCATAGGCTTCTTTTCCCCTTTGGAAATGCATTCCATATCGCTGCTCAGGAGGCCTGGAGGTATGGAGCATCAGAAATCCATCCTAGGCAGAAACTCCATAAAGATCCATCACATTGGTTATCTTTCCAGCCTTCCAGCCTTTCTTTCGCTGATCCACAAGGACCATTTGGCAATCAATTAATTTATAATTCTCTAAAGTTGTTTTTTTATTATCACTAATGTGTCTATGTGTGTGTGTGTGTGTGTGTGTGTGTGTGTGTGTGTGTGTGTGTGCATTTGGGTGGGGGTTAGTGGACTAGTGGACAACCTTTGGGAGTTGGTTCTTTTTCCACCATAGGTTCTGGGGACTGAACTCAGGTTTGTTAGTCTTGTACTGACAAGTGCTTTCACCTGTTATCTCACAGGCCTCTAATTTATGGATCTGGACTGATTCTGGATATTAAATGATTTGTCTCTGTGAGAAAGAAAGAGCCATTATCAGCAGGGTTGGTGATAATTAACTATCTTTTTAGGAACCCAGAACTGGTCCACAGGACATTTATCCTGTTCTCTATAGACTTAAGAGATCTGTTTACTCCCCATTCTCTACTCTGTCCTTACAGGCAACAGTCAAAATGAATTGTGACTTCTCCTAACAAAGGATTATCTTGTATATAGTACATTATTCTAAAAATTGCTGGTAAAAAATGAGAATGGAAACATGATGATGTAAATATGTTATTTTTTGAAATACCAAACGTGTCTCCCTGATGCTAAGTAATGAGTGTACAGAGTGCCTTGTGGCCTTTGAACACACATATTTTATCTGTATCTCCAGCACTTACAGGTTAAGGTAGGCAGATCACCATGAGCTCAAGGACAGCCAGGTCTATATGGTAAGTTCCAAGACACTCTATATTACATATTGAAAACCTGTCTTTAAAAAAAATAAGCCTCAACACACAAAAACAAAAAATAAAACACAATAAAAATAATTATTTCTTGAATCTGCAAAGACTTAAAAAATCAGCATCTCCTCTGCGATCGACTTTTAATTTTTTATTTTGTTACTTGATAAAATAATGACGGGAGGCATCTGAGGCCCCCCGTCCACCCACTCCTAGGGAGACCCGGAAGAGACCCAGCTGGCCCACACTTACATGCCTACCCACCCAGCCCTAAAGCCTGCCTCGCTACCAGAGCAGCACGCACCATGCACTGCGCACGCGCAGACTCTGAGTTCCCAGGGCTCTGAGGCTAGCCGTTGGGGAGGTTTCCATCCCTTTGGTTTTTGACCCTTTGCACTTGCCCGCTCAGCCCCTGCCTCCGCCTCAGTCCAGCGCTGGCCCTGCTTCTCTCGCAGGAAGGTGGCGGCCTGCTGCCCCATGGGCAGCGGTGCCCAGATGAACCCCAGCGCCCCAGGCTGCCCCATGGCCTCGCTCTACGTGGGAGACCTGCACCCCGACGTGACCGAGGCGATGCTCTACGAGAAGTTCAGCTCGGCAGGACCTATCCTTTCCATCCGGGTGTACAGGGATGTGATCACCCGCCGCTCCCTGGGCTATGCTTCTGTGAACTTCGAGCAGCCTGCGGACGCCGAGCGCGCTTTGGACACCATGAATTTTGATGTCATCAAGGGCCAGCCGGTCCGCATCATGTGGTCTCAGCGTGATCCGTCACTACGCAGAAGTGGAGTAGGCAACGTGTTCATTAAAAATCTGAACAAAACCATTGACAATAAAGCTCTGTATGATACTTTTTCTGCTTTCGGCAACATCCTTTCCTGCAAGGTAGTTTGCGATGAGAATGGCTCCAAGGGCCATGGATTTGTCCATTTTGAAACAGAGGAGGCAGCAGAAAGAGCCATTGAGAAAATGAACGGGATGCTTCTGAATGATCGCAAAGTGTTTGTTGGACGGTTTAAATCTCGGAAAGAACGAGAAACAGAGCTTGGAGCTAGGGCCAAGGAGTTCACTAACGTTTACATCAAGAACTTTGGGGACAGCATGGATGATGAGACCCTGAATGACCTCTTCGGCAGGTTTGGACAGGTCTTAAGTGTGAAAGTCATGACCGATGAAGGTGGAAAATCCAAAGGATTTGGGTTCGTCAGCTTTGAAAGGCACGAAGATGCGCAGAGAGCGGTGGATGAGATGAATGGAAAGGAGCTTAATGGAAAACACATCTATGTTGGTCGAGCTCAGAAAAAGGTGGACCGGCACACAGAACTTAAGCGCAAATTTGAACAGGTGACACAAGACAGGAGCATCAGATACCAAGGTATCAACCTTTACGTGAAAAATCTTGATGATGGTATTGATGAGGAGCGTCTGCAGAAAGAGTTTTCTCCATTTGGAACGATCACCAGCACAAAGGTTATGATGGAGGGTGGTCGCAGTAAAGGGTTTGGTTTTGTGTGTTTCTCCTCCCCCGAAGAAGCCACCAAAGCAGTTTCAGAAATGAATGGTAGAATTGTGGCCACGAAGCCACTATATGTAGCTTTAGCCCAGCGCAAGGAAGAGCGCCAAGCTCACCTCACTAACCAGTATATGCAGAGATTGGCTGGTGTACGAGCTGTGCCCAACCCTGTGATAAGCCCCTACCAACACGCGCCTTCAGGGTACCCCGTGGCCGCTGTCCAGCAGACACAGAACTGTGCTCCAGGCTGCCCTAGCCAGATGACTCAGCCCAGGCCAAGCGCTCGCTGGACTGCTCAGGGTGCCAGGCCTCATTCATTTCCAAATGTGCCTGGTGCTATCCATCCAGCTGCTCCTAGATCATCATTTAGTACTGTAAGACCAGGTCCTTCGCATATTCCTCAAGTCGTACCAGCACACCGCATTCCTAACACATCAGCACACACAGCGGGCCAACGTCCTGCCGCGGCAGCTTCAGCACCAGCTACACCTGTTCGCTCAGTTCCACAGTATAAATACACCACGGGAGTCCGGAACCCCCAGCGACATCTTAACGCGCAGCTGGTGCAAGAGCCTGCTGTTCGGGTGCAGGGTCAGGAACCTTGGACTGCTTCCATGTTGGTAACTGCTCCTCAAGAGCAAAAGCAAATGTTGGGCGAAAGGCTGTTTCCTCTCATTCAAGCCATGCATCCGACTCTTGCTGGTAAGATCACGGGCATGTTGCTGGAGATCGATAACTTAGAGTCACTTAGTATGCTCGAGTCTCCGGAGTTTCTACGCTCTAAGGCTGATGAAGCTGTGGCCTTACTCCAAGAACACCAAGCTAAGGAGGCTGTCCAGAAAGCCCTTAGCAGTGACTCTGGTGTCCCGACTATTTAAACTGATCGGAGACCTCAAAAAAGAAACTCACTCTTCGCAGAAGAAAAATATCGAAACACTAAAAAAACAAAACAAATATTGTAAAAAAAATAGCAAAATATAAAATAAATAAAAAATGAAAGGAAACTTTGAACTTTATGTACCAAGCAAATGTCATGTCTAGTGTTAGGCCTAGACTGATTTAAAATCTGCACCACCACCCCCCATAAATAGCACACTCGACAAACCCATGTTTTGTGAACCCCAGGAAAACATTTTCAGCAAAGTGGAAACATTTAAAGCATCCCTTTAATTTTGTAGTTCTTTATTGTTTAATAGCTCAAGATGTCAGTTCTAACAGCAGAATTGATAACTGGGCAAGGAAACATAACTTGAATTATAAAATTCTTGCTTTAATTAAAACACAGTGAAAAATCGGAAATTATTTAGGTAGGGATAATGTGCTCTATCATTTTCTTTGTATTTCTCTATATTAAATTGTATGTTAGAATAAAGAACAACTAGATGACTTAATCTTGTGTCGAATAATTTGCATTCAGGGTAGGGAGGCTGTTACTTTGTATACTATAAGACTCCCCAAATTGGCTGGACATTGTCTTTATACAGCATGCAGTTTTTCAAGGAATGGAAATCATTGATTTCATGACCTCGGAGAGCCCCTGATTTACCTCCTGTTAGGTGGAAAATCCATTCATGGAAACTGAGATGGCAGGAGACTGAAGGGACACAGGAGGGCATAGCTTAGATCTTGCTGTCTCTTTAGGTTCCACTGATGGGAGGAGGGGGGCACAGAAGAGACAGCGCCTCCTCTTATCCAGTGATGAGGCTAGAGCAGATGCTTAAATGGCAGCCCTAAGAGGGTGGATAGTTAAATGAGATTATGAAAAGACAAGAAAGAAAGAACAGTTGCAAGTAGATGATCACAGATACAGACGCCAATGCTCTAGGTAGCTACTCCTACATAGCTACCTTCACATACACACGTCACTAATCCCTGTCCAATGTGTAAATCAATCATCATTTGTCTGGAATCAGCATTGGTGCTGGGAACCAATGGTGTATGACAGTGATATGGTCCCTGTAGGAGAAATCACTGAGCGACAGAGTAGTCAAAGACAGAGAGAAGTAGAGTGAACTAAAGATCCAGGCTAGAGGCTCTGGGACACATGGGACCTTTATGGTAGTTGAGGCAGAGAAGAGGGAGAGGAAGAGGCGGAGGGAGGGAGCAAGAGGGAGAGAGGGAAAGAGAGAGAGACAGGGACAGAGGCAGAAAAAGAGAGAAAGACACACACAGAGAGAGAGAGAGAGAGAGAGAGAGAGAGAGAGAGAGAGAGAGAGAGAGAGAGAGAGAGAGAGAGAGAGAGAGGAGAGAGAATGAGAATGCACAAATTTGGAATCCAAGAGAAGCAAGCCATCAGGAAATGGAGGTGAGGAGTTCCCCCGATCTTTATTATGCATTTTCCAAGTGACCCTAGACCTTTATAGGGGCTCTTGAAAGAGTCTGTCTTCTATCCTCTTGGGCCTGCTAGGGTCACAGAGCATAGTGACAGGGTGTGGCCATGTATCCTGTGGTGAGTCGTTACCTCTTAGCTGAGATGAAACAATGGAATGTAGAATATTTGGCTTTTTTCCTGGGCCATAACTGTCATATCAATATAGGATAGCTACCATTCTGCTTTTGGAGAACCTTTATCACTTAATGCTGAAAATCCATATACAGTAATGTACTTAAGACATTCCCCTTGAGAGACTTTTTAAAGCCGTGCAGTATCTTTTTTGTAGGTGAGAGAGCCAAGGCTGGCAGAGTAAGTGACAGATCACGGGAAGGAGAGGGCCAGTTCAACATTTCCCATACTCTTCGCAAATGATGTTTGTCATTGTGGTGGTGAGCCGTCAAGGGATGTGAAGTCACCTAGGACACCCTCTGTGTAGTTTTGTTTCTTATTATGTTGTCAGAGACATTTACCTGAAAAAGGAGATCCAATCAGAATGTAGATTGCACATCCCATGGCCTGGCCTGGCCTGAGGTTCCCATTGAGTAAAAAGGAGAGAGCGAGCTGAGGTTTCAGCATTTGTCTCTGTTTCTCAGTAGTAGAGGCAACGTGACCAGCTGCCTCACATTCTGCACTGGCACACTCCATCCCCTCAAACAGTGAGCCAAAAGAGACTTTTCATCCATCAGTTGGCTTTGTCAGGTATTGATTCACAGAAGTGAGAAAAAGAACTAATTCAGTGGAGTTAACTATCCCATGAACTATACTTTTGTTAACTGCACATTCCTATATAAGGGGACACACATGCACATGGAAATCCACATGGATTTTTCCTTTTTTGTTGCTTTTGTTTTGTTCTTTGTTTTTGCTTTTGAGATGACCTCCAAACAGCTCCTGGCTGTCTGATTACAGTATTGTGTTCACTATTTTACATGATCTTTGGAGATTTGGGTTTACTGCCTTATTACTCCCCAGTGGCATGAGTGGCCCCCATGTTCCTTCCTGAAGCTGTCTCCTTGGCCCGAGAAGTGTTTTGTCATTAAGACTCTAAACGGATATGAAATTAATAAACAAAATTTGAAAAATGCTACTCATCACTTCAAAGCTAAACTCAAGCTAGATTTGAAAATGCTGGAAGCCTGGCTGGGAAATGGGCCCAGGAAGAGAGACAGACAAAGCTTCTGCGTCTGGGCTTTTGTGTACAGAGGGACGAAAGCGGTCAAAGGGGACAGAGGACGGAAATGTCCACAGGTAGTACGGATTTGGACATGAGTGCCAGTAGAAAAATGGCTGTTGTCTTTTAGAACCCAGATGAATCAGTGGTTGTGAAAAATGCTGCCACATCAACTGCCACACCTGAGAGCAAATGGCACCTCCAGAGTGAGCATACGTAAGATTCTCCTGTGCACCTTCGTGGCAGCTAGTGAGTTTGCAGGAGGAGGCAGACAACCCAGACTCAGGGAGGAGAGGCACTGACAGGAAGTAGGTAGGCGGGAGGCAAAACACCGGAAGCTGTTTGTTCAGTCTACGAGAATCTAGCGCCATTGCAGCCATTACAGTAACAATGGCGGGCTGCATTTTGGACAACATATGAAATGAGGATAATAGACACATCTCAGAAGCACTTGTCCTTTAGGAGAGCTGGCTGTACTGTTGTGCCTGTGGGAAATGAAGCACCAGCTATTGTTATTTACATTCTCACTTACTTGTTAACTTTCAATATACTTGGGGTGAAGGCATTAAAGTGATGGGCAAGAATCCAGCTCTGAATTTACCACCCACTGGAGAAGCCAATGATGCACACATTCTGTCTTTCATTGAGGTTTTATATATTTTAAAAGCCACAAGGACTAATGGGGTTATATATAATCGCTCGGAAACCAGAATCCCAGAAAGACCCTCACAGGTATCACTGTTTTAAAAGCACTGGGCAAACAGTCCTCTTGCATACAGTGCGCCCTGGTAGATGAATTGCCTGCTGAGAGCAGGAGGTGGGAGAAGGCAAGAGATGCTGAGAGGATAAGAGAGCAAGCAGTCCACGCAACTCCCCATGTTCTGATCATCTTCCGAGATCGGCCAGATTTGTGTGCTTTCGTTTGTGTCTGTTTCTGGAACTGATTTCGGGTGGAGATAATTAAGTACATGGCTTTAGAATGACAAAAGTCTGTTTCCCGTCTCTAATATTAGCTTCCAGAACAACAAACAAGCTGTTCTGGTCAGACACTTCCAAACAGTGCATTGAATCCCTTCACATTATTGCTAGGAAAGAATTTACCAAATCTGTCCAAATTAGGTAAGAAGCATGCCTACAGAAAAGCCTGTTCTATGCCAAGATCCCAAACTACCTGGCAGTGTTGGGTAACCATTTTTTTAATCAGGAATCAGAAGGTTGTTAAAGGGCAGATTTGCAAAGGTGACTCCTGCTGAGAGCACCTGGCTAGCTGGGCACCCTGATAAATGACAAGTCACTTTATGGCCTCATCCTTTCCCAGAGCACCTGGAATGTAGCCCCGAGGGAAATCCTATCCCTCCTCTTCCAGTGTTCCAGAGGATGCTGCACCTGCTGTTGACACATCTGGAGCTCCCACTTTCTCATCATCTCCCACCCTCTGGGAGTGGTCATGACATTTTAAAGCCAACAGGATGAATAGCCCTAGGAGGCAAAAGGAAGATATGTCTGACTTGATGAATCACCAAACTAAATCAGAGCTGTCAGGCATCTCACAATATCCCTAGATCATACCAGCTACTTAGGAAGTGTTTGCCTTTCTCTGTACACTGTTTACCACCAGGTGTGAGTGAAGAGTGTAGGACAATGTTAAAATTGTGTCTGTTTTCTCATTGCACATATGGATTTCATTTCTTGGTTTTCCTTTTAGAATAAATCTCTGAAGCTAGAATAACATCCCTTTCCGACTCCCCATGACTTCAAGTCTGTTCTGGAGAATTTCTTTCCTTAACCAAGTTGACCTTGACTTTGAGAGACTCACAGCACATAATGGCTAAGAAGAGGACATTGAGCACCACCCAGCCTGTCTCAACACCTGTTTCCTCGCTGGGTGACACAGACATCTGGGAGCCCTATCTCCTTATATTTTAAGGCACAGGGGATAAAACAGTGGCCTCACAAGAGTCTGTATGTCTTGAATGCAGAGAGAGCATAGTGGCATGTTACCTAAAGTCTGGCAACCCTTGGAATCTAAGTGCTCAGCAAGTAGTGCCAGTTGGGGCTTTACCATTATAAATGAGATCCCAACAAATGAACAACACAATCTCATCTATAGAGCAATTGGGAAATCTGTTTAAAGCCATAGGCATTTATTTTCATTGTCTGAGATGTGATAATTGGAGGGATGAAGGTTTCTGCTTTGGAGTGTTGAGTAGAATTTGCATTAGGAGTCACTGAAAATGCTTCACCTAAGGAAAACAAAAGCCTGTGTGTGAAGTCTAGAACATCATTCAATTTGAAGGAACTCCTTTTTCAGAAAGCAGGTATTAGAAAAGATGAGTTAAAATGACTGGCAGACTATTCCCAAGACACACATGCAGAAAGCCATAGTTTCTTGTTGCCTACATCATCTCACAAATGCTGTCCTTTGGGTCAGAGGTACAGACTGATCTTCAATTCCTTCTCTCTGTTTAAAAAAGGAACAGTTATCCTGCACCAAAGGAGGCTTCACCTCAATTTAACTCTGGAGAGAGACCCACCGGCTTACTAGCATATTCTGTGATTGACAGTGCTGAACACTGCCCACATCCCTGATGGGCAGGGATTAAAAGGAGTCCAGAGGTGGGCTTGTTCCTTAGTGAGGGTCCAGAGAGAATGGGAAATGACCCAGGTACAACAGCAGCCTGGAAAACACACTAATAAGATAGGATTGGAAGGCACTGTGCCAACTCTTTGCATGCAAACTCTATTTTAAAATATTGAGGCCCCCAAAGGACTTTTGTTTATACGTATTTCTTGATAGTCATCACATAAGAAATTCACTGAGACTTTTAAAATTTTGTATAATAGTCCATCTTAATAATTAATGCTAGCGACTTGCCCTCTCTGGGATCTCCTGACCTGGGGACTGCAACCAGGACCAAGAAACCAGCAGACTGCTGAGAATGCTGATCTACTCCTGCTCCACTCAGAGCAGAGGGCAGAGGGCAGAGGGCAGAGGGCAGAGGGCAGAGGGCAGAGGGCAGAGGGCAGAGGGCAGGGGTGAGCTCTAGCCCTGCCTCCGGCCCGACATCCTTCCACTTGCCCACTCTGGGATCTCATGGCCTGGGGACTGCAGCCAAGTCAGCTCATGCCAGGTTCACCAAGCAACCTCGAGTTTGCTGATAGCACTGTGCTAATCCAGCTCCCACCCACCAGGAAAGGGAGTGCCTCAGACCCACCTGCACCCACCATGAGAACCATCAGAGTATTTGACCTGCTTGAACCCACCAGAAGAACACCTTGGAGCCATACCCACCAGGAAAGGAAGAGACCCCACCTGTACCCACTGGAAGAAGGGATGGGAAGATGACAATATATGAACACATTCAACAATAGAAAAACCAATATGATGCCACCAGATCTAGGGACTGTACACCAGCAAAGCCTGAACATCCCAGCACAGATGAAGCAGAAAAGAACAACCTTAAAAACAACTTCATGAAGATGATAGAGACCCTAAAAGAGGAAATGAGAAAATCTTTTAAAGAAATGGAAGAAAAGACAAACCAAAAATTGCAAGAAACAATTCAAACAGTGCAAGCTGAAATAGAGACAATAAAATAAAAAATACAGTCTGAAGGAACGCTGCAGTTAGAAAAAGTGCGTAAATGATCAGGGACTACAGATGCAAGCTTAACCAACAGAATACAAGAGTTGGAAGAGAGAATCTCAGGTGTTGAAGATTCACTAGAAGAAATAGATTTATCAACCAAAGAAAATTTAAATCTGACAAATTACTAACACAAAACATCCAAATCTAAGAATAATAAGGATAGAAGACAGTGAAGAAACCCAACTCAAAGGTGCAGAAAATATTCAACAAAATCATAGAAAAAAACTTTCCTAACCTAAAGAAAGATATGCAAATGAAAGTACAAGAAACTACAGAACACCAAATAGAGTGAACCACAAAATAATCAAACCACATAATAATCAAAAACCCAAACATACAGAATAAAGAAAGAATATTAAGAGCAGCAAAGGAAAAAGACCAAGCCACATATAAAGGCAAACCTATCAGAATCACACCTGACTTTTCCATGGAAATTCTGAAAACAAGAAGGTCTTGGATAGATATTCTACAAACAGTAAGAGACCAGACTACTATACCCAGCAAAGCTTTCAGTCACTGTAGATGGATAAAACAAAATATTCCACAACAAAACCAGATTTAAACAATACATATCCACTAATCCAGCCTTACAGAAAGTACTGGAAGGAAAACTTCAACCTAAGGAAGGTAACTATGCTCGCAAAAACAATAGGCAATAGATAATCCAGCTTTACCAAAAGCCAAAAGAAAAAGCAGCATAAGCAACAAACAATAACACTACCAACAACAAATCAAAAACAAACAAGAATTAACACTCAATGATCCTTAATATCCCTCAATATTAATGATCTTAATTTGCCTATAAAAAGACACAGGCTAACAGAATGGATACAAAGACAGAATCTATCCTACTGCTGCATACAAGAAAAACACCTCAACTTCAAAGACAGACATTACCTCAGAGTAAAGGGTAGGGATAAGATTTTCCCAATCAAATGGACCCAAGAAACAAGCTGATTTAGCTATCCTAGTATCAAACAAATAAGATTTCAAACTAAAATCAATCAAAAGAGATGAAGGAGGACATATCATATTCTTCACAGGAAAAATTCATCAGGAAGAAGTTTCAATTCTGAACATCTATACCCCAAATACAAAGGCACCCATATTTGTAAAAGAAACATCACTAAAACTCAAATTACACATAAGACCTCACACAGTTATGATGTGAGACTTCCACACCCCATCCTCAGCACTAAACAGGACCACCAGACAGAAACTTAAAAAGAGCAAAGGAACTAATAAAAGTTATGACCCAATTGGGTTTAACAGACATCTATAGAGAATTCCATCCAAACACAAAAGAATATACCTTCTTCTCAGCACCACATGGAACCTTCTCTAAAATCGACCACATACTTGGCAACATAGGAAACCACAACAGGAACAACAAAAAAATTGGAATAACCCCCTGTATCTTATCAGACCACCATGCTTTACAGTTAGAATTCAACAGCCACACAAATTACAGAAACCCTACAAACTCATGGAAATTGAAAAATGTGCAATTGCACCATTCCTGGATCAAGGAATAAATAAATAAAGAAGTTAAAGGCTTCCTAGAATTCAATGAAATTGAGGACACAACATACCCAAACTTATGGGACACTTTGAAAGCAGTACTAAGAGGAATAGATTAGTATTTATCCCTGGAATCTGAATGGACTTTAGGAGCTCATTCCACATGGAGGGATGCTCTCTCAGCTTGAACACATGGGGGAGGTCCTACGCCCTGCCCAGGATGATTATGACTTTGGAGATCCCCCATGAAGGGTGTCACCCTCCCTGGAGAGTTGAGTGGGGATTGGGTGGGGGGTTGGATGTGTTGGGTCGGGGCAGGGGAGGAGGAGAGGGAGAGGGAACTGGGATTGACATATGAAGCAAGCCTGTTTCTAATTTAAATAAAAAATAAAAAGAATTACAGATAGCATGCCAGTATAGGTAGCATTTTAAGGGAAATGTTCTTTTTCTAAGAACAATCATAATGGTTGTTCTAAGTAACCATCCTATTCCCAGCATTAATTTTACAGTTATAATTTGATACATGTGTTATTTGAAAATAGGGGAGTTTTCATATTTGGTTCTGATAAAATCAGTTGGAACCAGACATATCACCCAGCTTCTGGAAATCTCTGTCTTATGTATTAAGAGTGTTAGAGAATAGTGAACAAAAGCCAAACATACCTTAGCATTATGAACATAGTCTTGGCCTCACATAGTCTCTGTAGGCTCTCAGTGACTTTCACATCTTGAAATGACTTAGAACAATCATCTCTCAAAACCCAAACTGTGGCAAGTGACCTGAACACTGATGAAGGAAAAAGCACAAAGCCAGAACGCGGGCACATCAGCACAAAGAATAATGCATGCCTCCAGCACTGAGGAAAAGTTGCTTTGTGTAATAAAACTGTGCTTAAGGAGGGGCAGGGAAGACAGCCAGGGCCCAGACATCTTATGGAACAAGTATTTGTTGTAGAACATTATTTTAACTAGGCAAAGATGTGTTATGCTGCAGAATACTACTTTAACTGTGTAAAGATGTGTTACTTTTGTTTATGTTGCATTTGTCTAATTATTAAAAGATGTTCTACCTTGCCTGCCTAAGGCACCTGATTGGTCTAATAAAGAGCTAAAAGACCAGTAGCTAGGCAGGAGAGGGATAGGCAGGGTTGCCAGGCAGAAAGAATAAATAGGAGGAGAAATCCAGGCTCAGGAAGAGAAAAGAAGAACAAGAGATAACAGGGGAGAGATGGAGGGACCCACCTGAGGCAAGAAGCTAGGCAGACAGACAGACAGACATGGAGAAAGAGTGAAAATAGTATATACAGAAGTAAGAAAGATAAAAAGCCCTGAGGCAAAGGTAAGTAGGTTAAAGTAAAAGAGCTGGACAGAAGTGTGCCTAGGCCTAGCATTCAAAACTAATAATAAGTCTCTGTGTCATGATTTGGGAGCTGGTTGGTGACCCAGAAGAAAAGCCTTGGAAAAGTGTAAGTTGCCTGTGATTTGAACCTATGCAGACATCAAAGGTCATGGCTTCTCTGCCTCTGTCATCTTCCTTCCTCAGACAGGGCATCATGTCCACCATGATGTAGTTCCATATCTTCTGGAAGCGTCAAAGCATGGTGGTTCAGAACACCAGCTTTTCAGGCATACAGACCTAGGTTCAAATCCAGGATCTGTCACTTAGGAGCCATGTGGTTGGGTGGGTGAGGGTATATAAGTTTGCTAACTCTCAGAATGCTAACTGGTTTGATGTGTCTGATCATTCTACAGAAAGGTAGGTTCCACTTTTCCCATGCCTTGCACTGGCCTGGCCCCATGTGTTGACCACTGCTATGACAGAAGTGGCTTTGCATGACTTCTGGACATAGTTTTAGGACCCTGATGCCTTCATTTACCCCTGTGGTCCCCTGTGGTCCAGGGAATGGAAAACACTGAGATAAAATACCTCTTGGACTGAGTGGCTCAGCTATCTCTTTGAGGCCCAGGTCATCTTAGCCTATGTGTCTTAGAGTTTCTTTTGCTGTAACAAAAGGAAAACATTTAATTGAGTGGCTTTCAATTTCAGAGGTTCAGTCCATTATCACCATGGTGGGACATGGTGGCATGAAGGCAACATGGTGCTGGAGAGGGAGCTGAGAATTCTACATCTTGATCTGAAGGCCACAGGAGATGAACTGAGACTCTGAGAATTCTACATCTTGATCTGAAGGCCACAGGAGATGAACTGAGACTCTGAGAATTCTACATCTTGATCTGAAGGCCACAGGAGATGAACTGAGACTCTGGGTATACTTTGAGCATGTATAAGACACCCCCTCAAAATCCACTTACACAGTGGCACTGTTCCTCCAACAAAGCCACACCTCCATATAGTGCCACTCCCCATGGGCTTAGGGGGGGCCAATTACATTCTAACTTCGACACTAGCTAAGCCTCCAAACACAGGGTGAGGAGGACTGGAGAATTCCATTCTCATACAGAACTGTCAGAAATGGCCAAGTTTCAGACGACTTTTAGGGTGGTTTCTCAGGTGACTAACTCGTTCTCATTTGTCCAGATTGTGTCCCTGTTTGTAACGCAGCCATTACCGATTGACACACTGCTAGGGATGTCTGAGAACTTGGGGAAACGATGTGGGGTGCTAGCAGCCAAGCACAGAACCCAGACTAGGAAAGAGGATTACTCAGCTAATGAAAAGGTGGCGTGCTATCTCTGTCTGTGGTTGAGCTTCTCTTTTCAGGGGCTCTTAATGAGTTAAATATACCAGCTAGTATTTGCTGATGAAAAGACATTGTGTTTTCAGCTAAACACAGAAGTAGTAGGCCTCTGGGAAATTAGAACCAAGAAATAAAGGAAACGTTGGACTTAACTAAACTCAAACCTGCTGTGAGACTCTCAAAACAGCCTCCCTGTCCAATATTGAAAATGCTTAATATTATGTCATTCTGGGTGGGTCCAGAATAGGACTACATTTTTTGACAATGTTTTTTCCCAGGGCCATATCCAGTAAAAACAGTCCGAGGATATGACTTGAAAGTTCTGTCTATATAATGCATCCATAAAAATGCAGGTTTGGGGGATGGAGTGGGGGATGAACAGAGTCTGCTGGATGTGAGACTTAAAAATCTTTTAAAATTGTTTTTAGTTGTGTTCATTAGGAAGAGGAGGGCTGGAACAAACCACCCATGAAAATCTGAAATTCATTCAGTGATGGTGTAATTTTTTCCTAGGGTTAGAATTATTTGACCTAAAATGTATTTTAAATAACCCAGTGGTAACACGTCTCTCTTCCTAACTGCAAGTGCTTGTTATTCACACAGCTAAAATAACTTCCCCACCCTGGTGGCAGAAAGAACTGAATCTTGCCAGAAAACAACTGTCCGGCAGATCACTAGAGAATTCTGACTTTGCAAAAAGCACATGTGAAATCACTCAGCAGGCTGAGAGGCAAAAATGTCAGCCTCAGAGAATTTAATCAAGAAGGTATTTCCTCCTCCAGACTTCCAACAGGCAGCATGCAGAAGAGAGGCCCAGACACATCTGTATGGCATGTGTATTCATTCACACGGCAGCATCGCAAGACAGAGCTGAAAAGTATTTCTGTAGCTTTGCAAGCAAATGACTTGATTCCTGCACAGGATCAAAGTCAGGTTCAGGCATCTATATTCACTAACACTGCTCCTTGAAGAGAGCAAGGACTGATATCAAGAACATACATCTTGATTTTTTTTTAAGAATGAGAGGTAAGCAGAAAACTAAGTCACTTCATGACCTCTAAAAGTAATACCACTTGTCTCATTGCGTGAGTCTGTGTCTTGGAGACTGGGAGACTGTGTGTGTGTGTGTGTGTGTGTTTAAAAGTAATACCCCTTGCCTCATTGCATGAGTCTGTGTATTGGAGACTGTGTGTGTGTGTGTGTGTGTGTGTGTGTGTGTGTGTGTGTGTATTTAAAAGTAATACCCCTTGTCTCATTGCATGAGTCTGTGTATTGGAGACTGTGTGTGTGTGTGTGTGTGTGTGTGTGTTTGTCTACATCACAGCTTTGTTCCTGTCCATATTCACATCCACGTGACAGCATTGCATTAATTCTCCAGCATGGAGACTATAGTTCCTTTACTTGGAAATACCTTCTTATTTATTGCAAAATTTCATATGGCATTCTTTGTGTTAGGAGTCAGAAAGCCACTCCAAGTGCCAGGGTAGACAGAGTTAAACATTGAGAACTATAGGTTTAAATGTTGTCCTGGTTAATTGTCTCTTGCAGCGAGAAGATGTCAGGACCACAGAAACTTACAGAAGAAAATGTTGATTGGGTCTCACAGTGCCAGAGGGTTAGGATCTGCCATCATAGCTCAGAACGTGATGCTGGGATGGTGGTAAGAAGCTTACATCCTGATCTGCTAACAGGAAGCAGAGAAAAAGAGGGCACTAACTGGTCCTGGCATTTTTTTAAACCTCAAAGGACACCCCAGTGACACACCCCCTTCTGCAAGGTCACAGCTCTCAATCATTCCTAAACAGTTGTACCAACTGGGGATCAAGTATTCAATTGTATGAGCCTATGGGGGTCATTCTCATTTCAACGCTCACAAATGTGCATCATGATCTGGAAGTTGAATTAAAGTGTGTACTAGGGGTTTGAGTTTTTGACTCACATAAATAGATTTTCTAGCCATTTTCTGGCTACTTCTAGGCATTTATAGAATTACAATGTTCATCCTGTGTATTTGAATAGCTCACAATTGGTTAACTTATAAAAAAAATACAAAATGGAGTTTGGATGATTCTTCAGTTATTAAAGTGATTGCTGCACCAATTGAGACCCTGGGTTTAAGTTTTTGGTACCCATGTTAAAAAAAAAAACAAGCATGGTGGTGTGAGCCTGTACAGTGCTGAGGGGGTAAAGGTAGGAGATACTGGAGTTCATTGATCAGCCAGTCTAGCTGAATCCTTGAACTCCAAGTTCAGTAAGACACCCTGTCTCAAAAAACTGAGGTGAGGGACTATAGGGGAAAACCCTTGATGCCAACATCTGTCCTCCACCTGCCTGTTTACTCACATGGGCGTGTACATGTCAAATACATACATACATAATACATACATACATGTGTATACATACACATACATAAAGTTACTTGAACAAAACCCTAAACAAAAAACTATTTTATTACTGAAGATAATGCTTTAATAAAAAAAAAACAAGAGAAATAGCCAATGTGTGGCAATCAAGAAAATAGTAAAATGATATAAATGATATATTTGAAAGATGCCTATTTAATAATAAGCTTATTTAAATAGTCATAAATGCCACCAATATAATAAAATCCAGATAGGTCCATTTTTGTTACTGTAGGTACTGTCTACTAAATGAGGACTTGAGACCTCTAACCAGGATCATTTACTGGTTAGAGTCATCTTTGCTTAATATTTCTTAGTGGTTTTATTGTTTTCACAATAAAGATTCCAAGACAGCACAAAGCACCCAGTGGCCAGGGCACTTCTGACCTTCACCAGATCACAAAGTACTCTCCCCTTGATGGCTGAGTAGCAGTCTTCCATGTCTCCTATTCTGCCTCCAAGTGTGCCCTTTCTAAGGTTGCATTATGCTTCACTTCCATGGCCTTGGATGCCTTTTCTCTGGTCATTAATATGGCTAGCTTGTCTCATCATCCAAATCCAGCCCAACCTCTCCTTCCCCGAGCACCTATGGGAAGTTGTCATCTCTCTGACAGCATCTTGTTCTATCACGGCTCTTGGTTACTCAATTCACAGCTTCTATTGTGGCCTGAAATGATAGGTTATGTGATTTCTTACGCTCTACCCATCTCTTCTGCTGCTGGAAAAGAAGCACCCCAGGGTGATGACACTGACTTCCTCATTCAGAGGTGGGCTCCCTGAGTGCAGTAGTATCGAGTTTGCATTTCACAAGGATTAGTCCAAGTAACAGATTGTAAGGGAGCATAATTAGAATGGAGGAGGATGGCACAAGGACTGAGGGTCAGGACGATGGTGTTTGCTGTGACCAAGTTGAGGGAAGTAGATCTAGAGCAATGTTAGAGGAGGAAGGCCCAACCAGACTAGATACTTGGTTGAACATGCAATGTCCTCAAGCTAGTTTGAAAGTTACCCTCTTCAAAGTAAATTCCTTACATAGGCTCCTTCCTCCAAAAGGTTGTATAATCAATAATCCCAGCTTTCTATGCAATTATCCTGCTGCTGGCCACAGAACATGAGTAATGGAGTGATGTATGACATATAGTATCCACACATAGGTTATATGAAGGGTCAGTACAGGTGCTCATTCTCAGGGCAGCACTGGGCACTATTTCTATTCCCTCTGAAAAATGCCTGAGTATAAGTGATAAATCATATGATTTCCCCAGTACTTAGGGAAGTCAGTAGCCCCTGATATTGATAATTATTCTGACCAGCAGGAGTGCTTAGTGTTGAACAGTAGCCAAGCTGATAAAATACAAACTCTATAAATGTATTAGTGTTAGATAAATAGAGAACAGGCAATGCTCCAATGGCAAAGTCTGTCCGGGAGGCTTATTGCATCCTGCGCAGTTGGAAGGCACTATACATGGCAGTGAGGCAGAAAGACCCCAGCTACTCCTATTGGCTTCTTCACTGAAAGTCATTGGGCTCTTGTCTTCCTCACCATTTATGAAGGTACACGACAAAAAATAGCCCCTCAGTTGATGGAAGTGTCACATGACAAATGCACAGGCTTGGCAAAGACTAACTTACTACATGACATCTGCAAGAAGTAGCAACAGAGCTCTGACTGATTACTACAGCTTCTCTACTTGTAGTGGATTATCTCAAAGAAGTCACTAAGACAGTCAGCAACTTAATCTCATACTGTATACATGGGTTCAGAGATGAACCATGATATGCTACCCTCCTGAAAAATGGGAATAGAAATGCTGGTTAGAATTGTCTCTCACCCTTTTCCCCTATAAATCTTGTGGCTGAAGACACTTCAACCTTAGAAAATAGAGGGTGATTTTTATAAGTGATTTTAATTTTAAATCCTAGTGGCTCAATAATGTCTTTAAGATCACCACCAATTTCCATGTTTTTAAGTTGTTGGTCTAGCTTTCAATACACTACTAAACTACAAATTGAAATAATTTTGGAACCTTCTCCCAATTTAATTTTTATGAAAAGGAGATATTACTCTTGTTTAATGGATGCAGCAATTGTTTATGCCTCAGAGAAGCATATTGAAAAGACCTTAGCAATGCTCAAAGAGTTGATCTTCTGAAAGTATTTAATTTAACAGTTTATTGATTATGACTCATCAGGCATTTCATTAGTACAAAAGATGAGGTGATATTGCAATTCCATTGATGCTGAAGAAAGTGGACTAAAGTTTTAATTAACGGCACATCGTTTTAAATGGGAAAATGCATTCTAGGCCTCTCAAGTCTATTGGAGAGTTTATTACTTGTGGTTAGCATCCGATAAAATGTGACTGTTGCTATGTCTTTCCATTTTGTTAACTACTGGCCACTGCCAGCAAAAGGATCTCAGAATTGGGTGGTATGGCAGGCTGTAGTTCTTTTAGAAAAAGGCTCATGGGTATTTTCAAAGCATTCCTTGTATAAGGGGGTTCTCTGACTAAAAGTTGATTCTCTGGAATGCAGAAAATCTGAATGGAAACCAACAAGTTTAAAACTTGCCAGCTCAATTATTCAACTTAGATACCAAGAAAAGCATTTAAGTCCCTACTGAAGACTATGAAACTTATATTAAAATATAAAATGGAACACATTGACATTATCTCTGTAAGGACGTCACACACATAGACACAAAGGAAACAGAATACAAAAGGAAAGTAGGCCTATACTACCTTGTAAAATTTTCCCAGATGTTGGGAACCAAAAAAAATGTTACATTATGTGGAAGTTTTACCAAAATGTCATTGGAAAGATCAATACTGACACTTTCTGCTCATTTTCTGCTGACTTCCCTCCCCTAAACCCTTAAATTAAAACTCAAAGCAGAACAAGGCTTCCTGGCTGAGCTATGAGGAACACTATTCATTTTTCCCCTGACCTGATTAGTCAGACTGTCTTCTGAAAGATTAGTTTTCAATCTGTTCACTGCCTGAAAGGAAGGCTCCCAAATTAAAGCTACATTGATTGTTTGTGGCTCCAAGAGAGGCCAATTTAAAAAAATTCAGCAATGCTAGAAGAAATGCTGGACTTCAGAAAAGATTTAATTTAATGGATTTTTTAAAGCCTGTATTTTGGAAACTTGTCAAAAATGTGCTGAAAACTCTGCATACAAGGTTGGCTGCCTCAATATTTTGAGTGGTAAGGGCTTCATCAACATCTTAGTGCAAAATGCTTTGACTCTAGATTTTGGAATCACTGTATCCATCATGGGGAATCTCAATAGAACTCTAGTTCTGGCTTGAATATAAAGCCAGTTGTTTATTTCCCTGGCTTAGCCTTAAAACAAGTGATGTCCTTCACAGCTTCCCCAAGTGCCCTTCCTGTGTAGTTTCTTCTCTCTCAGCCTCTGCTTTGGAAACCACACTGAAAAATTAGAAGAAAGGTTTCTACAGGCATTGATTTTTTAAAAAATGAGAGAGAAAAGTCTATTTGGCTAGCATCAAAGAGATGGAAGTTTGTGCAAAGCTTTTGATGGCCAAACTTTCCTTTATTCCTTGCCAGTAAAGTTCTAATGCTGTGGTTCAGATGGAAAAGAGGTAACAGATTAGATACCTATTAGTTCCATGTTACATTCATGTAGTCTTTCTTTAGAAGATCCATGAGAATATAAAGCAGAGGAAGGATCTGCTGTGGAATAATCCTCTTGTACACCGTGAATATGCATTACTACCATTGGTGTGATAAAGAACCAATAGCTAGGCAGGAATTGGTTAGGCGGGAGAGCCAGACTGAGAGAATGCTGGGAAGAAATACAGAGTCACTAACAGACACAGAGGAAGCAGAAGATGAATATCTAAAAAAGCACAGATAAGAAATATGGGTTACATTGTAAGAGCTAGTTAGTTACAAGCCTAAACTATTAGCCAAGCATTTGTAATTAATAAGTCTTTGAGATCCTAGAAATATGTCTAGGATGGTGAGGGAATGGGCATACATGGGTACAGAAAAGCTAGGCTCAAGTGGGTTATGTACACTCTGATGGAGGGGCACCAACAGTAACCTAGAACCTCAGTGTGTTTATTATGTATGGCAGTTATTTAGTCTTAGTAAGAGGTCTCTAGAGGTGACAAATCTCAGGTTGTAAATGTTCAGTCAATTTTTCATGCCAGAAAGACGTCTCCAGTTTACTTTTCCAGGCAGTGAAATGTTTTTGTTTTAAATTTTCATTGCACTTGTTGCTTAATTTTATAAGTCTTCGTATACATAACTCTTACAAATGAAATTAATCAGAACTAAAGTCTATAGAACTCACAAACTTCTATACAATTATAATGGAATACATCTAGAACAAAATTTGTGGTGTTTCATGTTAAATTTTATGTTTTTATTATTGAGTATATTTCAAACATTTATCCACAAACCAATACAAAACAAAATAATCCACGACCAAATTAGAACTAGAAAAACACTTATATCCTTTTTTTGTATCTCATATCCATTATTTACATTCAGGTATTTTGTGTATGTGTTGAAGGTGGTGGGCAGGCACATGCCATAGCACACAGGTAGACACCAGAAGACAACTTGCAAGTCTATTTTCTCCTTCTATCATGTGGGCCCTAGAGACTGAACTCATGTTGTCCAGCTTTTCAGCAATTGCTTTATCTGCTGGGGCTTATCGCCATCATCACCACCATCATCCTCATTGTCATCATCGTTTTTAATTTTGTGTGTATGCACATGCTTGTGAAGTGTACAAATGTGTTTATGTGTGTGCCCATGAGTTCCATTGTTTAGGCTATGTTTGGTTTATGTATATCTCTGCTCATGTGGCTTCCAGAGGATTCAAGGTGTCTTCCTCCCTCACTCCCTACTTTAGAGATAGGTCTCTTATGGAACCTGGAACTTAATCATTTCCAAAAAACTGTCTGGACAATGGGTTCAAGGATCAAGCTGTTTCTACCCTCTGCTCATCACTGAGTTACGGACACATGCTGCTGTGCTCAGCTTTTCTGTGGAAGCTGGGAGTCTGAACTCTGTGGTAGTCCTTCAGTCACAGAGCCATCTTCCCAGCCTCTTCACTCCAAGAGCACTCTTAAAGGATAAACTACTAAGTGAGTAAACAGTAAGTGTACAGCAAACAACTTCCAAAGCAGTAGATTAGACAGAGTAACTGCCGAACAGAGTAACAGCCAGGTAACTGCCTGGACAGTTACCCCAAGTTTCCTCTGCAATGCTGGGGCATCCATCTGCAGCCTACAGGTACAGAATATCTGATAAACTTTTTTCGTGAAGCAGGAGTTTTGAAGCACTGTCCTATCTTGTCTTGGCAAAGCTAGGCAGTTGCTTTTGTAAAAATTGTGTCTTGCTTGTCTAATTGGACAACATACTGGGAGCAGTCAAGAGCAGTTCCTTTGCCCCGTGAATAGCTTTTCCACAATGAAAACAAACTTCATAGGGAGGTTCTTCAATATCCATCATCTTTTTTGAAGTCGTTTGGTACTTCCTGGAATAGACCTGTGTCACTGCCATGAAAAGCCTTATGTTATTGAAACACCATAAATGCTATATTCCGCAGAACTCTGAAGCATTTGAAGACTTTATGTCTATCTAAAATATATCTCTCTTTGACCTTGAAAGCATACCTAACATGGGCACAAATTTGATTGTTAAATGACTAATTGCTAACCTATATTTATTAACTATCCTAAGCAGTTTGTAATAATAAGTTTCAAGGACTAGAAATTCACATTACATTGTTCAATGAGCTACACAGGTACAATACCTTAAGCAAGAGTAGAAACATATATATTTAAATTTGTAGCAATATACAAAAATACTTTAAACAAGAGTAGAGACATATATACAGTATGTTTTAACAAGAACCACCTTAAATTTGTATCAAAATACAACAATATATACCGATGTAAAATATTTGCTTTTTAGTCTAATAGTAGATTTAATAATCTACCCTTTTATCCTATCATTCCCATATACCCCTTTCTCTTTTCAGAACAAGATTCCTAAATCTGAACTATTTGCTTAGTTTTTTTTCCTGACCATGACCAGTAACAACAACTTGCAACCAACCATCCTAAGCAGTGACAAACATCCATAATCCACGAAACAGCCCCAAACCACTCACTCCACTTCTTGGGAATGTGGGTATTATATTCTCTAGATTGCTTCCTGTTGTCTGGGGGTGATAGCATTTTAGGGTACACTGTGAAAATTGGGATAACAATAAAGTCCTGAGATAGCTAACTATATTGTTTTTTGTTTAGTCTCTGTGTGGTAGGAAGTTATAGAGCTTATCTGATGCCTGACTGAAGTAGTCTATGAGGCTGGACCATCTTAGCCAACAGCTTTGAAGTTGCTCTGGATGCAGAATTTTGAGGAAACTGATGGATTACTTGGACTACTTATCTTTATTCATGTCCCCAAAAGATGTAAAATTTTAAGGTTACGTACATATCTGCATTAACACAAGTATGGAATGTGTGGTGTACACAAGTCAGCTAAGATGATTTTTGTTTTATGTTTGAGCAGCTAAAAGGCATCTGTCAACTTTATAAGTCTGTTTGGATTGCATAACCACACTGTAATGCTGCATCTGGCATGTGAATCTACCTTTATTTTTCCCAGAGTCCTCTTTATCTCCATAAGTCCTCCCTAACCTCTGCCTCCCTAGCTATTGGCCATTCAGCTTTTTATTAACCAATCATAGCAATACATTTTTACACAGTATACAAATATCCCATAACACACATCATTGCAATTACTGTCATGTGACATTAAGGTTGCTGGAGAAGTTAGTATTGGCTTTCACACTCTAGCCATTCTTTTCTGTGTTAATACAGATAAATTACAGAAATCAACAGCTTTTTCTAGGGTCTGTGTGTAATATCGTACTTCCCACGTCTTTTAGGTGTGTCTCCACTGTATCCAGATGAGTCTTTTTGGTGTTCTCGAGTAAGTAAAATTAATAACAATTAACAATGAATGAAGTGACTCATTCTATCTGTCTCTATCTCTGTCTCTGTGTCTCTCCTTCTTTAAAAAATTCATTTCTAGGGACTTTGCCTAGACATAAGGATAACACACCCAAGGTCATTCCCAATACCTTATGTTCTTATCTTTCAAAAAGCCTTCAACAGCTCTCCCATTGTCTTCTGGGCTGAAGAAGTCTAGAAAGCACAAAGTATGTGTGGAGACCAGTGTAAGGGAGGGTTCAATGCCTGCACTGGAATGGCACAAAGCTCGCTTATGTATATCCTACTCTCCTTGTTAGTAAGATTGGGCCACACAGCACAACATAACCTCAAACCCAAAGTTAGGGAAGGAGACGCTATAGAGCTGAGTGACCAACTTGTGGTCTCCACTTAAGTGCTTAGTCTTGACCTTGTTAAAAACCCTCTGCTCGATACAATGCTTGACACACTGGAGATTCTTATAAATATTTGCTGACTCGGAATGTGGCAATTACTCTATGACTAGAAAAAAAGGAAAAATACCCAACTATGGAGTAACTGTTAAAGCTTTTAAGACTTGCATCTAATAGAGCAGGCCATCTGCTGGAAACCTAAGAGGAGACTCAGCAACTTCCAGGCATGGTAGGGAACTTCCCTCATTTTCTCAAGAATTCCCAAATCTGAGGTGATTTACAGCAATTCACTACAAACTTATTGTAGTTTTTGTTAAAGTCCTAAATAATCCATCTAGATACAAATGCTATGATTGCATAAGAAATGTGCATATATAAATGCAAATATGTGTAGGAAGGTATTTGCCTTTATGTGGTTTTCAGAAACCAAAGACACATGTAAACATTTGTGGAAAATACAGTCTAATTCAATACCTAGTACAATAAACTCTGGAATGAACAGGAGAAAATATCCTCTGTGCTTTGAGTCACCCTTGATGATTCTTTCTATACTGCAAATCACCCAGAAAGGCTAGCAACCAAGTTATGAGCTCTTATAAATCAATCACTGGGAGGCAGCAGTCCATACTGTGCTCAAATTCTCAGCATTTCTACTTGTCTCAGAAAGGAACACCAATATAGAGGCTTTGGAGACATGGCTAATTCTCTCAGGTACAATATGAGAACAAAGATCCCTAATGGGGAACATTCTTGATCACACAAGAACAAGTGCATATTAACACGCAAAAGGCGATTACTCTGAAACAACAGGCATCAGTGAACCAGAATGCTGCAGACACGGCTTGCTCCTGAACCTTGGAAATTCAGGGAGTCATTTCCCTGACTATGCCTGAAGGAAGATTGAGTGATAGGTCCTTTGTATTTGGGAGTATGTTGCTTTTTCCTCTAACAATGCACTGGTCTTAGTTTATCAAGGGTAATATAGTTAAGTAATGATGCATAATATCACCACTAACACAGAATGCTTCAGAAACATTTAAGCCCACAATACACAGCAAAACTTGTATAATTAGTAAGCACTAAAAATGAACAAGCACTAAAAATGTCAGATTGTCCAGAATGACCCTTCTCTTACCACAATGTTTGTGAACTCTATTATTGTCTGTTCTAGGTGACTATATCTCTCCCATGATCTTGGTGTCTAATCACTGAATTCTCACTTGTTGTTCATGGGCTTCACTTGGAGATGAGATGGTTTGATGCTCACAAGTGTGTGGAATATTACAGAAGAATGTCACTATTGAAAGTGCTCAGACCCATTGCCTAGACAGTCGCTCTAATAATTCCCGAACTTTAAAATCACCTTGATGTTGGTTAAAACAGGTTGTTTGGATCTACTCCTCGAACTTTTGACACAAAATCAGTCTGAGAACTTGTTTCTGACAACTTCACAGGTGATATTTGTGAATCATGAGCTTTCATTAAATGTGACATAAACCATTTTCTATGGGCAATGTTATTGATCCACCATCAAGTGGGTTGGACTTTGCAATTTATATATTTTTATCTATTCTCACATCATGGGCTAATGGACTATCAAATGTACTCTTGTGACCAATTAAGTTTAAAACCTCAATAGAACCTAGAGATTCATTGATATTTGTTAGATTCATTTTAAATTCCAATTTTGGCCTGTGGTGTACAAACCCTTTCCCATGATTCCCTATAGACTCCTTATCATGTTTTCCATGGGTCTTTTCTGCTCTCTGCTGGCCTCTCTGTCTCTCTTATATTTTGGAATGCCCTCTACACACAATTCAGCTCCTTTACTAGTTCCCATGACAAGTCAACATTGGACATTTTGTGATTTTTGACAGTTACATTTTGAGGTCCAGCTTCTCCATCTTAATTGCATCTTCCTTCTTCCTCTCTCATGCATCAGACCTTCTGAAGGAGTGTGGTGAATGTGACTACAGATATGAGATCCTGGTATCTTGATTTTCAAAGGCTTGGGGAAAAAGAAGTTAGTGGGAGAGGAATCGCTCTGACTTTCATTTATTTGTTAAAGACAAGTCCTACCGAAGAAGAAATGCTAGCTGCCAGGCCCTCCCTTGCACCACATGAAGGAAGGCTGGAGACTGTCAGCACATCTGCACAGACTTTGTCACAAGCTCATACATGTCACCTATGCTCTGTTTGACTTCTAAAGAGAATCATTTGCAAACTATAGAGTCTGGATTGAACACTGATCCCTATATGAATCATGTGATACCCTTCACAATTTCCCATTTCCCTGCATCTCCTTTTCTTGGGTGCCAATGTGAAGGGAAGCCCTTGAGCCTACTGTATTGTTGGGCACTCATGTCCTGTGATGTCCTTGTGTACAGGAATATATTTGGATATGTTTTTCTCCAGGTAATCTGTCCATTGTTGGCTTACTTCTGTGAATTTACAGAAGGTAATGGAGAAGCTTTCTCTTTGCCCCTATTATTCATTTATCTTTAGTCTTGAACTATATGCAAACCTGTCTGTCTCTCATTTTGGACCTCATTCATTCCTCCAGATTTTGTATAAGAAAATTCTAAACAATCTCTTTCTTGGGAAAATTTTGATTTGAGGAGCACTGTCCCTATCATTTCTTGTTAACTTCACTTTGTTGATGGTATTGCATTCCATTTTCTAGAGCATGAGACAGTAGTCATCATACAACAGAGTTTTAACCACTAAGAGAGGAAGGAAAGACAGAAGGGAAGGAAGGATGGGGGAAGGAAGCAAGGAGCAAGGAAGAGAAAAATCTATGACTTGTACTGGGTCCAGCTGTGTGACTGCAGTAACCATACCAAAAATTGTTAAATTTTTAAGTAGTTTTCCTCTAGTTTAGTACTGTCCGTAACTTACCCTTAATTTTTCTTCTATTTCCAGTATTGAAACAACTTCTCTTCAAAGCCAATTTCCAACTCTCAAAAATAGATTCACACTCTGGTTCTTCCTTGTTCTTTTTTATTGAGAAGTTCACAGCTCAGTTCATAATCCCCTTGCAGGTAATTAATTAGCTCAGGGGGTTATCCTCATTAAGCCAGTAACATGTTGGTTTCATTTCCCTATCTGAAACCCTTTTCCCTCTTTTCTCAGCCAGGGCCCAAATTAATTTGTTCCTCACTTTTTTGGATATCGTATGTCCCTCTACTAGATCAGTTTTTAAAAATAATAATTTCCTGATTTCCTTTCAACTGTAATTCCTTGTGACTTTTTGCTATTTAGAAAGAATTTAGTAGGATTTGGGAATGGACCTATCCCGGTACACAATAGAAATATAAATACGAGATTCTTCCACTTTCAGGTGACTTCTAGGATTGTGGAAGACCAAGGCTTAGGATGACTCAGACAGAGCAAGCTCTGATGGATGGAATTTTAAAAAAGGAAGGGGAAGTCACAAGAAGTCATAGCAACTTCCTGTTTTTTCAGAATGATGAAGCCCAATTTCAGGTTCCCACTGTAACTCAGCCCCACAGTGGCACCAGAGAGAGAAGCAGGGGTGTTTCCCTTGTAAAGTCAGGTGAATATATTCAGTCAGCCAAGACTTACATGGCTGACTCAGCTGGTAACCTTGTAACCTAATCACAGATGCAAGACATACACATCAATGCAGCGAGGTTGTGTTATGGGTTTGAGGCATGGGTACTTTCTCCATCATGGCCCTTGGACCAGTGCTTGTCACAGGGCCAGAAGCTAAACTTTTTCTTTGAGTTGATTGGAACTGAGGGTTAGGAGGAGCTCAGTGCAGGCAGAGTCAAAGATTTTACACTGGCAGATTACTTTAAAGAAATTAATAGGAAAGTCTTCTCTACACTGTGTATACAATTGAGGATGATCTTCAAAAGCCCTAGAGAGATTTTGGTGCATAATATCTATGCTAGTTTCTGCTTATTTCAAGCTCTATGTTATATAATGATTGAGTGAAATGAAGGCTAGTCTTTAACGCCAAGGATATCATAATCTCAAAGGTCAAGAGAGGAAATAAATGGTTTACTTGAAGTATAAGCTAAAAATAATACAAATTTCTAGCGGCTGAAGATTAACTTAGTGTGTTGGCACTAAGTTTTTCTGTTAATGAGAAAAACATCAATGAAATAATGTCGTATCCTTCTTCAGGATGAATGCTAGCCTCCTACACATGGGATCACACAGCACCACCATTTCTTGGGCTCAGCGGTTATCACTTAAAACATCTCCTCCCATTTCTCATCCTCCACCCATTCCACGTCAGCACACCCACCCATCTTCCAGAGACTTTGAAAGACAGCTCTGCTTCCTCAACAACATTATTTCCAGTGCAATAAGGGATTAGAGCTGCATTTTGTACAGCAGTAAAAAGCGAATATTCTGCTTTTTTCCAACCCACCTGAGCCTGTGTCTTCCATATATACACTATTCTGTATTTGAAACATTCCAAATTTAAAAAAGGAAGTGAGACTAAGTGCTTTAAGGACAGTTTCCTTTTCCTCTTTATCTTGGGCATTCTTCTGTAATGCTATTTCTCTTTATAGTTTACCCCTTCTAGGATTATAAATAGACTCAGGTTTAATCCATGGCTGACACTGTGATGGAAGACACCTAGGCACACTCTAAGATGTCTGAATGAAACTTGCAGGTTTTCAAACCATACTCTGCCTTATGATGCTGAAATACTGGATTGCATTAAAGCTCAGATTGCACATAAGCTCTCTAGACCTTTTCTTGGTTGTGAAGTGAGTGTACCACTAAGGAGCCCCACCAAGCAACCTGGTACAAAAGTGACACTTGACACCACATACTTAACATCAACTTTCTAAAAGTGAATGTGGAAAGGTTTGTAATATCACTGTCGTTTAAACAGGGGATATTGTCAAAGTGCAATGTCCAGCATAACCCAGAAGGGTGAATTTGGAGCCTGAGCAATTTATCTTTATGCCTCTAGCATTGAGCAAGCAGCCAACAAGAAAGAGGCAAGCCAATAGTAGGTGAGCTACAGAATTCCTTTGTCAGAGAAACATATAACTGGATTTGAGGGTGAATATTTTACTTCAGAACATTGCAGCATAGAAATGGGAAAAGTGGGCCTTGACTGCGGCCTGAAAGTGTGGAAAGCAAAGAAAGACAGATTAACATAGTTGAAGTCAAGCTGGTCTACACAGTGAGTGTTAGGCCTGACAACATTGAAGGATTCTGTCTCAAAAATTTAAAAAAGTCCCAATATTACACTTTAAATATGGAGTTTCTTATTTCATTGATAGATCCCTTCTTGAGGTTCTGGGAGAGCTCGGTGTTGGTGTATTGGACTTCTGGAAGGTGCTAATCAAAAAGGTCACCAAATGTTGTGACACATGCACCAACATGAGTCATGGTTCACAGTACCCTGGTGAATGGATATTCTAATGAGACAGGGTAGGGAGGGGGTGCTTGCAAGAGCACATTCAATCACACTGAGTAATCAAATGACCTTCTAAAAAGCATGGTCTCCTTCCTCTACATGGTTTCACTTTCTCAGCAGCCTGTGTGTATGGATACAAGTCCATTAGTGGGCAGATTTAAATCACATGTAGTACTTACACAGAGGTCAAGGGTTATCCTAAGGCCCCTTCTCCTTCCATCTTCAAGCAGTTTCCTGTTCTCTGGGGGAATAAATGCAGGGCAAATGGCTGAGGTTATTGTTATTTAAGTTCATATAAAATACATTGGTAGCATTCAAGTGTCCTAACCCCATCATGAGTATGTAACATGGTATGGAGCCTCTACTTGTTACATGTCAACTCTGTGCAATGACATCTCATATGCCAAGGAAAGATCTCATTGATTCATCCCAGTGGAGGGAAGTCAGTCAGCGAAAAGTTTGAGTTACAAAACTCTTAAAGATCTAGATTTGGTTGTTTACACATTCTCAGGAACAAGAAGTGAGTTATTAGAGGTAGATGAAATCAGCCATGCCATGTGTCTTAGAGAACCACATGGATATAGTTATAGATACATATCATTTTCACTTAGCATTTTTCAGCTTTGAAAAGCCGCTAGAAGTGAGGAGAGATGGCTCAATGGTTAAAAGCACTGGCTGTTCTTCCAGAGGACGCAGGTTCAATTCCCAGCAACCACATGGCAGCTCACAACTGTCTGTATCTCCAGTTCTAGGGTATCTGACACCATCACACAGTCATATATGCAGGCAAAAATAAAATAAAATCAATTCACATAAAGTAAAAATGAAATATTAGAAAAAAGGGAGAGAAAAGCATCTAGGACTGTAACGGACCTTGAAAAGCCTTTGATATATGGTAAGCTTCCATGGGTTCATTCCAGAGACTTCATAGACGAGGTAAATGCTGTGTGATTTTCTCCAAAGACCCTCACTGTAACAAGTAGTAAGTGTCCCTGTGTTGCTGATGCATATTCCAAAGGGATCACATCAAGGAGTGGTAAATTGTTACTAGTCATTATAGTTCTATTGTTTGCATTTAATTAGAAACATAGGTGGGGTATGTAAGCATTCCTGCTCTGATGGATATGTATCCTGGCAGTTGAGGGTCAAGGAATGCCACAAAGTCACCTTAAGTGTAACAGCTTACAGCCCTGCTTCAGGGAAAGGTTTCCTGAATGTATGTGTCGAGACTCTGCTTGAGCAGTGGAGGACTGAAAAATGTCATACTCAAAAACCTCACTCAAGACATTTATTGTGAAGTTAAAATCCAGCAGAGTGATTGCTTGGTTGAGAAACAGCAGCAAACTGAACAAGATGCAGACCTTATATAGGAATTTTTGGGGGGTGGTGGTGGAGATTCCCAGGGTGGCTTGGGATTGGTGGATTTTTGTGATCCAATTCTAGGGCAAGCTCAGGGACTGGTGGGATTCTATAACCTGACTCTGGGGCATTGGTGGGATTTCAAGCCCTGGTCCTGGGGTCAAGTCTGGATCAGGGTGCTTTTCCTTGGTCCAGGTCTTGGGTCTAGTCAAGGACAGAGCATTTTTTTCTTGGCTCTTTTCACCCTACAGGGTATACATATTTTGGAATTTCTATACACTTAGGCATTAATTTCCAGTTTCATACTCTTAATATTTAAGGATCACTGTATCATAAATAATTTAAATTAAGGATTTAAGAGATCAAGGGAACAAGGTATTAAATAATATTATTTAAAGTTAATGAGAAAGCCCAAAACGTATCCCAAAGAAATGGTAAAGTTTTGTGTTTGCTGTGTGAGTGTGTGTGTGTGTGTGTGAGAGAGAGAGAGAGAGCATGCAGACACACCTGTGAGTGTGTAATCCATGCTGAAATAAAAGTAGACACTATGAACATCAAGAAGCCTGAACTTTCTCTTCTCTTAACATTAAGCTGGTTTTCTCTTTGGCTCTTAGCTCATCACTTACATTCATGTTAAACGGGTTTCAAGGATCCACCCTGGAACACTCCCCTTGGTTCATTGGGAAGTTAGCGAGTTGATGCAGAACAATATAGACAGAACCTCAGCTAGAGCACTTCTCTGTTCCTAGAGATAAGCGGCTAAAACTTGTCAAGAGGGCTGATGAAGTTACTCATCTGGGTAGAGTAAGGACTAACAATAATCAGTAATAGAGTAATTATAAAAATATGTCCTATTGAACACAGACACATGGTTTCTCAAAATATGTTACATTATCCGAATCTCCTATCTTTCTGGGATGATATAAAATATCAGTGTTTGCATGAGATGACATGCAGTAAGTAATGATGTCATTAGTCCTTGATGATGCCCACTGACTGTGAGCAACTGAAACCTCAAACAAGGTATTGAACAAGACTGCACTCCAAGATGAACTACTGTCATCTTCAGGAGTTTGGCCTCCAGCTTTACAAAAATCATCACACTGTCGTCATTTCCTGTTGGAATGAAGAACTGGTGAAACTTAAGGGACTCTCATCTAAGTATCCAGTCATCCCCCCCCCGGCCCCCCAACCAGCTGTGAGCAATTCTGTCCTAGTAATGGGTAAATCTTTGGGAAGGCTAGGACAGAGGTCGGGAAGGGTTAGAGGAGGGTACTGCATCCACACAGCCATGTGGAAGTGATCATTCATGCTGGGTGCAGAACTTGGGAATGTGACTGCTTTCAGGTGGGCCATGCACCTGCCTGGAGGTCCACTCCCATTTCTTCTAGGTAAGCCTAAAAAATGATTGCCTGTGGTGAACTTAGGTGGAATCACACCTTGGTTTGTTGTTGAGACCCTAGAGGAGGAGGGGGTGTTGTTTACATTTTCTTTAGAGAAGGAATTGAAACAACATAGTGTTAGACTTCTGTAATTTGTGCTTAAATAACACCCATTATTGCAGCAATTTGGAATGTTTGGAACCAGGGTTGTGATATCTTTATTTTATTTTATTTTATTTTATTTTTATAAGAAAAAAAGTGTCCAGGGCAGAATGAAGAGAAAGAGAGAGGAGAGGTAAAAGAAGAGGAGGGGAGGGAAAGGGAATAGAAGGAAGGGAAGGAGGAAGAAAGTGAGGGAAAGGAAGGGAGGAGATGGCACAGGAGAGGAGAGGATGGGAGAGGAGGGGAGAGGAGAGGAGAGGAGAGGAGAAGAGGGGAGGGGAGAGGAGAGGAAGGGAGGGAAGGAGAGGAGAGAGATACCAGGGTCTTGAATCTATTGTCCCATTTTATTGGTATCTAATTCATTTTGTAAAATTGATCAAATAGAATAACATGATTTTGCCTCAGATCTGTTTTAAACTATCACTCCACATCTTATGCCTTAGACTCTGGAAGACAGTCATCAGCAGTCTGGACAAGCTTTCCACTGACTTTTTGTCTTCAATCTTGTTGAAATGAAAAGTATGTGGGGTGGAGACAGGAGTTCTTCTTGGTGGATTCATCTGAGGTGATAGCTTTGACTGAAGCTTAAGGGTCCATTTCTGGAAACCAGAGCTCTGCCTTGGTTTGTGCCTTGGCTATTAATAAATGGAAATTAAACTGTGTAATAGCAAATTAAAGTGGGTCTAGGACCAGTACTAGGGTTTTATAGGCCCTTCCTTCTAAAGCAAACATGTAACTGAAATCCAACCTTTCCTTCATTTTGTCTAAACTTTTCAGACTAATAGACAAAACTGAATGTCTAATGGTGTTTTATTTGGCCAGCAGAACTTGTGATACAGTCTGTTCATCTGGCAGCAGAACTTGTGATACAGTCTGTTCATCTAGTAAATGACAAACAATGGTGAAATATATTCACTCATTTCTTGTTTGGCACATTTGTGAAGTCCTCAATGAAGACAATTTGCAGGTTCCACCCTTGTAAATAATCTATTCATTTCTTCATGTCATGATATCACTAGATCTCTATAGGGTATTCTATTGTGCTGGATATTACTTTAGCTGACGGAAATGTGGTGGGGACTTGGAAAGACAACTTCCCTAGATTCCTATGTGTAGATCTAATAACACATTTGATACTTCTCATATATGCATTCAAAGCAGAACTATGGAAATAGATCCCACACAGAGCCAAATACAAAACTGGAAACTGTACTATTTTCAAAGAATATGGCAAAATATCATAATAATCCTGGAAAGATAGACAGGGAAAATCAGCATCAGGAAAAAAAAGATAAGACAACAAAGACAGGGTACTAATGAAGGTGAGAGTTCAAAGCCCTGCAGGTGTGGGTGAGCCTATGAGACTGCTGGTCTTCATGTGTGTGACTCCTGCTTTTAATCCTGTGTTTCATGAGTTAGCAACTGCTATGCAGAACTGGCTGCCTTGATGGAATTACACATGTGGTTCACTGACATTCTTAGCATTTAGGCATTGTACTGGCTTGCCCTAGGAGTTCTAACAAGATATGCCCTCAGCTGCTGCCACTAAGCACCCCCTGTGCCTATTCAATATGTTCCCTTTTAAAACCTCCCATCCGTCTCTCTCTTTCTCTCCCTCTGTCTGTCTGTCTCATCCCCCGACTCTACCTCTCTTCCCTCTTTCTCACTGCTCACAGAGACCTGTCTCCCCTCTACCCTTTCCCCCTTTTACAATCCTTTTCTCTCAATGAAAAACCCTCTGCTTGAACTCTGTTGCATGGCATCTTTCTCTCTCGGCAGCTTTTTAAAATTACAATAGATGCTACATAGTAACTGGATTTCCCAGGATGGGTTTTAAAGAGATGTTCAGCTGGAGTAAGTAAGTCAGTCCAAATATTCCAGTAGCAACATTTCACATTTAGGAGGTAATAATGGCTAAAAGCAAGACTGAAAAAAATATATATAAAGATTAAATATGATGTCTTCATTTCTCCATGTTCCCAGCAAGAGATATATGTGATATATATGAGACCTGTGGTGATTAAGAAACAGTTGCTCATCTGGCAGTGGTGGTATACACCTTTAATTCCAGAACTCAGAAGGTAGAGGGGCAAGTGGATTTCTGTGGGCTTGAGGCCAGCCTGGTATACTAAAAAAGTTCCAGGACATCTAGGGCTATTATACAGAGAAACCCTGTCTCTAAAAACAAATAAAAAGAAAAATTAAAAAAGACACAGTTGCTCTGCTTGACTTCATCTTTTGTATAGGGACTTTTAAGAAAAAAATTCCTGAAAAAAAAAGTCAATCATCAAAGCACAGCTCTCCATATGATCTAGCACTTTCCCAGATCAGAGTATGATATTTGTCTCACTGAATGTCAAATTAAATGGTTCCTGGTCATCTCAGGAGGCAAAGCTGGAAACTACAAAAGTCAACACTCAGATTAGGAAAACACAAAGTGTGTGTGTGTGTGTGTGTGTGCGCGTGCGTGCATATTCATGTACATGTGTGGTAGCCCAAGATCAGCTTTTAGTGTTTTTCTTTTGGAGTTATCTACCTTGTTTTGAGACAGCCTTTTACTGGGACCTAGGTCTCCTAAGCTAGTATGGGCTGGTTGGCCAGTGAGCCCCATGGATCCTCCCATCTCTGCTTTACTAAGGAAGCCATCACACACATGTGGTACCATGCCCCCTATGCGGGATTGGATCAGATTCGGGTTCTCATGCTTGCCTGGAAAGCACTTCATGGATTGAGCTATCCCCAAGTTCCACAAGGATACACAGTTTTGGCTGCAGCTGTTCTTGGTCTCCTGAAACTTCCTGCTGGTAGGTCAAATTAGGTTCTTAAAACCTAACCTCATCAAGTGTAAGCATTTGTTTTCCAGTTTAGATAGGTAATCATATTAGCAGGCGGTTAGCTGAAGGAATTGTATACATGCTATATTCACCTTCATAAATAAATTTCATTTGTAATTAAGAGGAGAGAGATTTGTACTATTGTTGGGGGCATTCAGGTAGTATCCTGTCCTTCCCTTTTGGTTTGTTTATGAAGGTCTGTTTTCCAGAACCTAGAAAATAGGAAAGCACAGCCAATCAAAATGCGGAGTTGTGGAGCCACTCCCACCGGATATGTTTACAATACAGTTCCTCCACTAAGGCTCAGGGAGCATTGTGGAGAGGGAGTAGTGAGATTCCAAGACCCAGAGGATCCAGGAGTTTGCTGTGAGACTGTCTCTCCCAGTAACGCCAGAATCTGCCCCCCAAAAGTTCTACCAACATGGCTGTCTAAGTATTAAGCTTGACAGGGATATGAATTATAGACATGCTAACATGGGAGGGGGAAAGTCCGTGAGGCCTCAATCCTAAACGAAAAACTCTAAGCAACTAAGGAATGCTGACAGTGGAGAAATAGTCTTCCCATACCAGATGGCCAGCCCTGCCAGCTTGCATACAATAATATTATACAGACTGAGAAGGCTATACCTAGTATTCAGGAATAGATATGTATATGCATGAAGCAATGATCAATGTAAAAAGAGTCCATGAATTTGAAAAAAGACCAAGGAAGAGGAAATGATGTCATTGCATTATAACTTCAAAATTAAATAATTTTTAAAAAGCGCCTAGAAAACATGCAAGATGCTTGGTGTTGGAAGAAGTGACAACTCTGAACATCCAGCGTGGCTTTGATGTGCCCATTTACTCATGGAACTATATTAGACACATTGCAGGGAAAGTGCAGCTATTGTACTGAAGACAGTGATGAATAAATGGAACCTGAACCTGGACATCCATAACTTGTCAGTGAAATGAACAGTGAGCCAGATAAAGGCTGTAACAAGAAAGTTCAGGGTATAAAGGAACAGACCTAGGCTAGGAATCAGACATGTCTTCTAGCAGTAAGAAACACTTCTGCTGAGACCTGGAGGGTAAGATTGAAAGTGAATCTGGAGGGATGGAGTAAAAATCATCCTCCACATACCTGCACAGTTCCTGTCTTACTGTGAATGAAGAAGGGAACCAGCAGAAGGCACAGGAATAAGTAAGAAAAAAGAACAGAAAAAGAAAGCAAAACCCAACCGTAACCAAACTAAACCCAACCAAACTAAGTCATGAAGCCAAGGGCAGACAACACAGAATTGTGAACAATGATCAGATGGTTGTCATTTCAAAGCCCTGCCTCTAGTCTGGAAGATGATGAGAAAACAACTGTCATGTGATGTCTGTTTTCCATTTTGCAAGTAAAAATGGTTGTGAACTTTGTTGATAGGAGGTTGGATGCTTCAGGGCTTCTAATCAGCCAAAAACTAAGACTGTCTTCACCTATTTTATGAGAAGTGTTTAGATGGTTTATGTGTAGAGTCCTGGACCTAGAAAAGTGGAGTATTTTGGGGTTTCTCCATAAGTAGAACTTGCAGGATAGGTCCTGCCTTTTTAGGACTTTTTCTTCTTAATACAAGTGAGATTCAGGCAAGAAAACACAGTGGAAAGAAATATGGTGCCAATTTAGGAATTCTTTGAGGATTCTATGGCTTTTGCCACCACCGAATGCTGCTTTGGGGGAAGGGGAGAATGTCAGAGAGGAGGACTGGAGGCATATCTTCAAGGCAGTCTGAGCATCAAACAATCTGGAATAGAGGACTGTGGGTGCCTTGCAAGTGAGGACTTGGGGTACATTCTGGGACACCCTGAGGCAGCTATGGGAAAGGGAGAGGAATAGAACACTGTGGTTACAAGACTGAGAAACTAGAATTCCCATGTTCCTGGGTGTTCCTTCCTTCCCTGTGAGGCTTTTAGTCCTCTCATTTTGCATTTTAGCCTTTCCATCCTTGGCAAACTCTTCCTTCTAGGACAATTAATATAACCTCTGCAAATCCCAATTTCAGTTTTGTTTAGTTTTTTTAAACCCGGGGATACAATACTACCTAGTTTCATAAAAAAAAAGTCATGGTGATTTGTAGCATGTAGTTAGAGTTCAGTGCTTGTTGTTCTACTTGAAACTTCTAGTTGATTTGAAAGCAGCTGGTTCTGGTTGGCTGCCAAAAAATAATCACATTAATTAGGCATAAGATTAAAATTGTAGAGAACTGTGTGGGCAATAGAGATGGACTTAGTCTGCCTGTGAACCTACTTGCATAGACCATGTCTTTACAAGATCTAGTGAGGGACAATGAGTACAAGATATAGTCAAAGTGTATTTCCTGAACACTTACTATGTGCTACACACTGGAAATACAAAGATGGACCACCCCCAAAATAATTTACTCTTGGAACTTGCAAGGAAACAGGAAAGGCAACTATCAAAGAAATATGGTAAGCCAAAACACCTTCATTTACAAGTTGTATCAAACACTTCAAAATTCCTACTGCCATGATACACATTTAGTTACCATATTTAATCTTCCAAGATCACTACCTAGAAAACAATATTTATTTTTATTTAACTTGGATTCAGAGTTAGGGCACTTGCTATCAATGATTTAACACATAGTTTCTCTGAGTGGGTCTTCTCAGTCGTAAATTGGAGAAGGTAGAATGAATGAATGAACGAATGTGGGTCCCTTGGATGAATGCATATATGAAGGTATCATCTATAATACCTGCTTCTCAGAGGGTCCCAGGGGATGTTAAGCATCTTTTCTCCCTGCATCTAAAGTGGGCTTCTGTGTGCGTAGCACTTGCAGACAGAGATGAACAAGAACATGTCTCACAGGGAAGCTCCGTCCCCTTCATTTGGAGAACTGGCTACATCAGCAGCAGCCTTTGTTTTCTGACTATAAACTTTCTTTTTTATTTTCTAGAATTTTCTATGTTCATTGTATCCTTAACAAGCAATGACGACGCACCAAACTCAACCCATTACAATTAAGCAACAGCAGACTGCAAATTGTCTCAATAGCATTGTTTATACCACAGGGCTGTGCCCCAGTGATGGATGTCACTGGGTCTGTGTGACTGTGTGACTGAGTGGCTATGTTAGATAGTGAGGACTTGGAGTCTGGGGAGAGGTACATTCATGTGGCAATTTGACCAGCATGGAACTAAGTGATCATCACACTGTGAAATTGACAATTTGAGATTTTTGTTTTTGTTTTTGTTTTTCATGATGGGGTTTAGGGAGCCAGCATCTTCTTGGGAAACAAATTGTTTACATAATCTGCATGTTTCTAATTGACAACTCCAGAACAAATGGACTATTTGGTTAACAATGTCGCAATACCACATAAGCAGACAGTTAGGGTGAGGAGGCTAATGAGTGTTTTTCCCACTCCTGGATGATATGGGCCATGTTTACTCTGTAAATACATGTACTCACACACTGTAGCCTAGTGTATTTTGTGAGACTTTAAAGAACAGTCATTCTAATAATGGGAAACTTTAGGGACCTAACTGCCAACATCATTTTTTTGACTTTTGAAATCTTAAAATTCCCATTGTTACTGTTGCAGGTGAGAATAGAACCATGTATATTATGACTTCTTATTGAATTAGTCAAAGTTGGCAAAATCTCTCAAAATGTATTTTTAAAACATCAATAAGTGGCCAGGCATTGGTGATGCACAGGGGAGCAGAGTTTGAAGTCAGCTTGGTCTACAGAGAGAGTTCCAGGATAGCCAGGGCTACACAGAGAAACCCTGTTTCAAAAACAAAACAAAAAACAAACAACAACAAAGTCAGTAAGTATAGTACACTTGATGGCTACTACAAAGTAGGGGGAAGTTTGTGGATAACTCTGAGTGACTTCAGGAAGAGCATGGACTAATACGTTTTTAGCAAGCATTTAAGATGACTGACAGGACAAGTAACAACTGATGGATGCAAGGCATTCTTTCTTTTGTTCTGGGGAGAATCTAACATGCTATTTATAACTGAGCTTAATGTTTTCAGCTAGGTAAATATTAAAATATAGTTTTAGAGCCAAATAATGTGTGGATTGTACATTTTCGTAGTCCTTGGATATGCATACATTAGACATTGGAATCAAGAAAACTTCAAAGGAGATGTTTGATAGCTAGTTAACTCTGTGTTCACTAGGCTACTTGAGATTTTCTAACCCAATGCTTAACCAAGCTCCCATTTCATTACTAAAATGGTAGGACACAGGATAAACTGTCTGTGCTTCAGTTATCATATGTAGATTCTTAACCTTACAAGATTATTACTTTAACACTTGGCATTTGGAGAGATGACCACCAGAATTTCAATTTATTATTTCATGTTTCCTGCCCGTTGTCCACAGGGAAATGAAAGCCAAAAGCACTTAGAAAGATGGGTTTAAGATGTTTGCTTTGCTTCTGTTTAGATACATTTTTGGATACGATACCTTAGCCTAAATTTTATGCTTATTGCATCATGTATTTCTGTGGGGAATACAAATAAAGAATTCATAAGAGAGAGATTTATAGCTTACTGGACAATAAAGTGATACAAGCTCTCAGAAAGCAGACACAAGCAGATGTCTGTGAGTTGGAGGTCAACCTGGTCTATATTAGGAGTCTCAAGATAGCCAGGCTGCATAGTGACACCCTGTCTCAAAACAAACAGACAGTCAAGATTTGTGGTATTAAAATACTCCCCAGGAAATCAACCCAAGAGCCTGATCTTTTGTGCCTAGAAGTTCAGTTTGGAAACCTTTGATAGTTCAAGACTTTGAGCAGGCATCTGCCAAAACCTTCCGGTGAGCAACATCACCTCAATCAGGCAAGAGGAAGGGAAAAGCATGCACAGGAACTCCCGAGTGCCTCAGCAGAGAAGGGCATACAGCGTTCTGAACTAAATCCCCTTTTCTCCATTTCTCAATAAATATTTTGGTATACTTGTTTTCATAGGAAACATTTAATGAAAAACTGAATAGATTCATGGATTTTCTGCATCCGGTGTGTTTTGGATGTAGCATATAAACTCTAAGTATATGATATCCTGGTGTTGCAACAGTAAGGCATGCCAGTTTAGAGTCTTTACTGTTCTCCAGACAAAAAGTGCATCAGAAGAGGGCAAAACCCCTGGTAATTCTTGATTGAAAGATTCCTGCCAATGTCACTACAGTTTCAGAGACTGTTAGTACTTTCCAGGAATTAGAGTTTATTTCCCAATAATTGGAGTGCAAAGCGTTCCTTGTATGACCCTATAAAAACAGACCAATTACAAAGTATGAGGACATTTCAGGATAAAATTATATTTGGATGAAGCAAGTTGTGTGTCCTCAAGTTAATATGGGTCCCAGTGTTCAGTCTCTTGTAGCTTCTGAACACAGCAGTCGTCCTTCTCAATGAAATCTACACCATCTTTCCCAGGCCAACACCATTTTCTTGGAATTCACCAAGGTACTGCACACAGAGTATCTCATGCAGATTTTTCCTCTCCCAGATCCTTTCAAAGCCATTTTAATTGAATACTCCACATAACTTGAGAGCTTCACTTCTCTTCATGAGTCGTTATCTTTTCCAGTCCTCTGAATCTACCCTTTTAAGCTTCAAGCTTCAGGATTTATAATAGTGAGTGACTGCATCAAGCATTTAAAGCCAGATAAAACCCTGATCTCTGCTCTCATGGTCTAAGGGAAACCCCTGTGAAATTGAGCACCTCTTCTGTCATACTGAACTGCCATATTAGCCGACTGAAAGAAACACATATGAGAGCCACAATTAGACCCGAATCTTGAACTTTATGGATTATTTGCCTTTTGCCTTGTGTAGGCCATGACATTTCCCTGTACCTCAGTTACTGCCTCTGTAAAGCCAGGGTGACTATACCACAGGTCTCAGAGGACAATTGTGACCAATGACTGAGAACAAAGAGCAGCCTCTCTTCGTGATGTTAGTGTGTGGACCTTCCCTATTTGTTGGCTGTAATTATGCCAGTTGTGTTGTATGCCTGATTTACCAAAGTCTTCTCATGAAAGCTCTCAGGAATGCAGAATCACATAGATCAATAAGGGATACCTGTGTTGCTCAAGGTCCCAGTGAGTCAGAAAACCCACTCTGTATTTGAGTTAAAAGTGACAGCATAAAGAATTGTTAGCTAAGTGTGAAGGTGTCAAGCACATAAGCAAAAAGATGAAAGGAGAGAACTTCAAAGCTGCAGCTTTCTGTTGGCAGCAGCAATCTCCCTTAGGGTAGAAAACCCAGAGGAAGGGCTGGACTTCCTAAGTACATCTTGGAACCCTGCAGGAAGATCTCTAGGGCGGAATCTCAGACTTCTGAGCCAAGAGTTGATCAATTTTCCCTGTGCTCTGGGGAGGGATTCTGTTAGTTAGACTTCTGGGAAGGCAGATGCTTTGGATAATACGTTGATGAGGGTGCAATGAAGTTGGGTCTACATGTGCTGGGAAAGCCATACATGTGTTTCAGCTGTTACTACTGCTAAAACTACAATACTGTTGCTGGGGTAATTCTTCCACGATCAGGGGCAAATGGGCACCTTCTTGGCACTGGGTCCAGTTCTTTTAGGAACTGGCTGCATGTGACCTGAGGTCCAAATCAACTCTGTGCCCTTTAGTCCTCCATTCTCATTTACACCAACTTGAATTTCTAATTCTTTGGGAAGGACAGTCTTTTAAAGCGTATTTAATTTTACTTATATTTATGTATATGACATGTGTGTGCAGGTGTCTGTGGAGGCCAGTAAAAGGTGCCAGATTCTTTGAAACTAACATTATAGGAACTTGTGTGCCTCAGATATGAATGCTGGGAACTTAACTCGGGCCTGTGAGATAGAAGCTAGTATTTTAACTGCTGAGCTATCTCTCCAGTCCATGAACAGTCTTTGCAGGGGAACAGTCACTGAATCTCTTTGTCATTATTCCCAATGTGGCCAAATTGAATAAAGCTCTTTTTTTCTTGTTTTTTTTACCATTACTAATTTGTTTAATTATCCTAGAGATGATAAGCAGCCAAGCCAAGCTTGTTAGAAATCCCTAACAACTCTGGTAATACTTCCTCATGGGAGAAATGGTCGTGCACATCAAGCTATGTAGACCATCTTGGGAAGAATGTTTCTTGGCAGTTTTTAGTTCTAGGTTGTTCCCTAGAAAGGGAGAATTAAACTTAACTAAAAGTTACATTTTAGGGTTTGCACAGAGAAACCTTTATTTCCTTTTAAGAATATTATTTTTATTTTATGTGTGTGAAAGTGCACCACCTGTGTGCTGTACCCACGGAGGCAAGAAGGGGGAGTTAAAGCTCCCCTTGAATTGGAGTTGCAGACAGTAGTGAGCAACATGGGTCTTCTGCAAGAACAGCCAGTGCTATTGACTGCTGAGCCATCTTTTCAGCCTTGAAACCTCAATAATTTCAGTTCTCCTGAAGTGAGTGAGCTGATAAATTATGTTCATTTTTCATGTCACGTGTGGTGGTGTGGTTAATTTCAGCAAATGCCTCGTGGCATCTGACGGCGTCAGTGTCATTTTTGTCACCTCTCTCTGGTGCCAAAAGTGCCTGGGAAAGCCTGTCACACATGCTGCATACGCACATCAGGAGTGTTCATCTGGAAAGTGTTTTGAACAGAGAAACAGTGGTATTCCCCTATCCTATTTGGGATTACACACAAAGGAAGGCTTGGTGTGCAGCAGAAAGGGGCTGTTACTAGGGGAGGTGATGGAAGAGAAGCCAGCAACTTAGCAAGCAGCCTGAGATCATATCTGAGCTTCTGTTTTCCCCAGGGTATTAATGACTGGCCCAAATTGCAAGGGAAATGGGGCTGAAAGCTAGAGCAAATCCAAGCAAAGGACGATTGACTCAACATGAACCCTGCACACACCTGGTCTGTGCAATGACAAGATGTGCCTGGGTGAATTTTTCACCCCTCTCTGCTGTTTTGTGCATGTGTCTTAACTCTGAAGCTGCAGCCACATGCACCAGCTTTAGTTTGCGTACCAGTTACTGCCCTGTGTGCTAGGGGATGCTGTTTACCTCATGTTTACCTCGTGTCATTTACACGGTGTCTTTTCTGACACCGACTACACTTCTAGCTAGCTTGAGGCTGGTAGATCTTTTTGGAATACATCTCAGTTCATTGGTGCAGATCGAAATATTCACATCTAGTCCTTCTGTTCACTGTGACCTACACATTTTATCATGTTTAGGGAAAAATCAAAGATAAAATGAAAAAAACTCTGGCTGGAAAGACCCTAGTGTGTTAGAGATTTAAGCTGTTTATGACTAAAATACTCTAAAATACTGTAAGAGTTACATGATCTAAAGGCAAAGAATTTGTGGTGTTTGTTGAGTGTGTCCCTGAGCTTGTGTGACAGAAAAGCTTTTCTAAGGATGTCCTCACTACTCTTCTGTGTCTATCATTCTAACAACCATCAATTCCAGATAAAAACTCCATGTGTCACCTTAAAATTACATTATGGGAAGGTAGTGTTTTAAATATTTATTTATTTTTGGTTCACTTGAGACAGAGTTTCTCTATGAAGCTTTAGAGCTTGTTCTGGAACTAGTTCTGTAGACTAGTCTGTCCTTTAACTCACAGAGATCTGCCTGCCTCTACCTACTGAGTGCTGGGATTAGAGGCATGCACCATCACGGTCCAGCTAAAGGTAACTTTTTTTTATTGGTTTAACAACCCAGGACACAGAATTCATGCTTCTCATTAGGAGCGAGCTATAGGTAGGATACAGGTAGGATTTAGAATCCAAAAGTGCAACTAACAGGCAGAGAAACTCAAAACATGGTATCCAGTTATTGATGAGCACATACCATGTGTCCAACATTGCCCTGAATACGTCACACACGTCATTAATAATCCATTCATGGACTGTAACTGTGGAAACAGAGATTCAGAAAGGTAAGAGTTACATACCAAGTGCTGTGCTTAAATGTGTCTTCACAGCTCTCATCCGCCACATGGATGCCTCCTTTCCTGCAAGTCAGGTCAGTTCTGCTAAGGCAGATACCTTAGTCCTCTCATTGCCCAATTGGTTCTTATCATATGCCATATCACAATGACAATTAGGGAACTGGGGACATAATTTCTTAATTATTATTTTTTTTCTTTGCCTGAGACTATAGTTAGCAAAAGAGCAGGTATCAAATTTGCAAGTTCATCCCTGCATCCCCAGCCTCAGGTCCATATCCAACAAGCCAAATACATTCAAGAGATTCTTGTTGAAGTAAAAATAAAAGACTGGAACAAGGATGTCACCAATAGACACGATAACATGCGGGGGAATGAGGGGAGCTCCATCCTAGTCAAAGAATTATAGGCAACTAAGGGATGCTGAGAGTGGGAGAGACAGTCTTCCCTAGAGAAGAGTACACCAACTGGTTATCTAATAGGAAGTGGGCATCTCTGAAATCATATACATGAAAGTAGCATCATACATTTGTGAAAAGATACACAGTTATCAACAACTAAATCAAAAGAGACCATGAATTTTAATTTGAAAGGTATTAAGGGATGGGCACATGGGAATGGTAGGAGGGAGGAAAGGGAAGGGGTAAATGATGCACTTTTAATTAAAAATATTATAAAAAAGATTTATTATTACCTATTGACATGCAAAAAATTCACCCTAAAACCCCATAACTTCAAAGTCAAGCATTTCTCATTTCGGTTTTTCTGTATTAGGACTTGGAGAGTGCTTTAGCTAGATGCTTCTGGATAAAGCCCTCCTGTAAAGTTGCCAAGGAGGTGTTAGCTGGGCCTTCTAAGCTCCTGTCATCCAAAGGCTTGTTGGATGATGCATTTCAACATGGCTCACTCTTGTGGAAGGAGACCTTACTACCTAGACTGTCAATAAGAGAGGGGGAGAAGGAGGAGAAAGGAAAGAGGAGGGGAGAAAAGGGAAGGGGAGGGGAGGGGAGACAAGTACTAGACATTAGATCACTTCTTATGAGCCAGGTTTCAATTCCCTTCCTCCATATTCTGATCGTAGGCACAAGTATTAGTTTGACTTGTAATGAGGATAAAAGGAAGTAGATCCCCCTTTTGACAAGAAGCACATTTTAAAGGCATAGTATCTTCTTGCCCTATATGTCTGGCGATGTTTCCACATGCAGGGACTAGGGAAATTGTTGTTTTAGAAAAAATTAAGCAAACATAGAGAAACATTGCTTACTGGAATATTTGCAAACACCCTCACTACGAGAAGCTGTATCAGATTAGGGAGCAAAGACAAGTAAGAAAAAAAGAGGAGAAGGATGTTGGAGTGTGTGTGCGTGCATGTGTGCGTGCATGTGTGTGTGTGTGTGTGTGTGTGTGTGTGTGTGTGTGTGACAGCTTTACAAAGGAAGTTGGTGCAATGACATCACTGGAATGGTCCCCCTTAAAGTAGTCTTTAGAATTGTGGTGTCTTCATTGGAGACTGAAGCTCAAAGTCATGATAGGATCACCAGCTTTGAAGTAGGACTTTGGGACTTGAAGTTGGCAGGCCAATTGGGTGAAAATGCTTAGAAGTTTATTAAGTATAAATTGAGGCCAGAAAGAGTTACCAAAGCTGGCCAAACATCTTGGTTTGGTTGATGATGCAGGGTTGGTCAAGAGGGAAATAATGAGGCTCATGAGACAGGGATGTTACTTTTGCAAGCAGTTCCTGTGGCCAATGTGCTAGCAGTTACAAGACAGTGGTGATACACTTCCATGGGAGATGCTGAGACTGGACTTGGCCTATGAAGTCTGGGTTGTGGTAGGACATCCAGGAACAACACCCACCCAGCAGGCAACCAGAGGTGCTAGTCTGAAGTTAGAGGGGAGCCCAGATTTAAAGAGAAGGTGATTTCTGTCCAAACAAGTGAACAAACAGCCACAGCCAGCCTGGAATCTGCCGCAATACTGCAGCATCAGGAAAGAGGTTCCTGTTACTGATTCGTCTTACGAATTTGGCAACTACAGAATTCATGCTATGAATTGACATTTAAGAATCACTTTTCTTAAGAGGATTGTTCTGAAGGAAATGTGCTCGAGTAGATATTTCAGTTCTGGCTATTGTCATATTTTTTGCTGTAACAATTTAATACAAGTTTATTCTTTTGCAGAACTGGAAGTTAAAACTCCACATCTAGTCCCACATTCAAGGATTAGGAAGTTTCAACTCTCTTCTTCAACTTCCTTCTTCTCAACTGTTGTTATTTTTCAGGAACAGGGCAACTACCAGGATTGAAGTAGAGTTTGAGGTCCTTCAGACCTCCAGATTCCTTGATCCTGCAAAAACAATCTTCAAGTGAAACTGTTGCTTTGCCATTATAATAAAAAGTTGCATCATCTTTTACTAGGGATTTCTGTTCAAAGAGACCATTGAAGTATGAGTTATTGTGCTATTGCTCACTATTGAGCTAGGGTTTCTTAAAGTTTTCAGAACAAGTTGGTGGATAATTTTTCAGTATCCTGCAGTTTTAGGTATAAGTGTAGTGAAAGAGCATTTGCAGTGCAGTGAATTTGGGATCAAATTTTAGAGAATTAGCTAAGCTTAAGGGAATTATGTTACTTTTTATGACCCTTGCTCGCTGTTGGAAAACAAGAACATTAGGAACCATGGAGACTGGGGATTAGATAGGATGATGACAAAAGTACCTGGCATGCTTGTCACCTAATAGACACTCGAGAAATGCTCATCCCAGTCATTAAGCTAGAGCTTTGCTTCATTTGTGTGTCAGGAACTGGGTTTGGCTCTCATCATCTACTTCTTCTCTTCACCCCACCACCTTTTAGAGAAACAGTAAAATGAAAATGTTCCTCATTTGACATTCAGGTACCTTGTCAGGCTGTGTTAATGTTCACAATACAAGATAACAACACATATAATGGTGATAAGTAAGCTCATAGCTATAATCTAAAGGGTCATCATTCAGTAGCTTGGGAGGGCCACTTTCATAACTATGATTGACGCATATATACCACAGGCAATAGGTTGGCCACACCCTCTAGCCCATTTTTACAGCACTTTACCTGGAGCTGCCCACATAGGTTGTAAACTCAGTGATGATGTAGTTACCTTTTCATCTCTCCGATATTGAGAGATGTATGTGCCTGTGTGTGTGCATAATTGTTTTCCCCAATAACACAGATGTGTCTGCTTCGGGAAATGCACACACATCCCATGCTTATTAAATACTTTACAATCTGAGTGATCAGCTTCCATTATCTTAGTAGTAAGTAATCTGATGTTTCTCTCGTTGACAGAAAAGACACACACAAAAAAATGCAGTTAGTGCACTGAGTACAGATTCATGACTGTGGAAACAGAACCTTTAATTTATGGTTTATCATTTCAAATTAATTTAATGAGTGTCCACTTATTGCTGCTGCTTAAATTATTTGGGCTGTAAACATGGTAATCCAATTCTAGCCCGTGACACTGATGGCATAATTTTACTCACTAAAGGCATCCTGCATAAGTAAGGCTCACTGCCAAAACCTTGTCAGAAGGAATGCAAACTCATTGAATCATTAGTGGGAGACAAGCACATTTGTAAGCTTTAAATTCAGAAAAGGCATAGGAACATTTTTTAAGTATCTATGTATTTATTTATCAAGATTAAAGGATTTCCTTAGATCCAAGCCAGCTCTTGCCGGTGTTTCCTGTGGAAATTATTTGACATTGCTATTGATATGTTATATATGTTCTTATAGAGACACGGCTACCTATGCATTACTATTATATGTGACACAATATTTGTAATTACAGCAGGCACTGGGGCTAGTCAGTGGGAGGTAGAGAGAAAGCCTCTTTCCCCTAACATTTACTTTCTATAGAATGACATATATCTTGATTTGGATCATCTCATCCCTAAATTTTACAAAGTGTCATTACCAACATTACAAACAAAACCATCTGTGTTAGACCCCCTCTCACCAGTTCAGAAACCCACTGGTTTCTCTAATTACCCCAAGATTCTTCTTCAGCTCTTCATGTTTCTGAAGATTGATTGTATAGTCAATTTAATCTGTGGGGTTTAAATTTTTCTTTTGGTAGGATATATTTTCTTTTTTAAGATTATTATAAAAATCTCATTCCTGATTTGTGGTCATTTATGCAAAGTAATTATATAGGCACTTTTGTAGGAAAAGATCATTAATCTTAACACTTGTTCATTTATTTTTAAAACAAGTTCTGATTGGCTTGGAACTCACAAAGTCTTCCTCTGCCTCTTGAGTGCCCTGGTAAAAAGCATGTGCCACCATGCTTTCTCTAAATTTATTATTTTAAGAAGTGAAATAATGTATTCGAGCTCTTTACATATTTTTTAAATGAATCTGAAGACATCCACCTTTCTATGTCTGATTTTTTGATATCTAATTAATTTTGACTTCAAGTATTTTGAAAATTACATTTTATGTTACTATTCTTGGCTCTTGATGTGTCGAAAAGACTGTCACAGCCCAGCCTTCTTTTCCCTCTGTTTGTAATCTGCTCTACCTCACAGATCAGCCCCCTCTGCCTGACTCTATAAGAAATCATCTTTACTTTGGAAACTCAAATATTTAACCAGGATATGACTAAGTGCTGACCGCCTTTCAACAGTTTCGCTGGCTGCATGATGAACACCTTTGATCTGCACATTCAGATCTTCAGCTCAGGCAAGTACCTTTCTATTGTGTTCAGCTTTTATTTTGATTTCCTGTGATTCTCATGGGTCCATCTGTTGTTTTGATCTGGGTGACTCCCTCTCTTCCTTTAAGCTGCCAATGTAGTTTCTTTAGTAATCACGCTTTTCATTATTGATCACAAGGAACTTTTAATTATAGCAATATTGGTTTCTTCATATGTCACTATCTTTCTAGTTCCCTTTATTTCCCAGCATAAGATGAAGATCTAATCTTTCTCCTCCATCTCAGAGGCTGCCTTATTGAATTTTGTTATGAGAGCAGAGCAGGTGCTATCGGAACTTTATTGCTGATTTAATAAGGTAGTTTTTCAAGTGGATGCCTTTCTCCAGTTCTTGATTACAGAGCTATCTACCATTGATTTGCAGAATGTTGTAACAGATTCTGAGTTGTTCCTCTGTTCTCAATCCTGCAGAGATAGATTGGAGCCCATTATTAAGTCTGAAGCAGGAGGGCAGGTTCTCAGGTTCTACGTGGTCTTAGATTCTAGTATCCTTAAAGCATGTTAATGCTGTCAATCCAGGGTTTAGGCTGGAAGGGTTAGCTGACATATGTTTTCAGGCTGCTTAAATGATGCTGCTGCCCAGTTTGGGATGGAGAGGATTCAGGGCTGCAGGGAGGGCAGAAGGACCTCCTTCGCTCTGGTCTGCTTCTTCCTGGTGTGGGGTGTTTGGTGAGGCTCTGGATGCAAGAGTGTCCTGACTGTTGAAATAGCTGTACCCAGCTTTTGCCTCTCATCTCACATGTCCCTGCCTGCTCTCACTGAGATCTTGGAAGAGCATTCCTACATTCAGGAGATGATAGTCACTCTGGAGTTTTCCTTTCATGAAGTTGTACTTACATTTAACCTCCCTGATCTTTGAGGCACACTAAGACTTGCAGAAGCAGTGGTATGCATGAGAAAAGAAAAGAATGACTTAACAAAGTATCCAAGGAATCAAGAAAGCACTGAAAATAAGGTAAACGGCTATGCAGGCTAATGGGAGAAAATATAAGGAGAAATTGTCTGAAGAAGAAACCCATGTGACCAATAAACATTAAAGAGATGCTTGGTCTCACTACTGTTCCAAGAAATGTAAATTAAAACAACCACACATTTTACAAGCATGAATTGGTGGAATGTAAGCAGTTTACTCATGTAAAGTGTTGGCAGGGGAATGGAACTCAGAGGTACCAATAGCACGAATGTGGTCTACAGCACTAACAAAGGTCTATGGCAGAGATAGGAACTCAAGAAGAATCTTGAGTTGTGAGGATGATTAGTTAGCCAGCCATAGAGGGAGTCTGACATACAGAATGGAGGAGAGGGAAAGAGTCACAATTATAAGAACTCATTGGGAAGAAGCCTAAGCTAAGCCCAAGCATTAATAATTAATAAGAACTCCACATGTCATTATTTTGGGAACTAGTGATATAAGAAAGTCCAAAAAGAAAGACTGGCTAATGGTACATGTTATGCAAAATTGGAAGTTCACAAATTTGGGGTCATCTGGGCTTCCATGATAGTAAAAACTTTTCAAACTTGTTAACAGAATGACAAGCCAAGAAGTGCTCTTTGCAACATTGTTTTTAGTAAAGAAAACCTGGCAAAGACTCAAAAGTTTCCAAGTGAGAAAATAGAACTAAATTGTGATATATTGGTGAAAGGGCATGCTACAGAACACCAAGATTAAATAAATATTCTTACATGTCAACGTGGACAGCTCATTAATGAGAAAAATGTTAAAACTTAGTGCTACTTATTTAATCTAGAAGTGGTACCACAGTAATACTATAGAGTCTTTGTAAGTATATGCAGCTATGGAGACACATAAGTTGTCAAGAATGGATTCGATGTAGTTTACATTTAGGGTGAGAGTTTATGTTTTGAATTAGAGAAATACATGTTTCTGAGGCTACAATGAAATATGTCAAATTCCCCTGTAATGCTGGTGTCTATTTTTTAAGTAAGGGATACTGAAGTATCCAGAAATATAGTTTGTTATTACTGACAGGAACATCGTATTTATTGCCATTCCTTTGCAGACTTTAGAATATTTTGTATTTCCCTTGTAATCATCAGGGTATTATTTTCATTGAAAGTATGTCAGACATTTACCCATTGGGTCACTGGTCTTCTGTGACTAAACTCCCTGTGGATCCTGAGGTGATAACACTAGAAAAGTGTGGAGAGTCTTCTTCTTTTTCTGTACCTGGGAAGTTATTTTGCTAGTTCTTGGTTCAGTGAGAGACACTTCTGATAACATTTTTCTCACCTGCAAAAATGTCCCATGAATGACAGACCACTAAAAAATGATTTTTGTGTGTTTGTGTAAGAGAAAGAGAGAGAGACAGACAGATACAGATACACACACAAACACACACACACACACACACACACAAAGACATGGGAGACTGTAGGTAAGAGAAAGAGATTGACAGAAACAGAGACAGAGACAGATACAGACACACACAGAGACAGACACTCACACAGAAAGATATAGAGAAAGACAGACTTTGTATGAGAGAGAGAGAGAGAGAGAGAGCAGAGACAGAGAGACAGAAAGGCCTACAGAAACAGAGACAGATGGAGACAGTGAGTTTGAAGGGAGAAACAATGTTAAAATTGATCTTCAGATCTACCTTTTTTTAAAATATGTAAACACAAATGTTGGCATGCTGTCTCGGTAAAAGCAACCCAAATTAAGCCTCTCTGGACTCAGACTTACTCGTGCTTCTTCTGCAGTATTGCTTAGTACTAGCAGGAGAATACCATTCTCCAATGGCAGATGGTGAGCTCTATGTTTTCAAAGAGAACTTGAGAGGTGGATATCCACTGCTCTGGCTTCCACATCTAATAATCCTCCCTTTTCAATAGCTAATTAAGGAACCTTAATGTGGCAAAAAATAAAATCTAGCAGTAGTAACTACACTTCTTTGGACCCGACCAGCATTATGTGAAGGGTTTTTGAAGTACTCTAACAGAAATGTGTGCCTTGCCTGACGCTGGAGTTAGGGCTCAGAGTGAAGAAAATAGATGAGCAGGAGAGAGGCAAGGCTCCTTCTGAAGTAGGACAGTGGTTAAACGAAATGGCTTATCAGTTTCTTTTAGAAATTGGGAAAGAAGCCGTTTGTGGAATCAATGGATGTTTAGAAGAACCATCAACTATAGCTTAAAAGCATCATCATTTCATTTCTTCCAGATACCGTTGTTAACAAGGTGGTTAAGAGAGGGTCTAACTTGTTTAGGCCATTGTACCACCCTGTATAAAGACTTGACGGTGACTCCCACGTGATTCTTATTGCAAGGGGAGATTGGCGTTCATGTTTCATAGGAAAGCAAACACTATTTGCAGTATCTAGACAAATATGCTCCTTGTTTGAAATTTCAAACCCAACTCTAACACGCTTGCACAGACTGACAGGAAGAGTGGAAAGATGCGAGCTATAATAACCTGCTGGGGTGGATGTAATCACTGGTCAGCTGCGGGATAGGTAGGACGCTCTAAGTGCGAAGCAGGGAAGGCCAGTACATTTTCGCAGTGAGTGCTGACACACAGCTCACAGAATATGCTCATAGCCATGCAAAACGGCCCGGGGGAGCTGAAATAAGACCCCCTTTCATCCTCTAAGTTATTTAGGGTCAAGAATGTTTAAATAAGAACAAGATGGAGAGCTCCTCAGGGTGTTGGGGCCAGAACAGAGAACCTTTTACCTGAGGCATGGTGGAACTATGCAGGCAGCCACATTCTTGTGGAAAAGTCCCCAACCAGGGAGGTTTGGCTCAGAAAGCAGTGGCTGCACAGTTGGACTCCAAAGTCTCCTACCTTTCAACCAGGAATATCTCTTTATAGGTTCTTGGAAAATTTGGATCTGTGTGGTCTGGCCTGGCTACAGAATTGTATCTTCATGTAAACAGACATACTGGGCTCTCGTATTTTGCTTCTAAGCAATTCAAATAGACCCTAAAATATTTATGGAGAGTTTCAGGGATCACATAAATAACAACTCACTTCCCCATCTAGTTTTAGACCTCATTGAGTAAGGTATTGATGGAAATGAGATGCTGAAGGTCAAAACACAGGCTCTACCGATACAGTTGCATTAAGACAGCCTGGATCTGCAACTGCCAGCTGTTTTCTATCTGAATTAAGGCCACCTACCAAGCAGCCATGGCAGAGGGAAGGCACCCATGGTCTTCTTACACCTAAGTTTGTGTTCTGGGCCGGGGACATTCCTACTGGGAGAAGGCCAAATGTACTACCCAGCTCCCCTTCCCATCTCCCCCAACTGCTGAAGTAAGAGGACGATGAGAAAGGATGAGGAAGGCTGAGGTGCAAGTACTTCTCCCACACTTTTCCTGTTTAGGGTAATGTTTCTATAGAAATAACCAGTGTTATGTTATCAGTAGCTAATTTTCACACTGCCCAAGACTATTCACTTTAACCCACATCCTTGCACTGAGGTTAGTTAACCTAGATAGAAATACAGAGCTCAGAATTGCCAGAAGCATTCAAAGCTCATTCTGGGTTACAGAGAAGAGTTGCTGAAATTCATCTGTACTAGCCCAAGCCTCTTCTTTACATATGTAAATCAAGGGTTTCAGTAAAGCAGGCTTTCTTCAGTGAACTCTGTCTACTTCAGTGCTGGGGTTTTATCAATCGACATTTTGGAGGCATGGTGGTGTGTACCATGTGACAAATGCTGGGTGAAGGATGTGGGTTAACTCTCATTTAGTCCTTATAGGCACAATGGGATTAATTACATAGCTAGTCCCATTTAACAGATGAGAAAAGTGATGCTTAGGGAAGGAGTGGTTCAATACCATTGAACTCTGACATGGAACTTGGGTGCAATGTCAGGGCTGTGAAAGGTCCTGCTGCGCCTCACAACTCTACTGCGAGGGAACCAGGACTGTTAGTCCACATTAGGGAATAGTGGGACTATACTCATAGACAGTAAATGACCTTAGTCAAATATTCTCCCCATAGTAGGTTTGCTGAGTATTTTTCAGGGAAAAAGGAAAGATCAATGAGTGATTTGCTTTCATTAGCACACAGAGTTACACATATTAGGTGCTCAGTAAATGGCATATTAGACCTTATGGCCTCTACATTGTTGGTAATGAATTCCATACATTTGACTGGTTCATTTAGCACACTGTGGTTCCATTCAAGAAGATGATTGTTCTATTAAGAAGTTTTTAACTGCATAGAAAGATAAGAATACAGGCTAAATGCCAAAATGTGGAATTTTTTAATTACATGAAGTCTATGAAATCAAAGACTGTATAAAGTATTTTGATGTCCCTTTAATGAGCAATTAGCCAACTTTAATTGTAATTACACACATGAAGGCTATGATCCTTTACAGGTTGAAATAGAACATTTCACTAAAAAAGATCATTACAGTTTTAATAGTGAAAGGAACTTTCCCAAAATGTTTGTTTTGTGGGTAGATGCCTGCTGTGTAGACAAATAGACTGTGTTGCTGTCTTTGGAGTAGACATAAGATTCACGTGAACTGTCTGACAGGCCGGTCCTCACTTTCTGGCACTTTAGTCAAACACATTCAGCAGCTTTTGGAAGAATAACAAGGCTTCCTGCAGGTAATTTTAGAGACAGGGACTTTGAGCCAATGAGTCTTGCTGCATCTCTCTCCTACAGTGTCTAGGGGAAAATTCATCAGAAAAAGAAAATGATGTTAGGGTCTAAGGCCTAGGCTGGACCACTGAAGGACTCTTAGTGGCATGAACAGACTCAAGTTGTTTAAAGTAAAGACAAAAGGAAACTTTGGCCTTTCTCCAAAATTGCAAGGCCTTATTTTCAAAAGATACCATTTCCATGAGGAATTGACTGACCAGGAGCACACCTGCCAGTGATGGGGGCCCTCAGAGAGTCTATGGGACAGCCAAGGGGAGCTTGTGGACTATTACTGGCTTGAAGACATATGTTATTTAAACAGTAATAAAAGATCAACTAATTTAGAATCAGGAAATTTTTGCATGAAATAATTTCTAGCTCTGTTTAAGAGTTAGAGACAGATTCATGTTCTTCCAGGAGACTGAGGCTATACTGTGGTTACACGTTGGATGAATTTACACAGGGAAACTGCCTACTACCATTCCAGCTCCATCTTCTTCATTATATCTCTTTTCTGTCCAAGCCCATAGTTTAACAACCTCTGTATGCCTTAGGTTTCTGAGGTCTCCTACAAAATAGAAACAAGCATCCCAACTCTGGTAGTTTGGCATTTTCGTTATTGGTTTCAAGCAGTATTTTCATTCCTTAAACAGGGGAGTAAGCCAAATATGTTTAGTGGTCTACTGCTGTGAAGATAGAGTATGACCAAGGCAACTCTTCTAAGAGGAGCATTTAATTGGGGGATGGTTTACAATTTCCCAGGATTAGTTCATTATTGTCACAGCAGGAGGCATGGTGGTTGGGTGGTAGATAGGCAAATATGCTTGCTGTAGCAGTAGCTGAGAGCTAACATCTGATCAACAAGTTGCAGGATTACAGAGAAAGAGATAAAGAGATACAGAGACAGAAAGACTGAGACAGGCAAAGAGAGACAGAGAGACTGAGCAGAGATAGTGACAGAAATAAGAGAGATTGGGCCTGGTATGAGCTTTAGAAACCTCAAAACCCATCCTAATGACATTACTCCTCCAATAAGGCCACACCTCCTAGTCCTTTCCAAACAGTTCCACTAAGGACTGAACATTCAAACACATGAGCCTATATTTAAACTACCACATATGCCAATGTCTTTTTTCTCTATAGCTTTGACTCCCACGATTTCAGTGAACACTGAATGCCCAAGTAAGCCACTAAATGACTGTAAACTGGGCTACATTTGAGGTCAAGGATGTTTGGAACCATAGTCATATGAAAATACTTGAGTACATCCTCAATAGAGAGAAGGAGAGTAAGAAGTTTAGGGAGAGCCGGGCGGTGGTGGCACACGCCTTTAATCCCAGAACTCGGGAGGCAGAGGCAGGCGGATCTCTGTGAGTTCGAGGCTAGGCTGGACCAACAACCCCCAAAACAATACAGAGAAACCCTGTCTCGCAAAAACCAAAAAAAAAAAAAAAAACGAAGTTTAGGGAGGGAGGTGGAAAAGAGGATGTTTAGCCTGCTACATGCCTCCAACCTAGCATAATTTTTATTTATTTTTATTACTTTTAGTTATGCATATTATGTGTGCTGGATAGTTTTACATCAATTTGACACAAGCTACAGTCATCTGAGAAGAAGGAACCTCAATTAAGAAAATGCCTCCATCAGGCATTTTGTTAATTAGTGATTGATGGGGGTGGGCCCATTGTGTCTGGTCCCATTCTTGAACTTGTAGTCCTGAGTTCTATAAGAAAGCAGACTGAGCAAGCCATGGGAAGCAAGCCAGCAAGTAGAACCCCTCCAAGGCCTCTACATCAGCTCCTACTTCCAGGTTTTTGCTGTTTAAGTTTCCATCCCAACTTCCTTCAATAATGAACAGTGATATGGAAGTGTAAGTCAAATAATCCCTTTTCTACCCATGTAGCTTTGGTCATGGTGTTCATCACAGCAGTAGAAACACTAACTGAGACAGTGTATATTTGCATGTGGGTATGTCATATGAGGCCACAGGTGTTGTGTCCCCTGGAGTCAGAGTTACAGACAGTTGTAAGCAGACTGATGTAGATGCTGGGAACTCAACCAGGGTCCTCTTGAAGAGCACCGAGTGCTCTTAACAGCTGACCCATCTCTCCAGACCAATGACCATTCTTAAAACAGATGGATAATAAACTCTTAGCCTTTGAATACTCAGCATTGTAGGAGTGAATGCCACAAAGCTACCCGCCCAACAGGGCGGGGTCAAGGTAGAGATAAAAGGAAGTGAAAGGAAAAGAGGGTCCCCTTTTTTTCTGCTGGAAGCCAGCCACGCTTCTGACTCCTGGTCAGTATGACACTCTCTCTCTCTCTGGTAAATAAATATATTGTTTTCCCTATATAGTATCGAGTATTGCTATACAGCATCAACCACCATTAAGTTTTTCTGGTTCTGCTGTGAACAGAGTCCACTCAAGGAAGGGCAAAAAATCCAGTCTATGGAAAGTAGATTAAGCAAACTGATTTCTTGACCTCTTGACTACAATGTTAATTCATTCCCACTTCTGTTTTGGTGAAAATGTTATCTCTATTTTGAGATTAAATAAGGAAAAGATCTTGCTGGCGTGGCCACTGACTAAAGCACAGTCTCTTCACGTCACTCAGAAAGCTGGACCCACTACAGTGGGTTGAAGATGTGAGAATCTGGGTAACATATGGGAAAGACTAGGAGAAAACCTGCCCATCGCCAGTTTTCTGGTAACTATTAGGTTGCTAGTGAACCAACTGCTATTTACCCAGCATTCTGAGAGCAAGCCAATGCCGTTCTCTTCAGTGTTGCATAAATGAGCTTCATATCCTTTTGACTACATACTATTCCAAATATGGTCTTAAATTTTATGTCATATTGTCTTATTACAATAATCTCTCTTTGGTAGCAAAGCTATATCTAAAGACAAATAAATTAATGAATCAAATTTTTGAACCAAATTCTGGTGCTACAAAATGAGTTCGTGCATCATTATGGAGACCTGGGATACAGCCTCAGCTCTGCCCCGAACCACTACATGACTCAACCCTTTCCAGCGATAGAGAACTAATAAGGCGAGCCACATGATGAATGTGTTTGAGAACAGCAGCACGATGCAAAGCAGACTGCAGCAGCCCAGCCAGGACAAGAGTGGCGAGTGAACAGAGCTGTGTGAGGCATACTCTGTTTGCCTGTTCAGCAAAACCACACCTTTTCCATTGTGACATATAGGTAGACAGAACCTCCAGCTTCTCTCGGTGAGTGTGGCATGACACTGAGTCCAGACCAGGAGAATGTGGGCAGAAGTGAGCTTACCGTACGCTGCCTCCCCTTTCAGCCTCTCCAAGTCCCAGTTCCTTCTTTATTAGACAGATGCTGAGACCATGGTGACCTGGAAACCATCTGTTGATTGCAGGACCTCCATGAGGCTAGGTCCATGAAAGACTGACTACATGGAATACTTGCAAATACCCACATCTCTGAAGATAAAACTACAAAAATGTTTCTACCTATATAAAGATAACCAAAATTCCCAAGTTAATGTCACCTTCTCTATTTTCTGTGTCTTCTATATCCCTATTTTATGTGTCTTTGGTTAGAATAGGGTCAGCCATTATATGCTGATGGCCCTGTTGTATATACTCAACTTTCCTCCTTTCCACTCTCCCATTAAAGGAAAGCTAGAAAAGTACAAAGAAAGTAAATGTCAATTAAGGCCCCATCTCACTAGCTAAGGATGGTCATTTTTAATATCCTGATTAGTTGCTTTGTTTTTCTGTAGCAAAAAAAGGATGCTGTATTTTCACACAATCATTATTTCAAACCTCCCTGTCTTCAAACAGAGCCTAATTTAATAGTTTAGTTTTCATTTAGTGGCTTACTTGCATGTCATGGACTGGCTCAAAGGTAGAGATAAAGATAGATGTGACAAAATTCCTGTTCTCAAGAGATCCATATCTTCGTAGAAGAGACATGTACCTAAGTTGATAATGAAAATAATGTTCAGAGAAAGGAGCTAAGGAAATAAAAATATCTTTAAAACTAACATCCACATGCTTACTATATGTACTAGAAATTGTTATAATTGCCTCATAGATATAAACTCATTTAATATCCACACCAATCCCATGTTATATATACACAATAGCGCTGGGCTAAAGATGAGAAAAGCACACCACAAGGTTAAATAGCTTGTCGTCCTTTACTTGGGGAAGTTACTTAGTACATATGGATGTGTGTGTGTGTGCATGTGTGCATGTGTGTGTGTGTGTGTGTGTGGTGTTTGTGTATGTATTTGTACATATGGTATGTGTATTTTTTATTATTATTTATTTTTAAGTTTAAATTTAGATTAGAAACAAGGTTGCTTCACAAGTTAGTTCCAGGTCCCTCTCCCTTTCCCTCCCCTCCTCCCATGCCCTCCCCCCAACTCCCCCCCCCCCGTTATCCCCTCATTCCCCCAGGGAGGGTGAGGCCCTCCATGGGGGTGTCCATAGTCTGTCATTTCATATAGGGCAGGGCCTAGACCCCTCCCCAAGAGTTCAGGGTGAGAGTGCACCTCACATTGTTGGATGGGAGTCCAAAGTCCGTGTGTATACTTGGGATGGGTACTGATCTGCTGCCCAAGGTTCAATAGATTACCTAGGCCTCCTCACTGACACCCAGATTCAGGGGGTCTTGATCAGTCCCATGTTGGATTCCCAGGCTGATGCCTGGAATTCAAGAGTTAACCTTTGTCTGGTCAGCTGTTTCTGGGGGTTAAACCAGCCCAGTCTTAATCCCTTTGGTCATCAGTCCTCCCTCTCTGTTACTGGCTTTCTTGAGTTCAGCTCAGTACTTAACCGAGGGAGTCTGCCTCTTCTTCGATCAGCCACTGAATGAAGTTTCTGTTTCCCAGACTCTCTGGCCATGAGATTGTAGGCTGGCACTCCCCAGATCTATGTCTAAAATCTATATATGAGAGAGTACATGCCATGTTTCTCTTTTTGTGACTGCATTACCTCACTCAGGATGGTTTCTTCTAGTGTCACCCATTTGCCTGCAAATCTCAAGATTTCTTTGTTTTTTTCTGCTGAATAGTACTCCATTGTGTAAATGTACCACATTTTCTCTATCCACTCTTCGGTTGAGGGGCATCTAGGTTGCTTCCAAGTTCTGGCTATTACAAATAATGCTGCTATGAACATAGTGGAACAGACATCTTTGTTGTATGAATGGACATCTTTTGGATATATGCCTAAGAGTGGAGTTGCTGGGTCTTGTGGTAGGCTTATTCCCATTTTTCTGAGGAATCTCCACACTGATTTCCAAAGTGGCTGAACAAGTTGGCACTCCCACCAGCAATGGAGGAGTGTTCCCCTTTTACCACATCCTCTCCAGCATAAATTGTCATTGGTGTTTTTGATTTTAGCCATTCTGACAGGAGTGAGATGGTATCTCAGAATTGTTTTGATTTGCATTTCCCGGATGGCTAAGGATGTTGAGCACTTTCTCAAGTGCCTCTCAGCCATTTTAGACTCCTCTATTGAAAATTCTTTATTTAGTTCTGCAGCCCACCTTTTAATTGGATCCTTTGGTGTTTTGGGGACTTGCTTCTTGAGTTCTTTGTAAATTTTGGAGATCAACCCTCTGTCAGATGTGGGGTTAGTGAATATTTTTCCCATTCTGTGGGCTGCCTTTTTGTCTTGCTGACTGTGTCCTTTGCCTTACAGAAGCTTCTCAGTTTCAGGAGGTCCCATTTATTAATTGTTGATATCACTGTTTGTGGTCCTGGTGTTATATTCAGGAAGCTGTCTCCTGTACCAATTCGTTCAAGGGTACGACCCACTTTCTCTTCTAAGAGGTTCAGTGTGGCTGGATTTATGTTGAGGTCTTTGATCCATTTGGACTTACGTTTTGTGCATGGCTATAAACATGGATTGATCTGCATTCTTCTACATGCCAGCCTCCAGTTATGCCAGCACCATTTGTTGAAGATACTTTCTTTATTCCATTGTGTATTTTTAGCTTCTTTGTCAAAGATCAGATGTTTATACGTGTGTGGGTTAATATCAGGGTTTTCAATTCAATTCCATTGGTCTACCTGTCTATTTTTGTGCCAATACCAAGCTGTTTTCAGGACTATAGCTCTATAATAGAGCTTGAAGTGAGCGATGGTGATGCCTCTGGACATTGCCTTGTTGATGATATGTGTATTTTTATGTGGCATATTTATGTATATATTTGTACATGTGCACGTGGTATATGTATGTATGTGTGCATCTGTGTTGTGGTATGCATGTGTGTTTATGTGTGGTGTATGTGAATGTTTGGTGTTTGCGTGTGTGTGTGTGATGTATGTGTGTGCTTGGTATGTGTGTGTGTGTAGTACAGTACGTATATAATATGTGTGTGTGTGGTGTATGTGTTGGGTCTCTGGGTGCTTTGTGTATGTGTGTATGTGTGTATGTGTATGTGTTGTGTGTGTTTTGTTGTAGTGTGTGTAGTGGGGGCAGGTGGTTCAGAGCTGGAAAGGTTAAAGACCCAGCGAAGAAAAGAGGAAGAGTGGGGTTGAGAAGGTACAGAGGGACACGTGGGAAACTATGTACCTCCCAGATCTTTGGATTCTCTTCTGTTCTGGCTCCGAGACCTGGAGCATCAACTAGAGCATGCGCTTAGACTCTGAGGAAATCAGAAGCAAGACCTGTCCTCTAAAGAGTCCTGCTCAGCTCTCAGGTTCTGCATAGAGATGGATGGAAATGACAGAGGTGAGAGAGGACAATCTACTTATTGGTGACAACTCAAGGAACCGTCACACCCAGGGAACACACAAAGTCCACTTGGCGTAAGATTAAGCAAGGAACACAATGCCTGTGGCATTTTCACTGGAGATTTGGGCAGGTGTTGGCTCTTGGCTTAGAGTGAGTTTTCAGCACAGCGACATGAACAAGGTCTCAGAATCCTCACTCCAGTCATCTCTGAGACAGCCTCTCGAGATTTTGGTCTTCATCTCAATGGCAACGTGTGCCATAGAAGCCATGTTTCTGCACCACTGTCTCATGTGCTGGCCAAAACACCTTTGCACTGTGGTGGGAAGTCTCCAGGAAACATGAGCCCAGCGGCGACAGGTTCTTTCTTATCATCAAACTCCACCCCATTTCCATCTTGACTTTCTAGCTGAGCTCCAATCCTCCCCGTCTGGAGAGCTCTCCTACTTGTCCAATGTTCTTGTCATTTCTGAGGTCACTGTGGCAGGATTTGTTTTATTTCCACCCCAGAAGTCCTCCCAGAATCGTTATTCTCATATGCTACCCCATGTTGATGGCTGCATGAGATCTGGTATGTTCACTCTGTCACATGACAAAACGCCACCTTCTGCACATCATTTCAGTTTAGGCTTTTGATCTGGAGTGTCTTTGATGATGTGTGTGAGCTCAGTGTGACAACAGTTGTCTGTAAGAGTGGGGGCAGCAAGCAAACGAGGAGTGTGACAAGGGAAGGGACAGTCTAAGTGCTGCAACTTGAAGCGGATTCAATCTGTCATTCCTGCCTTTGACAATGGAGAAAGTGCCAGGCTGAGGAGTGCAGGCCGTCTTTAGAAGTGGGAAAAATGAAGGAAGCTGATTCCTTCCTATACCCTTTACAAATGGGATGCAACTCTGCTAACATCTTAGCTTTAGCTGAATTGAAATGTGTCAGCTTTTGATTTCTAGAATTGTGAGAGAATAATTTGATGTGTCTCTTTTTTGACTCCTGTAGTCCACATTATAGCACAAATAGAAAGTGAATATATGGCAAGCATTTCAGAGTACCATAGTGGATGTAAGTCTACTGTCCTCTTCATGTCTTCCTTTTTATGTGCATCCACAGTGACTCCTACTTTCAATTCAGATTTTGAAGACGGTGGTGTACCTGTTGTTGGGGATACCATGTTCCCATAGACCAGAAGTTCACAACTTGTGGGTCTTGACCCCTTTGGGGGTCAAATGACCCTTTCATAGGGATCCATATCAGATATCCTGCATATCAGATGTTTACATTATGATTCATAACGGTAGCAAAATTACAGTTATGAAATTAGCATTGAAAAATTTTATGGTTGGGGGCACTACAACATTGTCATAGCATTAGGAAGGTTGAGAACCACTGCTATAGACAGATGGAATGAGGCCCACTGATTAGGGTGTCATTTCATTCAGTATAGCAGCAATGGGCAATGCATTGCCTTTCTAATTTTGTCAATCCCTTCTCTTTACTATCTCATTCTTCCTCCATTTCTTTTGCAAATGACTGTTTTCATGCTTTGTCATTTATGACAGATCTTGACTTGAAACCAAACCTTGTATCTGCAGAAAATACAACAGTAGTAAGTAAATATCTACTAAATGTCAGGGTGTAAGCAAACTCTAAGAAGCCATAATCACTCAATTAGGAGGACTCAGTAGGAACCTAGGAAGTCAGCTTGGGCTCTGCACTTAAGCAGTGATGGTACATACACCCTGCCATATCCAAATTGAGGAAGACTTGAGACTCCAGGCTCAATTCAAGATTTGTTAAGCAGAACCACTTGGTAATACATCCTATGCTCTGGCATGCTCTTGCTAGTGTAAAGTGTTCCAGATTGGGGTGCTTGAGATTCTATACATGAAGCAGTTTAAAGTGGCATAAACAGTGTTCAATATCATTGAATCAAATTGTGGAGTGTGAAGTGATTTCCTTTAGAGTTCTCTTATGGTTCCTTTATGCATCAAAGTTAAAACCTCTGTCTCATTTTGCCTATGACACGTTCTAATCTGAGTTAGTCTGGTTATAGGGGAGACAGGTTTCAACTGGGCAGCAGGATACTTTTCACCGCTTTATGGATGTATAATTAACACGATACTAATTGAATGTATTTAAAGTTCATAATTCAAAGTTTTGACATTCCTCTAAATCCATAAAAATACCACCATAGTCACCCTCCAAATTTGCTTGTAATCTTTTTCCACATCATTTTCCCACCTAGTCCCCAGGCAATGACTGACCTTTCTGACATTACAGATTAAGTTGTATCTTTGAGAGGCTTATGAAAATGGGATAATGCAGTATCCTCCCTGTCATGGGCAGGGACCTGGCTATGGAACCTTAGTTGTTTGTTTGGAGTATACCCATTTGTAGCACATTGTATTATAATTTCTGTACCCATTAATTTACAGGTATATATTTGGTTCCCAGCAACCTTTGATTGTCAAAAATAAAGAATGTAGGAACACATCTATTCAAATTCTTGTAAGATTTTTATTTCCATTAGAAGGATATCCAGGAATGGAATGACTGAACCAGACATTGGGTGTATACTCAACTTAGGAAATCATAAACAGAGGTATGCTTCACATAAATTTTCAAACTGATTTTCAAAGCAGGCAGCACCTTACAAAAACTCTTGGGAAAGTTTATGAATGCTGATTCTTCTTCAAATTAAGTCACTTTGGTGCATCATGGCCGTTTCAGTTTAGTTCTTAAACTTCCTTCTTTAGTAACTCATATATTAACCGCAGTAAATGTTAATGTTTTCCTCATTTTTATCATTTTATTAATATGCATTTTCAAAATCTCTTCAAAATTTCTAGATTGAGTTGTTATATTATTGATTTTAAAGAGCGCTTTACATACATATGTATAGACTTACATATACATGCTTATCTTAATAGGTAATTAATTAAGTATTCCATCTTGACTTATCTTTTCCTTCTCATCATGGCTTCTAGAGCATTAGCTTTTAATTATGACAAAATATAATTCGTGAGCTGGATTGATGTTTTTTGATGTGTGTGTGCGTGCATGTGCGTGTGTGCGTGTGTGTGTGTATCTGTGTGTCTGTGTGTCTGTGTGTGTGAATTAGCAAGCTAAGAAATTGTTCCCTAGCCCAAGGATCTAAAGATTTTCTCTTCTATTTTCTTCTAGAAGTTTTATATTGTTAGATTTTAAGTTTATGATGAGGACCTACTTTGAGTTAATTTTTGCCTAGGATGTGATGCATGAATTGAAGAGTGAATTGTTTTTCATTTATACACTATTGACTTGACATGATTTAATGATATAGTTGGGTTTCCCTACTGAATCACATTTATTCCTTTGTTAAGAATCTAATGACCACGTGAATAAGGGGCCAGTCTACACTCTGTTCTATTCCCATGATCTGTATCTGTCCTGCCTGCCTCACGCTGTCTCAGTTATCACTGCCCAGGATTTAGGCATCGGAACACATTCATTTCCAGCTTTGTTGCTGCTACACTGGCGTTTTTAGACATCATTTCATTTTCCTGTAAATTATAGAACCAGGTTGTCAGTCAATGACAGCATATGGTGGAGAGTGTTTAAATTGCTTTGAATCTATAAGTCAATTTGGAGAACTGACTTCTACAACATTAAGCCTATTGAACCAGGTAGATCTCTCTTCACTTGTTTAAATGTTTGTTCACTCACTTGCTCCTCACAATGGACTCTAGTTTTCAGTATGCATATCATTTACAAATGTGTCCACATTCATCCCTACATATTTAAGATTTTCTGGTTCTATTATAGATGGAAGTTTTTAGAATTTAAATTATAGTTGTAGGTAGTGGGTATAAAAAAGCAATTTATTTTAGATACTGACCTTTAAACCTTGTTATCTTTTGTATTAGTTACTTGTCTGTTGCTGCATTAAACACTGTGCCCAAAAGTAATGTTGGGAGGAAAGGGTTTATTTCTTCTTATACCTCAAAGTCACAGTCTATCATTGAGGGAAATCAGGACAGGAACCTGGAGGCAAAAACTGAACCAGATGCCAGAGAGGAATCCTACTTACAGGCTTGTTTCTCATGGCTTACTAAGTCTACTTTCTTATAGAATCCAGAACAGTCTGTCCAGGGGTGATATTGCCCATTATGATTTGGAATCCCCCGTATCAATCATTAATCAAGAAAATGCCTGACGAATTTGCCTATAGAGCCATTTTCTCAGTTAAGAGTCCTACTTCCTAAATAACCTATCTTGTGTCAAGTTGACATAGAACTAGCCAATGCATCTTCTAAACTCTATAAGCTGTAGGTGAGTTTTGAAGATTCTGTCACATTTTCTTTAATGTTTACAGAGGAAGTGAGTGTGTGCATGTGTGTGTCCATCTTATTTGGGGGGACATGGTTTCTCACTAAACCTGAGGCTTACTGTTTTAGCAAGGCTGCCTGGTGAGTTAGCTTTGATGATCCTCCTGTCTCTACCTCCCAGCATCAGGGTTATAGATGTATACCACTGCTCCCAGCTTTTAAGTGAGTCCTGTAGTTAAACTCAAGTCTGCATATTTGTGAGTCATCACTTTCCCTGCTCAGCAGTATTCCCAGATCCCAGTGTTATGCTGCTTGCCAATAAAAAGACAGTTCTATTTCCTTTCATTCTAGACGTCCCCCTTCTTGGCGATTATAACCAGCATGGCTCTGTAGCATAAAGGTGGAAAGAGCAGGCACCCCTTTCTTGTCCTTGATATGAGTGGGAAGTATTACATGTTCATAGTGAAGTGGAATGTCATATTTAAATTTGGGGTATACTTCATTTCACAGGGACATTTTACATTTATTGCTTGAAAATATACCAGATATATAAACACTTATGATTTTAATATGCTTCTGGTAAATTGAACCCTTTAAATTTCAGATGATAACATCTATTTTCCCTAATAATTTGTCTTACTCTGATATCTATTGTCTATCTTGCTATAGGTAGGTGGTGGTTTGAATAGGTATGGACCCCATAGAGTCCATGTGTTTGGATGCTTGACCCACAGTGATTGGCACTATCAGGAGATGTGGCCTTGTAGGAATGGGTGTAGCCTTTTGTTGGAGGAAGTGTGCTACTGGGGTGGGGGCAGTCTTTGAGTTCTCAAAGTCTCAAGGTGTGCCCAGTGTGGGACACAGTTCTCCTTATGTTTCTGTGGGTCAAGATACAGAGCTTTCAGCTCCTTCTCCAGCGCCATGTCTGCCTGCACGCCGCCATGCTTCCCGCCGTGATGATAATGGACTAAACCTTTGAAACTCTAAGAAATGTCTTCCTTTTATAAGAGTTGCTGTGGTCATGATATCTCCTCACAGCAATAGAAAACCTAAGACAGAAGTTAGTACCAGGGACTGGGGTATTGCTGATCGTGTTTTGGGGGCTTTGAGTTAGGAAAGTGGTGAAAGTTTTAAGTGCTGCTTAGTAGGCAATGGAAACACATGGAAGGCAGTGAACTTGAAGGTGATTTGAACGGGGGGGGCTGGCTAAAGAGGATTCTGAGGAGAAAAAATTTAATATGTTGTCTAGAAATTGTTCTTGTGATATTTTGGTGAAGAATGTGACTGCTTTTTTGCCCTTGTCCTAAGAGTCTGCCTGAGGCTAAAGTGAAGAGATTTGGATTAATTCCATTGGCAGGGGAAATCTCAAAAGAGCCCAGTATAGACTATGTCATGTGATTTTTAGTGGTAACACACTCGAAGATTTGCAATGAAAAGGAGCAAGCTGAGCAAGTAAAAACACAGAATGTACAATCTGAGGAGAAAGGAAGCACCAGGAAATGGGGTGGTGCTAATTCCTGTGGTCACGGAGACAAATAGATTAAGAAATGGAACATTTTCATTTTACAGATGTAGTGAATGTTAAAGCCGTTATGTTTGGCTTTAAGTGAAAGGTATAGTAAAACCTTTGTGACTGGCTTTGAGAGAAATGTTTTAGCAAAGCCTTTGCTATGTTTGGGTTAATATGTCAAGGTTGTGAAATTGTTTTGAGACTGCATAAATCTGGAAGAGATGCTGTCTCTCTGGACAACCTGCACTTGGTGCTACTCGAGAGCTTGCTAAGACACCCCTGTCAAACCTGGAGTTCTTAGTTTTGATTATGAGATTTCTGCAGGTTGTCTGCTCTCATGGGCAGGAAGCGTAAGACTTTGGTAGTTGGAACCTTTCCTAGCCCCTATTAACCTTTTATACATTTGAATATTCATCTCTGGTTCATTCTCTGGCCTACAGCCCCCTTGTTGTCTCTAGACTCAAGAGCACTTCCTCAGTTCTGGAAATCCTATGTGCCTGATCTAAATTCCTTGACCTATGCCACTGGCTGTAGATGTTGACAGACGGCTGGAGAAATTGTAGCTCATTGACATGTCTCTCTTTAGCAAAGATCAAAGCCCTTTGCTATGTGATACTTACTCTTCAGACTGTAGTTTCCTTAGGTGGAAGGGAACACCTAGTCCCTGCTACTGCATGTCAGCTAGAATGAGACATGCACAGCTAGTATTTTTATATGATTAATTGGTTTCATTATACTTACTTTTATAGTTACCTTCTGTTTGTAGTAATTAGTATTGATTTTCCATTTTGAATAAGCTACATGATTTTTCTTTTTAGGCAAATAAATTGAATTGTAAATGAATTAATAAGTTTAAAGAAAATATTTAGAAAATAGCAATAAAGGTTAAAAGAGAGGTGATAAATAATAAAACAGTAATAAGAAAAACCCCGGAAATTTTGGGAAATAACACCTAAGCTTCAGGTCACAGTGGGCTCTGTAATTTACTCATAAAGGCTTGTTTGAAGACTTAGGGCCTATGATGACAGCCAAGCTCAAATTCATTAGTTTTGTGTGTTGGGGGGACTGTTAAGGATCACAATACTTCTTGGTTTCTCAAGACGATCAGATTTCACGAAGTCTACCGGCATAAAGAGGCAAGAAAGGAAGATTAGTGCTAGCACGTTTGCCCAGCGTGTTTGTGGGGCCTGTGCTCATTCAGGGGAAATGGAGGGAGAGGAAAAGCAAGACATTTTGCATGAGTAACTTTTAAAACAATGCTCAGTGTTTTTATATGGCGTACTCCCTGCCCTCACACAATGTTGGAGATTTTGGTGTTTAGGCACCAGGAAGGTGGTGTGAGACTTGATCGAGTACATAAAAAAAGAGAAATGGAAAGTTGCTTTATTTTATGTCATTTTATTCTGCAAATAAAGGTGAAAAGGGATGTAGGTCATCTCACACTGCTTCTTCTGTGGCTCTGAGTATATATTAAATTAATGAAGTATTTCCAATTGTTGACAGTCTGGTGACTCCAGTCTCCTCAAGGGATAGAACCAAACCTGAATTGTATTTATGAAGTTGATAAATCCATGTAAAGTTTAATTTTGAGCTTCATCCACAGGCTATAGGATACCAGCTAACAACGTCTACTTCCTCCTCTCCCCTTTCAGATGTCATTATAAAACAAGCTAGTCTGTAGATGTCTCGGTTATCACTGCATTGCAGGGATGAATTAAAGGGATGTATCAGGTGTTCTGTAAGTGTTTCTGGAAGAAGGGAAGGAAAGAAAGAAGAAGAGAGAATAATGGAGGAACACAGACCAAGGGGCAGTTGAGCCTTCCAAATAGCATGCGGCTCAACCACACAGAACTGACCCATTCTTGATTGCCGGAGTCCTTCACTGGGCCACGGCGCTTGATACATGTTTGTTGAATGCATGCGTCAGATGTGGCGCACGTGGTCCTTGCACTTTCCATCCACATGAGAATGCAGTGACATACTCATGTATGGTTATAGCTACTGTGGTGCGTGTCAGAGCTGCACCACATAGAACATGGAGTGAAAGCACACGATCCGTGCATTGTAAGGATTTCTCTGGCAAGTGACTGAGACCAGAAGGGTGAAGTTGGCTAAGAGATCAGTTGGGAGACTCGCAGGAAATGTTTACCTCTTTCACAAGGTTCTTTGGATTCTATAGTGTTTAGTTATAGAGAATACATGAAATGCAAGTTGCCTAGTCCAACATTCGGTGGTGTTTCCTCACATTGGAGTGGCCGCTGTCACCGCATCACTCAGCGGAACAGTGCGTCTGCACTGCACTGTCAGGTCGGAGCTAGTCAGTCACATGACCCTGACGAAAAAAGTCAGATCCCTATCTAATCAGTTACAGGAAAATACTTCTGGAGCATTTTCTCTTCGGGAGACAAGACATCTCTCAACATCTGGGAGCTGCCGAGTGACCTCCCGTGCTAAAACTGCCCGTGGCTGTCTCAGAGCATGGGTCAATCGTAAGGAGCATGAAGAACCCAGCTCTGCCTCAGAGGAACAGGGCAGACACACCTGCCCGAGGATCGCCAGAAAGGGGGGGGGGGCGGATGCTGCAAGATGGGTGCCATCTTCAGCACTGACTTTTGACTAAAAGGCGAGTAGATTCCTGTCTCTGTGTCCAAGCTCACAGCTTCCCTTCGCCCACTCCCTCCTATCCCACACCATCCACGCACCCCTGCTAAGCGTCCCACAGCGATTTCAGCTTCCTTTCTGTTCCTCCGGCAGCCCAGAACCTCCCGCTTGAGCTCTGGTGTCCTCTTCCAAGAACACCATTGCGCGAACTGCTTCCTGCTCCTCTGGGCAGAGCCAGTGTGTGTCCCATCAGAAAGGCTTCCTGAAAACTCATGGACACCGTCATATTTATAGCTATATTTATAACTAGATTCTTTCTTAGCCCGTTGCGCAGAAGTCAAACCTAACAAGGGTAAGGGTGTCACTTAGGCTATTCTTCAACGGTAGCCTCGGCACTAGCAAAAATACTTTATATACAGTAAGTGTTTGGTAAATACCTTTAAACACATGAGCTAAAATCAGACACTATATTAGAGGACAGCCAGTAAATTAATATGCTAATCAGTTCTAACAGGCTAATTAGTTTTAGAGCAAAATAGGAAAGCTACATGGTTTTCTATGAAACATAGAAAGAAATAGTTATGGGTGATGTACATAGGCTTCTACTGGCACAATCACTGACACAGACACAGCAAAGAAATCTTCTGTGACCCCTGAGGATCAAAAATTGTTCTGGTTTGACTTGGAAACCACATATGTTCAGCTTGAACTCCCTTCTAGCCTTGAGATAAGCACATCCTTTGCCATTTGCCGGGTACAATTGACAGCACCATCCCCCTGCCAGCCTGCCTGGGTAATAATGTCTCATACTCACTGTTCCCAATATTGTCGGAACTATGTCCCTCACATAATATGCAAAGCCAGCTTCTGCCGAAGTCAATAATTATGCAGGTTTGTCAGCCTCGAAGGTCAGCAGATATTACAGAGGAGATGGCTCTGGCTGATGGGAAATCACACTGATAGCAACTTGAACATCTATTATTGCTTAAAGCAAAACAAAAGCCCCGCGGCTCTCTCCTCTCTCCTGTGATTCAATTCTTTGAGAGTGCTGTCGGGCGGGAGGGTGATTGCATCAGAGTCACAGGCTTTTACATCCGGCTCCTGCCCACCTGCACCTGTCCCCTTCACCAGGAAGCACGGAGGAGCAGTGTCTAAGGGACCAGACAGGAAGGGGAGTAAGAAATAAAGGTGCTATTACTCAGATCTGAGAATGAGTGGCAAGGCTGATCCAGGGAGGATTGTGCAGGCAGAGGAGCTGGGCTGGAATTGGAGCCTTATCCGTGTCCGGCTAGACGACCAAAGGCGGGCCCTTTTACCTCCTCCTAACCCCAGTTGTCTGCTTATGAAATGAAGATAATATGTTTGGTCGTGAGCCTAGCCAGCTGAGCCAGAGAGGTGGGGGCGGGGGGCTGGGAGGAGTGAAGGGAGGTGACATTATGGTCGGGAAGTAATGTATGAGAGAAGAGTAAAAAAATTCATAATAATAACATTGAATTCACTGGTTGTTGTGAGCACAATAAATACACAGCCTTTTAAAACTAAATTTTGCTTTGGCAAATCAGCTGTTAGTTATGTTTCTAAATGTTTTCTATTACTTCTAGTAGATTTTTTGGGGAAGTGGTAGAAAGTTCTCGGCATTTAAAGGCCTGTGGGATCTTTGAAGTGCAGTGCCCAAATTGTTAGGGAGACAGTTATCAAAATGGTGGAGAAAACTAGGTACCAAACACATGGGAGGGATTGTCCTTTTAGGGAGACAGTTATCACAATGGTGGAGAAAATTAGGCACCAAACACATGGGAGGGATTGTCCTTTTAGGGAGACAGTTATCACAATGGTGGAGAAAATTAGGCACCAAACACATGGGAGGGATTGTCCTTTTAGGGAGACAGTTATCACAATGGTGGAGAAAATTAGGCACCAAACACATGGGAGGGATTGTCCTTTCACCGCTCATCACGGACACACTGCTGGGCAAAGCTCTGCACAGAGCTGTCACTTTCTTCGCATGTGGAATAGGAATCCTGAGCAACGGAGCACTGCAAGATTACCTGGGAGCAATTAATTAATTATGCCTTGGAATTGGGGGGTGTTATCTGCACAGTGAAATAACCAATTAGCCTTTAAAGCGAGAGTTCTTCAAACTGGCTTGTCATCTGCGATACTCCGTAATTACGCCTTTTTGGTGTACAAAGGCCTCCCAGTTCTACAGATCAGAGACAGTGCATGGGAAGTTTCATTTTCATTTTCAGGAGCTCTGAGTGCTGCTGGCACGGCGGCTGCCTCCTCCTCTTCTTCCTCCCCGTTAGCCCTGGTCTATAACTTGGTGTGTGGATCAGCCTGGTTCCTGTTCTTACTGCAATCCTTTTGTCTGTCCTTCTTGAGGGCTGCCATTGCAATCACACATAAATTCTGGGTGCTTTCTCACATGTAGCCATGGCTGAGAGTACCACAACAGACTAAAACACGCTTACAGATCCCTTCCACTACTAAGATGAGTTCCTTGTTTACTTCAGGAGTCTTTGTTTACTTGTTCTTAACTGTTCACAGGACCAAATTCCTGAACAGCTTCCCCAGAGCCCAGAGCACACAGTCCCAGGTCTGTAGGAAGGTCCCACAATGGGGAAAGAGGTTCTCCCATGTCAGTGAAGTTTACTGGTCCTTTCCTCTCAATATGTATTCATGGTCTCAGCCTACAGGCCACCATCCACAATAAACTCTTACCATAACTTCATTTGTTCCTTTCCTATCACATATGCAGTGATTCTTAGGGGAAAAGTCAAGAGGATTTCTATTTCTTTGTGCAAAGTCACTCCTATAAAAAGACAGGATGGGGTAACAAATAAAGGAAAAGAACAGGAAATCAGAAATTGTGTTAGCCAGAGAATAGTTTATTGGTTATTCTTGGTCTTTACTGCTCAGAGCCACCAAGCATAACTTCTAGAGGATTTAGGGTCCTATTATGGAAGGCAGCATCCGGCCCTTCACTATGCAGAGTAGTCAAGGCGCAAACAGACGGAGCCCACCAGTCATGGTCACCCAGTCTACTACACCAAGGAGAAACTGACTTTTTGCTAGCCTGGGAGCTGCAGGGTCTTGGTGGTCCCCAGATGTTACAGTTCAGCATCCTTTTCCAGCAGGGCTAACACAATCAACCATTTGCTAAAGGCAATACTGTGCGAATGGCTCGGTCCGCCTTTGCTTCAGAAGGTCAGGCTGCTATTAAATTTCCACTCTTCAGTCAGCCTCGTGTCTCTTCCCTGAGGACTGGTGTGGGAGATTTTCTGCCCTCTGTGTGAATTGTATTGGGTCTATTATTAAATTTTTGCTGGCGAATGAGGAAATAAAGGAGACAGGAGACACTTAGAAAGTACATATTCTGCATTCTTTACACTGTGGCCTAGGAGACACTGTACAGCTAGATTATCTTAGGGCTTTTTTTATTTTTAAAGAGAAAATGAATAGCTTCTATAGGATTATATACATTTGAAAAATTCAATGATAATCACTGAAGCAACTAGGAATCAAGTTTCGTCAATGGCACTACCTTCTTAGACACTAGGTACATTATTGGGGGGGGGATAAGAGGTGAAGCCCAAGGTAGCTGGAGAACACATCTCTGTGAGCACTGCTGTTTTCAGTATTGTTCTGCAGATACAGCGTTTCTTGGGGGCTGTCATTCACCTGCAGTCTCTCTGTCTCTGAAGACACAGCAGCACAACCTATGCCCCTTCTTGGGACATTGTAAGATTGGGGCCAGCATGACTTTTTAAATGATTATTTCTGTGCTCTAGGCATTGAGCAGATGGTTCACACAACAATCAAAATTGACTTAAGTTTCCTAATACCCCTCTGAAGACCATTATTGTTCCCCTGTTTTACAGAGAGAAACTAGAGTTTCAGGAAGTAGCTAACTCGCCTTTGACAGAGGCGTAGGGGATGAGGGTGGCAGAGACTGAGCTTAAATTTAGGGCCTGTGTGTTCCAGCGCTGGGTTGTGAGGTAAAAACCACTCTCCTTGTGCGACCACCCAACTGTTACATTGGAAATCCTCACCAGAGGCGGACCCCCGAAGCAAATATTTATAAAAGAAATCTCAGATAATGCCCCTTCCTTTAAATGCTCAGCAGTGTGTTCTGATTTGACATGTGTCCCTAATTTCACAACACTCAGGTTGTACTTAGATCTCCACATTTCTTTTGGTATTTATCCTAACCAATTTTTCACACATCTCTAGATGCATGCATTCATTTACCCACCCATCTTTCCATCCATCCTTCTGCCCAGCCACCCCTTCACTTCAGCATCTCTTGCTCAACACCCACTGACCACCCAGTAGACTGCAGGCACTAAACCAGATGCTTGGAGTAAATGTTGGGCAAACTGCCCACTGCTCCTCGTCCTCTTCAGATAACTGCTTAGTTCGGGAGACAGAAATTACTTCAACAGCTGCCCCAGTGCACAGCTCCAAGCAATCAGGTATCACCAATAAGCCCAGCGGTGTGTGTGCATCAACCAGGTGGTCCGGGAATTTGCCCTGAGAATCTCAGAGCACTTCCTGAGGAAGACCTGTTGGAGCTCGCAGAAGGATGCACCATGCCAACAGCAGGTACCACTTGCTGAGTGTGTGCTGGGCTTTGCTTGAACCTCTGTTCACACAGCAATTTAAGAAAACATTAATGCAATAGTTAATGTACTATTTTCCAGAACCAGCACTTATGAGCATGTCCCATTCATTGCCCTTTGTATAGCTGAAGAGGGAAACGCCACAGCAGGCATAGGATTCTACATTGAAAACATGGGAAGTATGGGAAACAGTATCTAATGTATACACAGAGAGGAATGGTGAGGCTTTTTGCCTTTATTTCTACATTTTAGGAAGTCACTGTTCTTATGCTAGGAAAATGACATGATCAGAATCATGGCTCGAGAGGTGGCTCATCAGTTACAGGCGCTCCTTTTGCATAGGACTTAAGCTGGATTCTCAGCACCCACATCAAGCAGCAGACACCTGCAACTCTAGATCCAGGGGATCTGGTGCCCTCTTCTGTCCTCTGAGGGTACTGCATTCATGACCATATATCCCCATAAATGCACATACATAAAATACTAAAACACATCTTTCTGGCTGTTGAGACAGAGGAAGGCAGGGATGGCGTTGGGAGTTACCAGCCAGGGGACTATTGTTCTCTCTCAGGAAAGGCATTGGACTAGGGGGTGGAGTTAAATAGAGGGATTCAAGCATAATCACGGGCAGTCCTGTATCCCATTCCAGTTACATAATGTAAAAACTCAGATTTATTAGACAAACTAAGTAAGCTCGGGATTTCTGCAGTTTGAGTCAAGAGAAAAAGACTCACCAATTCTATAAGCCCTGAATGATGAGTTAAAGGGCAGCTTTAATAGACTTTATAACTCAAAGTTATGGTCTTATTGTGCTATCATACCCATAAATACATAAGAGCAACATAGGCCTAGTATTTATTCAGCCGCTCAAGAGGATTTCAAGTAAGTGGAAACGTTCTAGAGGCTGAGCATCTTGTTTGCGAAGATTTACAGTATTTCTGTGGGTGCTGTATTAAAAACATTCAGACAGAGGAGAAGATGATCACGCACGCAGTGGTGTTGGGGCCACACAAATGCACACACACAAGAAGCAGACACGTGAGATGCTTGCCCCACCATTTCGGGGTGCTTGACGGTCACCCTTCTAACTGCTAATCTACAAATCACCAACTTGAAAGTGTGTGGTAAAGCGTTTTCATTCCCTGGGGACACATCATATTCTATTTGGTTCAGGGTCAATATTTGGATTTAGATAATAGAACAGAATGATCTCCAAATCAGTCTGAGTGGCCTGCTGAATGTTACTAGGAGACAAAGGGAGTTGAACATGATGTTTCTGAAACCCCACACTCACAAGCATGGGGCATGGAGACTGGAAAGTATGGAGCTGAATGTGACTGGCTCTGTGGAATCCCAGAAAGCTGGGGCTTCCTCCTGGGTCAGGGGCCTCCTACTGGATCCCCAAGAATGGGCAACACCACATTTGAAGTAATGTCCTTATGGGTGCAGCCCTTCTGGGAACGTGTTCTCGTCAGATTGTCACACAGTCCTCCTAGAAGGGTGGGGACAACACTGTAAGTTCCACTTCAGGGGTAGAGGGAAATGTAAAGTCAGCAGTCTACAGGGCAGAAAGAAAGGGCCAGGAAGAGGTAAGGCTTAGCAGCAATCATGTGGCTCAGATCAACTCTTCAGTGTTACCCCCTCCCTGCCTCCCTTCCTCCCTCCCTCCCTCTCTTTCTCCCTCCCTCCTTCCCTGTCTCTTACTTGGCTCCCTCCCTTTCTTCCTTTCCTCTTCTTAGTCTGTGCTTATGAAACACTTCTGTGAATAACCCTACTGTGCTAGTCACTGATGAGAGAACCCAGGCAACAAGCCAGATAACCCGAGCCAAAACAAAACACAACTGTTCCTAGAAAAGAGAAGACTGGAGTTTCTGAGCCAAATGTTAGTAGTGGTGCGCCAGAATTCAGATAACTGAGGTAAATGTGGTTTGTTTTGTCTGTTTGACTTAATTAGCTGAAAATATCCTTATTTCTATTCATATCTGGGTGCTGGAACTCCAACCCACAAGATATTCCTTCTCTGGAGAATTCATCTCAGTGATCAATTGCTTTCTCAATTACTAATTATAAAAAGAGCTCTGGAGGTTGAATGACATCATGGGTCAAATTGTTCGTCATATGGGGAACCATCAATGTTTATTAAAGTGGAAATTAAAGTGTCAGGTGCAAGGATGAGAGGGAATGTAGAAGGGGCTTGCAGGGGACCAATAGCTGTGACATATCTGCCAGTGCAGCATTCAGAGAACGGTGTCATGGCACTTGCCCATGGCATCAGCATACTCCTCTAGGACCCCGTGGAGTTTACAGATCGGTGTTATCAGAAAAATGGGGTTACTCTTGCACCCCACCCCAACACACATGCAAGCTACCGAGTGTCCTTAGATAAAGCAGTAAGTCCCCTTCACTACTAGATCAGGAAGGGAGCCCCTTTCAGACTCTTTTGTTGCTGACTTCACCAAGCAGCAAGCTGGGTTTGGAGTCCAGTTTTGAACACTTGATAATGATGCCAGTCTTTACCTAAAACGAGCAGTGGACAAGCCTAGGACCTGAGGTAGATGCCTGTTGAATCAGCTTCACTTTTCACATTTGCTTTTATAGGACTCTTTCACAATTAAAATAATAATGTAAGGCTTCCTTTTAAATAACTTTAGTCAAAAGAGGAGGTGATCAAATGAATAGAAATATTATGTAACTGTGGTGATACCTTCCTTGCACAAATAAAGCCTGTCTAGGGATCAGAGAATGGGGCTTGCCACTAGCTAACCATAGAGGTCTGGAGGTCTATACAGACAGACAGGAAGTGACATAACTGGGCAGAATCAGGATATAAGAAGGGAAAAACAGGAAATTGCTCTTTTTTCTGTGGAGACATTTAGCAGTCACCATGAGAACCATCAAAGGAGTTAGAGATCCAGACCCTTCTCCGTAAGATAAGACCATGTGGAATTACACAGATTAATAGGAATGGCTTAATAATTAAGACAGGGCTAGCCAAATAAGAATAACTAGTCATCGGCCATTAGTTTAATAATTAATAAAGTGTCTGTGTGTTCATTTGGGGCCAAGAATCTCACGTAACATGCAACTATGCTAAAAATAAGGATAATGTGATTTGCTGTTGATAATTTGGCAAAATCCTAGTCATGATATTAAAATTACCAAAACCTGTAACCATACAGTCAAAGGAGCTATGGCTGTCCTATGGTCACATGGTACCTTGGCCTTAATTTAGATGTTAACCAAGGCTCTCTACCCAAAGAAAATGGAGAGGAGACAGAGTGGTTATCTCAATCATGAGAGAGAGGACATGTCAGCAATGCAAGGGTGTGTAGTAACCGCACAGAGCCAGAGAGAAGCTTCCTATTGTGGAAGATTTGGACCTGTAACTTTCTATTGTGATAACTTGGCAACCAATTTATAGGGAAGAAAATTTCTCAAGTTTAAATATGCCTTTATCTTTTTGAGTTGACCAGTTCTAAAACATTCTAATAACAGTGAACATAAAATTTGGATTGGTTCTTTGTTTAACTTTTATTTAAAAGTTTTTTTTCATTTTACATACTAACCACTGTTCTCCCTGCCTCCCCTCCTCCTGCCTGTCCCCCACCTTCCCCCTACTCAACCCTCATTCACTCCTCAGAAAGGGTGAAGCTTCCCATGGAGAGTCAACAAAGCCTGGCATATAGAATTAAGGCAGTCCTATAGACCAATGATCTTTTGCACATGTCACTTCCTTGGTAGTAAGAAGGAACACACCAATGAAGCATTCATGAAGTTATTTCTTACTGAAGCAGCAACCTGGCCTAGGAGAGTTGGCTCCACCCCTCACCTGAGGGGGCGGCCCCAGTGGCCCAGATTGTCCAGCTCAGCTGAATCCTAGATCCACATCCTGGGCCTTGGGTTGATTCACCCTGACATCTACCCCATCAAGTACCTGCTGGAGAGCTTGAGGAGGCTGGTCCTGAGGAATGACAGTGGCCAGATCCCCATGACTCCGGTAACAGCAGGATATCAGAGAGGCGTGTCAGTGCAGGCCCAGTGATGATGGTGTGCTGGAGGCCTTGAACCAGATCAATGACTCATTGCAGTGACCATTTGCAAGTGGGGCTGACTGGACTAAAGGGTAACACCGCACATCTCAATGCCACTAGGATGAATGAAGAGGTGTTGGAAAGATGGGAAAGTCAGAGGAGCAGGGCAGTTATTCTGTTTGTTTTATTTTGTTTGTAACTAATTTTGGGGGGCTTTCTTTAGGAGGTCCTGCAGGGGTGAGGGGCTGATTTGTAAGGACTGCGAGGGCCTAGGTCCTCTCCCTTTTGTCCAGGCTGAGAGAGCATCCCTCCATATGGAATGGGCTCCCAGAGTCTATTTGTATGCCAGGAATAAATACTCATCACTCTCCAAGGTCCCATAGATTGCCTAGGCCTCTTGTCTGACACCTAGGTTTGGTGAAGGGGCAGGTGTCTGGATCAGTCCCATGCTGTCCTCTTAGTCATCAGTCTGGGCCCATGTGTTCCCCCTTGTTTAGGCAGCTGCCTCTGTAGGTTTCGCCAGCCTGGTATTGATCCTTTTCTCATCTCTCCTCTTTGCAACTGAGTTCCAGGAGTTCAGTTTTGTTTTTAGCTGTGGTTGTCTGCCTCTGCTTCCATCAGCCACTGGATAAGGGTTCCAGGATGGCATATAAGATAGTCATCAATCTCAATATCAGGGGAGGGCATTTAGGGTAGCCTTAATGCCAGTTGGTGTCATTCTTGTAGATCTGTGAAGATTTCACTAGTGCCAGATCTCTCCTCTAACTTATAATGTCTCCCTCTATTGTGATATCTGTCATCCTTCTCTCCCATATTCTTACCCTGCCTCAACTTTACTGCTCCCCATGTCCTCCTCTCCCCTCTTCTTTTCCCCCTCTCTTTCTCCCATCTCCTTCTCCCCTCCCCTCTGGTTTCTGGAATGTAAAAGACAGCAGATAGATCCATGCCTATCACCATGCACAAAACTTAAGTCCAAATGGATCAAAGATCTCAACATCAATCCAGCCACACTGAACTTGTTAGAAGAGAAAGTAGGAGGTACCTTTGAACAAATTTTTACAGGAGACTGCTTCCTGAACATAACACCAGTAGCACAGACAGTGAGGTCAACAATTAATAAATGGGACATCCTGAAACTGAGAAGCTTCTACAAGGCAAAGGACACAGTCAACAAGACGAAACAACAGCGCACATAATGGAAAAAGATATTCACAAACCCCACATCTGACAGAGGGCTGATCTCTAAAATTTACAAAGAACTCAAGAAGCAAGTCTTCAAAACACCAAAGGATCCCATTAAAAATTGGGGGACTGAACTAAATAGAGAATTCTCAATAGAGGAGTCTAAAATGGCCAAGAGACACTTGATAAAGTGCTCAACATCCTTAGCCATCAGGGAAATGCAAATCAAAACAACTCTGAGATACCATCTCACTCCCTTCAGAATGGCTAAAATCAAAAACACTAATGACAGTTTATGCTGGAGAGGATGTGGAGAAAGGGGAGCACTCCCCCACTGCCGGTGGAAATGCCAACTTGTACAACAATTTGGGAGATCCGTTTAGAGATTCCTCAGGAAAATAGGAATCAGTCTACCACAAGATTCAGCAATTCAACACTTAGGCATATACCCAAAAGATGTATACTCGTACAATAAAGACATCTGCTCAATTGTACTCATAGCAGCATTATTTGCAATAGCCAGAACCTGGAAGCAATCTAGATGCCCCTCAACTGAAGAGTGGATAGAGAAAATGTGATACATTTACACAATGGAATACTACTCAGCAGAAAAAATATTGGAATCTTGAAATCTGCAGGCAAATAATGGTACTAGAAGAAACCATCCTGAGTGAGGTAACCCAGTCACAAAAAGAGAACCATGGTATATACTCACTCGTATATGGATTTTAGACATGGAGCAGGGGATTGCCAGCCTACAATCCCACTGCCAGAGAGGAAGGGAAACAGGGTGGACCCTAAGAGATCTATGCATAGTAACCCAAAGAAGGGTTATGGGATGAGATCTCCTACTTGGATTGTCAACTGATATTTGAATATACTATCATTATTGGTCCGAAACAGACTCTGCCTTATCTTACCACTTTGCCACCAAATCTTAGTGTGCTTTCATGCATACAAACGGACACGATATATATTTTGCATGAATACACTCACCAGTTCAATGCTACTAGTTAATATAATTGTTATTTGTAGTGGCCAAGAGACCTGCTATAGCCTCTAACCAGGGTTCCAAAGGTGAAGTGCTTCTCAGGAGCAAAGGAGGGGTAAAGGATTTCGATAGTTACTTCTCACACAATCTAAGCGTCATGCTCTTTATTTCATGTGCTCTTTATTGTTCTGTTTCCACTCTAATAATTTTGTCCAACTTCTGACTTCTCTGTGCTTCCTCTAGCTTCCTCTTCTATCCCGAAAACTCTTCTCTTTAAGGAGACTTGAAGTGATGAAGAAATTTCTTTCATTGGACAAAAGCGCATTCCTAGAGCAAGTTATAAGGAGCTGAGCCATTTACCATGGCAAAACAAGGGTCCAAGTGACCACACAGGGAGGGCACAGTGTCCAATGATAACTTTAAGACACAGAACTATTGTTATTAGACTGGCAAGTGAAGAATTATCATGCTTTTCTTAGTAACCTTGGTAGACATCTCTGACTCTGACCTTGTGTGAACTGTTAAGTTTTTTTTTTTATTTTAATTTTAAATAGCTTGTTTCACATGTCAATCCCAGTTCCCTCTCCCTCCCCTCCTCCCGCACTCCCCTTCCACCCTCCCTCCCACCCTATTGCCAAATCCCTCCACATAGGGGATGTCTAGAGTCTATCATTTCACTCTTGGTAGGGTCAAGGCACTCCCCTAAGAGTCCAGGCTGAGAGAGCATCTCTCTTTGTGCCATAGGCACATGAAGACAGATTGTATACCAGGGATAGACACTGATCCACAGCTCAGAGCCCCATAGGTTGCCCAGGCCTTCTCACTGACACTCACATTTGGGGGGTCCAGATCAGTCCCATTCTGGCCTCCCCACTGTCGGTCTGGGGTCCAAGAGCACTCCCCTGTTCAGATCAGCCGTCTCTGCTGGTTTTGCCAGCCCATTCCTTGCCAATTTGCTCATCACTCCTCTCTCTCTGTCACTGGGTTCCTTGGGTTCAGTTCAGTGCTTAGTTGTGTGTTTGCCTCTGCTTCCATCAGTCCCAGGATGAAGGCTCCCGGATAGTTATAGACATCAAGTTCATTATCAGGAATGGGCATTCGAGGTGGTCCTTCCACTATTGCTTAGCTTGCCAATTGATGTTATACCTTTAGATCACTCGAGGTCACTCTGGTGCCTGATCTGTCTTCGATCCTATGATTCCCTCTTCCCCCTATTTTACCCCCACCCCCTCAACTTCCTGTTCCCCCATGACCAACTCCCTTCCTCTTTACCCCCTCTACTCTTCCCAGGTCCCACTACCCCCCCTCGCCCTGTTCCCCATCCATTCAGAGGATCTTGTCTCCATCCTCTTCTCTTGGGTACTATGCATATATGCATATCTTTTAGGTTCTTTCCTGTTTCCCAGACTCTCTATCTGTGGAAGTGCAGACTGGCACTATCCTGATCCATATTTAAAATCCATATATGAGTGAGTACATACCATGTTTGTCTTTTTGCGACTGGGTTACCTCACTCAGGATGGTTTCTTCCAGTGCTATCCATTTCCCTGCGAATTTCAAGATTCCATTGTTTTTTTCTGCTGAGTAATACTCCATTGTGTAAATGTACCACATTTTCTCTATCCACTCTTCAGTTGAGGGGCATCTAGGTTGCTTCCAGGTTCTGGCTATTACAAACAATGCTGCTATGAACATAGTGGAGCAGATGCCCTTGTTGTATGAACCTGCCTCATTTGGATAAATGCCTAAGAGTGGAATTGCTGGGTCTAGTGGTAGATTAATTCCCATTTTCCTGAGGAATCTCCATACTGATTTCCAAAGAGGCTGTATGAGTCGGCATTCCCACCAGCAATGGAGGAGTGATCCTCTCTCTCCACATCCTCTCCAGCATAAATTGTCTTCGGTGTTTTTGATTCTAGCCATTCTGACAGGAGTAAGATGGTATCTCAGAGTTGTTTTGATTTGCATTTCCCTGATGGCTAAGGATGTTGAGCACTTTCTTAAGTGTCTCTTGGCCATTTTAGCCTCCTCTACTGAGAATTCTCTATTTAGCTCTGTACCCCACCTTTCAAGTGGATCCTTTGGTGTTTTGGAGACTTGTTTCTTGAGTTCTTTGTAAATTTTGGAGATTAGCCCTCTGTCAGATGTAGGGTTAGTGAATATCTTTTCCCATTCTGTGGCCTGCCTTTTTGTCTTTTTGATTGTGTCCTTTGCCTTACAAAAGCTTTTTAGTTTCAGAAGGTCCCATTTGTTAATTGTTGATCTCAGTGCCTGTGCCACTGGTGTTATGTTTAGGAAGTGGTCTCCTGTACCAACTCGTTGAAGAGTATCTCCCACTTTCTCTTCTAAAAGTTTCAGTGTGGCTGGATGTATGTTGAGATCTTTGATCCATTTGGACTTAAGTTTTGTACAAGGCGATAAACATGGATCTATCTGCAGTCTTCTGCATACCATTACCCAGTTATGCCAGCACCATTTGTTGAAGATGCTTTCTTTTTTCCACTGTACAGTTTTAGCTTCTTTGTCAAAAATCAGGTGTTCATAGGTGTGTGGGTTAAAATTAGGGCTTTCGATTCGGTTCCATTGGTCTACCTGCCTATTTTTGTGCCAATACCAAGCTGTTTTCAGGACTATAGCTCTATAATAGAGCTTGAAATCAGGTATGGTGATGCCTCCTGAAGTTCCTTTATTGTATAGGGATGTTTTGGCTATCCTGGGCCTTTTGTTTTTCCATATAAAGTTGATTAATGATCTTTCCAGGTCCTTGAAGAATTGTGATGGAATTTTGATAGGGATTGCATTGAATCTATAGACTGCTTTTGGCAAGATTGCCATTTTTATTATGTTGATCCTACCAATCCAAGAGCATGGGAGATCTTTCCATTTTCTGGTATCTTCTTTGATTTCTTTCTTCAAAGACACAAAGTTTTTGATATACAGGTCTTTCACTTCCTTGGTTAACATTATCCCCAGATATTTGATGCTGTTTTTGGCTATTGTAAAAGGTGATGTTTCTCTGATTTCTTTCTCAGTCACTTCATCATCTGTATATAATAGGGCCACTGATTTTTTTGAGTTTACCTTGTATCCTGCCACTTTGCTGAAGCTGTTTATCAGCTCTAGGAGTAACCTTGCGGAGTTTTTTGGGTCACATATGTAAACTATCATATCATCTGCAAATAATGAAAGCTTGACTTCTTCTTTTCCTATTTGTATCCCCTTTATCTCCTTTTGTTGTCTTATTGCTGTAGCTAGAACTTCAAGTACAATATTGAAGAGATATGGAGAGAGTGGACAGCCTTGTCTTGTTCCTGATTTTAGAGGAATTGCTTTGAGTTTCTCTCCATTTAGTTTGATGTTAGCTGTTGGTTTACTGTATATTGCTTTTATTATGTTCAGGTACGTTCCTGTTATCCCTGATCTCTCTAGGACCTTTATCATGAAGGGGTGCTGGATTTTGTCAAAGGCTTTTTCAGCATCTAGTGAGATAATCATGTGGTTTTTCTTTCGCAGATTGTTAATATGGTGGATTACATTGATAGATTTTCTAATGTTGAACCATCCCTGCATTCCTGGAATGAAGCCTACTTGATCATGGTGGATGATTTTTCTGATGTGTTCTTGAATCCGGTTTGCAAGTATTTTATTGAGTATTTTTGCATCAATGTTCATGAGGGAAATTGGTCTATAGTTCTCTTTCTTAGTTGTGTCTTTGTGTGGCTTGGGTATCAAGGTAATTGTAGCCTCATAGAAAGAGTTTGGCAGTGAGCCTCCTGCTTCTATAGAGTTTTATTTTTATAAAAAGTCTTAAGTCTACTTTGAACTAGCTCTGAGGTGAAAGTGAGCTAATGTGTGCAGTAGTCTGAGCAAGGGAAGAAGGCAGGCTGTTAAGAGTCCACAGTCCTTGTGGGACAAGTAGATCTAATTCTGAAGCATGTCCCAGTATATATTCTATATGTCAAAATTATATATCTAAGTGAAAATTCATCTTCCAGATCATTCACAGAATATGTGCCCAGTAAGCAATTAACACACTCTAGTGCTGTGGGGAAAATCTCCAGGCTGTAATGTGAGGGAAAGAGCTCTTCACACAAGACTCTGTACTGGGGACAGAAGACGTATTCGGAAGGTAATATTCCTTATGGTCTTGTAGATAAGGTTGAGGTATGCATCTCTGGTGACAATATTCCTCATTGCCTTGCTAAATAAGGCATGGCCTTCAAGAGATAAGCAATCTCTGACGGGTTGAACCCTGAAGTGTGTGCCGAACTCTCACTGCATAATTCTGTGGTCTGTAGCATCTATTCATGAACACAATAACATATTATTACTCCAGAGGGTAAGTACAAGAATACACACAAATTTCTAATCTTTATTACATTCATCTTTCAAGTCTTGTATTTCTGCTGAGCTAGAAATCCATTTAGTACTTTCAGGAAGGAGACAGATAAAAGGAAAGAAATGTCACTTTTGAAAGAGAGGTAAAACAAGGATGGAATGTTCATCAAAGGAAGGAGAGAGGCTCACAAAAAATTTGCAAATGCAAACCAGACAATATAGGTAAAAGTCTGCAAGCAGGTCCTCAAGGAGGGTGTGAAAAGGCAGGGAAGAGGTGCTTGAAAAGTTGAGATAGAGGAAGCCAGGCAGTAAGCTGAACTGACTTTCTCAGTAACAACTGTAGGGGGAGCTACTTGGAGGAGGCTTTCTGCCCAACTTGATGAAGGCCCTTTCCCTTGATGCTTTGATGAAGTCAGTCCCTTTCCCTTGATGCTTTGATGAAGGTCCTTTCCCTTGATGCTTTGATGAAGTCAGTCCCTTTCCCTTGATGCTTCAGGACCAGCAGCGTTACTTCCACTGTAAGCTGTGCAGAAGGAGCAACCACATAAAGCATTGTGTAGAGAGCGTGAGTTTTTTGGAGGGTGTCTTATGCCAAAACAACCATTCTTTGCTCCCCAATTTTATTTTCTTTCCATAGAGGGAAAAAAGGAGGGAATGATGTCTAGAGGCATTTTCCTCACGGAAGGGGCATGCTTTCCACCACATCCTCAGCTCTTTGCTCTGCTCTCTACAGAGATCGCTTGCCTGTGTGGTCCATGTTGTGATCAAGCATATCGGGAGGACATGTCACATGAAGACGGGTGAATAACTCTCCTGACACTGTTACCCAGTGAGCGGTACAGCATGGGTGAATTATCAGGATGTCTCCAAATAAATTTATGGGTAGATTGTAGAGGGTTAAGAATGATGTCAAATATTAAACAAATATTTGATGAATACAATTGAATGAACCAATAAATTTGCAAAGAAACTTCAGACTTAAGGCTAAGACACAATGTGACCACATAGGACAACCATGGTTTCTTTTATTATAACAGTAGTCTCCAAGCTTTGGTCATTTTAGTGTTAAGGCTATGATTTTTGACACATTGTCAAAAGTAAATCTCATTATCCTATTTTTTATCATAGTTGCATAGTATTTCTATTAATTTGGTCATTCCCTCTTTTGACTAAAGTTATTTAAAAGGAAACCTTACATTATTATTTTAATTGTGGAACAGTCCTATGAAAACAAGTGTGAAGTTGATTCAGCAGGGATCTACCTCAGGTCCTAAGCTTGTCCACTGCTCATTTTAGGTAGAGACTGGCATCATTATCAAGTGTTCAAAACTGGACTCCAAACCCAGCTTGCTGCTTGGTGAAGTCAGCAACAAAAGATCTAGTAGTGAAGGGAATTTATTGCTTTATCTAAGGACACTCAGCAGCTTGTGTGTGTGTTGGGATGGGGTGCAAGAATAAGCCCATTTCTCTGATAACAGGGATCTGTAAACTCCACGGGGTTCTAGAGGAGTATGCAGATGCCATGGGCAAGTGCCATGACACCGTTCTCTGAATGCTGCACTGGCAGATATGTCACAGCTATTGGTCCCCTGCAAGCCCCTTCTACATTCCCTCTCATCCTTGCACCTGACACTTTAATTTCTACTTTAAATAAATATGGTTCCCTGTATGCAGAACAATTTGACCCATGATGTCATTCAACCTTCAGAGCTCTTTTTATAATTAGTAATTGAGAAAGCAATTGATCACTGAGATGAATTCTCCAGAGAAGGAATATCTTGTGGATTGGAGTTCCAGCACCCAGATATAAATAGAAATAAGGATATTTTTCTACTAATTAAGCCAAACAGACTAAACAAACAGGCTATACAGATAGTTTCACCATTTATTAAGCATGGAGGAAAGTTCGCATAATAATGAAATGGATGTGCATGTCTACTTCATAATGATTAATTTTGGTAATGTAGGGCATAGACCATCTTCCCTACTTTTCAGAGTTGAGTGATATAATTATTTTGTTATTGTAAATGCTGAAAATTTTGTTTCTTTTAAACAAAAGCATGTTTAAGGCCATTTCAGAAGTTGTGTGTCATTTTACCCAAATACCAAGCCAAAATTCAGTTAATGACTTTTTTATGAAACACAAAACTACAACTCAAGCATCAATTTCTAAAATCGAACATTCTAGTGCAATATAATTTTTAAATATGCCTTTTGAATGCCTGTATGCTAAGGATACTTACACAATGGTAGGAAAATATTTAGTTTTTGTTTTTCATAGCTAAGTTATTATGAGGAGAAACACTTTGTACATAATGGCAAAACACTGCAGTGTAGAATATACCAAAATCCTGGACCTGGGGTGCTTCAGAAAGCCTTGGTTGTCATTGCTGGACATGACAGTACACACTGTGCAGAGTGTGCGTGTACTCAGAACCAAGGCTTCAGAACATTCGTCAGAGGTAACATGGGTGGACTCTGTTGGAGACATGGTCATTCATGATACTTTGATTTGGAATTATTTTTCTGACCATTGCATATTCAGAAAACTTTCCTTTTTTTCTGTGACCTCATTGTTCAATTGTGTGATTCCTGTGTGGGGTCCTGACCTCACAGATTAAGAATCTGAAGTCCAAACCACAGTACCAAGTAAGAGCTAAAATGTGCTGTGTGCCAGGACTTAATGTTACTCATGCATTACTTTATAAAGTCTTGTCTAAAGTTTCATTTGCTAAAACTGTACAGTAAAATCAACATTTTTATTTGGATACACAATTCTATGAAGTTTAACACATGGACTGGAAAAACACTATTAAATCAGGGCACAGAATATTTTCATAACTCCATAAAAATCCCCACTATTACTTTGAGCTTACACTTTCTCTTCCTATGCTTGTGCACATGGAAAGCAAGGATGTAGTCTATCACTGTAGTTGGTTTTCAGAATGTTGTATAAGCAGAATCATACATGTCTTTTACACAGTGCAGTGTCTCCAGGTCTCCTCTAAACTACTGTATTTACAAGTAATTCATTCTCTTCTGTTTTCTGGTAATACCTTTTGTATGGATTTGACACAGCTTCCTTATTCATTCTTCAGTTCTCTCGGGATTTTCCCAATTTAGGGGTCACTGTAAGTAAGACTTCTATAAACCTTTGCCTACAATTTTCCTGTGAGCATAAGTATTCACTTGAAAGATTGTGATTGTTGGGTCATCTGATAAGTCTACATAAAAGAATTTATCAAATTATTTTCCAAAGGTTCTGTTCCCATTTGAATTCAGCAATGTAGAAAAGTATTAATTGCTGTATATCCTTGTCAGTGCTTGAGGCTATGTTTTGTATGTGTGTGCACGTGTGTGTGCATGTGCATGTATGTGTGCACATGTATGCATGTGTGCCTGTGTATGTGTGCACATGTGTCTGTGTATTTGTGCATCTTCATGGAGGCCAGGGGTCAGCCAGAGGTGTCCTTCAATTTTCTCTATAAGACAAGAGGACAGGATGTCTCAGGGACCTGGAGTTTTCCATGTATACTAGGCTGACTGGCCAGGGAACTCCAGGGATCCGGGTCTGCTGGAGCGCAGACCCGGACTAGCACTTGTCAACTAGAATTTTCATGTGAATTCTGGGAATCAAACTCACATCCTCGCGCTTTACCAACAAGCTGTCTCCCCAGTCAGTGTTGTTCTTAGTTTTTATGATCTCAGTTTATACGTGAGGAAACCAAGGTTTACAAAGAACGAGTAAATCTCTATAGCCCTTGTATACGCAAAACTAAGAATGAGGATTTAACTCCAGGACGACTCCAAGGGCCCTGAGATTGCGCCTCCTTTGTGGCACATGATGTGCAACTTTTTTTGCAACCATATGCCTCACTGCACCCCTCTGTGTATTTCAGAGCCAGAGTTGCTTGGCATCACTCTGACTGTGTGGACATGCCAGAGGATGGGCTTCAGAGGGGAGAGCTCTATTCTGAAGTGATGCATAAGAGACGGGCCTGCAGGTAGACAAAAGATGGTGGTCTGAATTTCTCCTGCACCAAAGGTATCCAAGGAAAAACCAAGACCCACATCACTTCCCTCTGACCTTTTACTTCCTTCTCCCCTTTCCTCCCACAGGATGATCAATAGTTTTGGATGGTTGTGAAAATGCCAACTCTTAGGGACCATTCCTGAGATTTGAAAGGAGAAATATTTTCTCTCTTTTCCCTCAAGTTTCTTTTTTTTTTAATTTTTTCTTACCTTTGACCTATGGTCTTAGAGCAATTTAATCTGTGATGCATACTCCCAACCACAAAGGAACTTGAAAGGGTTGACTGACAAGTTAATTCACAAAGTACTCCATTACAGATACAGACAAGCATACCAATGTACACATGCCTGTGCGCGCGTGCGCGCGCACACACACACACACACACACACACACACACACACACACACACCTTGACTGTATCTGCTTGACTGTATCTGTTAAAGCACATATAGATCACAGATCACACACTGAAAATCTAGAATCTGCTGAAAATTTATTTCAATTATTTTTCCTTGGACTTTTGACCTTTCCGTGTTTATTTATAGGCACTTGAATAAACTGTCCTCAGTTGATAACAAACTGGAAATAGGAGATGCTGAGACACAGATACTGCGAAGCAATTGCCTTTCCTAAATGGGTTCATTTTCATCTTTAAAGGTCAGAAATGAAAACTGGCCTGGCTTTGGTACCATCAAGTCTCAGCTGTCTGCATATGTATGTGCTGACCTCATTTCTCTGGCATCTTTCCTATTTTTACTGGCCAAACTCTGTCCCACTTGGGTAGGTACTTTGGTTTAGTATACAATATATTTTAAAGTCATATAGAATAATTTAAGTTCTGCTGGGTATTCCTTATTCAGAACTGCACTTTAAGACAGCCCTTTCCTTATTTCCTTAAAGACTTCAGGTAGACAAGTACCTTGTATGTATGTCTAAACCTGCCACCATGTCTAGAGAAAAATAAAACAGAATTTCTTCCTAATGTTTTTATTAGAGATATATTCTAGATAGATTTAAATCCATAGGGGAAATCATAAGCATATTTCTGGCAAGGGCTTTGTCAACTTGACACAAGCTAGGGTCATTTGGGAAGAGGGGACTTCCGTTGTGGAGGAGACCCCACCAGGTTGGCCTGTGGGCAAGGCTTTGGAGATTTGCTTGTTTAATGATGGATGTACTAGACCCAGCCCATTGTGGTGCTATCAGAATCCACCTTGGGTGCTGTAAGAGAGCAGGCTGAACAAGTCATAAGGAGCAAGCCAGTGAATGGCATTCCTCTATGGCCTCTGCTTCCACCCCTGCCTCCAGGTTCTTGCCCTGTCTGAGTTTCTTCCTTGGCTGTGACATGGAAGCATGAGCTGAAAAAAACCCTTTACTTCACAGGTTGATTTTGGTCATGGTGTTTTATCACAGCAATGGAAACCTTAATAAGACAGAAATTGGTACCTGGATTGAACTATAGGCAGTGGCAGGTGTAACCATGTGTTCTGGAGAGGGTTCATAGCGTTTGAGCTTCATCCTGGAAAAACCAATGAGTGCTCAGAGCTTGACGGGCTGTCCTGTGGGAGCCTAGGAGGCATGGGTGCTGAGAGCAATGTAGGTGGTGGAGGCCTGGCTTGTGGAATTTCAGAGAGAAGTAAAGACTTCCATGGGGCTTTTGTGTGATGTTTTGAACTTAGAACCACTAAGGTGAAACCTTTGCTTTGCTTGGACACTATATACTGGTCAGTTAGGACTAAGAATGGCTTGGCAGTTAAAAGTGCTGACTGTTCTTCCAAAGGACCCAGGTTCAGTTCCCAGCATCCACATGGCAACTCACAAATGTCTGTAACTCTAGTCTCAGGGTATCTAACACCCTCATACAGATTTACATGCAGGCAAACCACCAAGAAAAAAATAATTTCCAGGCAGTTGTGGCACACACCTTTAATCCCATCACTAGAGTGACAGAGGCAAGAGGATCTCTGTGAGTTCAAGGCCAATCTAGTCTACAGAGCTAATCCTAGGACAGCCAGAGCTACCAAAGAAATTCTGTTTCAAAAAAAAAAAAAGAAACAGAAACAAAATACAATAAAAAAGGACCAGTTTCACTGAGGTGACATTTTCTTGGAAATGCATAGAAGCTATATGGTCCAGATGGGGCCACACCTGTGCCTTGTGTGGGTAACTGATCTTGATAATGTGTAAGAGTCTCCCAGGTGGTACTGGCCCTGAAGACATGAGGAAAAAAACAACCAGGAACGAAGGGGTCATGGAGAGAAGCTGAGATTTGATAAAATGTGACAGAGTCCCTGAAGAGATTGCAAGAGAAACTATTATTGAAAGTGTAGCCCAGTTGCAGCAGAGACCCCAGCATTATGGATTCGTCAGTACTATGGGGTGACCATTAAGGACAGCAGCAGGCATGGAACAAAAAATAATTGCCTGTGTTGTGGATGGCAGAACTGGAGAAACAGTACTCCCTGGAGCCCAGAGGATCCTAAGTGGGTCCCAGGCATCAAATACCAATGTTTTACACTATTGAAGTTTGATTTTGCTTTGACTTGATTTTGATTGTGCCCTACTTCTTCCCTATCGAAATAAGAAAATATTTAACCTATTCATTAGATTTTGCAGAAACAGCAGCTCTCCTCCATCGCCTCAGCATCAACCCCTGCCTCCAGGGCCCTGCACTCTTTGAATTCTTACCCTGACTGATGAGCTAAGAACTCCCGCTGGAGTGAACTCTTTCCACTCAAGTTGCTTTTGGTCATAACTTTTATCCCACCAATAGAAACCCTAGCTCTGGCGATGTAATAAAAGAAAATGTAGAATATCATCTTTGTTGCTTAAGGTAAGAAAGTGCTTATTAAACAAAATGCCAAAGGAATAATGAGAAAGTTCTAAAAAAGATTACTGCATTTATCTTAAAAATGATAATTTCTGTCTAGTGAAGGGCAACATGAATACTTAGATGATAATTGGGAAAATACTTGTCAATCGGATATTGGCAAGATATTTCTGACTCATGTTATATCACAAAAATCTTATATACCATCAAGACAATAATCCCAGAAACTCCCCCCACACACACACCAAAGAAGAAAACTATGAATAGATCACCTCAGAAAGGTGCTGGAAAGACCATAGCAGCACGGAAAACATGCTCAATCATGCTTTGGTCATGATATATTAGCTAACTGGAAAAATTTAACTCAGGGTACTTTCAAAGCTGGTGGTGTGGGAAACCCTGACCTCTTCTGGTATTGCTGACTAAGGGGACAGTCAGGGAAGTCACTTGGCACATTTTAGTCAAGCCAAGGCTATAATGATATGATTCAGTAACTCTTTATGAATGTAAATGGAAAACTTACTCTCAAACAGATCTATAAAAGATCTTTTATATAAAGATGGGGAGGAGACCAGCGAAGCGGCGGTTCTTCCAGCAGCATCAGGTAAACAGGCCGGCTTCCCGGCCTGTGCTCCAGTGCCTGCAGATCGCCTGGGACCTGCACAGAGCTCCCAATCCCGGCGGGAGCCAAGCACCCCAGACTCCGGATCTTCGCTCACACCAACGAGACCAGGAAAGGAGAGGAGGCTGGGAGACCAGCGAAGCGGCGGTTCTTCCAGCAGCATCAGGTAAACAGGCCGGCTTCCCGGCCTGTGCTCCAGTGCCTGCAGATCCCCTGGGAACTGCACAGAGCTCCCAGTCCCGGCGGGAGCCAAGCACCCAGACCCCAGGTCTTCTCTCCCACCAACGAGACCAGGAAACCAGAGGACCCAGGGAGACCAGGGGAGTAGCTGTTCTGGATCAAGTACAACAGGACCCAGCATAGGGTCTAGGGGACCAGGTAAGAGGATAAGCGCCCCAGATTCCTGTTCTTCTCCACCCACGGGACCAGCATTCGGACAAGGAATAGAAGAACCACCAGATTATTGGACTTGCTAGCACCCACCAAAAGGGAACGCTGGTCCCCAGACCAGTAAGGGGCTCTTTCTGTACCCACTAGAAGAAGAGATGGGAAAGAGACAATACAAAAACACAGTCAGCAACAGAAAAACAAATATGACACCGCCAGATTCTAGAGACTCCACACCAGCAAGACCCCAACATTCCAATGCGGACGAAGCAGAAGAGAACGACCTTAAAAGCACTTTCATGAAAATGATAGAGGCCCTAAAAGAGGATATTGGAAAATCCCTCAAAGAAATGGAAGAAAAAACAAACCAAAAAATGCAAGAATTGGAAGAAAAAACAAACCAAAAAAGGCAGAAAATGGAAGAAGAAATGAAGCAAAAAATGCAAGAAATGGAAGAAAAAACAAAGCAAAAAATGCAAGAATTGGAAGAAGAATCATACCAAAAAAGGCAGGAAATGGAAGAAGAAACAAAGCAAAAAATGCAAGAAATGGTAGAAAAAACAAAGCAAAAAATGAAAAAAATGGAGGAAGAAACAAACCAAAAAAGGCAGGAAATGGAAGAAGAAACAAAGCACAAAATGCGAGAAATGGAACAAAAAACAAACCAAAAAATGCAAGAAATGGAAGAAAGAACAAACCAAAAAATTCATAAAAGGCAACAAACGGACGAACAGATAAACAGAAAATTGCAAGAAGCAATGCAAACACTGCAAGGGTTGAAAACTGAAATAGAGTCATTAAAAAAACACAATCTGAAGAAAGGCAGAAAATAGAAAAGCTGGACAAACAGACAGGCACTACCAATACAAGCATTACCAACAGAATAGAAGAGATGGAAGAGAGAATCTCAAGTGTTGAAGATACGCTAGGAGAAATGGATTTATCAACCAAAGAAAACCTTAAATCCAACAAATCCTTAACACAAAACATCCAGGAAATATGGGACACCATGAAAAGACCAAACCTAAGAATAATAGGTATAGAAGAAGGAGAAGAAATCCAGCTCAAAGGGGCAGAAGGCATATTCAACAAAATCATAGAAGAAAACTTTCCCAACCTTAAGAAAGACATGCCAATGAAGGTACAAGAAGCCTACAGAACACCAAATAGAGTGGACCACAAAAAAAATCCCTCGCCACATAATAATCAAGACCCCAAACATACAGAATAAAGAAAGAATATTAAGAGCAGCTAAGGAAAAAGGTCAAGTAACATATAAAGGCAGACCTATCAGAATTACACCTGATTTCTCCATGGAAACGCTGAAAGCCAGAAGGTCCTGGATAGATATTCTACCTACACTAAGAGACCACGGATGCCAGCCCAGACTACTATACCCGGCAAAGCTCTCAATCACTATAGACGGAGAAAACAAGATATTCCATGACAAAACTAGATTCAAGCAATATGTGTCCACTAACCCAGCCCTACAGAAAATTTTGGAAGGAAAACTCCAACCCAAGGAAGCTAACTACAACCAGAAAAACATAAGCATTAGAGAATCTCTCTCTACCAACAGCCAAAAGAACAAAGGGGTGAAATTCCACACATAATTCCACCAACAACAACCATCGCAAATCGAAGAAGGATGAGCAATCATTGGTCATTAATATCCCTCAATATTAATGGCCTTAACTCACCCATAAAAAGACACAGACTAGCAGATTGGATTCGAAGACAGAACCCTTCCTTCTGCTGCATACAGGAAACACACCTCACCCTTAAAGACAGACATTACCTGAGAATTAAAGGTTGGGAAAAAATTTTTCAATCGAATGGACCCAAGAAACAAGCCGGGGTAGCAATCCTAATATCTAACAAACTAGACTTTAAAATAAAATCAATCAAAAGAGATGAAGGAGGTCATTACATACTCATCACAGGTGAAACCCACCAAGAGGAAGTGTCTATTCTGAACATCTATGCCCCAAATACAAAGGCATCCACATTCGTTAAAAAACATTATTAGAACTTAAATCTCATCTAAAGCCCCACACAGTTATAGTGGGAGATTTCAACACACCACTCTCACCACTAGACAGGAATACCAAACAGAAACTCAACAAAGAAGCAAAAGGGCTAATAGAAGTAATGACCCAACTGGGATTAACAGATATCTATAGAACATTTCATCCACATAAAAAAGAATATACCTTCTTCTCACCACCACATGGAACCTTCTCAAAAATCGACCACATACTTGGCAACATATCAAACCTCAGCAGCTACAAAAAAATTGGAATAACTCCATGCATCTTATCAGACCACCATGCTTTAAAATTAGAATTCAACAACAACACAAATTGCAGAAAACCTACAAACTCATGGAAATTGAATAATGCTCAACTGCACCATCCCTGGGTCAAAGAGGAAATAAAAAAAGAAATTAAAGACTTCCTCGAATTCAATGAGAATGAAGACACAACATACCCAAACCTATGGGACACTTTGAAAGCAGTGCTACGGGGAAGTTCATAGCGCTAAATGCTCACATGAAGAAACAGGAGAACAGTTATACCAGAGAATTAACATCACAGCTGAAAGCTCTAGAACACAAAGAAGCACACTCCCCCAGGAGGAGTAGACGCCAGGAAATAATCAAATTGAGGGCTGAAATCAATAAAGTAGAAACCAGGAAAACAATACAAAGAATCAACGCAACGAAGAGTTGGTTCTTTGAGAAAATCAACAAGATAGACAAACCTTTGTCCAAACTTACCAAACAGCAGAGAGTGAACACACAAATTAACAAAATTAGAAATGAAAAGGGGGACATAACAACAGACTCTGAGGAAATCCAGAGAATCATTAGGTCATACTTTGAAAACCTGTACTCCACAAAATTCGAAAATTTAAAGGAAATGGATGACTTCCTGGACAGCTATCAATTGCCAAAACTAAATCAAGAACAGATAAGCAATTTAAATAGACCTATAACCCCTATGGAAATAGAAGCTGTCATCAAAAGTCTCCCAACCAAAAAAAGCCCAGGTCCAGATGGCCTCAGTGCAGAATTCTACCAGAAATTCAAAGAACAGCTTATACCAATTCTTCTCAAAGTGTTCCACACAATAGAAGCAGAAGGGTCTTTGCCAAACTCTTTCTATGAGGCTTCAATAACCTTGATCCCCAAGCCACACAAAGATACAACTAAGAAAGAGAACTTCAGACCAATATCCCTCATGAACATTGATGCAAAAATACTCAATAAAATACTGGCAAATCGGATCCAAGAACACATCAAAACAATCATTCACCACGATCAAGTAGGTTTCATCCCAGGAATGCAGGGATGGTTCAACATACGAAAATCCATCAACGTAATCCACCATATAAACAAGCTGAAAAACAAAAATCACATGATCATCTCACTAGATGCTGAAAAAGCCTTTGACAAAATCCAACACCCCTTCATGATAAAGGTCTTGGAGAGATCTGGGATAACAGGGACATACTTAAACATAATAAAAGCTATATACAGTAAACCAACAGCCAACATCAAACTAAATGGACAGAAACTCAATGCAATTCCTCTAAAATCAGGAACAAAACAAGGCTGTCCACTCTCTCCATACCTTTTCAACATGGTACTTGAAGTCCTAGCTATTGCCATACGACAACAAAGGGGGATCAAGGGGATACAAATTGGGAAGGAAGAGGTCAAACTTTCACTGTTTGCAGACGATATGATAGTTTACATCAATGACCCAAAGAACTCTACCAGGGAACTCTTACAGCTGATTAACACCTTCAGCAAAGTGGCAGGCTACAAGATCAACTCAAGAAAATCAGTAGCCCTACTATATACAGATGATAAAAGGGCTGAAAGAGAAATCAGAGAAACATCACCCTTTACAATTGCCACAAACAACATAAAATACCTTGGGGTAACGCTAACCAAACAAGTGAAAGACCTGTATCATAAGAACTTTGAATCTTTAAAGAAAGAAATTAAAGAAGCCCTCAGAAAATGGAAAGATCTCCCATGCTCTTGGATAGGTAGGATCAATATAGTAAAAATGGCAATCCTGCCAAAAGCAATCTACAGATTCAATGCAATCCCCATTAAAATCCCAGCACAGTTCTTCACAGACCTTGAAAGAACAATAATCAATTTTGTATGGAAAAACAAAAGACCCAGGATAGCCAAAACAACCCTGTTCAACAAGGCAACGTCCGGAGGCATCACCATCCCTGACCTCAAGCTCTATTATAGAGCTATAGTCCTGAAAACAGCTTGGTATTGGCACAAAAATAGACAGGTAGACCAATGGAATCGAATTGAAAACCCGGGTATTAACCCACACACGTACGAACATCTGATCTTTGACAAAGAAGCTAAAAATATACAATGGAATAAAGAAAGCATCTTCAACAAATGGTGCTGGCATAATTGGAGACTGGCATGTAGAAGAATGCAGATCGATCCATGTCTATCGCCATGCACAAAACTTAAGTCCAAATGGATCAAAGACCTCAACATAAATCCAGCCACACTGAACCTCTTAGAAGAGAAAGTGGGTGGTACCCTTGAACGAATTGGTACAGGAGACAGCTTCCTGAACATAACACCAGTAGCACAGGCAGTAAGATCAACAATTAATAAATGGGACCTACTGAAACTGAGAAGCTTCTGTAAGGCAAAGGACACAGTCAGCAAGACAAAAAGGCAGCCCACAGAATGGGAAAAAATATTCACTAATCCCACATCTGACAGAGGGTTGATCTCCAAAATTTACAAAGAACTCAAGAAGCAAGTCTCCAAAACACCAAAGGACCCTATTAAAAAGTGGGCTGCAGAACTAAATAGAGAGTTTTCAATAGAGGAGTCTAAAATGGCTGAGAGGCACTTGAGAAAGTGCTCAACATCCTTAGCCATCCCGGAAATGCAAATCAAAACAACTCTGAGATACCATCTCACTCCTGTCAGAATGGCTAAAATCAAAAACACCAATGACAATTTATGCTGGAGAGGATGTGGTGAAAGGGGGACACTCCTCCATTGCTGGTGGGAGTGCCAACTGGTTCAGCCACTTTGGAAATCAGTGTGGAGATTCCTCAGAAAAATGGGAATAAACCTACCACAAGACCCAGCAACTCCACTCTTAGGCATATATCCAAAAGATGCCCATTCATACAACAAAGAGGTCTGTTCCACTATGTTCATAGCAGCTTTATTTGTAATTGCCAGAACGTGGAAGCAACCTAGATGTCCCTCACCTGAAGAGTGGATAGAGAAAATGTGGTACATCTACACAATGGAGTACTATTCAGCAGAAAAAAATAATGGAAACATAAGATTCGCAGGCAAATGGATGACACTAGAAGAAACCATCCTGAGTGAGGTAACCCAGTCACAAAAAGAGAAACATGGCATGTACTCTCTCATATATGGATTTTAGACATAGATCTGGGGAGTGCCAGCCTACAATCCTATGGCCAGAGAGTCTGGGAAACAGAAACTTTATTTAGTGGCTGATCGAAGAAGAGGCAGACTCCCTTGGTTAAGTACTGAGCTGAACTCAAGAAAGCCAGTAACAGAGAGGGAGGACTGATGATCAAAGGGATTAAGACTGGGCTGGTTTAACCCCCAGAAACAGCTGACCAGACAAAGGTTAACTCTTGAATCCCAGGCATTAGCCTGGGAAGCCAGCATGGGACTGATCAAGACCCCCTGAATCTGGGTGTCAGTGAAGAGGCCTAGGGAATCTATTGAGCCTTGGGCAGCAGATCAGTACCCATCCCAAGTATACACACGGACTTTGGACTCCAATAGAACAATGTGAGGTGCACTCTCACCCAGAACTCTTGGGAAAGGGTCTAGGCCCTGCCCTATATGAAATGACACACTATTGACACCCCCATGGAGGGCCTCACCCTCCCTGGAGAAATGAGAGGATAACTGGGGGGGGGGGAGGGGAGGGCACGGGAGGAAGGGAGGGAATGGGAGAGGGACCTGGAACTGACTTGTGAAGCAACCTTGATTCTTATCTAAATTTAAACTGGAAAATAAAAAAAAAAGATGGGGAGACAGTCTTATTTGTGGTGGCAATGACCTGAAGCAGCCCTGGTTGTCCATCACTGAAAAAGACGAGGGTAAGAATGTGATCCCACAGCCGATAGAGGCAATGGATTGGACGTTTATCTGGAGGGGACAGATAAAGGATAAATGAACCAGTTATAACACATGACAATCTATGGAAGTTTAAAATGCCACCACACAGACAGATATTATTCCATCCACTTTCCATATGAAGACAATATGAAAAGCAAGTACATTCAGTTAGGATGATTGAAATGGACCAGCAATTAGAAACAGGACTAAATGGAAGTACATACACCAAAAAAATCAGCTTTCCAAGGACCGATGATAGCATTGTGCCATGAGCCGGAACAATATTAATTCAAACATCTGTCCCAAAGCTATCACAGACAAATGAATAAGTAAGTTGCTTAATTATCAGATTTCTTCAAAATGGGTTCTCAAACAGGGCATATCTATCTCCTTTACCTCCAACTATTCCTTCTTGGAGTCCTATAACACACTCAACATGTGCTAGAACATTGGAAAGAAGTTGATGGTGTATTATATTTCCTTTGGGGAAGTGTCCATTATCTTGCGCTTGCTGAAAAATTAACCTTTGTATAGTGTAAGTCTCATGATGTACACCTCTGTTTGGGTTGTATGATTCCAAGCTCCACCTATGTGATTGCTGTGATATTCGTCATAAACATACATATCTTTTTTGTTTCATCTTTGTTTTCAAGCTAACAAATCATCTAGAAAAAAATTAAACATCTATCAACAAAGAAATGGCTAAATATCTGGAATTAATGCTTACAATATACTGTGCGGACACAGGAAAAAATACAGTTCTTAGGGCTGGAGAGATGGCTCAGAGGTTAAGAGCACTGACTGCTCTTCCAGAGGTCCTGAGTTCAATTCCCAGCAACCACATGGTGGCTTACAAGCATCTATAATTGCACACATACCATCTTGCTGATCCCAGTTACAGATCTCATGTTGACCTCCTGGGAGGATCTATTCTTATCTGCTGTTATCAAATTGCTATCCTGCCTTGTCTGCTATATGTGTTTCAATTTGAAAAATAAATTTTATCTTTATTTAAAAAAATACAGTTCTTAATAAATACTATTGGATTGTAATCTAGGCATATCATTAAATGAAAAAATCAAAGAAGAATATAGGGGTAGTGTGGTATAAAAGATATTGTTAAAGATTTACATTTTGTGACTGTACTGCTGCTTTAATCTTGGGCATCAACAAATAAAAAGTAGTCATATCCCTATGTAAAGTATGTATCAATATTAAAAGGAAAACCTGGATTATTATTAATAACTACAAAGTTGGTGTGGATATGGAAACTAGGAGCCTTAATTTCAAAACAAGCAAATACATCAGAACGTGTGCAACAGATAAACACGACCCCCACAAGTGGCCCACCCTGGAAGCAGGTGCTATTGACGACCCTACTTGGGGTGTTCCAGCAGAAGATTTAATATCGGAGTCCAGGAGGTTGTGGATAAAACTCAGGGGACCCACAGGCCGGAAGGAGGGAAAATACATGTTTAGCAATGTCTGCATTAACTTTCATTTTCTCTTCAGTTATGAAGATGTCAGTAATGCTTATGATTTCATAGTGAAAAGAGAGCCCAAGCCTTGTCCTATGTGGCCATTTCCACATCACATTTCCGAATTAGGATTTTAGATACGAGATGCCTTAGCTCTATGTACTTTATGTAATAAAGAAGCAAGTATCTTCTTCTATGACAAGTCTTACATTCTGACAAATACATTCAGTGTAATTGACTCCTTTATACTCTTGTACATTTTCTTATATGGTCTTGAAACCTAGTTTGAAGTAGAGTCCAGGGACTTTCCTGAGGCAAATGCTTCATAAACATGGGGGTTTAGTTCATCAGCAAACAGGCCCAACTCTAGTAGAAGAAAAAAAATGATAATGCTTTATGGCCACATTTTTAGATTTACTTATATTATTGTATGTTCCTGTTTTGCTCAATGTATATCTGTGCACTGTGTACTTGTCTGGTACCCAGAAGGTAAGAAGAAGGCACCGGAATCCCTGGCACTGGAGTTACAGACAGTTGTGAGATGCCACATAGATGCTGGGAATCAAACCCAAGTCCTCTACAAGAACAAATGTTCTCACCTACTGAGCCATCTCTCCCCTATCCATATTTTTTATGATAAAGAAGTGACCTTGAACAGGTTTTGCTAATTGCAAAGATCAAATAGTCTTTCAAAAGGCAAAGCTATGCCAGCACTGGATGTACATTTGGTGACTCCATCATAGAAATAAAGTACTACACACGGAATGACCAGGCTTTCTGTTACAGCCCAGACCCCAACATCCAACGATTCATTCATTTAGCCAGTGGTGCTGAGTGTCTGCTGTGTCTGAGGCAGACCAGTGGTGGCAGGTCTGATGTGCCATTCAAGGTGGCGTTTGTGTTCCAGTGGAAGGGAATAGCCACAGAACGTTAGGGGAATGGAAACTAGAGAACACGAGACTTAACACTCACATGATTAAAACAAGTCAGGGCAATATTCCAAGCTAGACAATGGAAAGACAGCATGATGATGAGTTGCTTGGTTTTTAACACTGTGCTGCTTCTGTTCAAGTCCTTCTATCTCCATGACCTCACCCCAAGCAAAAGTTCCCTCTAAATCCAGGTTCATTGTCTAGGAATTGTGTATCTTAACATCATTTATCGAAAGGATTTGCTTTTTTAAGAAAATAAGCCTTTTTAACAAAGCCCTCAGAAGCAAGCATAGCCTGTTGAAGACTTTAATAGAATTCTCCAAGTTTATTTCTTGATGTTGTAAGTCATCTTTCTAGAATACAGTGCAAGGGCTGTTCCCCATTATCCAATATTTGTATGGACTGAAATTCTAGGGAAGTAAAAGCTAGTGTCCTAGTTGTCGTGACTCTGCACCATATCCGGTGGAAAACGGGAAAGGAAGTATCTCAGAACTGATGGGGAAGGACAGCAAGTGTTTCCTCAGACAGGAACTCTTCTAAACAGGAGATTTTTAGTCAGAGGAGAATAGTTTCCAAAAGTGCAAAGATGGGTCCTATGTGGAAGTGATGTTTGTCCAGGGTTTATTGAAAGTCTACAGTATGCAAAGCCTGGGCCATTTGATGAGGACACAGCGGGAACCAGAGGTCAAAGTACCTCCCTCCTGAGCCACATCTAGTGGGGAAGGGAAACCGTAAAGGGTACTCACATTAAGCAAGAACTGGGTAAATAAAGATAAGTTAGAGCAAACAGTGGTTGCTCTGAAGAAATGTTACCCACGGGTGACATCACAGCAATGACTGGACAGGCACGTGGGGGAAATTAACTGGAGACTGAGCAATCTCGTCGATATTTTCACAAGGCAGGTTGCCTTCTGTGTGGGTAGCATGTTAGGCAAGGATAAAAGCAGAAGGGGAAAATGAGCAGCAGCCGGAAGCTGGTACACGGATATTGGAAGAGTTGCTGGCATCATGGACTGAGCAATGGGGATGGGGATGCTGATGAGAGACGCAGGTGGACAATGAGTCAGCTAGAACCGGAAAAGCAGGCACACAGGACAAATATAACAAGTGTTGACAGGATGGGGCTTTCGGCAGAAAGAACACTGCAAGCTCATTCTGGTCCAACCCCTTTAATTTTGCAGATGAGGAAACCAGGTCCCAGGGGACAAAGTGGCTTGCTTAGAAACTGGGCAACCTCTGAACCTTCTGGTCTGATAGCATCTACCACCGCATGGAAATCCCAGGGCTGGAGGAGGAGGAAGACTGTAAGGCAGGAAAGACTGATGAGAGGGGAGTGAGTGAGGAAAGAGGCAGAAACGGACAAAAGAAAGTGCAAAGAGAGGAAAACGATGAGAGGTGAAGAGGCATGGGATCAGGCTGGGAGACAAGGAAGCGGATGAAGGGAGCTTTGTGCTGGGTTAGTTGGACTGATTTTTTTTCTAGTTGAGGTTTGGTTTACAAGACCATTGGTTGGTTCACCACAACACACTGGGCACCCAGGGCAGCAGTTGGAGCAGCTGCCAGCACCACCTGAGCCAAAGGAACAACGGCAGGGGAAGCGCAGATGTGCAGGAAGTCCCCGGGCCAAAGCCAGGTTAGTTACGATTACATTGTTCTTGTGCACCTCTTGGGAGGCTTCTTCATCCTCGGGTAGTGCTGGGACCAGGCACGATGTTTATCCGCACCATCACCAGCACCACAACCATGATGTCACCATTTCTCTGGACCGTGATCTGGGCTCTTTCCTGTATCCCTCTATTTCATCCTCAGAAAAACACCGGAGGGACCTGTTTCTTCCCACACTTCACGTGCTCCCTGAGATTTACTCTCTGTCATGATTTCAGAGCCAGGAAGTGGCAAAAAGTCTCTGCTGCCATCTTTTCACTCCTAAAAAGACAATCCAGACTCCTTGGCAGGCTTTTTAAGAGTTGTTGATAGCACATCCCTGGGAGATCTGATGCGCTCGCTCACTGACGATGCCCGGAACTTAACCTTGGTGGTGAGACTCGAGCCACAGTCTCTCAAGTGTAGCAGCAGTTCACAGACTTCTTTTAGAAGTTTTGTGCTGTTGCACTGTTAAAAATATAGAATTATTGAACCCCTCTCTCCTTTTCCTCAAAGGTCATTTTCAAATGTCATCTCTTCTAGAAGAGATTTTCTCTCTTTCCAAGCAATATATTCCTTCTTTGGTGCCTTGTGGTCTTGGTTTGGGCCGGTATCACCCCTCCACTGTAGTAGAGGTTGGGCCGTGCCCAGTCATCTCCACATCTCCGTGCTGAGCTCAGCACCTGGCACCGAGGAAGCCGCTGGTCACTGCTGAGCAGAGGAAAGCGCCAGAGTTAGTATAAATGGACTGCTTGTGACTTTATTACCTCAACTCAAAAAGCCCAACAAAAGACCATATTGTCCAGTCTTGTGAGCATATCTACATATTTTATGTTGGTGGGAGACCAAAGAGATGCAGATTTTTTCTTTCCCTTCTTCATATGTGTACACCTCTGCAGAAGTCACGTTGTGTGTCTTTCCTTAATTGCTGTCCAGTTTTGCTTTTTGAGATAGCATATTTCACTAACACAAGGCTGACAGACGCTGCTGGCCCGGCTGGCTGAAGAGCTTCGGGGCTCCTCCTGCGTCTGTCTCGAGGCTGTGCTCACAGTCCTCAGTACTCCATGCTCTGTGTTTTATCACACGGGTTCTAGGAATCAGAACTCGTGTCATATACCCACACTTCACCACTTCGACCTCTTCCCAGTGTAACCTAAATATTTCTTTTGAGATAACAACCACATGATTTTGTAAAGATATGCGTTATAAGATTAGCTCCTGTGAGCTCCAAAATCTCATTCTTCAAGGATATAATGTAAGTAAGTGTACTTGGGCGTCTGTTTTTTATGCTAATCTTTTGAACCTCAGACTATGTTCTCTACGCAGTAGAAATGAGGTGGCCAACCACAGCACTGAATAAGCACAGATATAAGACTTCAGAGGCAAATATTATATAGCACATGTTATATTTTTACATGTCTCTATGGGTAACATTGAAAATTCACTTTATGATTTGGTCTTCACAGCTCCAATTCCATTTTCACTGAAAAATCAAAACATAATTCTTACTGGCAGGCATAAAAGATAAAAGTGAATTATTTACAATTTCCTCATCTATATTTGTCTTGTTCTATATTAAAAACATAGTCATGGGTCAAATTAGATAAAAAGGGAGCTGGTGATAAACATACTGAAATCACAACCAAGACACATGACAATAACACACATCTTCTGCACCAGTCAATGATAAACGTATGCTAAGAACTCACCCTGGCCGGGCGGTGGTGGCGCACGACTTTAATCCCAGCACTCAGGAGGCAGAGGCAGAGGCAGGTGGATCTCTGTGAGTTCGAGGCCAGGCTGGACCGACAGCCTCCAAAACAATACAGAGAAACCCTGTCTCGTAAAAACCAAAAAAAAAAAATCTCACCCTGCACCAGGTTGTCAGGAAGGACAACTGAGAGCTGCATGGAGTCAGCCACAGAGCCTCAGATCCTATTCCTTTGCTTCCACTCAGGAACTCACAATCAAATAAGAAAGAGTGATATTCAGCACAGGGCCAATCTTCAATCTTTTCTCTACCAAAAAGCATTTGAGAAAGTGAAAACCTGAGCATTAGTGCCTCACAGTTATCATTGTAGTCTGAGTTGTCCTCATCTGCAAGCAGAGTCATGGCTATACAATTTAATGGAAGTTTCCTCATTCATGTGACCTTAAGAATGTAGATTATCTAGGTAGGTTTAATGAGCGGGAAAGGTGGCTCATGAGCAGAGGAGTGTAAGTGGCATCTGAAAGCTGGAAGGAGGCTGGGAAGCCAGCTCAGCAGCGAAGTCCTTGCTGTGCAAGCGTGAGGACCTGAGTTCATGTCCTCACATTCATGTTGAAAGCTGAGTTTAGTTGCACACACCATAATCCAGTACTAGGAGGCAGAGGCAGGAGGACCCCTGGGCCTCACTGGCCATCTAGTCTGGTCTGGATGTCTATCAGTGATCTCCAGCTTCAGTGAGAGACATGCCTGAGAAAATAAAATGGATGATGAACAAGGAAGACAACTGATATTGAACTTTAGCCTACACACACACACACACACACACACACACACACACACACACACACAGGACACACATGTACACATTTGAGTACTCACCATGCATGCACATTCACACAATAAACAAACAAATAATATCTGGAAAACACAAAAAATTGATTCCTCTCTAGTACCTCCAGGAAAACCATAACCCCATGATAGCTTGACTTACAGAGGTCTCCTTTAGCCCTTCTGACTTCCAGAAATGTAGAGCAATGACTTGAGTTGGCTCAAGCTGATAACTTTGTGGTTTGTTGTGGAATATTATTTTAAGATGTGTTACATTTTTTATGATAAAGAACATTTGTTTTAATGACACAAGGATGTGTTGTATTCTTTTATGCTGCATTTGTTTAACTCTGTGAAGCTGTGTTACTTTGTCTAAAACACCTAATTGGTCTAATAAAGAGATGTATGACCAATAGCAAGGGAGGAGAAAGGATAGGTAGGGCTGGTAGGCAGAGGGAATATATAGTAGGAGAAATATGGGGAAAGGGATCACGGAATGAGAAAAGGAAGAGAGGAGGACTTTGGGGCCAGTCACCCAGCTACACAGCAGACCCTAGAGTGAGAGGTAGAGAAGGGTGTGGAGAGTGGAGAAGGATGTGAACCCAGAGGCAAAAGGTAGAAGGGATAGCTTAAGTTGGGAAAGGATGTCTGGAAACAAGATAAGCTAAAGCTGGGCACTGATAGGAAAGAATAAGCCTCTGCGTGAATTTATTTGGCAGCTGGCTGGTGGGCTTCCAAAGAGCAAAAGAGTAAAAACAAACAAACAAAATAAAAAACAAACAAAGAAAATAACAGTGGTATGCTGTTCTAGCAGCAAGAGGAAATCTGCAATGTTAAGGAGTTTTCAATTAGGGAAAGCGAGAGTCTTCCTGTCTTATCTCATGATAGCATAGCATAAATTGCCAGCTTCAGGGACAGTATCAGATAACATAGAACCTAACATATTTACAGGTTATGAGGCTGTGGACACTGGAGCGGTTGGTAATTCTAGGGTTATTCTGCCCAACAAGTATCCTTGGTCACTTGGACATCAAAGTAGTATTTCTCAAGTCCAAAAGTATTCCTGAGCATTAATTAATAGATAAATACTATAATAAGGTCTTGGAAAATAAAGTTATTATGTGGAAATGCACTATAATATACGTATATATAAGAGCTATTATTAAACCTTAGCATAATGCCATTTGAGATAAACTAGAAAACATTTGAAACAACAGGAAAGTATACTATGCTCATCGATTGGAAGACCAAATATTTTTAAAGGGAATCTCCCCAGATTGATTTGATGCAATTTCAATTTTAAAATACCAGTATGATATTTTGTTTTTCTTTCACTACTGAAACTTGTTTGAGGAGCCTTGCACAGACATTTCAATTCACACACAATCCTTAACACAACAACCAAAAACTGGAAGAGCCACACATTATGTTTTTAAAGACAGTTGCTCTAGTAAGACTTCAACTTCAAACATGACGGCAAGCTTCAGTTTTGCAAGGATCTCACTTATCAACATCATCAAATGTTAATCACTTTGACTGGACTCCCACTGAGTCACAATTTTATATCATATACCTTATATTTAATTTTCTAATTGTTCACATCATATAATCAAAAAAATTTTTGGATGACCAGGACCAGAGAAGTTACAGAGAGACAGGCAATGGCCAGAGTGTGGTTTTCTTTAGGAAACAGTTTCTACTGAAAACAGGGTAGAAATCATTTAAAACATTCAAGACTCCCCTTTAATCCTAGCACTTGGGAGACAGAGGCAAGCAGATCCCTTTGAGTTCAAGGCCAGCCTGGCATATGGAGAGAATTCTAGGGCTATGCAGAGAAACCCTGTCTCGAAAAAAAAAAAAAACAACAAAACAAAGCAGCAACAACAAAAGGAAATATTCAAGCCGCATTGTATGCACCATGAAGATCCACTATTTACCATGCACTGTATTACAGACCGTAATTCTAGCTCCACATCTATGGGAGCTTTCTGACTAACTAGCTGGACTTTGCTTCCTTCCCCTCTGACTTGTCAGAGGCTAGAGTCTCATTCAAGTCTCTCTTTTTTCATCAGGGTTGTTGGGCAGCTACCCAAGGTTTATTTTATCTTTTGCTTCCCTCTTCCCCCTTTATTTCCACTTTTGGGGGGTGGGGAGGAGGGGTTCACTTTGACTTTTACAGGACAGTTTAGCTAACAGTCTTGCCCATCCGTGCCGGGGCCCCTCCCTTCTTTGCCCTTCAGCCAAGATCCCCTCCCTGGCCCTTGGGCATGCTGGGACAGCAGCAGTGATGTAGGGGGGCTGGTGTCTCAGGGCTGCCACTGTCCTGCTCTGCCTGATGCCTCACTAAGGTATCTATTAGAAATGGACAAGCCAGTTTTAAGATGTAGAAAACATTCAAAGTGAGACACAGTTGTTTGTGATTAGGATCTATGCAATTTAGAGAAACAATTGAGTTTCTAATATTGAGTTCCAGTTGATGAGTAAGACAAGGAACAACAGCTTAGTGAGTCAGTGGTTTGATGGCTCTGGATTCAAATCCTAACTCTCTTTGTATCTCCCCCCCCACACACACACACTGGTGTTTATCAAACTCTTTGGGGGAAAGGCAGGACAGGGATGAAGATGGGCACAGTTTGGAAAGACATCAACCCAACCACTTGGGCAGAGAAACACACTGATAAATGAATGTCTGAGTGCTTTACACTAATGCATCTGGCAGGGGACTTAGAGGACATTATATCTGTCCGCAACGGTAAATCAGCTAATACAAGAGCACAAAAGTATCCAAATGATTGTTACTTAGGGTTATCAGATCAAGTCTGTCCCACTGGCTCATGTTTAAATGCAAAGTCCAGCTGTGACACCAGTTAAATGTGACTTGAGGTGAAAACCCTGAATTCCTGATTTCTTACCAGGAACCATGCAGGGGGGGTCATGGGAAAATATCATCTACTTTTAGATACTTCGTGAGTGAGAAGGATAATTTGGAAGTACTTAGCAAATTGGATCACATGTACAGGGGATGTGATATCTCTCTCTCTCTCTCTCTTTCTCTCGGTCGAATTGTTTTCTTCTTTGACCTCCACATTTGCATGCTCTCTCCTTTATTATATACGATCAGACATTTGTTAGCTAGAACATTTGCTGCAAATAACAGAATTCTATTCATGTTGACATCCTACAATGTAACAGGGCCTACTGTAATGATGAGGGCCATCCACCAGGCTTCAGGAATGCACCAGCACCAGGGAGCCCTGTCTCTGTCCATACCATTTCTTTGGTATGCTCTTTGTCAGTTGGCCACCAGAGCAATACAGTATAAAAACCTGGCTGCCAGGGATCCAGAGTTAGAACTTGAACTAGCAGCCATGGGGGCTGCTGAGACGTTTAAGAATCTCCCTGGGTGTCTGGGGGAAATCCTTGTCCCTGTTTGAAAGGCCTCTGATAGCTCCGTGAGGAGCCATGGTGGAAACACCCAAGTTTTGGTATCTGTACTTGGTCACTTGTGCTTCCCAGCTCTGACGCTTCCTGCTGACTTCAGGCCCTCAGACTCACAGCCACAGAACAAGCTCTCTCAAGACCCTTTCTTTGACTTAGGATGAATGAGAGATCAGAAAGTCTGTTCTTTCAACCTGGACCACTGGAGGTCACTTGTGCCTCCCAGCTCTGACGCTTCCTGCTGACTTCAGGCCCTCAGACTCACAGCCACAGAACAAGCTCTCTCAAGACCCTTTCTTTGACTTAGGATGAATGAGAGATCAGAAAGTCTGTTCTTTCAACCTGGACCACTGGAAAACCGTTCTTAACAACATCATCATCATGCTTCAGACAGAGTTGGCATTAAAATAAAAGGTCCTTTTCATGGTGTTGCTATGGAGATCTGCCATGGAGTATACTGCATCAGGAAAAATACTGCCTTGGTATCTTTCTGTTGTTCAGCAATTATCTTCAGAGCCGGGTTCTTTGAGTCTCTCCAGCTTAGCAGTCTGGTTTCCTCTTGTATATATGATTGATTTCCCTCTAATTAATGAAGTCTGTGTGATTATATTATCACAGGGCTTAGCATGTACCTTCATTGACAAAAACAATTTGCCTCTCTAAGCCCTAGATTTTCTCACTTCCCTCCTTAAAACAACCCATTTTAGTGGGAAATTAAGTGGATTGTGTGATTTGTTAATTTTTTATTATTCTTTAGGTCTGTAACCACATATGTGCACGATGTTCACAGAAGCCAGGAAAGGGCATTGGATCTCCACGAACTGGAATTATAGATGGTTGTGAGCCACCATGCGGTTCCTGGGAACTGAACATGCGTCCTTTGGGAGGCCAGACAGTGCCCATAACTGTTGAGCCATCTCTCCAGACCCAAATTATGTTATTTTTAATGAATGTAAATTTGTACTATGTAAATATAAAAGAAATGTGCCTGCCTACACGTACTAATCTCTAGCAATAACACAAATCTACTTTGCCCCACACAACAATGATAGCTCTGCTCTTCTTTCTAGTTTGCAAATGCTAAGCAGAAAGTATGCTGAGAAGTTAAAACTCAATTATTAATTCTCTCTCTCTCTCTCTCTCTCTGTGTGTGTGTGTGTGTGTGTGTGTGTGTGTGTGTATGTGTGTGTGTGTGTGTCGGGGACCCAAGCTAGGGCTGTATGAATATTAAGCAAATGCTCTACCACTGAGTTATATCCCCAGCTATAGGTCACTGTTTCCATTAGCCCTCTGCATATTTGGAACAATCTGAATTGACCAACCTGCAAACGGTGTGAGTCTGAGGCACGGCTCTTCTCTCCTGAGCATTGACACTACACCTGAGATTAACCTGGACAGCCAGGGTTTTGTGGGAATGAGTGAGGATAACGATTGACTAGAGAAATGCAGTGTTGGTGATTAGAGCTCACACCTCATGCCTCACAGGAAGTGAGACGTCCACAGTGGAGCTCCTGTTTCTTCCATTTTTCCCAAACAGTGGCAACCTGCCAAAGCTGATGAATCAGCTGTTTTCCTGGATGCTTCCTTTATTTTCCGGCAGTATCTCCTCTGAGAGCATCCAGCGTCCTCCCAGAGAGGGAAGTAGCCTCCACCCATCCACACCAGCACGCCAACTCCTGATGGCCAAGAGCGGAGCCTTTCCTTGCCCCAGTCTTCTGGAAAACCAGCAGCTGCTGCACTTGCATAGGCTGACCTGGGCGCGAGTACACATCAATGTTTTTAACACATGCAAATATTTATATTTAGGAATTTAACGTTTAGAAATGTGTCCCACAGGAACGCTTACTTGAGGGTACTAGGATTTTTATTGTAAAAATAATCCTTGAAGGCAGGGAAATGTCTATGATTGGGGCCTTAAAGCATAGGGTATTTGTACCAGAGAATACTATGCAGATAATAAAAGCAGAGGGTCATAAGCTGAACACAGGAGAATGCCCTTGATGTCTGGTTAAAAGGAAAATGAAAAACAACATATTTTATAGTACAATTTTTGTTAACTAAAATATTTCTACGAACTTATAAATGTGAGACGAGCCAGGCCGTGGTGGGTCACACCTTTAATCCCAGCACTAGGGAAGTAGAGGCAGGCAGAGCTCTGTGAGTTCAAAGCCAGTTCGGACTACAGTGCAAGTTCCAGGACAGTCGGGGCTACACAGAGAAACCCTCTCTCGAAAAAGAAATGAAAACGTGATATGAATGAGTTAGGCAAAAACACAAGCACAAAACAAACAGTAGATACTCAGCAGTTAGTAGTAAAAAGTAGATACAGATTAGAACAGAGAGACTATGCTATTTGCTTTATACTTCTTTGAGACTTAAAAACCATCCCCCTGCTAGAAGATATATTTTACTACTTAAAATACAGTACAGTGGATCACAGAGTTTAAATGGGGATGATGAACACGTGTTGAAGGACAGTGTTGATGGTATTTGAAACATATCTAGTGACACTGAATTATATTCAAAATGGTTACAAAGTAAGCTTCGCGTTATCCTCATTTTATTGCAATGAAAATATCTGTTGCTCTTTATAAGGACTTTCTGTTGTATGAGAAATGGACAGTGTGTGCCTGAACGATAAGAATGGTGGGGTAGACTGAGTCACTGTGGGACCCTTGAACGCAGTGCCCATGAGGTCAGTGTGTTTGGGCCTCTAACACATCTAGAGTTACATGTGATGCCTGAGAGACACAGGCTCAGGGAGGCCACTTTCTGCTGTGAGTCTCATTGGAGGGTCCCTTGTGATACAGAGATTTGGAAGGAGGTCTTCCATGGTTTCTCAGTCCCTGTCATTTTTACTGCAGCCTCCCTCTCAGTAAAGGTTAACTAACTTGGTTCCTTCTGAAAGCTGTCTGTCAGCAATAGCATGGGTACTAACTTGTATTCATACCCACCTCAACCCATTTATCCTAACAGACATGGGCTAGAATTCCATATAAGTCCACATTGCATATTGTGAAATTTTAATTGCATATAATTATAATGTTCAGGGCTCATGTATATTGCCTATTTGACACAAGAAGCAGTTAATGGCCTCTATTAAGTTGGGTTTTTAAAGATTTAAATAAATTTTATTGTAGATTTACGGGTGTTTTGCTTGCATGCATACTGCTAGAGGCCAGAAGATGGTGTTGGATCCCCTGAGCTTGGAAGTCCAGATGGTTGTTATCTACCATGTGAGTGCTGAGAATCAGAACCATGGCCTCCAGAAGAGGCGTGGGAGGAGAGGAGGGAAAGGGAGAGGGAGCTGGGATTGACATGTGAAGCAACCTGGTTTCTAATTTAAATTTAAAAATTAAAATTAAAAAAAGAATTTCTGAGCATCTTTTCTATGTAAAAAAAAAAGCTTGGGGAGAGGAGGCATGCTGTTTCTTGGGACTGCCATCCTGGTCAGAGATCAGAGGGCACTGATCCCAGTTCTCAGCTTCTCATGTAAGTTACTTCTCCCTCTCTCTAATAAAGTATCCTACAAACCTCTTTCCAGTACCCTTGGCCTGGCTTGTTCCCATCATCAAGTGGAGAGTTGCAAAAACAGTTTTCTCATGCTGTTGTGTTCTGGATCATACACACTTGTGTACATGCATCCTTGGCTGTTCAATTTATTCTGTCCACTCTGAAAGAATGCGTTTAAGGGATAGGAGCCAAGTTCTATATATAAAATACATGCAATGCTCCCTTTGAGTCCCCAGAGCATCCAGAAAAACACTGGGAAGGTCATAAGCAATGTGTAGCAGCCTCGGGGGAGGCTTTATGTTTAAATAAACTTTTGTAGTTGGTACCCCAACCCAATGATCTTCTGTAATTACCCACTCGTGTGTATGATAAGGACCAAACAAGGAGAGAGTTCAAAGGGCATCTGTGAAGCTGAAGTGAGATGATTTATATAGCCATCTGTCAGAGCCCAGGTCACAGTATTTCAAACATGGTAACTGGAGAGCAAAACGAAGCTTTATCTGCTACTTGGACAGGGCAGTCATCGCTTGTTCTGAGGGCTTGTCATGGCCTTTGCCAGTAACAATGGCGTGCTTTTCTTGGTAATTGACTGAAAGGGGCATTTCCCTTCATACTTTGCTTAGGTAGCAGGCATTTGCACTGGTCCTCCACATAGCTTTGCTTCGGTTGTGGGTTGCTTTGCCTGCTCCCCAGGGGGACTAAGGACTTTGGGTACTGGACAGGGCGTGTGTGGCTCCATGCTGCCCTCTGCTGGTAGCGATTTAGGCTACCTCTTTCCTGCATGAGCCTTCTGACATTAAGGATCAAAGAACTGATAAAGAACCCCAGTCACAGGGACTGTGCAGAGAGAGAAATACTCCACTGATGGCATCTGACTTATTTCCTCTCATGTCTTTATTCCCATGTCCACTTTGGGAATGGCCATTGCCATCAACACAACTCACTATCCCCAAAGACCCTGGACCTCAGACAAGAGTGGTCAGAGGCTCTCAGAGGGGCAGGTACAGGCCTGAGATTGCGCTCCAAACACTGACTTTGGCTTCATGAGCCTGGCATGAAAATCATCCCATTTTTCTTCAGTAAGAAGAGTCATTGTGCATGCCATAAAATGCAAATTATTCTAAGAAGGCACCGTCTCTGCTTACAGCATCAGCTGAAAGTAATACACAATGGAGCCAGGAGCCATCTTCCAATCCCCTTGCCTTCTCACACAGCAAACACTTGGGTTCTTTAGTGTTCTCTATCATGCATCTACACACCAGGTTCTGTCTCAGTTGCTACTAATGAGTACTGTCACCTATCTTTCTCAGATGACTCAGTTGTCTCCTAATAACTGTCCCTGCTTCCTCTCTCCTACGAAGCTCTTCAAATTCCCTCTTGTTCCAGCAGCCAGAACAAGCTGATGGCAGACCACACGTCAGTACTGGTTAAACCCTTCTTATTGCTCTTTCAGTAACCCAGTCCCTGCTCTAGCCAACACATCTCTGCGTGGCATCAGTCTCACTGTATATTCACCCACATATCTGGCTCCCCACATTTCAACCAACTTGATCCCTCTTATGTGCCCCCAGCACAGCTGGGCTTTGTGTTTGCATGGTCTGCTCTCCATGTCTGCAACACGTTTCCTGCACAGCCAGCTCCTCCGTCCTTCACACCAGTAGAGGCTCATCTCAGAATAACCACCCGATCTAAAACGGCCCCACCCACAACATCATCCATCCTCCTAGTTCTCCTTTATGCCTTCCTATTACTTCTCTTGATGGGAACAATCACTGTCGTTGTCTTGTTGTCTTTCTTCTTTCTGTACGAGAATAAATCTTGAGGGAGGGTGGGGACTTGGCCTATCCCTTATTGTAGTCTCAGAGCCTGGTACATTATAGATGCTCCAAAAATCCTTCATGGGGGAAAGAGCAGCAGTATATATCTCGAGACATTTGTTAACTTTTCAAAACCCAGCTTCATCTGCATCTGTCCTTCCTGCTGCATCTGAGTACATGTGGCTGCATCAAGCAGACCATGGTCTTATGTTGGTTGGCTGAGTACCACCGGAGCATACATAGAGAACTCATTTCCCTTGAGTGGGTATATATATATGTATGTATATGTGTATATATGTATATATATGTATGTATATGTGTATATATGTATATATATGTATATATATGTATGTATATGTGTATATATATGAATATGTGTATATGTATGTGTATTGTATGTATTCACACAACATACACACACTTTACATATCTATGTGAAATCTAAGTTCATCCATATAACTTGTAATAGTAAATTTTAATTCCTTTCCTTATCCATGCAAGTCTGGGTAACAAGACTCATTACTAAATGCCATCTCGTCAAATGAACCCAAATTTGATACTCTGTTTATTTGCTGATGGTTTCTTCCTGAAACTAGGCACTCAGGAATTATTTCCAAGAAAAATAATTGAATAGGGAAAGAACTGACAGTTGTCATTAAAATTAATACCAGAAATCATTCTTTCTGTGTTATTCTTCTCTGCTTCTACCTCTAGCAATGACTGGAAAGAGGTCCTCAAGGGTGAATTAAAAGAATGGATGCCACAAGAGTCAGAAATAATGAACCAATATCTCACTGGAATCAGAAATAATGAACCAATATCTTGCATAGTATCTACAGAAGAAGGTGAAGGAAAATATGTGCATGTGAAAAAATAAGCATCCCACTTAAAAAATAAAAGCCATGCAGAGGCACTCTGGTAGACATACACAGTGCACCGTCTCCTTTTGACGCAGCAGCAATAATCTGATCACACAGAAAGAAGTTTCAGTCATCATTGCCTTTTGATGTGGAAGGTGCTGAATCACTCGCCCAGGGGAAGCTGCAGCTATTCAGTACGCCCAAAGACAGCAGTGAGTTAAAAGAATTACAGTCTGGCTCATGGTGCACACAGCACTTGACTGTACCAGGCAGCTTGGGAAGCAAACCTGCTCTCTCTCTCGAGCACATGGCAAATTATCTTTCACAGAGCACTTCTTGCCTATCTGTTCACCTTTCTGAATAGTATGGGAAAAGTGGACAAAGGGGAGTCCAGAGGGAGGGAGCCGTGACTAATAAAATTCTCCTAGATGCCTTCATTTATTCTACTTAGTCTTTTAATTGTCTTATTTTTTATTTAAATTAAAAGCATCTAAGTTTTAGGTGATAGTATCTGACTGCTTCATGTCTTCAAATAGATTTGACCATTTATGTAAAATGTCTGCTGTTTCATGTGTGAGGAACTCATCTTAATTCAAGATTTAAATATTCTATGAAAAAAATATTTTCAGAAATAAGCCTGAGAAGAAGGGGGACTAACAATGAAACTTAAAGTTAGTAATGACATGCTGACTAATTTTAGTGAGTAATTTGAAAGCATCTTGTTAAAATCAAAAGTCATACTAAATAAGTCAGAATTGCTTATCTAGATGACCCAACTTTCCTCTTTAAGAAGAATGAGTTTATCTGCTGTGGTATGTAAGATGACAGACTTCTGAAATGACCTTCAGTTGATGGGTAAAGACTGTGACCTCTGACCCTCACAGATCACAGTGAGTTAGCAGGTGGGTTTACACGGTGTTGTCAGAAAATCGGCCAGTTATCAATGAGGTTTCCTTCTAAGCTACGTTTTATACCACAGCTTTGCAAATGTCTTGATTCCACCCCTTAATGAGGCCAAGAGTATTGGAAAGAGAAAAGTGTTCTAGAATCTCATCCCCTAAGTTCTGAGCACTCTCCTGTAACTTTGAGGAAATTACTTAGACCAGCCATTCATGCTTCCGTTTCCTTGGTTACAAAATATGGGCAGAAAATTTCCTGCCTAGTTCATCCCATTTTTTGGGTAGTTGTAACATTCAAGTAAATTATAGGTATGCTGTGTGGAAATGTGGAGAACTAGTCTAATACAGCTTGTGCACCCTTAGGCTCTGCCAAAAGCCACACACTGCATTCCGTTGAAGATTAGGGAAGGGCTTTGGCTAAACATTATGTTTAGCAGGTCCCAAACCCAAGGGGATAAGGGCAATCCCATTTCAACACACATGGCAGTGACATGGCAGACACTGACTCTGGACAGACTATTGTGTCCACTCCTGGAGAGCTGCTTGTCCTTGGTGTCATTTTTTACTTAGTAAATTGACTTGTAATGAGAAAAAGTTCTTTGTTACACAATTCTATGAATCCTTTTATACATATAGATTCATGAAGCTATGGCTACAGTTAGGATACAGAATAGCTCTATGGCCTCATGGATGCCTCCCATGGCAATCAGACCTTTTGACCACCCAGAATCCTTGGTGACCACCTATTGCTAAACATTCATTTTTTCTAGACCATCGTTTATAGATAGTAGGTAACCTTTTGAAACTGGCTTCTTCTTAGTAAAAATGCTCTTGAGACTCTCCAAGGTTTTGCCTATATTGATATTTGCTCTCCTTAAAATAGATTATTTTTACATATTTTTATTGAACATATATGCCATGTTCTGATTAGTCATGCCATGAAGGGTGTTTGGTACAGGTTTTGATTAATTTTTTGTGTGCATGTTTTGGGGTGTATGTGTGCTTGGGGGGTTACCATTTCTTTAAAGCAAGATGTCAACTTTGTAGCAGGCAAGTAGTAATTGTGGAGTGTGCAGTCTGTTTTGTGACCACAGCTTTTCCTTTCTGCACTATGGATTTGTGGCTATCAGCGGTTAAAGTTATCAAAAGCTAGAAATGTGTTTGTATTAGTAGCCTCTTTGCTCCTGGGAGTGATCAAATATCTCAACAAGATGTAACGTAAAAGATGGTGGGCTTATTTTGTCAGAGAGTTTGCTGGGACCCTGCTGACCTTGGTGGAGAAAACAGGGCAGCAGGCAGCTGCATGGTGGTAGGAGGTTGGAATCTGGACACCCCACCTCCTTATATTTTGGCAGAAAAGTACAGACAGGAAACAACTTCCTTCTTCTAAGGGTTCCACAACCTTCCAAAACAGCACCGCCAGCTGGGAACTTAGAGTTCAAACACACCAACCTGTGGGGGAGAGCATTTAATATTCTAACCACAACACTGTTTACTAGACTTAATTTTCCAAATCTCCTAATTTAGCAGCACCCTGTACTGTGGAGGATTGGTTGTTAACTGGGACTTTAGACTTTAGCTTGAGGCTGCCATTCAGCCTCAAAGAGCACGTACTACCAATCAAGAGCCTGAGAAAAGATCCAAATGTCAGGGTCCCCGTGTGTGTGTGTGTGTGTGTGTGTGTGTGTGTGTGTGTGTGTGTGTGTGTGTGTGTGTGTGTGGTCTGTACCAAGCACAGTTTCTGCAGTTGTAAAACCAGTAAGTCATACTGAACCCTAAGACAGGGACTATTGTAGTGTGAAAGCAGCACAGGCACTAAACAGGTCAAAGAGTGCCATGCACGGCTGTGCTCCAACAAATGTTTATGTACAGATGAGATTGTCTTTCAGAGTACTACACTTGTAGTTGTCAATGTCTTCAATTTTAGCTACTCTACTAGGCAGCCCAAGGCATTGGTTTTGCCTTCCCCTAATGGCTAGGGGTGTCGAACATCGTATTTTCTAAATCTGTTCTCTCTTTACTGAACTATCTGAGCAGTTCATGTTACTTTTTTAAATTTGGGTAATTGGTTTTCTCACTGTAATAGTTTGCGATTTCTGCCTGTAATTTAGATATGTCCTTTTGGGGAGTATGTCATTTAAAATATTCCATTCTTCTGCCTCAACTTGATGTGCCAGACTTTGTTGACACCATGGGAGGCCTGTCCCTTTCTGAATGGAGAAAGAAAGGCAGTAAATGGGGAGGGGGGAGGGGGAGAGGGGAAAAGAAAGGGAATGGCAGAAGAGGAGAGAGGGGAAACTGTATATGTAAAATAAAATTTTAATTAATGAAAATATTTCTTTTATTTTCTTAGCAATGTCTTTTGCAGATAACTATTTTTAATATTGATGAACTGCAATGGATCAATGTTTTCATTTGCTGGTTTCACTGGTTTCACCTAACCTCAGGACACAAAGATCTCCTGTTTTCTTCAGAGAGTTAGAGGACTTGTAGTTTACATTTGGATCTATGACCCACATCGAGTTCTTCACATAAGACTTGGAGTTCCGTTTAGGTCTATTCTTTATGTGTGTTTCCAATTGTTTCACTACCATCTGTGAAGAGAGGTGATCTTAGTTTTCTTCATTTAATCCCTTTTGCACCTTGGTCAAAAATTAGTTAACCACTTACAATATAATATATTGAATTGGTATTAGAATAGAAAGCAGATGTTTTAAGGAACTGATGAAATATAATTAAGTGAAAAGTTAGGGTGCTTTATGAGTATGAATTTCCTAGTTTTAACAAATGTAAGATTTAACACTGGGGACAAGTGACTCAGGGGCATAGGCTCTGTGCATTATTTTTGTATCTTTCCTATAAGGTTTAAATTATTTCAAAACATAACATTTTTGTTTTAGAAAAACTGAGCCATATTTTGTAGACTTTCTGGGCTCCCCAGTTTGCACCATTGGTCTGTGTGTACTATTTTTTTCCATGGTCATACTGTTGAGTTTACTGCTGAAGCTTACCTATTGTGAGACAATTTGCAAAGTTTGTACACCTCTCCATCTCTAGAACAGCCCGTGGGCAGAAACATAGGAGAAAATGCAGCCATGACCTGGGGACCAGCATACTTGGCACACTGAGCTTCTAAATAAGAAGCATGGGGAACGCTGCTCCTGAAGTCAGAACACTGAATTACGAAGCAGCATGAGTAGCTGGTAGCTGACCTGGGGACGAGTCTGTACTCCCCTGTCTCCTTCGCCGGTCCTCCTTCTTCTGCATACATACCCGGGTGGTATGAGCGCTCACTGTCCAATTCGAGGTAATGTGCTGACCACTCATGCTCCATAGGCTCCCACTGTATCAGTGGTTGTTCACTTGTAGTAAAATGGATGCTATTCCCTGAAACTTCGGAGTTGGCTATCTCTGTGCCCTTTACCAAGCCACAGGCATTGCTGTCTTGTCGGGGGATGGCCTGCGGCACAAAAAGAGGTGCCTCTGGTAAACTATTGAATTTCTAACACCATGTTTGACGTATGACAAGCACTTTACACTTTGGGGGGGATGGAGCAACTAAATCTAAAAGTGGTCAAGGTGACTGAATGACTGAATCATATCCTGTTTGGCTACTACACTTTTTTGGGTCTGTCAAAATTCTGGGGATATCAAAGAAAGGGAAGAGAGAGAGAAAGAGAGAGAGGCGTGGACCCAGCTGACTAAATGCTCTGCAGAGGTGAGAGTTTGGTCAGTGCCTCTCATGTCTTCTCCTGCTTCACTCTTCTTTTCCCTGTTCTCTGTCCCTTCTTGCCTTTGGAGCCTCTACTGACATGAATTTCCATGTGATAGTTTGCTAGGAATTTAATATACTTGGGAGATGGTGTAGGCAAAGTTTTCAATAGCCTGCAACATGGTAAGCATTCAGCTTTTTAACCATTAAAAATGAGAGATTTTAATAAAATGAGAGATTTGAATTTTTCACTTCATCTTCAAAATATTACTTTTCTTGTTTATCCTTTCCTCACAAAACTCACATCTGTTTGCTTTGTTTTAGTCCAGGCAAGAAAATTATAGACTACCAGGCACATAAGGCCAAATGAGAGTCCTTTATTTAAGCCTACGACCAAGTGCAGGCCAGTGCTGCAGGAATATTCTTGGGACCTCACCTCTGGAGAGCTGTATGTCTAAAGGCAAAAATATCCAACCTAACAACGGAATCACTGCCTGACTCAGGTCAGGCGAACATGGTAACATTTGTGTTATCTATCCGTTTGGCAGATGTTTTAGTTATCCTTCTGGGCGTGGTTAGGGCCATAGGAAATTTTTGGTGTGCCACCAAGGCAGACATGACTGTTTGGGAGGCTAGGATCTGAAATATTTCTGTACAGACAAATTATGGGGTCAGCTCAGATCAGGACAAGATGGTGTCACCACAGTCACTTCAGATAGGCTGTACACACTTTGTCTTATGTGCCACATGTTTTTCCAGAAACTTAAATATGCCAGAGCAGGCCAGATGCAGCCCGGCCTGCAAGAGGATATGCTTCTGGACAGTAGTCAAACCATGTCCCCACACATCAACCCTCAAAGCCTGTGAGTCCCTCCGCCCACGTGGGTATGCACTGGGAAGCAGAGCTCTCTCCTTTACAAGCAAGCAAACAACAGCATTCTCAGTGGTAGATCTACACTAATTTGGTGTCTTTAATACTTGCTTGTGGTTGTATGTGAGGATTAAAGAAAAGGCTAATTATGGAAGACCTGTTGCAGGGACCAAAGAAGAGTGGGTTTTACAGACCAGGACCTGGTTATGCACAATGATTAAGAGGCAGGCACAAGCTCAAGCACGTTCCCTAACACACACACACACACACACACACACACACACACACACACACATTCATTAATGTGATTAATGACTGATATTTGTCATTGTCTTAAATTATTAACCATGGAAGGATAGAGGATTCAGCAAAACTCTTAAAATTCAGAGAAAACAGTTTTCAAGACTCTCTTAGGTAACCTGTGCTCAAAAGTTCTTTCTCTCTGTATAGATTTTCCTGAATATTGCGTTTACTTTTAGACGCTAAGTTGTCATTTACCAATCTAAAATGTGTTTGTGATCCCCTCTGCCTGATTATTTGATCAAGTCTGATCTCTGTCTTGCCATCTTCACATTGACTAAGAAGAAATGAAATAATGCACGGTAGGAAGCTAATTAACCCCTTTCCTCTTTAAAATCTGCCTTTCATCTTGAATACTTTGATCTCATTTACACTGCCTCATTAGCTAATTAATAGCAAGGCATTAAGAAGCTGCTGTGTTGATGGTGGAAAAGAAAAGCTGTTTCCCAGCAAAGCCAATGCATTGCACATGGGCAGGCCTGGCTGTTGAGACCAGTTTCCTGCAAAGATTAACTTGCAAACCACTTTTGACTCTCCACCTCTGAGAAGTCCCTCACTGTTTACATTGACAAAAATCTCCCCAGTGGCACATCCCTCTAATCCTTGAATGCTCACAGCAAACATGACAAGCTGTGATCATTCTTGGGAATCAGCTCAAAAAAATATTGCCAGACTTGTCTCATCAGCTCCAGAATCACACGTCCAGAGAGACTCAATGTTGTTCTAGATTTAGTGTTTCTCATGATTCAATAGAATAATGTGCTTGTTTTCTGAGGCATTTACAGAGAAGCAAAGCAATCTTAGGAGCACTGTGCCAGTATTTACCAAAAGTCTATAGAATCATGCACTGGTTTGACAGGCATCAATCTCCTTTATTCTGCCTCTGAGAGTAGGCTAACTTTAAATGGTAAAAATTACTTACACATAAATGTCAACTTCACATCGTCCTACTCTGTCTGCAGAATGCATGGGCTGTAACTTGTGTTTCCATTTGGTTCTCATTTCATTGGCAGGTATTGTAAGGGCAAACATCCCCAGGTCACAAGTCATATCTGCTTAGGTGTGAAGAACTCTTTATTACTTAGGGCGCCATAACATTGTAAAAACCACATGACTAGCCAGTGAGGAGATTCGTACATGGATGAGGACAACATTAAAGAACAAACTGTGCTGAACGCTGTGATTTGTTGCCTGGTTCATTCACTAACAAATTTGTTCAACAATTACCTATTAAATAGTGTATTCTAGGTGCTGATCTGGGTGTTGACTTGCTATGTATGGAAGAGTTGATGGTAAACCTAAGTGAAAAACAGAGGACCCTTTATCTTGGGATAAAAATCCCTAATTTATTACATGGTGATTCAATTACCATACAGTAAACAACAGACCAAGTTTTACACTAGCTGGAGCATGTGGTGTTTTTCCTTCCTAAGCCAGCTTCTAGCAGGCAGGTAAGCTCATGAAAGCTCATGTAAAGTGAATCACATCCCTACTGAAGTTTAGTGATTCCTTGGCCTAAGTGTGCTAACGAGTACCTTCATTGCTGGATAGAAGGAAAGCAGTTTCCTGTCAATTAAGCAGCCAATTGGCAGTATTTGGTGAATGATTACTCTGCACCTAGTGCTGTGTTTGGCTTTCCTTTTCCCTGGAGAATGGGTGGACATTGTGAGAATCTGGGTAATTGCCCGTGAATGTGCAATGTGGGAAGATTAGTATAGTAAACATGGGCCCAGCTCAGAGAAACAGACTGAATACCTGTTCTCTGGGCACTGATTAGGAAATGGTACAATAGGCACATATTGCCATTACCCCTTATAAACAAATGGCTTGTCCAAGAGCGCTGATTACTTCCAATGGGTAGTATTCCCTTCCATTTAAATAGTTTTCACTGGCCTACAGTGTTCAACTTAGAGTGAAATGAGAGCTTTGAGCTGCTGAAAAATAACATAAAGCTTCACCTAGTTTAAGAAAAGATACTTAGGGAATAGTAATAAAAAATCTTTGTAATCTACTTAGGGCTATTATTGGATGGAGGTATTTTTACTGGACACAGGGAATTGGTGCTTTTGCAGATAACGTCTTATCTAGGAACTAGAGTGCACTGTTGTTGGGCTGATAGACTGTTAGACACATGATTACCCATTAATTCCATTTGACTATAGCAGTTGCTGCATACAACTGCTGTTTTAAAATCTACTTTCTACAGGAGAGATCTCAGATGTGGTTAATTATGAGACAAATTACGGTGTGGATGTGTCATGCCTACTGAAGGCTCTCAAGTTACAGACTTCATCCTCAGCCTTGTTAGAGGTTGTGGGGCTCTAAAGGGTGGGTCTGGAGGGAGGTCTTCTGGGTCATTGAAGTCATACCCCTGAAGGGGGTAGTGGGGCAGATACCTGCCTCTCTCTTTTCACCCCTGTCCATTAGGTAAGTAGTTTTCCTATCCTGTGTACACCTGCTGTGATGTGTTACCCCTGCACCTCGGTCTATCTCCAGAAACCTAAAAACGATTGCCCTGCCTGATTGACCACAGACAGATAACTTAAAACTGTAAGTCCAAACAACCCCTTTCTCATGGAATACTGATTATTGTGCTAAGTTTCTCATTGCTGCAACAAAACTCCAGACAAGTGATTTTTTTCTTGTAATCTGAGAGGACAGTTCATCATGGTGGAGAAGGCATGTGAGGAACATGACGTCACGTGTGTCAACAGTAAGGAAGCAAAAGTGGTAAATGCTGGTTCTTAGCCACATTTCTCCTTGTCATTCAGTCTAGACCCTAAGGCCATGAAATGGTGCCACCCACATTTAGGGTGAGTCTCCCTGCCTCAAGTACTCCAACCTAGAGACTCCCTCACCTGGAGGTTTGTTTCCATGGGGCTTCTTTTTTTGTTTGTTTTACTTTTTTAACATTTTTTTAAAATTAGAAACATGTGTGCTTTAAATGTCAATCCCAGCTCCCTCTCCCACCCCTCCTCCCTTGTCCCTCCACCAGCCACCCCCAGCCCAATCCCTGCTTCTAAATGACAACAGCATTTTAGATTAACCTTTACACTTGTCCTGGGTATTCTTACAGTAACAGAAAGAAAGTGTATGCTGAGTGTGGGGGAAATGCAGTGGAGACCATTTTTCAATGAAACGTGAAAGCAGCTGAGGTGCCAGGAGTTGGGGGACATTATCCAGGGGATCTCATACAGCCCTTTGATCTGGTTTCTGCAATGTTTTCTTTAGCATGTTACACTGTTTGATTGTCAAAACTTCAGGCCCGGGGTGTCTGTCTTTTAATTTGGTGTCAAAACCTGTTTTATTTTGTTGTTGTTGTTGTTTTTCCTGAGCTCTGTGAGGAGGGTCTTCTAGAAGCAGCATCTATCAGTTCTCCTTAGAAGTTGGTTCTAGGATATTGGAGGCCCAGTCCTTGGGGACATCCCTAATGACACTGACGGAGGTAGGAACACAGTGGAGTGATGATAAACAGGGTCTGTTTACAAGCACTCTGCTGGAACTTTGTGGATGATGGAGAGCAGGCCTGCATCTTGTGTGGGAGCATCTAATAAAATGTTATGAGTTCATCCTCAAAGAGGTGAAGATTGATGGGGTACTGCCAGCCCTCGAGTTTCCCAAGTGCTTCTCTTGATTTTGTTTTGCAAAGACTCAAGTAAATAAGTTTGTCTTTGGTTATTTGCTGACTTGTGCAGAACACAATTGATATGTTTGCCATGTAGGAAAATAAGATAAAGTCACTATGACCCAGTTTGGTACTTATGAGACTTCACTGGAAACAAACAAACCCTTTGTCCGTACGTGTAGAGATAAGTCAAAGACATCATCTTTAAGTCTCAGAAAAGCAGTTAGTATTTTAACTGGTCTTTCTTGAGGTACTGAAGTATAGTTGGACTGTCCATATTTCCTGTAGAAAATAGGTCTTGCACTTGTTAGAAACAGCAAGTAATAACTCTTCCACCAAACAGGTCTCAGAGATACAAATATCTTGAAGTGTTTTGTGGGATGACAATGGATTGGGGTCAGACTTACATAGACTGGGGTCTAATCACTCATTTACCACTGAGTATCCATTTCTTAACTTAGGTCACACTGTTATAGCCTCGTGGTGTCTAAGCACAGTCAGGTGTGTGCAGCACACACAGTAAGTCACAAGCACAGCTATGATGGGGGCATAGGCTGGAGACGCTCAGACTCATTTCCGTTCTCAGGTCTACTACCCCTGATGCCATCACCTTGAAGTCACTCATTAATTTCTCTGAGCTTCAGCCTCCACTCGAAAAGAACTTTCACACTGTGACTCCAAAGGCTGTTGTAAGAAGGAATTCTATTACCTAACTGAAAATGCAATCCACTAGCACTTTTCATGTCCCCAAAGTGCCTCTCTCAATATTGGGCACAGAAACTACTCTTCAGTAGCTGGCTGAGCTGCAGTTTGAGCAACACTACTTTCACAAATGTTTGCAAGTGAACTGCAGATGCTAATGGAAATACATGGTGGGCTGTGTGGGTTGAGGCAGGAATTAGAAGGTTTTCACTTCTGGTATTCATGCTTTTCAGTTTTTTTTTCTGTGTTTTGTTTTGTTTTCTGTGTGACCCTGACTGTCCAGGAACTTGGTCTGTAGATCAGTCTGGCCTTGAACACAGAGATCTGCCTGACTCTGCCTCCTGAGTGCTGGGATTAAAGGCATGTGCCACCACTGCCCAGCTCATTCTATTCTTGAAGAGATGATTACAGGAGGAAGCCTAATGCTGTAGCATCATTGAAGATCTTTAACATTATATAAATATAAAACCAGAGACCCAAGGGCATGGTTCCTTCTTTTCCCATTGAATTCAGTTTGTGTTGCCCAGCTAGTTTTGGAATTGGAACCTGCAATGGTATGCAGTCATTCAACAAGGGGTCATATTATTTAAAAATAAAACATCATATTCTGTCTTTCCCAGCAGCCATCAAATACTAATAGCTCCTTAGCAAGTGGTGAAATTACATGTCTACCTTCCAGCCCTCTGTCCTGGAATTTTCTTTGGATGTAGCTTGTATATTTCCTGTTCATGCTGTCATGATCACTGTGAGTTTATCTGTGTACCTTCCATGCTGTGCCTGGAAATCAGTTTCTTTGAAGTTACCTGCAATCTCTGGCTGTGGTAATCTCTCTAACTCCTCTTCTGCAACATTGGAGTGAGGTATGGACTGAAAACTCGACAGTCTTTTGTTCTCTGCTTGTTGACTAGGTTGGGAGGGTTCTATATTAATTGCCATCCATTGCAATTATCTCTAATGATATTTCTGGATACTCTGATCTGTGGATATAATAATAGTTCATTGGAAGTATTTTAATACTATGTCCATTTAGCACAGGATCTGTGAACTGTGTATGTAGCCACAGTTTCTTGGCCATTTTGATAGTGCCACGTGTGAGTTTCAATCTCTTATAGTAGGTCTTTGATCAGAAAGTTATTGGTTATTCCCACAACATTTTGCCACTATTGCTACAGTGGGCCAAATTTTTTCATACCAGTCATTGTTGCAACTAGCAGGGTTCACAGCTTCACAGCTGGTAGAGATTGAGGCTTACTTTTCTCCTCCAGCAGCACTTTTTAATACAATTATTTTAAAAGTAAGTTGATTGTAAACAGCACAATCATGATATTATATCACCGGCAGCCTCACACATATTAATTTATTATGTCTCATGATTGGTTAAGAAAGTGTTCAAAAATTGATCTGTATCAAATCTGTTTAACTGCTCTCTATGAAGCCCACCGTTTCTCATACCTTAGAGGTTAAGAAAAGATATGATTGCATGTCTACTCTTCAAATGTTTGTCAGATAAGCCTACTTGGTTCTCATAGGATGTTCATGAGAGCTCCAAGGACCTATTGTTTCCTGGATACACTTAAGTATATCAAAAAGATATCAACTTCATTCCTACCTCAAAGTTCTCTGGGTAAAAGTTTTACTAAGGTATCAGTGCAGCACACAGTAATAAAGAACAAACTTCTGTCTGTAGAGCTGGTTTCTCCACCCCCTTCAGGGCTACACGTACAATTCTCTCTTATGAAACCATCTGGTTCTAATCATCCGATTCCTGTCTGTGGAGCACTCATATGCACTCTAAACATTGTGCGAATCCATGCGTTCCTATGGTTCTTTATTTCAAGGTCTCTCTCTTCTGTGCACCCCACTGTGATACTGTAAAGAGCAAAGAGGTAAGGTTTTGGAGTCAGTTAGATGGGTTTAAATGTCCATTCAATCACTTCCCTTCTTCTACCTAGATTCTCAAATTCCTTTGAGCTTTTGCTTATTGGCAACATGGGGAGCTAACGTGGAGAAGGCTTAGTAGAGAGTTTTCACATAGCAAACACTCAATAAAATCTATCATGAGAGTCTACATCATAGTTTGGTGGGTAAACTAAAAACTGGTTAGAATAATGAATTCCAGGCATTTAGGAAAGCTGTGTCAGTTGTGATATGGTCATTCTTTCTTCTAACATGCAAATCTGGGGGGGAAGTGTACATATATTTGTGGCCCTTAGATATGTATTCTCTGTGTTAGACCTAGTAAGACAATCCCATTATCAAACTCTGAAACAATTTTAGCTATTTGGAACAATTTCATAATTTCTTTCTATTTTTATTCTTTGAAATTTTCATGCTTGTGTATATGTATCTCGATAATATCCATTCCTCATCTTCCTTCAATTCCTTCCCAAGAGCTCCCATCATACACGTCTTCCCATCTTTCTCTCAAACTCATGTCTTCCATGAAAGTAAATATATGTGTATATAACTACTGAGTCCAGCAGGGTCATCTACTGGGGAATGGGGAATCTACCAGTGGCCACAGCCCCAAAGAAGACTGGCTCCTGCTCCCTCAGAAACCATGAACTGCTAACAGCTCCTCAGCTAGGGTTGTGGCCTTGAAATCCCCTCACCGTCCATGCTGGAATGTTTAACTGGCTTGATTTTGTGCTAGTACCCATAGTTGCTGTCAGTTCATGTGTATAATAGTCATGACATGTCCAGAGGATAGCATTTCATGGTTTTATTTTTTTTAAACAAGTGTGATGGCTAATCTTGACTGCATCTGAGATCAACTACAACCCAAACTATTGGGTGGACTTGCCCATGAAGGATTTTCTTGATTAGATTATTTGAGGTGGGAAGACCCACTTTAAATCTGGGACACACTTAATAGTAGCAGCCCACATAAAGAACATGAAAGGAGGAAGCTTTTGATTTTTGCCTGCTTGACCTTACTCCAGCTATCAAGTTCATCTATCCTTATGCTGAGATCCTCCTTTATCTATATTCAGGACTATAACACAGAGTAAAGATAGCAACTTTCCAGGAATCCTCTAGGACTCCAGCACCAGATTGGACTGATGAGCCCACCTACCCTCTTAGTCTAAACAATTACCAGATTCTTGGCTTTTCTGCATAAGAAAACACTATTTAGATATTTAGGAGTTAACATAAATGAGACAGGCTTTTCTAAAGATTTGGTATTATGTTCAAGATTTTTGCTGAAAAGTGCTAGAGTATGGTAGAGTGTAAAAACAAGTGCACCAAAGGGGCAATCATTACTTATTGGTTTACTCTGTGCAAAGTTATTTAACTTAATTTATTTGTCAATTTAATATACCTAATATATTCAGGTCACTGTAAACCCTCCATACTTTCTTATCCTCTTCTTGCCAACCTCTCTCAAATCTCCATCTCACTTTCATGTCTTCTTGTTTTGCTTTTGCTTTGTGACCCACTGGATTTAACTAAGATAGACTGCTTGCCAATAGGCATGAAGCTATTCACTGGAACATGAGTAGCTCAGTACTTTATTGAAGAAACTTACTTTCCTCTTGCCCAGAAGACCTGAGTTACTAGGAGCTCTCCTGATTGAATGATTGAATCATTCAGCTTTATGTGTGTCCTATACAGGCAACCTAAGATACTGTGGGTTCATGCATTCTATGGCTATGTCTTGTTCATAATAACATGTCCCACATGTCCATAAGACAATGTTTCATAATCTTCCTTCATATTGTCCAGATCTTATATTTTTCTTCTGTCTCTTCTATGGTACTCCTTGAGCCTTGAAATGATAGTATCAGCGTTCTATCTAATGCTGAACATTCAACAATCACCTTTTCTTAGCTCAATGACAAGGAAAGAGTCTCTGTATTAACCACCTTTTGCTGAAAATTGGAAGTTCTTTGACCAAGGCTGAGGGAAACATTTGTCTATGAGTATAAACAAATATTTAGGAGGAAGTTTGACAACTTGTCCATTTAGCAAAACAAGTAGTAAGTTTACCCCTAGTGCTTATGAACCCCCTACCCATAAGTCTTTGACAAGGTCTACAGTACTAGGTATGAACTCCTTCCTGCAGGAAAGGTCTTAAATCCAAGGAGAAAGCAGTTTGTTAGCCCCATAACACTTATACTACTATTGCACATCTTGCCGAGCAAGTTTGTATTGTAACGACCAGGGTCCAAATCTGGAAAAGACCATTGTTGAATATTATCTCTCAGCTTCCTGCATAGCAACTTCCAGAACTTGACAGGCTGTCTGTTTTGCAGCCATTACTACAATTTTACAATTTTAGAAGAATACTGAGAGGTAGGTGGATATTATTGTTATATTTAGCAAATATAGGTAAATATCCTCAGAAATAATGACTGTCCTAAAAGCAGATGTTCCAAGAAACGTGGAAAGAAGATCTGCAGCTTTCTAGGCTTTGTCTTCATTGGCACAATATCACCACTTTTTCTGCATTTTGTTTGTCATTCATGGCAACCCAGCCTCAGGAGAGGTTTGGAAGGAATAGGCTTCATCATAAGACGGTGGAATGGCGTGTGAACACAGGAAAGAAGAGATTCGCATAAACCTTATTGGAAACGGCTATCATAGACATCTCCTGAAACCACCCCATCTCAGTAGCAAATACATAGTTTGAGTTTCTTGCTCATGTTCCTTATACGACAGCTTACAACAAAGGACTCTAATGATACATAATAACATGTGCTGAACATGAGACCCTGGGTGGAGTACTCTGCCTCACCACTTCTTTTAAGCCTTGTAAGAAGAACTGAGGTGGTTTAATGATTCACAGTACCACTAATGAAGACACTGTCTGGGGAAGTTTGATTCCTTCCTTAAAGTCACATAGTAAGCACACCCTTAGAGATTTAATCTTGGCTTTGTGAAACCACATGGTGTGTGCCCTTAGCCACTCTGTCCATAGATGGGAGAGGTGTCAGACAAATTTGAGGAAGATGGTGGACTGGGTATAAAAAAGGTAGAGAAGCAGGAATTGGTCTGTTGGGTGGTCAAGGAGTATGAGGACTTCAGGTAGACAGCTTGGAGGCAGAAATCCAAGTGATCATGGAACCCAGGCAGAGGAGGAACATGATCTACTGAAACAGGAGGTCAGTCAGCCCATGGCTATCAGTGGAGGCCCCTTTAGGCCTAGCTCAGTATCTCAGTTGATTGCCCTTTTCTCTAAATAACAAAGACTCAGAGTTTGCATCCATCATCTCAGCTCCTAAAGTTGCTTCAGAGAATCACAGCCTTGAATGAGAAAACTCAGTTCTCCATTTTCTTAGAATTGACAGCATTGGGGAGTTCTTACCTGCTGAGATGATTTCCAAACCAACTCTGTTATACCCTCACAGGAGGTAGAGTAAACAGCATTCTAGGTAGACACCTGGGTATCTGACCTCTTCTGTACTGCTTAGTGAAGCAGAATGGCTAAGGACAATGGCTTCAGAGGCACATTGACCTGAGGTCAAGTGTAACCCCACATATTACTCAGTAACTTGGGTTGAATCACACACCTCTTGTAGCTTTTTTTGACTCAAGTTTAAAACTGGAAGAACAATACTCAGAAGAGAGGGTAGGGGTTAAAAGCATTTATGTAGTGCCTGCTTGGGACCTGGGCTTTGGAAAGTGCTCAATACATGTGAGCTATCTATACTGGACCTTAGATTCCCTGACACTTTATGTAATTCCTCAGGGTTAGTGTTTATTGTATTGCATAGGGCTAGGACTGAGCAATCAGCAGATGCTACAACTACATCATCAGACACAGATCTCTCTAAAGATGGGGTCTTCTGATTACTAGTGGGATATAGGAGGAAATTGAGTCTTGCATTAATAATAACTGGAACTATGACACTATCTTTTTCTAGGAATTTGTACAAAGGTTAATCAATAATAAATCATACAACACTGCAAGTCACACATACGACCGTTGTATACTAAACAGTCTTTGTTGGTTTTCTATTGTTATTACACACTCAAGTGTTTGTTGAGTAGCTTCTGCATGGCAGGTACTGCCTAGGTCTTGGGCCTGTGCCCAGAAGATCCACTCCTGGAAGTTGTCCAAGAGTTGCTTCTTTCAGCTCCTGGCTAGTGGTATTAGCTACTGTTGAAGTACATGCTTTTGGTGCACACATGTGGTCATGGCAAACCCAGGGCTAAGGAATAAGCCCAACTTGGAACGGGACAGGATGATGACCTTAGTTAGAGTAGATATATGGGAGAGATTTTTTAATGCGATACCAGTACATGGTGCAAGCTGAGTCATCTGATTTAAAGTGATTGGGTAGGATCAAACTCAAATGATACACTTTTCCAATAAGATTTGAGCCTCCCAGTTTTTTGAGTGAGGTCCAAATTCAGGTACTGGAGGCTTTGAAAACAGAAGTTTAAAGAAATAATTTATTCCAAAGCTGTTCTTATTTTCAACTGCTTGCTGAGGGATAACCAGGGTCTAAAATTGCCGACCTTTAGAGAATAAATGTTGGAGGGAGGCAAGTTTTGTGCAAATGGCATTAGCATGTTTAGTTAGATTCAAGTCACAGGTGGGCATTGTCATTGTTGTTCCTTGAACACTGTTTGCTGACAGAAGCTGCAAATGGGTAAATGAGGTAAGATATCCAGCATATCTGTGTGCAGAGGCTCACAGGATCTCTTCAGCTTATTGCCCATACTAAACATTAAGAAGAAAGGTAAAAGCAAATGAATTTCAATGGTTTCTATAGGCAAAGGGGTAGTCTGAATTAGGAGGCATTGCTCATGTGTCAGCAGTGAAGGCTTCATCTTGAAGGAGTTATGGGAAACAAATGATGAATTGTTAAGTTGTTGGCAAACAAACCCTTATGTCATTGTGTGAGGTGGTAAGCAAACACGCCAAAGGTGCATGGCAGACTGTCTGATGGTTAACCCTTTGGCTTGTCATCCAACTGAGGGCAGTGTCTGCCTATTTCAGACACTTGGTAGACCATAATTGAGTTGGCTGTATCTCTCTAATAGCCTTTTCTAGATTCTCTGCAATACACTTAGCTCTTCTGCCTCTCATTCTCTTTTCCACCTTCAGGAAAAACATGGACTCAGATGAACCTCACCTGCCTTCTACAGGATTACAAGTGAGCTGATGTTTGCTACCAGCTAAGCTTGCAAGAGGAGATGTCTTCACTTTAATGTATATTATTCTTCTACAGGTTTACAAGTGAGCTGATGTTTGCTACCAGCTAAGCTTGCAAGAGGAGATGTCTTCACTTTAATGTATATTATTCTTCTACAGGTTTACAAGTGAGCTGATGTTTGCTACCAGCTAAGCTTGCAAGAGGAGATGTCTTCACTTTAATGTATATTATTCTTCTACAGGCTTATAATTGAGCTGATGTTTGCTACCAGCTAAGCCTGCTTCACTTTAATGTATATTATTCTTCTACAGGCTTATAATTGAGCTGATGTTTGCTACCAGCTAAGCCTGCTTCACTTTAATGTATATTATTCTTCCACCAGGCCCACAGTGCCCACCAGCACCCACCCTGCTTCTCTGCGAAGTCAGACTTTCCCTAAGCTGTATGCTCAGAATACTGTGTTGCACCTCTTCCCATCTGCTCATGCCTCACACATTCACAAAGAGATCCCTCATGCTGCACTGAAAAGTCAGAAGCCACCAACATCCAGAGGACCAGATAATCCACACCTGTGATGTGGAATCCTCTTTAGTTCTCCACGGTCATTCTGAGGATTGTGCCAGCCCTCCCTGGTGCTGAAGATTCTATTTCCTCCTTTCCAGTAGCTTTTCTTTTATCTTTATCCTGGCTCATTTCTCCCAGTAATCAAACAGGCTCCAATATAACCCACCACAAAGTCAACAAAACCAAACCCTTTCCTTGGCCCATGTATTCTTCTAGATATGACCCCCTCTCTATATTTTCTTTTATGCTAGACCTCTCTAGACAGTTGTGGACACAATCTGCTAACACTCCCTCACCTTCAGCTCCATCTTATTAATTGACAATAAGGCACTTAAGCTGTTTACCAAAATCTTTGGTGACTTAGGCTTGACCAAAGCAATGTCTTTATCACAGTTGTTGTCAGCATTGTCAAACAATGTCATTCAGCATGTCACTGTTTCCATTTAGACATGCTTTTTCCTCTTGGCTTTCATGATGTTGTCATTTCCTGGCTTGCCTTCTTCTCCATAAACTCCTCTTTCTCAACACTCATTGTAATTGGGTTTTCTATGTGTATAGCTCATGGTCCCCTGGGCTTAGTCCTATATGTTCAATCTCAGAGCCTCTCTCTGTCTCTCTGTGTGTTTATTATGATTTGATTTAAATACCATGTTTATTTATATTGTATCCAAATGTGTATATCCATTCTAATTACTTTCTTGCAAATTCTACTCACATATTCATCTTGGCTTCATCATTTTTGTTCACTTGTGTGTCCCACAGGCATCTTGAACTTAATTAGCAAGATGGAAGTTTTCATTTTTTCCATTCTAAATTTGTTTCTATCCTTACTTGGTCATCAACATATCATCAAACGGAACCATTATCTACACAATGATTTTAGCAGATGCTCATCTTTCCTTCACATATTAAGCCCATTGGAAGTCTGGACAATTTCATCTCTAAGAAAAACTTCCATCTGTCCACCATTGCCATCTCAATTAACATTATTCAATTTAGGACATCATAAACTATCATTAGGTAACTTCATCCATTGGCTCTCTCTTTAGTCATTCTACATGCAGCATAGCAGTGGACCTTAAAATAAAGAATCCCGTGGTTCCAGTTACATGTAACAGAAGTCACAGGTTTTCTTTTCTCCACTCTCTTCTTCTAGACATCTTATAAAACTTTCCTCCTCAGCTACTGTGCCATGACCATGCTGGTAAATGGATTTGAGAAATGCCAAGCTCTCTGCAACCATATGGTTTTGCCTACGCTCTTCCCCAGAGTTTCACTTCACTTACTCATTTCCCTCCTTTTAGGTTTCAATTTAAATGCTACCTTCTCAAAGAAGCCTTTCCAGGACACTCTTCCTTAGGCAAACTCCGTACCCTCCAGTCCAGCCTCTCACTCTTGACTTTCATGAGTCTACATGAGGTAAAGGAAACCCCACAGCGACAAGGAACCCATTTTCCTCCACGCCATCGTGTGTTAGCATTTAGTTGAAACCAAAAACAAAACAAGTGATAAATATCATCTTTTTTTAAACAAAGGGGAAGCCATTTGGGGATCTAACCTACACTGACATGAATAGGAGCAGAAACTCCCTGTGTTTCTTTGCATCTGGGGCACTATATTCCATTCTCCCAACTTCCTTTTAGCAAAATGATACCTGACCAGCTCACCTCAGTGTTGGTGACAGTGATGCTGAGTAGCATGCTCATTTGTTCTGAACTAGCAGTTGCAGAGAGTTCATTTTTGTGGGAGAATCTAAGCTCTTCAGGTTTTCTCATTTAAAACTTCAAATAACCCCACAAGGCAGGTGCAATTGGTCACTATCACCTCCTACAGCACATAAGCAAGATCTCTGCACGAAATTTCAGATGGCTTGTGAACTTCCTAAAAGCCTATGGACTCTATTGAAGAAGATTGACACCATCATAATAGTGTTCTTCAAGCCACCTTACTAAATATTTTAAGTGCAAAAAGAAAATACTGGAGTAAGACTTTCAGTATTCATTGAAAATATTGATGTTTCTTGTCATGCATGGACCTTCAGAGATCATGGAAGAAGCTTGGGAAACATTCCAAACACTTAAGAAAGAGGGGGTTTGGATTTAGGAACAGATCTCCCATATTTTGTTTACATTCAAAAAATGATGAATGGCTTTAATAGATGCTTCTGAGAAATATTAAAATGATACTTAATACAAACACAAGTAAACAGGAAAAGCAGTGGTCTCTTCTTGTCGTAGTGCAAGCTCTTCATCAACATTATGAATTTACACTTCTGCTTTGGTCCAAAATGTATACTCTTGACTTTCACTTTCTGTGTTTCAGCTCTACCCCACAGTGTGACTGTATTGCAAGGCAGGCTCTTTAGAAGGCAACCATGGTTAAATGAAATTATAACAATATGAATATAATTAGAAAGGAATGAGTCCTTGTCAGAATCATTCTCTCTCTCTCTCTCTCTCTCTCTCTCTCTCTCTCTCTCTCTCTCTCTCTCTCTCTCTCTCTCTCTCTCTCTCTCTCTCTCTCCCTGCCACAAAAGAACAGAATAAGAAGTCAACTTACTAGAATCCACAGTTTCCTTAGCAGGACCTCATCACACTCATACCCTGATCTGACCTCTAGAATGCTCAGGAAATATATTTCTGTGTTCAACCTACCTAGCCTAAACTGATCAGAATGATGTCACCAGCTCTAACATAAAATTCTACTCCTTACAAAATTATTGAGAAAACACTTGAAATACAAACTTGTAGACATTGTTAATTACAACTTGTTAGTTATTACTTTAGTTTTAATGTATACAAAGATGCATGAGTGATTAGCTTTAGGTTTTATGAAAAATTTGTCAAATAATTTACTAGAATTCTCAAAACTATGTACCTATAGCATGGAGAAAATTTATAACTTCCTGACTCTCAAGCTGAAAACATGGAATTTCTCCAAATTTAATCTTCTTTAACAGTCTTATTTGAGCATTCTTTGTTGATAACTTCAGCAGAGATTGTTTATGTGTATATTCATTTCTTTATTCCTTTCTTCTTTTTAATAACAGAACTCTAATGCACAACAGAGAAAATTACCATCTAGATATGGTATTTCCTGGCCTCTCTTCCAGTTGTGTATTCTTGTAACTGAGTTCTACCCAACTACCCAACGACATATCTGTGTCAATGCTCTTGGATTTCTGGAAAGCCCCTCAGATGGAGGAAGACAGGCTGGCATCCCTCTTTTCCCTTTCCTGGTGGCTCATCTAATAGTTACCTATTGTTGCACAACAAGCTACCCTGAATATTTAGTGGCATAACACAATAGCATTTACAGTCTTATAGTTCCTACTATTCAGGGATCTGCACAGATTAGGAAGTTCTCTTTCTCAAGGTCTCTGAGAAGGCTATAATAAGATGTTTACAAGACTACAGACACCCTGAGACTCCACTGTGGAAGGCTCTAATTCTCAAATTCACTCACACTTGCATTACTGGGGATATTTACCATGTGGACTGAGAGTCTGGTCCTCATTGGCTTCCTCAACTTGTTGCCATGTTAGCAGGGCAGTTTTCTTCGGTGAAGGCTAGAAAACAAGAGAGGGGAAGACAGCAAGGGAAAGAATTCAGCAAGATGAACATTATAAGCCTTTGTTACCAAATTGTGGTTGTCATAGTTCACTGCATTTACTGTATTCTATTCACTGAAGCAATGTCTCACTGGGTTAAGGCCATACTAAATATGAACAGCATGGGAATCTGAGCATCAAGAGATGTTATCATCTACAAGTGAAAGGCCATTTATCCTAGCCGGAACACAAATGCACATGCAGAGACTTGAACAGTGCTACTGGGATGTTTGAAGGAAGCTAAATATGACAAAGCTAAAAAGATAGAACATCATCAGGGTCTCTACCGAGCTGGTTTGTCCATTTATTGAGTCCGTTCACTTTCAACTTCATCTATGGTGACTCGTTATTTGACTGTTATCTGGCATCTCCCCAAATGTCCTGGGATGCAATCATGAAAAACATAAAAGCCATTTACCACTGAAAAATAGTTTGTCTTACCAAATGTGATTGGCTATGGTTGAAACAGTACCGTTTAAACAATATAGTGACAAACTAGTAAACATTTATATCAAAGTGTTTCTGTGATATACATTTAAAACACTGAAGATGAGAAGGCATAATTTTTGTAACAGATGATATACTCTAGGAATTTTATATGACAGTCAGTTGAAAGTATAAATATTTTTAGCTTGTCTTCACGTGTACTATTCACTAGACTAGGTCCTGGTAATAAATATGAAGACCTGCATTTATTTGACGTGTCACCAAGTTCAAGAGAACTGAAAAAGGTATACTTAAGAGTGAGTAACTTCAATAATCCATTTTTAAATTTTAATATTCCATTCATTTATTTATTCTTTCATTATGCTGTGTGTATGTATGTATGTATATATGTGTGTATGTATGTATATGTGTGTGTATGTATGTATATGTGTGTATGTATAAATGTGTGTGTATGTATGTGTGTGTATGTATATGTGTGCATGTATGTATGTGTATGTATATGTGTGTATGTATGTATATATGTGTGTATGTATGTATGTATATATGTGTGTGTGTGTATGTGTGTATGTATCACATTGAACATGTGGAAATCTAATGACAACTTGTAGAATTAGTTCTCTCTACCATGTAGACCTAAGTATCAAATTCAGATCATCAGGCTTGACAGACACATGCCTTCACACACTGATACATCTTGCTGGCCCTCTTTCATTGACTTTTATGTTTCCTTAGCATATATAATTAAGATAGAATTGGCATAAACTAAGAAGAAGGAAAAAGTCAGTAAAGAATGTCAGAGCCACTTCATTTATAGGGAAGATGTGGAACATGGTCTAAGCAACCAGAACATTCTAGGGCCTATTCCAGAGAATGCAATGCAAGAATTCAAAGGCTCAAATGACATGTTATTCCACTTAACTATAAATGAAGAAAAGGTAATGCAAAGTTGCTCATGCTCAGTTAAAGAACTTTTTGCATTAAACACAGAGAAACTGACTGTTTGCAAAATGACATCAGGGGCTTTGAGACTCGACCTTTGCTTGATGGCTAGAAAATCAATACTAAGCTACGCTGGAGCTCCCTATGCCCCTTGAACCTGGGCTCACGTGCACTGCAGGTAAATGTAAACTATTTTTGAGTGAATTAAAAAGTTTTATGGGGAGGTATTTAAGTACAAAATTATGAGAGATGAAGAGGAGTTTGTGGTTTTATTTCTAAAGTTTCTTTGAGAATGTAACACAGCAGCAATCTTGAATTTAATTGAATTCATTGTTTATGGAGACAATGGGAACATTTCCAGAAATTTCTTTTACAAACACTCTATCCAGAATAGGCTTTCTAAATAGTTTACTCTTAACACATCATTAAAATAAAAACTGTAGTGAAGGAATAGAATAAATACATTTATGTCTAAATATGCCCTAGAAACTGAAAGGAGACCCTGTTATTACAGATGAGGTCAATAAATGAATGAATGCCTTTGTGCTTTGGTGAAAGAAAAGTGTATATCTTTAGGTCCCAAAAGTAGTTTATTGTGCTCCGAAATTATGACAAAAATGTGGTCAATGTCTTTCTCCATCTCATTGTGAAATGATAGTTTACATAAATGAACCAAAGAACTCTACCAGGGAACACTTACAGCTGATTAACACCTTCAGAAAAGTGGCAGGCTACAAGATCAACTCAAGAAAAAAACTATGATAAAAGGGCTGAGAAAGAAATCAGAGAAACATCACCCTTTATAATTGCCACAAACAACATAAAATACCTTGGGGTAACGCTAACCAAACAAGTGAAAGACCTGTATCGTAAGAACTTTGAATCTTTAAAGAAAGAAATTAAAGAGGCCCTCAGAAAATGGAAAGATCTCCCATGCTCTTGGATAGGTAGGATCAATGTAGTAAAAATGGCAATCCTGCCAAAAGCAATCTACAGATTCAATGCAATCCCCATTAAAATCCCAGCACAGTTCTTCACAGACCTTGAAAGAACAATAATCAATTTTGTATGGAAAAACAAAAGACCCAGGATTGCCAAAACAACCCTGTTCAACAAGGCAACGTCCGGAGGCATCACCATCCCTGACCTCAAGCTCTATTATAGAGCTATAGTCCTGAAAACAGCTTGGTATTGGCACAAAAATAGACAGGTAGACCAATGGAATCGAATTGAAAACCCGGGTATTAACCCACACACGTACGAACATCTGATCTTTGACAAAGAAGCTAAAAATATACAATGGAATAAAGAAAGCATCTTCAACAAATGGTGCTGGCATAATTGGAGACTGGCATGTAGAAGAATGCAGATCGATCCATGTCTATCGCCATGCACAAAACTTAAGTCCAAATGGATCAAAGACCTCAACATAAATCCAGCCACACTGAACCTCTTAGAAGAGAAAGTGGGTGGTACCCTTGAACGAATTGGTACAGGAGACAGCTTCCTGAACATAACACCAGTAGCACAGGCAGTAAGATCAACAATTAATAAATGGGACCTACTGAAACTGAGAAGCTTCTGTAAGGCAAAGGACACAGTCAGCAAGACAAAAAGGCAGCCCACAGAATGGGAAAAAATATTCACTAATCCCACATCTGACAGAGGGTTGATCTCCAAAATTTACAAAGAACTCAAGAAGCAAGTCTCCAAAACACCAAAGGACCCTATTAAAAAGTGGGCTGCAGAACTAAATAGAGAGTTTTCAATAGAGGAGTCTAAAATGGCTGAGAGGCACTTGAGAAAGTGCTCAACATCCTTAGCCATCCGGGAAATGCAAATCAAAACAACTCTCAGATACCATCTCACCCCTGTCAGAATGGCTAAAATCAAAAACACTAATGACAATTTATGCTGGAGAGGATGTGGTGAAAGGGGGACACTCCTCCATTGCTGGTGGGAGTGCCAACTGGTTCAGCCACTTTGGAAATCAGTATGGAGATTCCTCAGAAAAATGGGAATAAACCTACCACAAGACCCAGCAACTCCACTCTTAGGCATATATCCAAAAGATGCCCATTCATACAACAAAGAGGTCTGTTCCACTATGTTCATAGCAGCTTTATTTGTAATTGCCAGAACGTGGAAGCAACCTAGATGTCCCTCACCTGAAGAGTGGATAGAGAAAATGTGGTACATCTACACAATGGAGTACTATTCAGCAGAAAAAAAATAATGGAATCATGAGATTCGCAGGCAAATGGATGACACTAGAAGAAACCATCCTGAGTGAGGTAATGCAGTCACAAAAAGAGAAACATGGCATGTACTCTCTCATATATAGATTTTAGACATAGATCTGGGGAGTGCCAGCCTACAATCCTATGGCCAGAGAGTCTGGGAAACAGAAACTTTATTTAGTGGCAGATCGAAGAAGTGGCAGACTCCCTTGGTTAAGTACTGAGCTGAACTCAAGAAAGCCAGTAACAGAGAGGGAGGACTGATGATCAAAGGGTTTAAGACTGGGCTGGTTTAACCCCCAGAAACAGCTGACCAGACAAAGGTTAACTCTTGAATCCCAGGCATTAGCCTGGGAAGCCAGCATGGGACTGATCAAGACCCCCTGAATCTGGGTGTCAGTGAAGAGGCCTAGGGAATCTATTGAGCCTTGGGCAGCAGATCAGTACCCATCCCAAGTATACACAAGGACTTTGGACTCCAATAGAACAATGTGAGGTGCACTCTCACCCAGAACTCTTGGGAAAGGGTCTAGGCCCTGCCCTATATGAAATGACACACTATGGACACCCCCATGGAGGGCCTCACCCTCCCTGGAGAAATGAGAGGATAACGGGGGGGAGGGGAGGGCACGAGAGGAAGGGAGGGAAAGGGAGAGGGACCTGGAACTGACTTGTGAAGCAACCTTGATTCTTATCTTAATTTAAACTGGAAAATAAAATTAAAAAAAAAATAAATAAAAGCAAGAGAAGTTCTAGCCAGTGAGTGAAAAGTTGAAGGGATAATATTTTGTCCATTTGTCATCTGGTATATATATTTTTAGAATATCACACACACACACACATACTTTGTGCACACAACTTTGAAAGGAGCAAAATATGCACATGCAATGTTGGGAGTGCATATGTAGCTTTACTTTCTAATTGGCCTGTATTATAGAGTTCGCTTCAGTCACTACTGTCAGACTAATGTCGTAACCACTAGTGACATGTCCAGAAGGGAATGTGACATCACTACAAAAATTCCCCAGACTTTCCTGATTCCAAGGAGCAAGAAATATCACAATAGGGAACTTGTATTGATCACAGGTGAAAAGGAAAATATTTTAGATATGTTGAATTAAATGAGATACAGTATCAGGACTAATTTTACCTGTTTCTTTTTTTAAACATTTCAATGCGGCTACTAAAAATTAAAATTATTCATGTGGCTCGTACTGTATTTATTGTATGGAGCTCTCTTACTGGGCTGGCAGAGTGTTAGAAAGAAGAAAGTGTCGTTTAATTATTTGTATTTTTTGGACTAGATGATGGTGGAATTAAATCAGATGATGTGTGGGTAGGATGTGGTCTCACCTGACTTTCCCCCCTGTTTTAGCGCTTCAGACTGTTTCTTCCTTTATCCATCAATAGGGAAAGACAGGGTATTTTGAATCTCATGAACAGTTGAAGTATGTTGTAAAGGGTTGGACTGACTTTTCCTTTGAGTGTACTTTGTAGTCTCCTTGCATTGCCAGTCAGCTAATTGTACTTCCTCAGAGATGATGTGATGGTTCCTTTTAATTGTCACCTTGACAACATCTAGAAGCACCAGAGGGAGGGATGGATTGCCTTGTTGTGGAACTGATGTAGGAAGAGCCATCTTAATTGTGGGCAGGACCAACAGGATGTAAGTGGAGCTGAGCCTAGCCTGAGCAACACAGTTGCTCTGTACTTGACTGTGAGTCTGATGGACTAGCTTCCCCATGGACCATAACCTGGAGCTGGGAGATATAAACAAACCCATTGTCCCTCAGTTGCTTCTGTCAGGGTATGTTATCACAGCAGTGGGAAAAGATTTCAGGTTAACAGAGAAATGCCCTGATGTTATGTGTGTTTCTGGAAATCTATTCAGATTATCAATGCAACGTAATGTGTCTCTTTACTATTAATAAAACCATATCAGGATAGAGCAGAGTGAAATTGTGCCAAATACTTGAGCTATGTTTTTTTGAAAGCTTGCATTATAACTCTCTTTCTTTAAGCTCTATATAATTCTGTATAGTCCTGTCTTAGCTCTAGTCATTTCCTTTGCAAATTGATTTACTGCCCACTATTTTAAGAAATATATAATCTTCACATTTCTTCTGAGTCTCAGAAAGGATGCCTTCTCATAAAGGCCTCTTTCCTTGGCTTGCAGTATCTGCCTTCTCCACGTCCTCACATAGCCTTTTCTCCATATACAAATGTCTTAGAGTGATCATTTGGTGAGGGAGATCTTACCTCCACTTTGTTTCCCAGGAGCTCTTGCACTTAGCTTTTATAAGACCAGACTGCCAGCTGACTTTCCCCTGCAACTGGGCTCTTTAAGCTGTTATTTAAACTCTAGAAGTTTATAGTATTTATTCTGAAGAATTGGAATAACATTTAGTTGTTGGCTGAAGGCTGTCCTGATTTGTCTCTTCTTGAGTCTTCTAGGGATGCACAGAGCACATCTGTGCTGATGACAATTCTAACACTTATCCTATATTCTCTTGTCTGAATTACCCAATTCCTCAAAATGCTCTTTGACTCATTAGGCATACGTTTACCAAATGCTACATTTAGCTCCCAGTGTGGTTATAACAAAATACCATAGCCTGGTGGCTTCAGCAGAAATTTATTTTCCCACTTTTCTGAAAGCTGGTAGTCCAAGACCATGATGCCAGATGGATTGGTTTCTGATCTCAAATCGTAAAGAATGTTACCAAGGCAATTTCCAGCTAGAACCTAACCTAAAACCATTCATTAGGCTTAACCAACACAAAACAGATAGGACTGCATTCCATCCTTCCACCATCCATATCCTATTTGTTCAACTTAAGAAACCATTCACTCATAGGATTATTGACACAGAAGAGCCTACTGCTAGATGTCTCTCTGAAGTCACTTCTCTCTTGGTATCTGGTGTCACTTTTCCATTTCTAACTCAGAATCAAAGCTAAGCAGAACTGAAGACAATTTCTCTTATTATAATTCTTGCTAATGCTATGCCCTGATAAATACTGTGCAGAAGAAAAGTTGACAGAGGATGGCCCACTTCATGTGAACGTTATCTGTGCATTTGCTTGATGCTCTTCTGTGGGCCATCCTAAACTTCTTAATACATATTTTAATATGGAGCCCATATTTTCATTTAGTACCAGACTTCACAAATTATGTGACTGGCTTTTAAAAGGGTCAGTTTAACTACATGTCCAAAGACCTGAGCTTTCCCCAGGGCCTGGAACAGAAAAAAATAACTAAATATGATATTTATTTCTCCACCTGGGAGACTTCTCTTTCAAAATGCTGTAAACCTGCTTTAGTAAAGGGTTTCCTCTTATAGAGAACATCTTCTGGTATCGCCTGCCAACATCCACTCCCCAGTTTACTTCCAGATTCCTTCTAACTCTGTCCTCTTGGTTACTAGATTTTGAGAATGGACCTTACTTCACCTTCTACCCTAATTAAGGGTGTTAGTCAGGCCTGACCTATTGTATGTTTTTATTTTTCAACTAGACTGGAACTGATCCAGAAATGTCTATGTGGCCCAATGTGTGCCATGAAATTGGATCACAGGACTTGCATGGGTACTGGGATTGTGGTTCTGTTCTTCAGTACTGTTGGAAGAGCTGGGCTCAGAGGGGTTCATGGTCACTGGCCGCCATGAGGTGAAGACAGAGCTAGTACAGAGGAATGCCAGCTGTATGGTATGGTAGAACAAAGTTCTGGGGACATGTGCGAATTCCTGATGGTGAGCAGGTTTGTGAACAGTCTATAAGCAGTGTGCCTCCAAGTGTGTATGTTTGGGAGCTGGGTGGCAGGTCCCCAAAGACCAAAGAGCAAAAAATTAACAAACAACCAACTACAGTTATGAGCTTGACATTTTGTAAGTTTATTTTGCACCATATTTTTTCATTTCATAGAGCAATGGTGCAGCACCTCATGGAGTATCGCATTACCAGGCCTCACTGGGCTTGCTCTGTGTTAATTCTCATCTGTTTATGTCTTACCTCCTCAGATGGGTCATTATTTCTTGGATACTTTCATATTTCCCTAGGTTTTCAAATGTTTACAAGTTAATGACTGCCTTCATGGACACCACGAATACTTGGCACAGGTATTGTCTTGTCTCCTCCTCGTACGGGTTGCTCTGCTGCGGATATTACACAGTCGTCCTATACAGCCAAGGGTAGCTGGAGTGTCCCAAATCAATTGCCCTAGTCATTTCTCAGTACACAGTATCGTTGCCAGCACGATGCTCTTCAAAATCAACACTAACGCAGAAGGATTAGTGGCCATTGTGAGTAAAATCTGAGGTGGGAGATTTTAGGAGTGGTTTGAAGTCAAGCCCTTCAGTTTGGCCATGAGAAATGAAGGGCAACTCCTAATGAGAAAATGTTTGTTCAAGGTTGCTGAGAAACTGCAAGAACCGAGAAATCCCGATCCCAAGAACTCTGCTTCTACAGGCATGCCTGCCCCTGAATGAAAGTCCTACATCTACATTGACTTCAGTTTTCATTAACTCGAGTTTCCTTTTTAAATGTTCTCTCCCAAAAGCCCCCACCAGCTAACACAAAGGAGAGTTTGCATTGAGCGTGAGATGCTCAGAGGATTGCCTTTTCCTGCAGATCAAGCAGATGAAAGTCTGAATGTCAGGACTTGTCCCAGCCCTTTCAGAAGGGACTGAAAAAATGTCTCATTTCTCTCTGAAAAGCAGCACTGCTCATCAAAAAGAAAACTGACAACCATTTCTTCTTGAGTTCAAAGACACCAGCTAATTGTGTTCTCGCTGCTGAACTCCTGAGATGGACCATGAATGCCTTGGACTGCAAATACCGTTACTGGCTGCATGCTGAGGCTTGTGGAGAGTATGTATAGCCCCCATTCAGCACTTGAACTTGTCTCCACTCCCTGCCTTGCACTGCCATTAGTCATGTGGGTCATCAGCAAATGTGCCATCTTCTTGCTGATTTTCTAGATATTAAATCTTTCTAGATCCCTCTTCTACTCAAAGTCCTCTGCTAGCTTTAATATAAATTCAAATCCAATTAGATTTCCATATTGCTTAGAGTCTATATTCATGAGTTGAATCAGCTATGTACTGAAATTACTTGAAAATAACTGTATCTGCACTGGGCATATAAAGACATGTTCCTTTATCATTCTTTAAACAATAGAGCATAACTCTTTGCATGGCTCTTATACTGGTTTAGAAACTATAGTCTAGAGATGATTTAGGGTATAGAAAATCATGTAATCAGGTTCTATGCAAACATGATACTATGTCCTGGAAGCATTTTGTGCATTCACAGGTTTTAGTATCTGTGTGGGTCCTGAGTCTAGGCTTCAGTAGGTACCAGAGGACAAGTAGGAGTGTAAGTTCTTTATCACTGAGTAAGTTGTCCCTGCTCACCACTTTTCATGTCCTTTCATCATTTCCCTACGCCCTCCCCTCCAACACTGTGCCCTCTGCCTAGTCCTCTCAAGTTCACTGCCTGCTCAGAATCCCAGCTGCACTTCTGCAAGGGTTTGTTCCGATACCTACAAGTAATGATTTATTTTCCTTCTAGAGGCATCTGCAAAGCCATGTTTTATTTATTTCCCAGCATATTCCAACAACTGAAGTTATCTTGCATGTTTACTCTTATGTGATTTGAATTATATGCCGTATGAGACTGAGGATCCCATCATGTTCTCTGCTGTATTTCAGTTCCCAGAAGATGACCTAGCGCACAGTGGGTATTCCATCAGTAGTCATTTTTTACAGAGAAAGAGAAGAGATAGCTGTTTTGTTTCTAAACGAGATTCTGTAACCAGGAAAGCCAACCATACAAGGCTGAGAGAATGGTAAACTCTTGGCTAATTATTTGTATCTTTAAGTCTCACCGTTACCATTAAAGTGGTAATAGAAAATTTTTATTCAGAGCTTGAAATACACACCCCTATTTTTGTTCATTTTTAAGATGGGGTATCCCGTGTATCCCTGAGTGTCCTTGAACCCGAGATACCCTAGCATCAGCTCCCTGAATACTGGCATTATATGTGTGGACAGGTGAAATGATCCATTTTAAAAGACAGTTCAGTTCACATTTAGGTGCCTCAATAGTATGCAGTATAAAATAAAACAATGAATAGAAATAACAAATGGTTTCATACCACGTGGGTGACTTGGAGAGGTGATTGATGACTGCAGGGAGGCCCTCCTTAGAGGTATTACAAGCATAAGTTCGCCATGTCAGCTCAGGCTCTGCTTGGGAGAGGCTATGCGACAATGTGTTCAAGGTTTTTTCCAATTCTGAAAAATATAAAAGGCTGAGTGCCATAGGTGGATACCCTGGAATGGTTCTGTTGGATATTCTAACCTTCTAGGTCAGATGGGATGGCCACTTTCTGCTCTGTGCAAAGATAAACAAATGGAGATGACACTGCCATTTTTAGCATGTGACTTGGAACAGAGCCTAACACCTCCCAGATTCAGTTCTCTCATCCTTAAAGTGGCCACGACCATTAAGGACCACATATAATGCCTAATCAAAACCCATTTACTTATGCTATACAAGCACATGGTTGTTCGTGGGAATTTGTCAGCCTCCAGACCATATGAGAATTCCCCGTGAATTCTAAATCTTCATGGATTTATACTCTGGAAGGTTTGGGGCTATATTCTGTGGACCTTTGGCTCCTTGGCAGTGGCACTCATTGTGAAACAGGCTCAAAACTATGAGGAAGACACAGCCCACAGAAGCCACTCCCTGCAACACACACAGAGAATCTTGGATGTTATTTTTTAAATGACTTTCCCCCTTCTGGATTTTTCTCTGAAACTGGGTCTTGCCTAAAGATCATTAGCTCACGGGTTGGTAGATATATTATCTTATTGTGGGGAGGGCAAACAGTAGTTTCTCAGGGGCTGAGGTTTCAGACTCCAGCCCCTGTTTTGAGGGAACCATATGTATTTTTCTATTTCTAAGTTTGTATGCCTTTCATCTTCTGGCCAATGTTCAGATTTGTTACTGTTTTTTTCCATAAAACATTTACATGCAAAAGAAGGCACCAGGGAAACAGAAGCCGAGAAAAGTGGTAAGAAATTCTTTAAGAAGTTCAGGGAGGGTGAAGGAACAGAGAAGATGCTGTGCTGACTGACAAGTGATGGAAAATCACTGAACCATAATAGACCTCACTTGTATTGACATGCTCTAACTGAAGTGAGCAGCTGGGGAAAGCTACTGAGCATCTTATTTTGGAGTTTGGCAGTAGACAGGACTCTATTTGTGCAGCAGACAGCTATGACAGCATTTTACAGGTCTGACCCTGAGCAAAAATGTAGTTTGCTCAGCTCAAGGGCAGAAGTCTTACAATGGACCATTGCTTTCGTTAGACGTCGCTGTCACCAAGGGGACAGCCGCTGGCTCTCCTTTCTCATCATGGCACTAGAGATATTGTGAGCTGGTAGTTGTTTAGTATAGGCAGACATCTAATTTAGCAGCATGATTGGGCAGGTGCTGTGTTACATCTGGTCATTTACACACACAATGTGAACAGTAAGAGGGCTAGGGAGGGAAAAGAGAGAGGAGGCTTTACATAGTGGTGCTATTTCTAGTGGAAATGGAATACTTATTCTATCAACCACTGTGCTAAACCTTTCATTTTTCCATCCTATATAATCCTCTGCTGAACCCTCTGTGGCTGGTTCCATCATCCTCTGTTTCTCTCTTTTGCAGATGGGTAAACTGAGGTTTGGAAACATGAAGTCATCTGCCCTGGAACATAATTAGCAAGTATCAACACGCCGGCTGTCCTACGCTCCATTCAACTGTCTATGTTAGCCTCATATATCTCAAAAGCTCTGGAATCTTTGGATCCAATTCTGCTTTGGATAGTTTGGCCCTTGGTCTCAGTGACAGATCCTTTGCTCTCTTTTGCTGCCAAGTATTTCATAGATCGCTGTAATTGCAGATTTTTTCTCCAGTAGCTGAGCCACTTAGAGTTTGTTAGCAATGATTGTGATTATTATTCTTCACTGTGGGAAACTGCTTGTGGGAGTAAGATAATTCATAATATGAGTGAAAGAGGAATGGTTGATTTCCCCTACATCATCTTATGAGGAGAACTAGAATCATGTGCTTGATAGAGAGGATGAAGCAAATGGAAATATCATTCTGCTCTCCTTCCATAAGCAGGGACCAAATGTCCAGCCCTCAGTGGAACACCCATAATTTCTTTACATGCATTGATTTTCTTTTTGGTCTTGGAAGTACAGGCAGAAAAAAATTAACTTTGGTTTTCATGCTGTATTTGTTAATTTTCTCATTGCTGTGACAAGAGTAAACTGGCAAAAGAAACTCAAGAAAGGAGAGGTTTATTTTGGCTTACAGTTCCAGGTTACAGTGTTAGTAGTCAGTTATCTTTATTGACCTGTCCTTGGGGTTCTCACAGGATATGCCCTCAGCTGCAGCCACTAGGAGCACCACCAGTGCATATTCACTAAGTTCCCTTTAAAAGGGCCCTGCCCATCTCCAGTCTCCTCTCTCTCTCTCTCTCTCTCTCTCTCTCTCTCTCTCTCTCTCTCTCTCTCTCTCTCTCCCTCTCCCTCCCTCCCTCTCTCTCCCTCTCCCTCCCTCCCTCTCTCTCTCCCTCTCCCTCCCTCCCTCCCTCTCTCTCTCCCTCTCCCTCCCTCCCTCCCTCCCTCCCTCCCTCCCTCCCTCCCTCCCTCCCTCTCTCTCTCCCTCTCCCTCCCTCCCTCTCTCTCTCTCTCTCCCTCTCCCTCTCCCTCCCTCCCTCTCCCTCCCTCCCTCCCTCTTCCTCTCCCCTCCCCCTCTCCCTCTCTCCTTTTCCCTCTTTGCTTCTCTGCCTGTCTCTCTGTCTCTCCTTTTCCCCCTTTCTTCTCCTCTGATGCTCCTGTCTCCAGAGGCCAGTCTCCCATCTCCCCTCCCTCCTTTTTGCATTCACTTTCCCCTAATAAAAAAGAACCTCTGCCATAGCTCTGTGGCATAGTGTCTTTCTCTCTGGTGCTGTTTCTTTAAGTTAAAACATATAGTCCACCATGGCAGTGACGTCACTGTGGTAGAAGCATCTGTACCCCAAAGCAGAGGGTTATAAATGCTTATGCTGGGCTGACTTTCTTTTTTTTAATTTAGGCTGGTGACTCCGTCCCATGGAACCGTGCCACCCATAGTTAAGGTGGATTTTCCCATCTCAACAAACTTATTCTTAATAATCAATCATGATCTTGTTCAGAGATTTGTCATTTCCGTGATTCTAGTCCCTATTAAATCAGCAATTACTATAAACCATCATACATGCTTCCCTAGTTTAATTTAGCATTCTGTTTGATTATAGAAATAGTCAGTAAGCCACAGTTTTATAAGCAGTGTCTACATCTTTGTCACCAAAGTAATCTCACATTTTCAGACCATCTTTAAAGTATTGTAAAAGTCATGGAAATCATTTGTGCTGTCTGCTACCCAGAACTGCTGTTAGATTTTGTGTGCACAGATTTTGTTTGTGTCTGAATGCTATTACCACAATGAAAATATTTGTATAATTATGTTTAAATATAATTGATTTCCTTTTAAACCATTACCCTTAATTTCAACACACACACACACACACACACACACACACTACTGAAAAGTGAGATCAGTAGGTCTTGCTAGAGACACAAAGGAATGCATGACATTAAAACAAAACAAAATCTGAAAAACAAAACAAAAAGAGAAATAAAATTCAAAAGAAGCAAAAAAGTGAAATGAGCAGCTGCCTAATTCAGAAATATTTTATGAGTATCATCCCTTAATCTGTACTTGAGGTGGAGTAAGAGCTGGTTTGCCCTGCTTAAAGTAAGAGGAAAAGGAGACTTCCCAATTTTAAGGGCACTTTCCAGGGCAAATGTACTATTGATTGAGTATTCATTGTATGGATTCTTTGTTGACAGCTCAGAACTACATTTCTCTGTCTCTACTTTCTGCACCACTAGGAGAAAGGCTGGAGATTAGTGGGTTCCCTGTCTTCTGAAAGCAGGACTCTAGACAAGGTCCTGTCAAATAAAGGCACCCTATGAGCTATTGACAAAAGTGAGGGAAAATTCCTAGTCCTTCTAGCAACAATAGCCTCATCTGCAGGGAGTTGACTGGACTTGAGTTTTATGGCACTGGTTTTGGTAACCTAAAATGTGATTTCTTCAGTTAGATACAGCTGGCTGTTGTTTGCGTCATTTCTGTAGCTCTCTGGTCTTTAGAAAGCCACGATTTTTTCCCCTGCTCCTCCCCTGGTTTATACACAGATTTAATAAATGAATGAGTTAAACTCCTTCCAGTTTGAGAAGGGTTGTCCATCCTAATAGAACTATGTGCTTAAGACAGACCAAGAACAAAGAAACAGGCAAGGCTATTTACAAAATTCAGAGATTCTACTAGAAAAATGAATAAGGTATAATGCTCTAGGCTAGGCACACTGGGGCAGCCCTTACCTTCCTGGTAGAGGGAGCTAGAGAACCTAGGGAGAAGCACTTATCAGAGTTCCTCTATGCTGGGGAAGGAACTAGAAATAAACACCCAATTTTCTTTTCATTTCTCTGTTTTCCTTCTCTCTTATCTTTTGCTGATACTCTGTCTAGAAAAACAATGGCATCATAGCATTTTGTCTGCTTTCTTCAAGAAGTCACTATAGGAAGCCTGACTTTTTGAACAGAAGAGGGTCAGGAAAAGGTTGAAGGTAGGAATAGAGTGTTGAGAAGGGAGTATTAGCCTATAAGAACATTTAAATAAAATAAAAACTTTTTCCAATCCAAAGAAAATACAGTAATCCAAAGAAAACTACAGGTAACCAAACTACTTTTAATATTTGAGATTCTCTTTCCTTTCCCTACTTTGAAAGCTAACTGTTCGGTTATGTCCCAGTTATGTCCTGTGTGCTCAAAACACAAACAAACAAAAAACCTCTTCACATAATATACTCCTTGAATTAAAAAAAAGTTGATACAGTTCAATTTAGTGAGTGCTGATGATGACTTTGATGTCGAAGCTTCTTGGAAAAGAACAGAAAAGAAAAACTTTGCACAACGTTAGACCTTCGGTACATCTGCAGAGTTGTCTGAGAGAAACTGCCCAGAGCACTGGACTCCACAGTGTTGACTCCAGACTTGAGCTCTAGCCTTGAGCATGTGCTGTCCCTTGGTGGTGCTTGTACCAACACCAAACCTCGTTTCCAAAGACAGTTTTAATGAGCTGGATTGGACTGGATGTTTCAGGGCATGGTTTTCAACTTTTAGCATCTGCAATTAAGAATGATAATCACTTACAAGGGAATAAAGATGAGCTCAAACACTGAACACATGTAGATGTTTGGGCTACAGGGAATCAATATGCCCATTAGGATGCTAATGAATACAGAATATCCCCAGTTCTTAATGAATTGGTTAACTAAACAGAGAGGCTGGGGTGAGACACAAGCATGATTATTTAACATAGTAAATCAAGAAGGCTGGATGAATAGCAATTACATAATTAAAAAAATAAACAACATTCGAGTCTCAATTAATCCTTATTGGTAGTTCAGAAACACCCACCACAATTCATTGCAAACTGAGCCTTTCAAGTTAAAACAATTTTAACACTTGCTCTCTAATATAAATCTCTTAATTAAAAATGTTCAAGATCAAGATGATACATTTAACTACAAGAGCAAGGGCAATTAAGGGGCTAATTTGGTCAAGTAAAAGTGTATTATTATTCTTGTTCAATTAAAAAGGTTCTATTGCTTAAATTCGGTGTATTACTCTTCAAAGAAAAAAACCAGTTATTCTATTCTCAAATTAGAGTGAAGATTTAGAGGGTAGCAGATAAAAAAACAAAACAAAAACCAGAAACCAAGTTTTGTGCATGGTGATAGATATGGATCTATCTGCAGTCTTCTACATGCCAGCATCTAGTTATGCCAGCACCATTTGTTGAAGATGCTTTCTTTTTTTCATTGTATAATTTCAGCTTCTTTGTCAAAAATCAGGCGTTCATAGGTGTATGGGTTAATATCAGGGTGTTCAATTTGATTCCATTGGTCTACCTGTCTATTTTTGTGCCAATACCAAGCTGTTTTCAGGACTATAGCTCTATAATAGACCCCGAAGTCAGGGATGGTGATGCCCCAGATGATCCTTTATTGTGCAGGGTTATTTTGGCTATCCTGGGTCTTTTATTTTTCCAACAAAGTTGAGAATTGTTCTTACAATGTCTGTGAAGAATTGTGCTGGGATTTTAATGGGGATTGCATTGAATCTGTAGATTGTTGATCCTACCTATCCAAGAGCATGGGAGATCTTTGAAGAACCCCCATGGAAGGCCTCACCCTCCATGGGGAGCAGAAAGGGAATGGAATAGGGGGTTGGTGGGGTTCAGGAGAGGAAGGGAGGGAGAGGGAACTGGAGTTGACATGTAAAGAAGCTTGTTTCTAATTTAAATAAAAAAAGGGAAAAATGCACACGCAAAAAACAAAACAAAACAAAAAACCATAATCCTGATAAAAGTATGGAAGTCTGAGTATAAAACTGCTCTTCAGGGTTAGGGAAAAACGTTCTCTCTCTCTGTCTCTCTGTGTGTGTGTGTGCGCTCACGCACGCGCGCGTGCGTGCGTGCACATGCGTCTTTCTGTCTGTCTGCCTGCTTCCTGCTTATCTATGTCTCTGCTGAGAGGTTTATTTTAAGGAATTGGCTCACTTGGTAGTGGAAGCTGACAGCTCTCACAGCTTCAGGCCAGGCTAGCAGGCTGGAGAGCCAAGGAAAACTATATGGCAACTGCCTGATGCTCTATGGCAGTTTAAAGGCAAAGTTCCTCATTTCTCTGGGGACCACCGTCTTTTCTCATAAAACCATTAGCTTGAGTGTTTGGGAAATATTGGTAAAATGTTTGCCACACAAACAAAAAAACCTGGGTTTGCATTCCCTAATGCTGATGGGAAAAAAAACAGGCATGATATTGTACATCTGTGATGACACTGGGAAGATGGTTCAGTGGGCAAAAACATTTTCTGCATAAGTCCAAGGGCCTGAGTTCAAATCTCCCCAGCATCTACTTTAAAATCTGGACATGGCCCAGGGCTCCCTGTAACTCCAGTGCTATGATGGGCTGAGTAGAGACAGTATTCCAACATTCTAGTGACTACCAGTCTAGCTCAAAGTTCCGTGAGAAACCTGCCTCAAAGGCAAAGAGGGATGGGGCAGGGAACCTGAACATGACAAAGCAGGAACTCAGCTGGACTTCATGCACATGCAGGTATGGACACCATCCTGCCCCAAACACACACTCTGCTGTCACTGACTACTTTGGGGGGGGGTCATCTGTTTGCTAAACACCTGCTGATTCAGTGTTAGCCACATTATAGTAACATTTAGACTGATGATTGTCTGTAGCTGGGTGCCGTAGCATAAAAACCTTCACAGAGACCTAAGTGTGTAGAGACTGAGTTGAGAATTGCTATGCTCCTGCCCAGACCCTGCTGTAGCCAGTCTGTGATGCTGAGGCTTCAGAATGTTTAACCCACCCATTTCAGTGAAGTACCCTCTCATCCCTCCTTTCGCTCCTGCCCACAATTCCTCCAGACGATATCCATCTCCCATTCTGCTGCTTTAGTCACCGGTGCTCATCTGTGTTCAGAGACTGTAAATGGATATTTTCAGAAACACACAATTCACACATTTTGAACTGCGTTCTGTTCTCAGCAGGGCAATGAGCTCCAGCAGCGAGTCCTGTTTTGTGGGGAGGTGAATGATTCCTTTGCCCTGTGTGTAGTTGATTTTCCCTTACTCTTTACTCTTTGGGGGCCCACCACCCAGCTCCCAAATAATCACATAGAGGATTATTCTTTCTTATGAATGCCCAGCATTAGCTTGGCTTGTTTCTCACCAGCTTTTCTTAACTTATCACATCTATATTTTGCCTCTGGGCTTTTGTCTTTCTAGATAGTATTCTTTACTTCTTACTCCATGGCTTGCTGTGTAGCTGGCTGGCTGGCCCCTGATGTCCTCCTCTCCTTCTCTGTTTTCTTGCTCCTTGATCTCTCTACCCAGATTTCTCCTCCCATTTATTCTCTCTGCTTGTCAGCCCTACCTATCCTTTTCCCTGCCTAGCTATTGACCATTCACCTCTTTTAGATCAATCAGGTGTTTTAGACAGGCAAAATAGCACAGCTTCACAGAGTTAAACAAATGCAACATAAAAGAATGCAGTATATTGTTGCATCAATAAACAAATGTTCAACAGCATAAACAAATGTAAAACATCTTTATCTAATATTCCACAACAACCTTGTATCTACATTGTGTACACTACCTGCCTGTTGGTCCATCTGTCTTGAGTATCAGGTTTGGTTCAATGTTGTATTTAAGAGCCCTAATCTCACTGACCAATGGCCCAGAGCATAATAGCAATGATGCTGGCAATGCAGATGAGCCAGCCAGAAGCCTGAGGGAAAAGGTGGAAGCTTTCAATTTAAGCAAAGAAAAACAGAAAAATGAACTGAGTTGATTCTTCTGTTGCATCTCAAACTTGAAAAGTTAGACCTAAAGTACATGATGAACACTTAAGAAAGAAAAGGCGTTAATCAAAAGGGCCAATACTACCTGTGGCTTCATGGACCCACTGAGAGGGTCTCTGAGTGCACTTCCCACACATTCTAAAGTAAGAGGGACCATTTTATCATTTCATATAGGGCAGGGCCTAGACCCTTCCCCAAGAGTTCAGGGTGAGAGTGCACCTCACATTGTTCTATGGGAGTCCAGAGTCCGTGTGTATACTTGGGATGGGTACTGATCTGCTGCCCAAGGCTCAATAGATTACCTAGGCCTCCTCACTGACACCCAGATTCAGGGGGTATTGATCAGTTCCATGCTGGATTCCCAGGCTGATGCCTGGGATTCAAGAGTTAACCTTTGTCTGGTCAGCTGTTTCTGGGGGTTAAACCTGCCCAGTCTTAATCCCTTTGATCATCAGTCCTCCCTCTCTGTTACTGGCTTTCTTGAGTTCAGCTCAGTACTTAACCAGCCACTAAATGAAGTTTCTGTTTCCCAGACTCTCTGGCCATAGGATTGTAGGCTGGCACTCCCCAGATCTATGTCTAAAATCCATATATGAGAGAGTACATGCCATGTTTATCTTTTTGTGACTGGGTTACCTCACTCAGGATGGTTTCTTCTAGTGTCATCCATTTGCCTGCGAATCTCATGATTCCATTATTTTATTCTGCTGAATAGTACTCCATTGTGTAGATGTACCACATTTTCTCTATCCACTCTTCGGGTGAGGGACATCTAGGTTGCTTCCACGTTCTGGCTATTACAAATAAAGCTGCTATGAACATAGTGGAACAGACATCTTTGTTATATGAATGGGCATCTTTTGGATATGTGCCTAAGAGTGGAGTTGCTGGGTCTTGTGGTAGGTTTATTCCCATTTTTCTGAGGAATCTCCATACTGCTTTCCAAAGTGGCTGAACCAGTTGGCACTCCCACCAGCAATGGAGGAGTGTCCCCCTTTCACCACATCCTCCCCAGCATAAATTGTCATTGGTGTTTTTGATTTTAGCCATTCTGACAGGAGTGAGATGGTATCTCAGAGTTGCTTTGATTTGCATTTCCCGGATGGCTAAGGATGTTGAGCACTTTCTCAAGTGCCTCTCAGCCATTTTAGACTCCTCTATTGAAAACTCTCTATTTAGTTCTGCAGCCCACTTCTTAATTGGGTCCTTTGCTGTTTTGGAGACTTGCTTCTTGAGTTCTTTGTAAATTTTGGAGATCAACCCTCTGTCAGATGTGGGATTAGTGAATATTTTTTCCCATTCTGTGGGCTGCCTTTTTATCTTGCTGACTGTGTCCTTTGCCTTACAGAAGCTTCTCAGTTTCAGTAGGTCCCATTTATTAATTGTTGATCTCACTGTCTGTGCTACTGGTGTTATGTTCAGGGGGAATGAGGGGATAACGGGGGGGGGGATGAGGGGAGGGCACGGGAGGAGGGGAGGGAAAGGGAGAGGGACCTCGAACTGACTTGTGAAGCAACCTTGTTTCTTATCTAAATTTAAAATGGAAAATAAAAAATAATAATAAAAAAAGAGGGACCATTTTGTAGAGATGTTTAAAAACCGATGCCCAGAAATCTGGAGATTATAAGTTAGTTCTAAGACTGCAGAATAGGAAAGGAAAAATGATCACATAATCACAATCAACACTGTAACATGAAAAATAAAAATCTGGAGACAGATATTGGGGTTCAAGCTGAAAGATCAGGGAAGCAAAGCAGCCAAGTCAGTAGCTCTTACCCAGGCTGAAGCAATTGCCCTCAAAGAGGCTGGAGACTCATTGCCAGAACTTGGCTGGAGACCAAAATTCCGCAGACTGAATAATTTCTCCTATTTTATATACCTCAAGTGCTGTGATTAAAGGCGTGTGATCCCAAGTGCTGAGATCACCTCTGAGTGAGCTGTTCCTCTTTTAGACTGGACCAGTTTCATGTAGCTCAGTGTGGCCTTGAACTAACAGAGATCATCTGCTTGTCTGTTGAATACTGGGGTAAAAAGTGTGTGCCAACACTGCCTGGCTCTATGGCCAGCTAATATGGCTGCTAGGATTACAGGTGTGTATCATCACTGTGGCTTGTGGTTAGCTATGCATTCTTAACTTTCAGTTAAGCTTTAATACATCATAAACACTACACAACATAGAGAACTTAATGCAAAGCAATAGAAAATCCCCAAATAAAAACAAATGAGCATAGCAGTCAGGCAAGTAGCAGTCACAACAAACTCCAAATCAAGAAAAAGGTAGAATTTGATAGCAAACTTGGTACTTTTCTCAATCCTCCTAAGTTTAGTTATATTTCAAATTGCATCATGCCTGAAGATCTGTGCCACTGTCTATCACCAAGCACTAATAATTACCTTTAGCAAATCAAACTGTCAAAATACCATTTGGTTTGGTTTCATACTAAAGTAGAGAAGGAAGTTTTAGGACAGGATGACAGCTCTCTAGATACTTGGGTGAATAGTTTAGGAGCAATTCTGAAGAGAATTTTCTTTTCCAGGGTGGGTCTGCAGAACACAGACCTTGAAACATACTTTGTAGAGGTTTCTTGTCTATGTTTTGGAACATGGTTTATATAATACTCCCCATCTTGGAAACTCACATTTTGTTTTTAGTAAATCTTATTATTAAGAAGCCTGTTCAATTGGAAGCAACCTAGATGCCCCTCAACCGAAGAGTAGATAGAGAAAATGTGGTACATTTACACAATGGAGTACTATTCAGCAGAAAAACAATGGAATCCTAAAATTTGCAGGCAAATGAATGGCACTAGAAGAAATCATTCTGAGTGAGGTAACCCAGTTACAAAAAGAGAAACATGATATGTACTCTCTCATTTATGGATTTTAGACATAAATGAGTGCCAGCCTACAATCTCACTGCCAGAGAATCTGGGAAATAAAACCTTCATTCAGTGGCTGATGGAAGAAGAGGCAGACACCCACAGCTAAACACTGAGCTGAACTCAAGGAATCCAGTGAAAGAGAGGGAGATCTGATGAGCAAAGGGGTTAAGATTGGGCTGGTTTAACCCCCAGAAACAGCTGACCTGAACAAGGGGGAGATATTGAATCCCAGACTGATGGCTGGGAATCCAGCATGGGACTAATCAAGACCCCCTGAACGTGGTTGTCAGTGAGGAGGCCTAGGCAATCTATTGGGCCTTGGGTAGTAGATCAGTGTTTATCCCTGGCATAGAAATGGACGTTGGGTGTCCATCGCACAATGAGAGATGCTCTCTCAGCCTGGACTCTTGGGGGAGGGTCTAGGCCTTGCTCTGGATGAAATGTCAGACTATGGACACCCCATAGTGGGCCTCACCCTCCCTGGGAAATGAGGGGATACTGGGGAAGTTGGTGGGAAGGAGTGGGAGGAAGGGAGGGAAAGGGAGAGGGACCTGGAATTGACATGTGAAGCAACCTTGTTTCTAATTTAAATTTAAATTTAAAAATAAATTAAAAAAGAAGAAGCCTGTTCAAATGTATGTAAGCTAGTATTTCTCAAATCTACTGAGCACTCCTATTTCCCCATGAAATGCATCTCAGCATCCCAGGAAGCATGTTGTAGACAATTCAATTGAGTGATGAAAAACTGGAAATAAATTCTAAACAGTAAAATAAGCTCATATTCTGTTCTGTGTTTAGTGATCTGAATACAGTGCTGGTCAATGCTTCCTTAGTTCAGGCTGGTCATGTTTCTGGCTTCCTTGTTGCCAAGCTGAGTTCAGGCTGGCCATGTTCCTGGGTTCCTTGTCGCCAAGCTGAGTTCTCAGGCCTGAAGCATCTGCTACTGCACCCATTCCTGAAATCATGCAAAATTTTCAGGGGACCTCACAAAAAGAAAACAAAATGTTGGCTGTCTTTGCTAAACATAATTCATTACTTTATTAAAATTTGATGCTGGAAGAGAAACAAAACTGCTGAGGTGGTCTTCCATGGGAGAGGCAATAAATTCCAAACTATACTTGAACTTTAAAAAAATTTGATCATGTTTCCTCCTCCTCCAACTCTTCCCCAGATCACCCACCACCAAATGTTATGCCTACTCTCTCTATCACAGGAAAAATAAAAATAAGACACAAAAATAAAAACCAGAACAAACAAGCAAAAGGCCATGGGGATTAAAAACGCCCAAATAAAACACCCCAATCTCTACTGAACTGACTTGCGCTAAAGTTGTTTAAACAGTGGGACCCCTTCAGTGGACAATGACATCAATCTTTGGGAAATGAGGGTAGCAGAGCCATTTCTAGCTCTATCTGTGACTCAAGGTGAGATCTAAAGTAGGGGCTCAGGGCTGGCACAAGCCTGTGGCGAACACTCTGGGGAGTCCTTATACAGTCTGTAAAGAGGCACTCCCCCTGGGCACATGAATTACAAAAATACCCCCACTTCTGCATTCTCTGCAGCATGTGGCTTTTCTGTAGCCTCATACCTGGACCGGGGCTTCAGGCCACATTTCTACCTTCTCTGGCTCTCTAGTTACAGTCTTCGTGTTCAGCAATTTCAGCCGAGCTGTGATGTTAAGAGATGGGACAAGGGCAGTCCAGGCAGAGAAAGAAGACATTCTAGACAGAGCAGAGTAAGGGAACAAGAAAAAACCTAGGTGCTCAGTCTTGCTGTAAACTTCAGTGACCCCTGTCCAGCATTAGTACACCATGATCACTGGTAATTGTGCAAGGCTTATAGCTTGTTTCTTGGAGCCTAGGATGATTGTAGAACTAAGTTATTATATAAAATAAGTGAGTATTTCCATATAGTATTTTAGTAGCAGAATACCTTGTATCAAAACCAACTACTTTCCAAGCAAATATGTTAGCATGTGAATTTATTCCTTACTAAACAAACAAAGTGAGCAACTTGGAAGAGTATGACACTGTTCTAGTCCCAAGGGATACTATGGAACACACGTTTCTTATTTACTTTTCCTCCTCTGAGCTTATGTTCTAGCAGAGGAGACATTGAAATACTGACAACAATAGTGGATTGAACACATGGGGGAATATAGGAGTAGCTGTAGCCTTAAATCTTAACCCTAACCCATCTCTAACCTTAATCCTAACACTACCCGTGACCCTAACTCTCATCCCACTCGCATCTTAACCCTCACGACGCCTCTGAAGATAGTCCTGATTTGATTTCTTTCAGGGCTGTGGAGCTGTCCTGAAGGGATATGTGAAAGAGACAGACGAAATAGTTACAAAGAAAACAAAAATACAGAGTTTGGAGGATCACAGAGGAGGAAGGGCTCGAAATCTGTGTAATTGTTGAATAGAAGAGACAAGTGGTCTGAATTGAGGATCGATTTCCAGACAAAGCATACGTTTTCACAGGCTTTCCACTGTGTTCTGCGTTGCCATGACTACTGAGGAGCAAAACTGAAATTGAGTAGAACACTAGAGTAGTCCAGGAGAAATACAGTGGTTGTAAGGACGAGAAAGTGGTTAGATTGGAAACCTATTTACCAGTGGGGGACAGCTTGGTTAAATGAACACCCATTAAGGAACAGCAATAGGATAGAGGGAGCTTAGAAAGAAAGCATCAAGGATGAACCCCAGATTTCTGGATAAGGCAGCTTGGGAACCAAATGGTGACACTTAATGGAGCAAGCAAGTGATTCTGCAGGAGGAGCGTGCCAGGGTCAAGCTGAGGAGATAACAGCTTGGTTTGAATTTAGGGTGTTTGGATAGTCTCTGAGATGTTCAAGTGGGGACAGCTACTCCTAGGAATGCCCAGGTCTGAAAAGCTACCCAGAGAAAGCATGCTCAAAGGAGGGGCTGTGATGTTTTTAATGGAAAAAGAGACATCAGTATAAGAGAATTGTGAGAAGAATAATACACAAGCCAGAGGATCCAGTGACACTGAAATCAACAGAGGGAAGATTGTTGAGAGAGGTGTTTGCCTGGAGTCTAGTGACAGATGGGACATCAGGAAGAGCTGAAAAATACTCACCACGCTTGACAGTTTTGAAGCCACTGCTGACTTGAGCAGATAGTCTGCTCAGTGGTCATTATGACAGGATTCAGAGATCCCTGAGAAACCACAGTCAACAGGAGAAATGAGAAGACAATTTGGCAAGGGGCTGGCAGATTGGAAGTGCTAGCTGACTTGAAGTTAAAAGAGAACAGCTCGAGCTAGTCTTGGGCAGTGTGCTCTTTTGTCATGGAACAGAAGGTAAGCAGGGGAGGCCGAGTGTGGATATGAACTCTATACATGTGGGTATGAAGTAGTCATTAACAAGTTGAGCCATTCTTCCTTAAAACTACGTTTTCCCCAAGAAATAGGCATTAAAAATAGTCAGCTAAGAGGGGTAGCCATTCATCACTCACTGATTACTAGTCCTTCATTATGCTGACTCTCACTAGTGTCCACTAGTGCTTGCATGTGTGTATTCCAAACCACTAGGAATTTTGGCTAAATTATGGCAGCTGGTTAGTGATCTGAGGAAGTCTTTCATTGATCCTTAGATGGATACATTGTTGCTGTGGCCACAGGACATTTGGTTTTATATTGCACTGATTGAAAATTCAAAGTAGAAGGATGAAGCAGAAGGATGGGTTCTATCTTTGTATCCATTCTGCTAGTCTGTGTCTTTTTATAGGCAAGTAGAGGCTGTTGACATTGAGGGATATCAATGACCATTGATTGATGATTTTTGTTTGTGCTTGATTTATTGGTAGTGAAGTTATTTTGTGTAGTTTCTCCTCCCTTTTTCTTTTGGTGTTTTGTAAAGTGGAGTTATATATTGCCTGTCTTTGTGAGTGTAGTTATCTTCCTTGGATCTAGATTTTCCTTCTAGCACTTTCTGTAGAGCTGGATTCATGAATACGTATTGTTTAAATCTGGTTTTGTCATGGAATATTTTGTTTTCTCCATCTGTGGTAATTGAAAGCATTGCTGGATATAGTAGTCTGGGCTGGCATCCTTTTTCCCTTAGCGTTTGTAGGACACCTGTCCAGGATCTTCTGGCTTTCATCGTTTCCATTGAGAAGTCAGGTGTAATTCGGATAGGTCTGCCTTTATATGTTACTTGGCCTTTTTCTTTAGCTGCTCTTAATATTTTCTCTTTATTCTGTAGGTTTGATGTTTTGATTATTATATGGCGAGGTGACTTCTTTTTCTGGTCCAGCCTATTTGGTGTTCTGTAAGATTCTTGTATTTTCATAGGCATATCCTTCTTTAGGTTAGGGAAGTTTTCTTCTATGATTTTGTTGAATGTGTTTTCTGTACCTTTGAGCTGTATTTCTTCGCCTTCTTCTATACCTATTATTCTCAGGTTTGGCTTCTTCACGGTGTCCCATATTTCCTGGATATTTTGTGTTAGGGATTTGTTGGTTTTGAGATTTTCTTTGGTTGACGACCGTATATCCTCTAATGAGTCTTCAACACCTGAGATTCTCTCTTCTCTCTCTTGTATTCTATTGGTGATACTTGCATCTGTAGTTCCTGATCGTTTACCCAGCTTTTCTATTTCCAGCATCCCCTCGTTCTGTGTTTTCTGTATTGTTTCTATTTCAGCTTTCAATCCTTCAACTGTTAGAGTTGTTTCCTTCATTTGTTTGGTTGTTTTTTCTTGGTACTCTTTAGATTCTTTGGGAGATTTGTTTATTTCTTGAAAATTTTCCCCCATTTCATGGATTTTTTGTTTGTTTTTTCCTCTATTTCTTTAAGGGATTTCCTCATTTCTTCTTTGAGGGTCATCTTCATAAAATGATTTTTTTAAAAAAAGAAAATTCAAAGTAAAGACTTGAAGCATGTCATTCAAAGAAGGAAAGAAAAATTTTACTAATAAGGGGTTGAGTTTCCTCCATCTACACTGTTTCTTCATTCAGCCTCATATTTTTGTCTTATTTTTATAAAGCATCCGACAGTTGTGAAGTCTACAATGACTTCAGAAGGTTTTTTGTTTGTTTTTGTTTTTTATTTTCTTTTTCCTTCTTTCCCCATTCAAGCCGAACACACATATATCAAAAGCATTTGGGGGGGGTTTCCAGGAGACTGGCAAAATTCCAGTTGTTTTCAACCATCTTAAAGACTCTTACAAAACACTGGCAATTCCTCTCCACTCACTTTTAGATTTTTCCATCCTAACTGGGTTTAGGGATTTGAGAGCCTTACTTCAGGCAGAACTAGACACTTTCAGAGAGAGACTGCTAACCCACCTCCCTAGCAAGTAGTATGCAGCCTTAGGGACATTAAGATTATATTCAAGGCTACCACAGTACTGAAAAGCTACCTAGATTAGGATTTCAAAAGTTTCTGAAATGACAAAGTGGCCTGGAAGAATCGATGAGCAGTAGAAATGTCCCAGAATGGCTTCTGTGAATGGGGTGACAACTTTATTGCATCTATGGTTCCTTTTCTTCTATTTTCCTATTCCCTTTCTGCTGTCGGTAAGAAGCCTGTGGGAAGAGAACAAATGTGGCAGACGGCAAAGCCGATCAGACGCCTGCTGATGTTCATGCCCAACTTGTTTGGTAGCAAAAGCAAAGCACACAGTGAGGAAGATGTGCACCGGGCTTTCTTTGGGGGCCCCCAATCATCTCCCAAATCGTGGAGACTTCTCATTAGTTATGAATGCTCAGTCTAGCTTAGGCTTATTTCTAGCTAGATCTTTTAACTTACTAGCCTGTTTCTCCTTATCTACCTTTTGCCTCAGGGCTTTTTACTTTTCTTTTCCTCTGTGTGTCTTACTTTGCTTTTTCTGGCTGGCTGGCAGCTGCCCAGTTTCTGACCCCAGGCATCTCCCTCAATCTCTCCTCTCTTCTTTTGTTCTCCTCTCCTGAGCCTAGATTTCTCTTCCTATTTATTCTGTATGCCAGCCTTCACTATCCTTTCTACACCTAACTATTGGTTGTTCAGCTCCTTATTAGACCAATCAGGTGCCTTAGGTAGGCAAGGTGAACAAATGCAGCTCATCTTTACATAATTAAACACGCATCCTTACATCCTTAAACAAATGCAGCAGAAACAAATGTAACACACCTTTGCCTAGTTAAAGTAATATTCCCCAGCATAAACAAATGTAACACACCTTTGCCTAGTTAAAGTAATATCCACAACAAAGATATCTAAGATTGCCTCAAAAGTGTAACCACATGAGTGACTTTCTAATTCAGGCTCCAAAAGATCAGCAATCCAAAATTTCCAGACCTGTTCCTTTTTATTTATTAAGGCTTTTCTTTTTACCCTTTGGCTCAGCAACACACAGTGATAAAGTAGATCCAATCTCTTTAATTAGTTGATTAATCAAATTTATTTTGAGATTGTAATTTAATTACAACTTTTCTCCTTTCCCCCTCCTCCCTTCAAACCCTCCTCACCTCTTTACATTCACAGCTTCTTTTTTCACTAATTGTTACTGCATGCATGCATGTATTTGTAAATGGATATATGTTCCTCAGTATAATCTGTTGAGTCCATATAATGTTACTTGAATGTATGTTTTTCAGTGTTAACCACTTGGCAGTAGACAACCAATAGGTGTGCTCTTTCTTAGGAAAAACCACGTCTTCTGCTCTAAGATATCCTCAATTGCCTATAGTTCTTCTTGTACAGTTTTGGCCTCGTGAGCTTTTCTCCTTTACAGTTGGATGCAATAATGCTTGACACAAAACTACAGTTCTCATCTTAAAGGGAATAAGAGGTAGCTTGTTCTGAAGCCATTTTGAATGACTATGACCCAGATTTAGGTTGCCCCAAATTCTTTGTTCCAACATGGAAGCAGTTTCACAAAGTTTTCATAGTTTTACAGGGAAAAGAAACTCATTAATCAAGGCAATTTTAAAATGTATTTGCGCATCCGTGAGATGCAGAAACAATGAGATGGGGGATGCCTTTTTTATTGGCCCAAGATGCTATCTGATGACATTCTTAGCTTTTGTATTTGTGAAAGCTAATATCCTCCTAAGTTAGTAGATTCCAAATGCTTTACATCTACTAATCTCAAGATATAAGTTCCTAGACAGAAGTGGGTTAGGAATGGCTGTTCTGAAGTGCTGTCACTAGCCCAGGATAAAGTGATTTTCCTCTGGACCTGCAGTGTCCCAGTCTCTCCACGACACTAAATTGGTTCAACAGTCTCTGCAGACACACCTTCTTTCCACTTTTCACTCACAGTTCCCCTGTAGGCTCAGTATCACACTCACTCCTTCATCCAAGGCTCAGGAAACACCATGGAAGTGGAGGAAAGGTGATAAGAACCAGACTTTGCCGAGAGATTGTGTCTCCTAGCAACAGCAGAAACTATACCCAGAAAGTCTCATCAACATGAGTACAAAAATATGAGCCAAACGGGGACAGCACCAATGACCCAATCTTTTTTATTAATTATTCAATTAAGTAATGTTCTCAGCCCAATCACAGTTTCACTTCCCTCCTACTTCCCCTCAACATCACACTTACCCCTTATCCATTCCCTCATCCTTCCCTTCAGTAAAGTGCAAGCCTTCCGTGTATATCAGCTAACCATGGGACATCAAGTTGCAGCAAGAATAGGACTCCCTCTCCTATTAAGACTGGATGAGTCAACCCAGCCGGAGGAAAGTGTCCCAAGAGCAGGAAACAGAGTCAGAGACAGCTCCTACTTCCACTGTTAGGAATCCTGCAAGAATATCGAGCCACGCAACTGCAACACATGGGGATAGGGCCCAGGTCAGTCCCGTGCAAGTTCTCTGGCTGGTGGTTCAGCCTCTATGAGCTCCCAGGAGCCCAAGTCAGTTGTCTGTGTGTTTTCTCTTGGTGTCCTTGGCCCTTCTGCCTCGAATAATCCTTCCTCTCCCTCTTCTACAGGATTTTCTGAGGTCTGCCTAACTTTTGGGTATGGGTCTCTGCATCTATTGCTATCAGTTGCTGGATGAAGCCTCTGTGATGACCACCATCTATGAGTATAGTAGAATATCATTAGGACTCATTTCATTGACTTTATTTTCTTTTCAGCAGTCACATTTGATTCTATCCTAGGTCTCTGGGCTGTCCAGCCTCTGGCTCCTGACCCTCCAGGCATTGTCAAGGGTGGGTTGCCTTTTATAGCATGGGTCTTAAGCTTGACAAGGTATTGCTTGGCCACTCGCATAATTTCTGTGCCAGTTTTGCTCCAGCACATCTTGTAGGCAGGGCAGGCTGTAGATCAGAGGTTATGTGGCTGGGTTGGGGTCCCAATTCCTCCAGTGGAAGTCAATGGCCCAATCTTAAGAGATGTTTCTTGTGACCTCCGTGACAGCCAAGAGTTCTGGCAAGGAATTCACTTGAGGAAATCAACAAAACAGTGATTTATTTTAATTATCCTGTGGCCCAAGATGCTATCTGATGACATTCTTAGCTTTTGTATTTGATGGGGAGGCATGATTCAGTGACAAATCTCAGAAAGGAATATGCCTTAGCCTGTAAACTGAAGAATAGAAAGGGAGGTTAGGGGCCAGCATTCTAGGCAGAGGGACAACCACGTACAAAGCCTCTGAGATTTAAGAGAAGATGGGAAAGAGAACTGGGTCATAGAAAGAAGCATGTGGAAAGATGGGTAAGAGTCAAGTCATGTTTGCATTGTGGAGCTATGGGGACATTTTCTGTCTCTGTGAAGATTCTCATTTGCACCTCAAAGGAAGCAGTGAGAAAATTGCAGAATGTGTATGAGGGAGGGCTGATGTCTTCTAGGATACCCTGGGGGGAGGAACCCAAGAAATAATTAATAAATGGGCAAATGAATAAACAGTTCTCAAAAGATAAAATACAAGTGGCCAATAAACAAGAAAATTATCAACATTGCTAGCCATCAAAGAAATGAAAACTTGAAACTACATTGAGATTTCTTTCACTTTACTCCTGTGAGAGGGTCGGTCATTAAGAAAACAAATAACAAATGCTGCCAAAGGTGTGAGCAAAACAGTTGGTACCTTTAATATGCCACTAGTGGGAATGCAGACAACCACTGAGGAAACAGTATGGGAAAATATCAAAGCATGAAATATAAATCTGAAATATTACCACTTCTGAGTACTTAACCCGAAAGACTCCAGATGAGCATAATACAAACACATTGGTATTTACACTTTTTCACAGGAGCTAAGCACTGGAACCAACCCTCAGCAGAGGGGTTGAAAATAAAGAAAATTTAGCATATATATATGGATTTCAGGCATAAAGAAGAATGGAATCATGCACTCTGCAAGAACATGTATGTAAATCGACCAATCATGAACCAAGTATATGAAGACAATCTAAGAAAGACAAGTAACACATAATATCGGATTTGTGGATTCTAGGTTTTAGTTAAACACATAGAATCATATATGTATCTACAACATATTATAAACAAATATGCTTAGGGAACAAAGGAGACCAATGTGAGGAGTAAGAATTTGAGAGAGTAGTGGTTATGTGAATATGCTTGAGGAGTCTGTGCATAAAAATGTCTTTAATAATCCAGTACCATGTATGATTTATATATACAAATTTAATATGCTATTTCCAAAATTATGCTTTTTACAGTAACCGCAGGCTTCTTTGTTCTCATTCAGTTGTGTTTATTTAGCATTCTTCACTGAAGCTGGCCCACAATAAATGATAGTTCTGAATAAGTGATCCTCAGTGGCTAGAATCATTGAGACCTTTCACAGTAAAGATCAGAATTAAACAAGATCCTAAAACCCTGGAGCCAGGAGGAGCAAAGCAGGCTGTTGTTCTGTTCTCTAAAAAATCTAGAATACAAACTTGTGAAGACTTTCACAATGTAGACACTAACTCACTCCAATTAGATATTTGCTATTTAAAGAACAAAATCTCACCTAACATGTGGAGTAATATTCACACATGCAGTATTTGCACAGCTGCAAAATTGTTCTCAAACAAGATATATGAGCCTTACTTTCTTTATGCAGGATATTTGGTGACCAAGTGACAACATGAAAGCTTTCATAGAGTGTGGTGAACTGTGGGAAGCAGTATGGCCATTGAAAAAGCACTGTAGAACTCCTTTGAAGGGTTTGTGTCTTCTTTGGAAGAAGGAGTGAGGAAGCACTCTTTTGGTTTAGGAAGACCTTTAGCAACTGTCATGAACCAGGGGAAATATCAGCCTGCATAGCCAGGGGTCTAAACAATCAGCCATCATTCTGACCACATGATGGACCAGATGGACAATCACTGAGTTATTAAAACAAAGTCCCGTGGAGTTTTTCAGTTCAACTTCTGCGCTCTCCAACCAACTTACTGAATATATAAGTGTGATGGTAGAATTTGAGAGAACACATTTTTATCCTGTTGACAAAAGTAACAATTCTGTTGAAGGCCAACTTGACAGACCAACGGGTTTACTGCAGTTCCCTACAACAGTATGGCTTCGAGATTATTTACTTAGAGGTATAAGAACAATTCAAGGTGGCTGCATCCTCAATAGCCCAGCCCAAGAAAGTGACAAAAGTTGCCATCCTTAAGGTCTCATGCATGTCAGGTCAGAACTTGCTAGGTCAGCCAGTCTATTCTCTGGCAGCTCCACTAGGATGAGAGTCTCCTCTGCAAGCTATAGTGTGCTCTACACTTCCATGTTCTAAAGCTTTCCATGGTTTCCTACATTCTTCTTTTGAACAGATGTGCTGAGTGATTTTCTTGGTGTTTCTATTGCTGTGAAGAGGCGCTATGACCACACTCACATAAATGAAAACATTTAATTGAGGTAGTGGCTTACAGTTTCAGAGGTTCAGTCTATCATCATCATGGTGCCAGCAAAGTAGCTGAGAGTTCTACATCTTGCAGGTACCAGGAAAGTCAGACTGGGGAAGCTTGAGCAAACAAAACCTCACAGCCCCCCCACTCAGTTCACACTTCCTCGAAGAAGGCCACACATAGTTCAACAAGGCCACCCTCTTTGGGGGCTATTTTATCACAGTAAAGAACTAAAATAGTTTGATTAAAGAGGATAAAAGGTTAGGCGCACAGAGAAAAACTGTAATCTGCTTTAGTCTAGTTTATTTCTTCATCGAGATTCTCGTGGTCTTGGGGGGACAGTCTATATCTCTGTGTAAACTAATTTTTGTTTTGTGGGCTATTGCCATTGCTCTCTTTGCCTATAAGAACTTGATGTGAAAACTCTAAGTCAAAGATATCACACAATTTGATCACAGAACATGGAGACATCAAGTTGGTGCTGACCAGGAGGTTTCCTTCCTGCTGGGTAGTGTTCCTAGAAGCTGCTATTCAAGCTGCTAGGAGGAACAAACATCAACAGCTCTACCCAGCTGTGAACCTGTGAGCTATAATAATGTGTCCATAGGTACGATAGTGGCATGAATGTTAGCGGAGTAGCCAGTCACTGTCTGAATGGTTTCCAGGACTGCTGCACCAGAGGAAACACATTCATGATACTATAAATCTGATCAAGAACCCACCCATGCTTGGGAAGCTGACAGGTCACAGCGGCGAATTTAACTTCTATTATTTTGGTAAACTGACATAAACTGCCTGCTAAATTTCCATTCCTATAACCATAGATTATTTCAGCTCCCAGGCTTCATCAGAGGAGTTTGTTCAGTGAACTACAGTTAACTGAGAAACTCACAGTTTATCAAAGCATAGCATGACTATGAAGCGCTCAGTTATAAACTTGACATCTATAAGTCATGTTCTCACTGCAAGGCTCAGGAACTACCGTAGAATATGGGTGGAGAGATTACAAGAGTGGAAGATCAGGAAGAATTAGAGAAAAATATTGGACCCTGTGCTCATGAACTCACAGCAGCTGTACTCGTCCACATAAGACCTGTGCAAGATCTGAAGAGCTACTGAAAGTTGATGGATTCTGGGGGGAGTCAAAATTTTCTATTTTTTAAGTCTTTTTTATTTTTAAATTTAAGTTAGAAACAAGCTTGCTTCACATGTCACTTCCAGCTCCCTCTCCCTCCCCTCCTCTCCCACCCTCCCACCAACACCCAATACCCCCTTCCCCAACCCTCATGCCTTTCCCCAGAGAGGGTGAGGCCCTCCATGGGGGGGGTGTCCATAGTCTGTCATTTCATCGAGGGCAGGACCTAGACCCTCCCCCAAGAGTCCAGGCTGAGAGAGCGTCTCTCATCGTGCGATGGACACCCAAAGTCCATTTCTATGCCAGGGATAAATACTGATCTACTACCCAAGGCCCCATAGATTGCCTAGGCCTCCTCACCGACACCCACATTCAGGGGTTCTGGATCAGGCCCATGCTGGATACCCAGCCATCACTCTGGGGTTCAAGAGCTCCCACTTGTTCAGGTCAGCTGTTTCTGGGGGTTAAACAAGCCCAGTCTTGACCCCTATGCTCATCAGTCCTCCCTCTCTGTCAATGGATTCATTGAGTTCAGCTCAGTATTTAGCTGTGGGTGTTTGCCTCTGCTTCCATCAGTCATTGTTTGAAGGTTCTGTTTCCCAGACTTTCTGGCAGTGGGATTGTAGGCTGGCATTCCCCTGATCCATGGGTGAAATCCATATATGAGTGAGTATATGTTTGTCTTTTTGTGACTGGGTTACCTCATTCAGGATGGTTTCTTCTAGTGCCATCCATTTGCCTGCAAATTTCAAGATTCCATTGTTTTGTCCTGCTGAATAGTACTCCATTGTGTAAATGTACCACATTTTCTCTATCCACTCTTCAGTTGAGGGACATCTAGGTTGCGTCCAAGTTCTGGCTATTACAAATAATGCTGCTATGAACATAGTGGAACAAACATCCTTGTTGTATGAAAATGCATCTTTTAGGTATATGCCTAAGAGTGGAATTGCTGGGTCATGTGGTAGACTGACTCCCATTTTCCTGAGGAATCTCCATACTGTTTTCCAAAGTGCATGTATGAGTTGGCACTCCCACCAGCAGTGGAGGAGTGTTCCCCTTTATTGACATCCCCTCCAGCATAAACTGCCATTGGTGTTTTTGATTTTAGCCATTCTGAGAGGAGTAAGATGGTATCTCAGAGTTGTTTTGATTTGCATTTCCCTGATGGCTAGGGATGAGCACTTCACTTTTTTTTTTTTTTTTTTTTTGGTTTTATGAGACAGAGTTTCTCTGTATTGTTTTGGAGGCTGTCGGTCCAGCCCAGCCTTGAATTCACAGAGATCCGCCTGCCTCTGCCTCCTGAATGCTGGGATTAAAGGTGTGTTTGTGACAATTGTAAAGGGTGATGTTTTTCTGATTTCTTTCTCAGCCCTTGTGTCATCTGTTCACAGTAGGGCTACTGATTTTCTTGAGGTGATCTTGTATCCTTCCACTTTGCTGAAAGTATTGATCATCTGTAGGAGTTCCCTGGTAGAGTTTTTTGGGTCACTTATGTAAACTATCATATCATCTGCAAATTGTGAAAGTTTGACTTCAATAAGAGTGTGGTACCTCTAGTAGATGGCCCCACACTTCTGAATACATGAGAAGCACAAATGGATTCAGTGTATTATATAGGAGGACAAAATGAAAAAGAAGAGGAGAAGAAGGAGGAAGGGTTGGATACATGGGAGTGGATCTGGGGGAGTTAAGTAGAGGCCTAGGGAATGATTATAGTCAAAGTATGTTGAATGTAGTTTGAATGCGATGGGATGGGATAGGATGGGATGGGATGGGATGGGATGAGATGAGGTCTGATCAGATGGAGTTTTCCCAACTTGTTTTCAGTATTGCTTTGGGCCAGTAGTTCCTCACTATGCCCAGGTTCTTCCCTGTTGGAATGGTAATATATATTATGTGCAATTATTTGCTAAAAGTGTGTAATTTGATTTTTGACTTCACAAGAGATTACAATTAAGAGATTGACTTGAGTCTCAGAAAAGACTTTGGACTTTTAAACAATATTGAGACTATGAAAAACCATGGAGATTTTTGAAGTTGAACTAAATACATTTTGCATATAGGGGACAGGGCGTGGAATGTGGTGGTTTGAATTACATTTCCCCCACATACTCCATACTTTGAACACTTGGGTCTAAATTGGCTCTGTTTGGGCAGAGTTAGGGATACCATCTTGTTGGAGGAAGTATGTCGCTGGAGGTAAGCATTAAAAGCTTACTGACTTGCACCTGTTTGAGTTGACTTTCTCTTTGTCCTGCTTGTGGTTTGAGGTATGAGCTCTCAGCTTCCAGCTCCAGCTGCCATCCGTGTCTGCTACCTGCTGTTCCTACCACCTTCACGCCTAATGATCCACAATCATAAATCTCAAATAAGTTTTGTTTTTGAAAGTTACCTTGGCTACAGGGTTTTTATCACAACAATAGGGGAGCAACTAACTGATATAACTCATGTATGAGTGTCTATTCTATAATAATTCTCAACTATCTACTCAGTACACAAATTCTCAACACACATATTATGGGTTTTTAAAGAACAGAGGTTTTGAGAGCTGGCCTTAAGAGAGAAACATCCATGTTGTTTAGTGAAATGAGTTTAGGGAGAGCAAGACCCAGAATTCCAGGTCAGTACTGACAGTTCACTCTGTCAAAATGCTCCAAAATAAGTTTCCTTCAGTAAAAATATCCTAGGAGATCCAAACCAACATATCTTTAAGTCCCCAATGTGGCATACTGAAAATTTCAAATGTCCCATATCCTCAGCCATCTTGCATTCTGTGCAACTTCTTTAATAAATGACAAACTTCTTGTACTTTTTTGATGATGAAACTCTATGAAAATCAAGGACAAGAAGAGCATTAGTGTATTGAAGGTCTGATAATAAAAAGTATAGGGATAGAAAATAGCTTTAAAACTCAAGGTTGTTCAGCAGACATTGAGAGCAACTGCAAAGGCCTAGTTGAGTTGGCTTAACTAATTCTCACTTTAAAACCTTCATTAGGTAAACACCTATGCTGTATCATCAATTATGGAAACAAGACACTCAAAAAAGTGAAATAAGTAGGTAAAAAATCACACAGTTGGCCATTGCCCATTGGCTACACAATTATTCAGTTGTTTGATGGCATAGAATATCACCAGGTCCTCTGTCTTGCTTGGAAATGTGAGACTGGCTGTCATCCCAAGCTACATGACCCAGAACTGAGATAAAATCCAAAGCTACCTGGCCCTAGAGTTCATGCTTACAAATGACTATACCAAAGAGATGTCTATTAATTGACCAGCACTCATGTTAGAAGCAACAGCTGCAGTCACTTGACCTTTAATTATTATTCATGGCTCAACACTCAAGGGTTATAACAACACTTCCTTTAAAGGATTGCCCTAGAGCTTCAGACTACACTGTAAAGCTTCCAGTGCAGCATATATTATAGTAGGTTCCCAGTACATGCCAGTTACTATTATTATTTACCAAATTTAGAACCAAGCATTTCACTTGTCTATGTATATTAGCTCATTGAATTCTCACATCATCTTCACTGTTTAGACACCTGTGCTTATTTTATGGTTGTGGAAACTGATGATCTGAGAAGCAAAGTAGCTTGATAAAAACCCCACAGCTAGTCAGTGTCCAAAAGCTACACAATTATTCAGTTGTTTTCTGGAGTAGCAAGACTCCAGCAAGGTTTATTTTTGTTCACTTAGAAAATTCCAGCAAAAAAGAACAGAGAGCCCAGTCACCACAAAGAAGACTGACCTCTTCTTGGGTTTGGTGAGATCCTGTCTGTCCAGTGTTTCTTGCCTTGGCTTTATAGGTTGAGGTGTTCTCACCTCTGCATTTGTAGCTTTGGGCAGGCAATCTTCGACCCACAGCTGAAAGGAGAGAGGAAAACGCATGATCTTGTGCACTTGGTGAGCTCCTCCAGTGTTATCCAGAAAAACATGAAGTAGCCCCATCTGAAGTGCCTTTCCAGCTGGCCCACTGACAGACACAGTCACTGCACAAACCCTTTCCTTGTCTCTGTTTTTCCTGATGCTCCTCCCATGGGTGAGCTGGCACATTCATCGAGGAACTCACAACAGGCTCATTACTTTAGGCCCTGCAGATTGTTCAGACTGAGGGCAGGTGGGGGGGATTCATGTGGAATCTAAAAAAATATGGACAAACTGACCATACAGGTTAAATAATACAGATGTCTTTGTGAGTTATTATAGGAGAAAAACATAAGTGTTTCTATCTTAGGGTGAACCAACCAGAAAGTCTGGAGGACAATGGATTGCTTTACCTGGTGTGACCCTTTCCTTCTCCTCTTAGCTCGGGTGGCTTAATTAGCTGTGCTGGTGCCAAATCTCTCCTCTTGGACTAAAGTCATACTGTTGCCATTCCGTATGGAGGCGTAAAAAGCAAGTGACCAAATTTTAATGGCGAAAGGTGGCATTTGGAACAAAGGTTCATCATCTCTGTCGCTGTCTCTTTGGAGGCAAAATCAAGGCTCTTGTTTTGGGGAACACTGTGGCCTGGGGTAATCTCCACGCCCTGGCCTGCTTTTCATTTAAAATCACAGCTGATTTGCTATGACAGAGGCTGCCGCAAATGGCTGGCACCATGGCTGCTTACAAAATGTGTCTGCCAAGCTGCTCAGGGTGGAAAGAGTTATACTGTATTCTTTGATGGTGAACTCATCTGGCACCGAGGAAGCGACTGCATAGAAAAAGACTCAATTCATTTTCCCCAGCTCCTCCATGTGGCCTGAGTGAAGTCAATGCATTGGGCCATCTCTGCTCTCTTCTCAGCCCTAGCTGTGGTTTGAGGAGTTCAGCTGCAGACTCAGCTCTTGCTCCTTGGTACTTGGGCATCAGGAACCAGGAAATTACAGGTAGTCAGTTCACCTGCTCTGGGCTGGAGAAACACATGTAGCAGTAGGTGTCAGAAAGTGTGAAAGTCATCACTAGCTATGAACTGTCTTTGCCAGTCCGATTCTGACAAAATGAGTGTAAAACCAGAGGATCTGGGCAAAGTCATGGAATGTGATTTTCTTTCTCCTGGAAAACCTCAGATCACTCATTATACTATACTCCGTGGATGACCACTATTCCCCCCTTTTTTCTTTCCTATCTCCTTTCACCAATGTCAATATGTCATGATCATTTGCAGCTAAAAGGGATCAGGGAAGATGGTTCACACCACACTTGCCCGCTGACAACCCCACCATCTCTAGCAGCAGAACTCTGCACCCATCAACTCCAGGGTTGCCATGGAAGAAAGCAAGGACTTTTGGTGGAAAAGGACACAGACTAAAACTAGAATTAATTTGTCACACTATTCTCTCTCTCTCAAAAAGTCAACAATTGGGATCAGAGTCAATAGTGGAAAAAAGAGGGCTATTTCAATTGACCTCAGAATTGCTTTGGAGAAAAGCTGTGTAAATGTGGGCAATTGAGAGAGAGAAGGAATTGGGAGAGAAATGAGGATTTTCCTTCTCCAAATTAGCCATGAATATTAACGCAGTGGGGTGGGGGAAAGAAAGAGATAAGGCAGTGGGATAAGTGGCTATGGCCATCATGCATCTTTGGTCTCTGTTTCAGTCCTTTAGCTCTCTTCATTCATGCATGCATTCAGTCAGTGCTGAGAGCTGATTGTGACCTCCCAAACCTCAGGTAGCTCTCACTGTTCAAACAACTTTTTCTGTGTGTGCACCTTCAGTCTTACCAAATACTAAAGTAGTATTAGCCCTAGTTTACGTAGTATAAAACAAAAACAGAAATGTGAAATGACAGTCCCTGGTTGACAGTTTATCTGTTTCATGTAAAGCAAAGATGTGAACTGAGGCTGTCTGATTTCATTAGAGTTGTTCTTAGTATGCAACCCTCTAGCTACAGCCGTGCTGCTAGTGTATCACAAGAGGATAGGCATTCATCATTTCTGCTTCCAGCGGTTTGTTTTTGTATTCTCACTGCCTTCTTTACAAGGATGATTTGGAGAATGAACAAAGGAAGTGTCCTACAGGCAAGAAGAAATAAATGAGTCATATTGAAGAAGGAGGAGGAAGGGAAAAATCCTTTCAGGCCACAAAAAAAAAATCCATTTGGTGCATGGGAGGAGGTCCCTGTCTGAATCATAAGGGATAAATGGATCTAGTGAAGTCATGTGGATAATAGTTTTCACATTTGACAAAGATGCTTTGCTGCAAAAAAATCCAGAGAATACTGGGATTGGATTAGTTGTGTTGCAGTGTCTGACAGTGTGTGCTTTATGAAGTTGACCAGATGTCTGGTTTTCGGTTAGAGCTCAGATCAGGTAGGCTGCTGTCCTGTGTACTCTTGGAGCAACTGTTCTGTGTTCCCTAAAACACAGGCTTGGGAAGTTATAGAGCAAAGAGTTACACCTGTTCTCTCTTCTCTGACGTTTTATCATCCTGGGCCATTTTTCCCTTCTATTTAGCTGCTTGCTGACTGTGTGTTGATCACATAATATATTACATAATTTTCAGGTATTGAGAATATAGTAACTTGCTTCATCCTTTTTGAAATAATTCACTTGCTAGCTCATTTTTCAGTATAGGAAAACTGAAACAAGTCTTTAAACTCAAGTTTTAAAAGATGTGCCGAGGCAAACAAATGATTAGTTATTAGTTATTAGAAGTGGAACCCTAGCAGACTGGCTCCAAAGTGTGTCATTTCAGTTGCTGGCTCTCTGGAAATGTTGTTTCTATGGAAAGAATGTTTTAAGAAGACAAGAATAAGCAAGATGGAGGCTGAGCTAGGAATAGGTATCAATGGTAATGTCCAGAGTACAGCAAATGTATAATGTTTGTTTAAAATCTTCAGTGACTGTGAGATTGTTGGCATTTTTTCTCATAGGAAATGACAAGCCAACTCCAGAGTTAGATAACCAGTATCTGAATCTAGGTATGTCTGACTCATTCCTTTGTGTTGCTGTCCTTGTGGTAAGTAGAGTGGTAGAGAGTGAAAACAAAAATTTTTTGATAGGAAAAGGCTGCAGTTGAGATGAAGGGAGATGCAACTATTTAATGAGAATGACAGCAATAGACAGTCTTTCAGTTTTTCACAGAATAGCCTGTCGCTGATAGATCAAATCTCCATCCACATTCTCATTTAAAGCTTGAGGACAGATTTAGGAATTAGAATGACTCCCAAACACAACAAGGGTGAAATTATTTTGAAAATCTAAATGTTGACACACGCATTAGACAATCAGAAGATACCGTGAATCTTTCATTGACCTGGCCTCTGCAACACAAACACCCTCTGTGTTGAGACACCGGAATTTTATACTTCCTGTCCACTCCATTCCAATCATAGTCATTAGAGGTGTGTGTGTGTGTGTGTGTGTGTGTGTGTTTCTTGATTTGTTTTTGTTTGTTTACTTGTTGATTTTTTTATAGAGGCAAAAAGAATGGGGAGCTCAGGAGGTGAAGAGTTAGGGAGGTGGAGAGAATCTAGGAGGAGTTGGGGAGAGGAAAATTTATCAGAGTACATTTTGTGAAATTTTTTTCAGTTAAAAAAATAACAATATTAACTGATTTCACTGTCTGGCATCCTGAGTTAAGCAGTTTGTGTGAACTAGTTCATTTAGTCCACACAACTTCCCCAACGTGACAACCCCACATTAGGGTGATAGTTTACATGGATCTATGTTGACAACTTACCTGAGGCACTAGGCTAGAATCCATCATGGCCTGACAGACCTTCCAGCCTGTTCCCTGACCCTTCCTGGCTAGGACTGCAAGCCAGCCTCTGCTAAGCTGAAGAAAGGTGCTCTTGATTCATTGTGAGTTTGTCAGTTGTTGGAGAAATGAGTGAATCCTGATTTCCTGAAATTATAAAAGGAGGTTGCTGGTCTGGGCTTTGAATTTTGCAAGCAACTGAAATATCAAGTTCACAACCTCCTGCTCTCTTTCCTTCGCCTATATAATAGGAACTGTTTCTGTAAAAAAAATAAAAGTGTATAAAGAAGTGTGGGTTCTGTGTGTGAGAATGTTGCTTGTTCCTGTTAAATGTTCTATCATCAGAATGAAAGACATGTGGTACTTGTGAGGCATTATTGATTAAGAATAAATAATAAGCTTAATGAAAGTCTACATACTGATGTCTTACTTGGCCACATAGACACCCATCTCCCTGACAAGATCATGCAAAACCCATTGATTAAACATCTAAATGTGGGCATGCCCAGCTTCAGGTGAGCTTGGGTCCTCCTGGGACCCCTTCCCTATCCATCACCCACTCCCTCAATCCTCCAGGGTGCTCCTGGCATTGAGAAGACACACACACATAGGAAAGACATGAGACCTTCCAGAACCCACACCCCAGCGTGTTCAATGACAAAGACAGATGTTACCTCAGAGTAAAGGGCTGAGAAAAGATTTTCGAATCAAATGGACCTAAGAAACAAGCTAGTGCAGCAATCCTAATATCTAACAAACTAGACTCCAAATTAAAATCAATCAAGAGATGAAGAAAGACATTTAACATTCATCAAAGGAAACGTCCATAAAGATGAATTCTCAATTCTGAACATCTATGCCCCAAATACAAAGGCACCCACATTCGTGAAAGAAAAATTACTAAATGACAAATCAAAAATAAAATCTCAAACACTAGTAGTAGGAGACTTCAACACTCTGCTCTCACCACTAGACAGGACCTCCAGACAGAAATGTAACAAAGAAACAAAAGAACTAACAGAAATTCCGACCCAACTGGGTTTAACAGACATCTATAGAACATTCCATCCAAACACAAAAGGATATACCTTCTTCTCAGTGCCACATGGAACCTTCTCTAAAATCGACCACATAATCAGAAAAATAGCAAACCTCCACAAATACAAAAAAATTGAAATAACCCCCTGTATCTTATCAGACTACCATGCATCACTATTAGAATTCAACAATAACACAAATCGCAGAAATCCTACAAACTCATGGAAATTGAACAATGCACAATCAAACCATCCATATGTAAAGGAAGAAATGAAAGACTTCCTGGAATTCAATGAGAATGAAGACACAACATACCCATACTTATAAGACACTCTGAAAGTAGTGCTGAGAGGAAAGTTCATAGCACTTAGTGCCCACAGGATGAAACTGGAGAACAATCACACTAGAGAATTAATAGCACAATTGAATGTTCTAGAACAAAAAGAAGCAAACTCACCCAGAAGGAGTAGATGCCAGGAAATAGTCAAACTGAGAGCTGAAATCAATGAAGTAGAAACCAGGAAAACATTGAGAAGAATCAATGAAACAAAGAGTTGGTTCTTTGAGAAAATCAACAAGATAGACAAACCATTCCAAACTAACCAAAAGGCAGAGAGAGAGAGAGAGAGAGAGAGAGAGAGAGAGAGAGAGAGAGACAGCATGCTAATTAACAAAATCAGAAACGAAAAGGGGGACATAACAACGGACACTGAAGAAATCCAGAGAATCATCAGGGCATACTTTGAAAACCCATACTCCACAAATTCAAAAATTTAAAGGAAATGGACAATTTCCTGGATAGATATCACTTGCCAAAACTAAATCAAGGACAGATAAACAATCTAAGCAGACATATAAGCCTAAATGAAATAGGATCAGTCATCAAAAGTCTCCCAACCAAAAAAAGCCCAGGCCCAGATGGCTTCAGTGTAGAATTCTACCAGAAATTCAAAGAAGAGCTAATTCCAATACTCCTCAAAGTGTTCCAAACAATAGAAGTGAGAGGTTCACTGCCAAACTCTTTTTATGAGGCTACAATTACCTTGGTAACCAAGTCACACAAAGATACAACTAAGGAAGAGAACTATAGACCAATTTCCCTCATGAACATCGATGTTCTCAATAAAGTACTAGCAAATTAAATCCAAGAACACATCAGAAAAATCATCCACCATGAGCAAGTAGGCTTCATGCCAGGGATGCAGGGATGATTCAACATAAAAAATTCTATCAATGTAATCCACCATATAAACAAACTGCAAGGAAAAACCACATGATTGTCTCACTAGATGCTGAAAAAGCATTTGACAAAATCCAAAACCCCTTCATGATAAAGGTCCTAGAGATATCAGGGATAACAGGAACATACCTGAACATAATAAAAGTAATATACAGTAAACCAACAGCTAACATCAAATTAAATGGAGAAAAACTAAACTCAATTCCTCTAAAATTAGGAACAAGACAAGGCTGTCCACTCTCTCCACATCTCTTCAATATTGTACTTGAAGTTCTAACGAGAACAATAAGACAAAAAAGGAGATCAGGGGGATACAAACTGGAAATAAGTCAAACTTTCACTATTTGTAGATGATATGATAGTTTACATAATTTACCCGAAAAATTCTGCAAGAGAACTCCTAAGCTGATAAACACCTTCTGCAAAGTGGCAGGATACAAGATTCACTAAAAAAAAATCAGTAGCCCTATTATATACAAGTGATAAACTGGCTGAGAAAGAAATAAGAGAAACATAACCCTTTTCAATAGCTATAAACAGCATCAAATATCTGGATATTGTTAACAAAAGAAGTGAAAGAGCTGTATATCAAGAACTTTGAGTCTCTAAAGAAAGAAATTTAAAAAGATACCAGAAAATGGAAAGATCCCCCATGCTTTTGGATTGGCAGGATCAACATAATAAAAATGGCAATCTTGCCAAAAGCAATCTACAGATTCAAAGCAATCACCATCAAAATGCTGGCACAATTCTTCACAGACCTTGAAAGAACAATTATCAACTTTATATGGAAAAACCAAATACCCAGGATAGCCAAAACAACCCTGTACTTCCAGAGGCATCACCATTCCTGACTTTAAGCTCTATTATCAAGCTGTAGTCTTGTAAACAGCTTGGTATTGGCACAAAAATAGACAGGTACACCAATGGAATCGAATTGAAAACCCTTATGTTAACCCACATACCTATGAACACTTGATTTTTGACAAAGAAGCTAAAGTTATAAAATGGAAATGGAAAAAAGGAAGCATCTTCAACAAATGGTGCTGGCATAACTGGGTATTGGTATGCAGAAGACTGCAGATAGATCCATGCCTATCACCAAGAACAAAACTTAAGTCCAAAAGGATCAAATACCTCAATGTAAATCCAGCCACACTGAAACTCTTAGAAGAGAAAGTGGGAGGTACCCTTGAATGAATTGATACAGGAGACCAATTCCTGAACATAACACCAGTAGCACAGACACTGACATTGTCAGTTAACAAATGGGACCTCCTGAAACTAAGAAGCTTCTTTAAGGCAAAGGACACAGTCAGCAAGACAAAAAGGCAGCCCACAGAATGGGAAAAGATATTCACCAAACCCATATCTGACAGAGGGCTTATCTCCAAAATTTACAAAGAATTCAAGAAGCAAGTCTCCAAAACACCAAAGGATCCAATCAAAAAATGGGGTACAGACCTAAATAGAGAATTCTCAATAGAGGAGTCTAAAATGGCTGAGAGACACTTGAGAAAGTGATCAACATCCTTAGCCATCTGGGAAATGCAAATCAAAACAACTCTGAGATACCATCTTACTCCTGTCAGAATGGCTAAAATCAAAAACACCAAGGGCAGTTAATGCTGGAGAGGATGTGGAGAGAGGGGAACTGTCCTCCACTGCTGGTGGGAGTGCCAACTCAAACATACACTTTGGAGATCAGTATGGAGATTCCTCAGGAAAATGGGAATCAGTCTACCACAAGACCCAGCAATTCCACTCTTAGGCATATATCCAAAAGATGGCAATTCATACATCAATGATGTCTGTTCCACTACGTTCATAGCAGCCTTATTTGTAATAGCCAGAACCAGAAAGTAACCTAGATGCCCCTCAACTGAAGAGTAGATAGAGAAAATGTGATACATTACACAATAGAGTACTATTCAGCAGAAAAAAAGGCAATGGAATCTTGAAATTCGCAGACAAATGGATGGCACTAGAGTAAACAATCCTGAGTGAGGTAACCCTGTTTCAAAAAGACAAACATGATATGTACTCACTCATATAAGGATTTTAGACGTGGATCAGGGAAATGCCAGCCTACAATTCCACTGCCAGAGAATCTGGGAAACAGGAAAGAACCTAAGAGAGATATGCCACAAAAGAAGAGGAATGAGGCAAGATCTCCTGAATATATTGGAAGCACAGGGAGGAGAGGCAGGGAGTGGGACCTGGGAAAAAAAGAGGGGAGGAAGAGGAGAGAGGAGGTCATGGTGGAACAAAAAGGTTGAGGTGGAGGAAGAATAGGGGGAGAACAGGATGAGAGATACCATAATAGAGGGAGTCATTATAGGTTTGAGGAGAGATCTGGCATCAGTGAGACCTCTAGTGATCTACAATGATGACACCAACTGGCAAACTAAGCAATAGTGGAGAGGCTATTTTAAATGCCCATCACTGATAATCTACTTGATGACTACCTTATATGTCATCCTAGAACCTTCACCCAGTGGCTGATGGAAGCACAGGCAAACACCCACAGTTAAACACTGAACTGAACCCCTGGAATCCAGTGACAGAGAGAGAGGAGTGATGAGCAAATGGATAAAGAATAGGCTGGTGAAACCAGCAGAAACAGCTGACCTGAACAAGGGGGAGCTCTTGGACCCCAGACTGACAGCTAGGAGACCAGCATGGGACTGATACAGACCCCCTGAATGTGAGAGTCAGTGAAAAGGCCTGGACAACCTATGGGGCCCTGGGCAGTAGATCAGTATTTATCTTTGGTGTGTCCCTAACACAAAGAGGGATGCTCTCTCAGCCTGGACTCTTGCAGGAGGGCCTAGGCCCTGCCCTGAAGGAAATGACAAACTCTGGATATCCCCTATGTGGAAGGGAGTGGGGATATGGTGGGAGGCTGGGGGGGATGGTGGGGGAGTGCGGGAGGAGGAGAGGGAGAGGGAGCTGGGATTGACATATGAAGCAAGCTCTTTCCTAAAAAAAAATGTAATAAAAAATAATGAAAAACAATCTAGATGCTTACACCAGGCATACACCAGAGGTAGAGTATTCTGCAATCTAGAAAGAATCTTATTTTTCTCCTAGCTGAGAAAATGTAGTTCCTTGTCTTTGTGTTTGTAAGTATCTATGTCTCTTTAGCCTCATTAAAAATGAGGGTGGGGGAGGAGAGGAACTGAACAGTCAGAATTATGAATGTAACTCTATTAAAGCTTAAAGCCATGATCCATCTGCTTCAGACCATGAGAAACTAGAAATGCAAACGTCACCCTAAAGGGAATTCTAATGAGTTGTGGCATCTTTCAGCAACATATGTGACAAAATCATTAAAACCATCTGCTTTCTGCTTTGAGCTGGGAAGTTCTTGGAGCCTCACCATCCCATACAGTACTATCTCCTCCTTGGGGTCTATCTCCTTCATCCCCATTCTGCCTTCCAACCAAAAGCACTCTCAGGCAGGCAATTCTCCTATCCTCAGGACTCTAGGAAACCAGACTTCCTTCATGCCACCTGTTTGCCCTGTCTGCTGACTCAGCATCCCCATTGGAAGAATGCTCATGCGGGATAAGGAAGGGGAGGGGCCAGCAATCCTTACCTCCTTTGTGGACAAGGAGGAGGAGAAAAGCTGTGGAGATGCGTGGACTGACACTGCCTTCCTTTGTAGCCATAAAGGCAGGTGAGCGAACTAGTTTCCCCTAATTCTGTGGACGCTTTAATCCACTAAAATAATACTACTTAAAAAGAAAGTCTCAAGACCCTAAGAAGTCTTAACTTTCCAGAGAGAAGTGACTGCCAAGTCCACAGGCCAGGCTCAGAGCTAGGATTCTCACAGCTCTTAGGTTTCTCAGTGTTTTGTGGTTTATTTACTGTTCTAAGCTGGCAGTTAGTTATTTTCTGCAGAGTAGACCTCGGATCTATTTTCCTCCTTTTCTTAGCACCGCCCACTTGGTCGGTGCCACATTAAACTTAGATGCCTGCCTGTATGTGTTAGCCTTCCTCCTGTGCACATCAAGACTGCGTCCTGTCACATTTCTGCCCAGATATTAATAAACGTGAGTGGGAAGGAGAATAAATGTATGAAGTCCCGCTGACTGGTTTTGCTCAGCTTATTGATTGTCCTCATCTGCTTCAAAGATGGTTGAAATTGCCCAGAGCCCTGTGGTCCCTGGGCAGTGGAGGGGCAATCTTCAAGAGGAGATAGTCAATTGAAAAAATGCATTGGATTCCAATATGGAAAATTTCTGGGAGCCAATTTCTATGCTACAACTCTTCCACAATAACAAGGCATGTCAAGATGACAGGAGGCAAGTGGCCTTCTGAAAATAGTGATAGTCGCAAGGTCACTGGTCAAATTTCCCAAACTCAGGTATTCCATCTTTGAAAGTCCGTCAGGGTTTCCCAATTAAAAGGCAAGTGACCACCAAAGGATACCACATATCCCCTTTCTCTTTTTCCATTTACTATCTGTATGTATTTCTGAGCTACAATGTGATTTTTAAATTTTTCCCATTGGATGTCAAAGTAACACAACTTCACAAAATAAAACAAATGCAACATAAAAATGCAACACATCTTTTCATCATTAAACAAAATTTCCACAGCATAAACAAACACAACACTTCTTTAGCTAATATTCTACAACATAGTGTTGTGAATTGAAGTCTCATTCCTATTGAGGAAGATTAGCCTAGACAGGATAGGAATGTCATATGATATTTTATTAGGGAAAAGTCACTTACATGAGAGGCTGAGAACCCAAGGTCATCGCTCCACTGCTCTCCGAGGACCGACCAGAACCCAAAGAGAGAGCACTTCTCTTTCCTGTCAGTGATTTTATCCCCTGTACCTTCTACATACCTGTGAACACACCCAAACAGGTCAACGCTACAGGTAAGATCTCTCCCTACAATTCCCCTTTTAGTCTAAAGAAAAGATTTAGACTTAAAACTAAATTGTGCCAACATGCAAAATGTCTCAAATGTACATAAAGCATATATACATAGAAGATGATAAGGATATTCATGCATCAAACATCATGAATAGAAAGACCTTACACAGTATGACGAATTCTGATAAACAAATTATATATATATGTGCATATATATATATAATCTACCTATATCCCATCCTAAGAATGTCTATTCCATCTAAACCTAAACTTATCTGAAAGAGACCCCCCAAGTCTGAATACCTCCTTCTAATCCCAACCCTAAACAATTGAAAACTAACTCTAAACAGGTGTAATTTATCCTGTAATGTCAACAGTAGGGAAAGGGGGTGTAGTATTCTCAGAATCACTTTCTGCTGAAATTGGATGACAATAACTTCATGGGATCCTGTAGGTAGAAAATGTTAGAGTAGTGAAAGTCTCAAGTGGATTTGTACCCAGTCTCTGTTGGGTGGGAGATGCGTGATTGAAGTTCTTGATTGAAGTGCTTATCTTAATTGAAGTTTTTGTCTGAGGCTCTGGCCACAGTGTAACAAGAAGGTGCACCATTTCAGTTAGCTAGTCTGTAGTTGTCTGAGCGATGTAGTCCCAAACCGGTTTCAGGGTGGTAACTGTCAGTTCAGATGCATCAAGTCGGATCAGGTGTAATCGATGAAGTGGGGTCCCATTTTTCTTTCCGAAGTGTTCGAAGATTGCTTTAAGGAAATTCTTGGTTCTCTGTGGAGGACTTAAATGTTAATGCTAACAAAGAAATCTCAACTTTTATGGGGATGCATACAGGGAAATGCAACAATAAGGAAGATAATAAATGTGAGAGAAATTAGGCTTTCAGAGAAAGAACTGGGCATAAACAAATGACAGTCCCTCGTTTTCTTCTGTCTTGTATGAATTGGCTTCTTGATATAATACAGAAACTTTGAATTTTATTTTGATAATATGCTTGGATTTAGAGGAGGAGAGCCAAATCCAACTCCAAAGCCAGTGTTGGTTTAAGTGAATTGGGACTAAAAGAATACTAGGAAGTAAAGAGGAATAGATTTTTGCAAAGATATAGGTTAAGAGAATTAGACATTGATGTCAAATATCAGATTGTTCTCTATTTCATGGTTCATTTTGCATCTGCATGTTCAGTATCTTCTTTCTGTTTAGAGATGGTTTTCATGTTAAGACAAGAACAAAACATTCCCCTTTACTTTTGTGAGGTCTCCATGCACCTCATGGGATTTTACCTTGTGGATGAGTTGTCATCTTTCCTCATTCCAAGGTTTTTCCTATTCATATTGAATCTTGACCAATTTTGATGTAATCCAAAGCTGTCTCCTGTGGAAACAAAGGCAAAACTACTTCCCCAATGTAACTCATATCCTGGTTTCTAAACTGAGGTCATTACATCTTTGAAATACACCAGCTGATTTAGTTCAGAAGTTTTTTCTGTAGTCCAGTGTCTCTCTGCAGATGTTTGTCCTTTCTCATTAACATTAAGAAAGTTTAAATTAATGAAACATTATGTAATCTGTGTTTGGAGGTCTTTGTTCCCCCTGGCTGTTTATGGAGACTTTCTTTTAAACTGTGGTTAGATCTCTCAACCACTGCTTGTCCTGTGGGATTGTGTGGTGTACCAGTTATGTGTTTTATGTCATAATATCTGAAAAACAGTTCCAATTTACTGGAGATGTATGCTGGAATGCTATCAGTTTTTATTTGTGCAGGTATACCCATAACATCCATCACCTCTAATAGGTGTGATAACAGAATCAGCCTTTTCAGAGCTTAGAGCAGTTGCCCATTGAAACCCTGAAAATGTGTCTATTGTATGGTGCACATATTTTAAACTTCCAAATTCTGGAAAGTAAAACACATCCATTTGCCAAATTTCATTTCTATGAATACCTTTGGGATTGCTGCCTGCTGGTAACGGAGTTTGATTATAGAATGAACAGGTGGGGTAGTTTCTTACTAGTTCCTTGGCTTGTTGCCAAGTGATAGAACCATCCTTTGCTATTAACATGGTGTTTTTAATGAAATTCCGAAGCTTCTAGCACACTTCTAGCAAATATCTCTCAGTCTTTGGGCGAGAGAATCAGAAAATTTCTCCTGGGTATGGTGCTCCATTACTGCAATAGTGATCTGAACCTTTGCCAAACACATGACTATCTTGGGACCTGTCTTTGAGAACTGAGGAGGAGGAAGTGGTAGATATGCATCTAAGAATGATGTAGTTGGAAACAACTATTCACACCTATGTGGCACCCTGTATGTTGGGGTCTAAGAGCCCTTCCTTCCATGTTAGACAAAAATTGAAGAGAAAAGAAAGTCTTCTTGAATCTCAGTACTTTTCAATAGGTCCTTAAAAGATGATTACTTTTTAACTACTTGTTAAAGCCAACAATCTTATGACGTTTCTTCACATATCCATAAAGTTTTATTAGATATCTTATTCTGAGGCTTGGAAAAGCCAGATTATTTGTATTAAAACATGTGTGAACTTTCTGTTGCTCTTTTTCAGAACAAGGGCTTCTCGAGAGGAATGACCTGTAGACCTTCTTAGCCTTACTTTCCCAGATTTCTTCAGGCTGCCAGCTCTCAGCCCTCTCTGTGGGGCCTTCCGCATCATCACCTCCCCTTCTCCCAAAGTTGCCTTCTCTGTTTCATCTCCTCTCTTTGTTGTTGATTTCCCAAACTCTCTTCTCATTCAGAAGTGATAGTATTGATAGCTGGAGTAGGTGGCTACATAGTTTTGTTTTTCTATCAATTTTTCTCTGTGACTTGTTAGCATATCTCCTATTTTTTACTTGGTATGGGACTTAACGAGCATTTATTAATGAAATGGAAATTAGGCACACAACCCAAGTCAATCAATCAGCATACCTATATTCCATATGCCAAAAATGTGCTCAAAAGTGGTCAGTGATGGATGTAGGATGAACAGGGCCTCCTATGGATGACTAAGGACTCTGGCGCGAGAACTTCTCTCTCCTTGGAAAGGTCATGTGTTTGCTGGGAAGAAGGCTAGCTGCCTGCAATGATGAGCCTAAAGCTGCTGTGGCCATGTTCACTGTCAGGCACACAGAGCCAAAACTGAGTGGAAGTTTGATATTCTTTGGATTATTCAAAGTCGTGCCTGAAATCAGCTTCTCATCTTAGCAACCAACAATATATGCTTTTACTTGAGTGATATGGCTTGAGTTTCTATTATTTGTGACTAAAAGACCACTCATTGTTTTATTGCTTTCAAGAATGTAGCCATCCTGTGAGAAAATTCCCAGCTTTCAAAGGAAGCTACATCATGGAGTGTGTGCAGGGTTGGTACCCACAGCCGTCACCCAGGGAGCATTAAACAAAGAGTAGTGTCCCAGCTGAGAATGGTCAGAGAAGTGGTAATGAGAGAAGGACCAGCATGCAGGGTGAGCTGTTCTGTGGCAGCCAGCAAGTGAGCATCAAGGGCGCGCTGTTAACCCAGATGGGACATCATGAGGAACGTTATGCAAGTCAGTGACTGGTGAGTGTTTTAATGCTCCTGAGCATGGGATACGTGGGCGTGTCTTGGATCAGGTGGTCAGTGGGTGGGCTCAGATTGTTCTGTGCTTTGGAAACCCTTCTATGAAGTAAAGTTATTTTGCCAACAGCAGTGGGAGGGACTGTTGTATTTCCTGATAGGATTAGTATGACTGTGTCTCTGTTTTTAAGAATATGCCGCTTCTTTCCCTATGGTCTGTGGTATTTCTTGGAGAATGGCATTTTTGATGCCTTGGTTAAACCCATGTCTGTTCTTGACATCACATGCCATTCATTCAAAAGGCATGGAATCTGTATGATGTGTTTCTGAAACAATTCTGGGACTTGATGGAGAGAGATTAGTGGAGACACACCTGTCAAGCCCAGGTACAGGCCTTGTGACTTCAGACATGTCTAACTTGTTCCAGGTACCTCACACCAGGCCAATGTACCCGAATGTACAGGTAGTGACAGACATTAGTAGCTAGCATCTCACAACTGCCCCATTTCTGGTTCGGAATGAACCATGCCTTGTCTGCAGCCAAAGATGGACTGATACAGATAACAAAAATGCTGAGCCCTGTTCTTCCCATAAGTTCAGCCTCTGGTGTCAATCATGATCTAGAATTCTTATAGGTTCCCCTCATCTCTCTCTTCTTCAGTGGATTTCTCACACAAGGAAACCCATCTGAGGCTCTGTTTGTAGTGAGTTTGACCTAATACCCTTGCGTTCTTCTGTGAAATGGATCTGCCTTAAGGATTTCTTGTTAAACTTACAACTAAAAACTAAGATTAAGTAAATAAATAAATTTGATAGATAATAATAAAAGAAAAACACCCGAATAATTCTGGATCACATGTATAAACACATGATGTGACCTCTTAAACTATCTTTTGTAGGGTCTGGATTAGATTTTTCTCTCCCACCTTTTCTTCCTTCTTGACATGGTTAAATGTTTAATGTACGCCAGGCATCTATTGTAGGGGTGAAGCTTGGCAAGTGACTTGAGTGTCTCTTTGTCACTGGTCACAGAGGTTACTGCTACTCTACCCTAGAGGATGGGGCTGGACTATGGACAAGCCTACAATCCCTCTTTTGTTCTTACCTGCCCATCACTGTGAGGCAGAAACTGATATCCAAGATACCCAAAAGGCTCTAGTCTACTTTTTTTGGACTCCAAGTAGTGATAAGTTATTGCTGTATTGAAAGACCCTAAAATAAAGCTTTATTGCCAAGGATGGCCTTGTTTTCTCAATAAAAGCCTCTCATTCTCCACAGAGATCATTGAGATGCCCACATTGCACAATAAATCTTACTAAACCATGAACTATATAAAAGTCTATGTCATGAATTTCCAGCACAGAGTCACCTTGAGCAAGCTAGTTTCCCCTTTATGTCATAAACACAGCACTGCACCCCACATGCACTCTCTCCCATGAATGAGAATGTGGCTGGTGAGGTGAGTCCACATGCCGTGTGAGTGGAGACAACACTGATCCGGTGAATAAAGCTAGCTGAACTCAGTTATGTAAACAAGTCTTTCAGTTCTCTTGATCTTTGACAAAAGTTTATTTTATTACTTCTTTTTCAAATTCTGCCTCTTTCAGTTCAAGTTCAGGGCTTTTATGGCCAACTGGGTTCCTTTGAGGTTTGTCATAGTTTAAAACATCAAGGAGGCTGAATTTAGAATTTCTGTAGGGCTCCACCAGAAAGCAGGCAAGTTCCTCAGTGAATCTACTGTATGTTGGGCTTAGAAGAAGATCTGGGATAATGGAGGAATGAGTGTGTGTGTGTGTGTGTGTGTGTGTGTGTGTGTGTGTGTCTGTCTGTCTGTCTGTCTGTCTGTCCGTGTGTGTCTAAGGTATGCATGCATGCATGCATGTTGAGGCTCCAAGTCTACTTCAAATGTTTTCTTCAATTTCTCTTTACTTTTTGAGACAGGATACCTCAGGGAACCTAGTCCTTTCTGATTTGACTAGAAAGGCTGACTAGCAATCTTCAGAGACCACTGTGTCTCTCTTCCCAGCGCACAGGACAACGTGTGTTGCCATGCTTGGCTTTTACGTGGGTGTCTGCGATCTGCTCACGTCTTCATTTTTCAAGTTTGCCTCATTCTTTCTTCACCTCCCAAAATGGCTATATAATTTGGCTCATATGAAAAAGGGTGTTCATTTGTTTATTTTGTCAAATGCATGATGGTAAGATAAATGTATCCAAAAATGTTTTCATGTTGACTTTTCACAATGATTTGCTGAGACTATTCATATCTCATTGACTTTTTGCATTCCCCTCAATTCTGTATGTCAGCACATTTTTATGGGTGTTTAAATAGGTAGGAAACACTTATCTTTCAATCTGAACTTTTTTGTTTGATTTTTGAGACAGGTTTCATAAACAGCCCTGGATCTCCTAGAATTGTCTCTGTAGACCTGGCTGGCCCGGAATTCAGAGATGGCTGGGCATATACTGCTGTTCCCAACCCAACCTGAACTTCTTTCTGGCTTCTACTGGCTTTATGATTCATACAAGTAGATGGTTAAGCTAAGAAGGAGTATTATCTGACTGAACCAAAAATAATACAAGATTGGTGACTAAAAATGAATGAGGAATTGAAACTTTAACAAAATTTGAAATTGACATTTAATATAATACTCTAAAAATTACATTCAATGAGATTTAAAGGAAATACTATGGTTGTTGAGTGAAGCCTTTTCCTTGCCAGCTGCTTTAGTTTTTCCCCACCCAGTCGCCTGGGCTCTGCCATGTTATAGTCCCCAAATAACACACAGGACACTGTATTAATTATTAAGCTGTTGGCCATTTGCTTGTTTCTTACTGGCTATTTCTGACTTAAGTATTTACTCCATAATTGTTACTCTAAGTATTTCTCTTATCGGAGAAAGGGTCCGGACTTCTTATCCCTATGGCAGCTACATTGTGACTCCCTGTGTTTCTCCTTCCCAGAGTCCTCCTGGACTCCTAGTCCCACCTATCTTGCTTCCCTATTGGCCAACAGTGCTTTATTGACATATACACAGGACTTCCCCATCACAATGGTATTTATAATAATTGTAAATATATAAATTTCACAAAGTCTTAAACTGTAGCTGAATGAGTGAAAGAAAGGTAGCATTAACCCTTTCATCCTCTCAGGATATTTGTTGAGTGTTGGGGAGCATACCCTGCTGAGGGTTGAGCTAGAGGGAGCTGCTTTTTCTCTATCTAATGTCACTTCAATATAATTGACAAAATTGTATATGTATACAGTGTCATGGCTCTAAGTGTGTGTGTGTGTAGGTCAGATGACAACTTAGTAATTTTTCTGCTTCTACCATCGTTCCTGGAGATCAAACTCAGGTTGTCTGGTTTGGTTGCTAGTACCTTTACCTGCTGAGACCTGATGGTCCAAACATCCCAACACTGTTTTTTTTTTATTATAATGAACACCCTATATGTGTAAGGTATCATGTACAAACTGAAATTTCCAGAAAATAAAATGTTTGGTGAAGAGTTTTGAACTCACTAATTGAAAGTTTGTGGTGTTAAAGAGCTGGACTGTTGCAGATCAAAAGTCAAAGTTATTTTGAACTATGCTTAGTCCCATTAATGGGCATTTACTGTCTGTTCTGTGTCTGGCCCAGCTTCCTTTTAATTATCAAGTGTAAAGTAAGTACAGGATAAAAATAAGCTCCCTATAAATAAGTGTAGAGGGTCTAGGAATAGGACATTGGGAAAGTTGTAGACAGTAAAGGTAATTTGGGCCCTATGTCAAATATTAGTAAGGAAATGTTAGGGAATGTAAGTCAGTGGTACAGTGCTTGCCTAGTGTGCTGGCTAGTTTTATGTGAATTTGGCACAAGCTACAGTCGTTTTGGAACCTCAGTTGAGAAAATACCCCCACTAGAATGGCCTATGGCAAGCCTATGGTGCCTTTTCTTGTTTGATGATTAATACAAAAGGGCTAAGCCAATTGTGGGCGATGTTACTCCTAATCAGGTGATCCCAGAAACTATAGGAAAGCAAGCAATGGGGAGCAGACCAGTAAACGGCACTCCTCCATGGCCTCTGCATCAGCTCCTGCCTCAAGCTGCTGCCCTGACTTCCTTTGATGATGGGTTGCGATATGGAAATATAAGCCAGATAAACACTTTCCCCCCTAAGTGCCTTATGGCCATGAATGGTGTTTTATCACAACACTAAAATCCCTAACTAAGGTACCTAGTATGCAAAGGTCCTGAGTTTGAGCCCCAGCATTGTGAAAGGAAGGAGGGTGGTTCAGTAGGTAAAATGCCTACTATGTAAGCAAGAGGACTTGGGCTCTCTTTGCCAGCACTCACGTAAAAGTTAGAAATTGCAATGCCCATCTGCAACCATTTTTGTTGCTGGGATAAAACTAGTCAGATCTCAAGCACTAACTAGTCGAACCAATTCAAAGAAACACATACACAGAAAAGTATATATATATATATATATATATATATGTATGTATGTATGTGTGTGTGTTAAATATATATTTTATTATATATTAAAAAAAGATTGAGGAAGACACTTGATGTCAACTTCTGGACTACACATGAGTGTGTACACACCTATATGAATATGTATACATACATGTATGCACACAGACACACACTCACCAGGTGATGGTTAGGTATGCTCAAAGCAACATGAAGCTGAGTTACAGGTGTTTTGCTTTTTATGCTATATTGTAAAGATGACATTGTGTTTTGTTGGAAAATTTTATAGAGTTTCGTGATGCATATGACTTCTGAAGTCACTTTCAAAACAAAAGGGGATTTGAACTCATTCCCTTTTCCATGAAGAAGCTCTTCTGCATTTCACATGACTTGGGGTTCTGCTGAGTTAACAGGGAAGTGGGAGCATTGGCTGAATCTCTTTTTTTTTCCTCCTGCTCCAGGTGCTGCCCTATGTCATGGTGGGCACCAGTGCTGACATGATGTGCTCTCCCAGCTCGACTCTGCCTGAAGCTGTTCATTGCATGGACAGCCTGCTATTTGATACTTATCTCTGGCTCTCCTCCTTTTACATGAGAATTAGTATTGGACAGAAAAGAGCAGTGTCTGCAAGTGAGAGGTGCTTGAGGAAGGGAGCAGAGTCAGGGCTGGGAAGGCCGCCATAGCAGAGCTGCTTTGTTTTTAGGTCATAAGTGAGAGCGACGCTTTGAAGGTGCAGCAACTCAAGCTAACCTAAAATATTACTTGGCGAGAACACGGAGTGTGTGCAGAATCAAAGCAGAAGAAAAAGCTCTGGGTTACACCTTTGTAATGAAGTTTTAAGTGTGGGAAACAAAAGCCATTTGACAGTTTTGAAGGGAATGATTGAAACAGTTTTCTTAATGACATATCATTTTTCATAACACAGAGGAATTATAAACACTTTGTCTCTTTGAAAAATTATTTCCAAAAATGATCATTTAAGTTGCTAATGTATAGCAGATGTGGATTTACTGACTATCAGCATCCTTTACCCATGGTGGGGCCTAGACTTTCTTCTATACTCTTTTTCCTATTTTTAATTATGTCTTAGACACTATTCTTAAAAAGTAGACTCTCAATGCAAAGGCCAGTTTTCCTCTTTGTTTTTCTGAGCCCTTCATCAAAGGTCATATTTGCAAGAACCACATGGAAATTAAGGACATCAAAAATGTGGATTCAGTAATGACTGGCTTGGTAATTGTTACCATTAATTCACATCACCCAAGATAAGAATATACTGTGTCACCCATGCCATGAGCAAGTCTGAAGTATCGGGAAATGAAAGACAAGACATCCAGTTGTTTGTGCAAAGAGGTTTTGTGTGTGTGTGTGCCTTTATTAAAAGTGTGTGTGTGTGTGTGTGTGTGTCTTTATTGCATGTGCTAAGAGGTCTCTCTATTGTAGGGAGGGAGCAGCCTTATATACAGGCTTACAGCACAGTGGAAAAATCCCAGTTGGAAGAGATCATGTTTTCCTCATGCTAGCTGTTTATGTCAGTGGGGCAAGGCCAGGGCAGTAAGCCAGGACTAGAGAGCAGGATGCACTTGGACTCGAAAACAGGATGGACTTGTTGACTGACCAGCGACTCACAGAGACCTCATGGGGGCTGGGACCCAACAATACCCATCCAACTGACTAAGAAATATTAGTGTAAAAAAGATTTATATAAACCACAAAAATAAGGATGAATATGAAAAAGTTGATTCAATAGCAAAATATTATTTTTGAGAAATTTAAGAAGGGTCCAATTGAACAACAATAATTATGAGTCACACTTCATGGTGCAGACTTCTAATCCCACCTACCCAGGAGGCTATGGCAGAAGGGTTGTAAGTTCTAGGCCTGATAAAACCACTAACAAAAACATATTTTAAATTTTTGACAAAGGTTGGGAGTGTAGCTCCATGGTAGACTGATGAATAAGTGTGCTCATCTTGGGTAGAGATTTCTGCATGAAAACCAAAACAAAAATAAATAAATAAAGAGTAAGATACCAGAATGAGAAACAGATCAGCAAAAGAGAATAGCATCTAATAACAAAGATCTTTTGACACTTGCCAGTCTTTAATTCAGTGGTTCTCAACCCATGGGTTGTGACCCTTTTGGCTATCAAATGACCCTTTCACAGGAGTCACCTAAGACCATCGGGAAGCACAGATATTTACATTACAATTTATAACAGTAGCAAAGTTACAGTTATGAAGTAGCAAGAAAATAATTTTATGATTGGGGTCACCACAATGTGAGGAACTGTATTAAAGGATCACAAACTTGGGAATTTTGAGGACCACTGCTTTAATTGTTGGCCACAAACAACTTATTTGCAACTGTATGGCCCCTTTGAAGATTCGCCAGTATTGTATGTATATCTAGTGTAAGAAATAATTTAAAAATGAACAAAACAACAAATGATGTTTTGACCTAATCACAGCCTGTTATCACTATGTTTATTCAACAGACAATATTAAGTCCTCATTCTGAATCATGAACCACAAGGCAGGGGTAGCCTCAATCATTTTACTTGAAAACTGTAACCATTTAGGTTGAAACTATCACTTAATTTTGACAGATGACTGAATTTTTGTAGAGTTCATAAAGTGGATTTAATTTCTTTCTTTAAAAAGAAACACCCTAACTTTTTATGACATATTTGATTTATTCATTATTTCCCAATCATTTGTTTTGATCACACATAGGCTGTGATTGCATCACACAGGAGAAGCTAACAGAAGAATTGAGAACACTGAGATCACATGAGAGAGAGATGTCTTTCATAAATATTTATCTACTACTCGCCTTTGCAAAAGGCCAGCTTCCTGTGGTAATGGAGAGGATAGGCCAGTTAGTGACCAACACCACAGCCCTTCATGTTAGTCAAACCACAGCCAGAGAAACGTGTACAGTTTTCTGTTTGTTTTAAATGTATGATCTGGGTTAAGAATGTTGGGAGAAGGGGAAAAGGGAATTGGTGACATTAAAACTGGAAAGGAAGTTGGTATAATCAGGGTGGGAACTCCCAGATTCTTCTCAAGAACAGAGACTTTCCCTGAGTTCGTCTGCCATTCCGTTAGTCCTGGGATGAAGTATTTAATAATTATCCATGGAATTGCCTTTTGAGGAGAGACTGAGTTATGGAAAAATGTTATATGTTTTGTGAAACAGAGTCTGGAATAAGGCTACAAGTTGATCAGTCACAGATTCTGTCTCAGTGTAAAGTGGGCTTTCTAATATTGGATCATAATTGTGGCGGCTTCTGTAACGGCATCGAATTATTAAAAGTGGAATGAGTTTCAATAAATGAGGCATGGCTATTTTAAACATAATGTCTTCTCTAGGTGAAGGATTTAACCAAAAGTTTGTATATATTCTGTAGTAAAATTAAACTACCTTAAGTTTTACATTACTTTAGTTACTTTTCGGTTGTGATGATACAATACTTTGACAACAGTAGCTTACTAGAGAAAGGCTTGAATTTTGGTTCACAGAAAGCCTTGTGCTCAGTTTGCTTTCTCTCTTTTATATAGCCCAGGAAATGATTCTATCCACCATGGTTGTGTCTTCCCACTTCTATGACCTAACCAAGAGGACCCTTCAAATGCAGGTTGAGAGGCTTATCTCCCAGATGATTCTAGACCTCATCATGTTTTCAGTTGTGGTTAGCTAATTATCCTTATCATTTATTAGAAATAGCATGTGTACTATTATTTCAATTTATCCCTATGAGCAAAGCATGGCAACATAGATAAAACGTTTGCTCCTGGACACAATTTGGGTTTCAAGTTGTTTTCATTCTTAATGGTGAAAATGGGCTGTTGATTGACCAAGCACAAAAACCCAGATTCTATAGCTAGCTTAGGTTTGGAAAGTGTAGTTTGTGGATGCTGATATCCCTTAACAATTATGTACTTCAGTGGGTCTATTCTCCATGAACTGTAGTTCACTTTAAGCCATGTTCTGTCTACTATAACCCATTGTCTGTCTGTCTGTTTGTCTGTCTGTCTATCCATCTATCATCTATCTTCCATACTCCATCTCTCTACCCATGTTTCTACACAAAGGCATTGAGTATTCCAAAACTTGGCACACTTCTCTCAGAAGGAATTATATCATGGTATTCTTCATCTTTATTCTTTCACTCAACAATAAATTATGTTTCATGGAAATGTCTGGCTCATGTGTTTTGTATCTATATATTTATTTATGTATTTATTTTGTTTTTACATCCCAACTGCAGTTTCCCCTCCCTCCTCTCCTCCCAGTCCTTCCCCATACTCCCTCTTCCTCTCCCCGAGCATTTCCCTCCTGTTTTTCTCTTCAGAAAAGGGCAGGCTTCACAGGGATATCAACCAGCCATGATATATCAAGTTGCAGTGATACTAAGAACCTCCTCTCCTATTAAGGCTGCATGAAGCAACTCAGTAGTAGGAGAGGGTCCCAAAGTAGGTAAGAGCATCAGAGACAGCCCGTTTTCCCACTGTTAGGAGCTCCCAGAAGACCAAGCTATACAACCATAACATATATGCAGGGGGCCTAAGTCAGTCCCTTGCAAGCTCCCTGGTTGTTAGTTCAGTCTCTGTGAGCCCCAATGAGCCCAGATTATTAATTCTGTGGGTTTTCTTATGTTTCCTTGACCCCTCTGGCTCTTACAAACTTTTCTTCCCTTCTTCTTCAGGACTTCCAGAGCTCTGCCTAATGTTTGACTGTGGATCTGCATTTGTTTCCATCATCTGCTGGGTGAAGACTTTTTTTTTTCTCTCTCTCTCTCTATGTAAATTTTTTCATTATTTTTTACTTTTTTAGGAAAGAGCTTGCTTCACATGTCAATCTGAGCTCCCTCTCCCTCCCCTCCTCCTGCGCCCCCCCTGCTACCCCCTCAGCCTCCCATCATATCCCCATTCCCTTCCACATAGGGGATATCCAGAGTCTGTCATTTCGTTTAGGGCAGGGTCCAGGCCCTCCCCCAAAAGTCTAGGCTGAGAGAGCATCCCTGTTTGTGTTATGGACACATGAAGTCCATTTGTAAGCCAGGGATAAACACTGATCTACTGCTCAGGGCCCCATAAGTTTCCCAGGTCTCTTCACTGACTTTCACACTCAGGGGGTCTGGATCAGTCCCATGCTGGCCTCCCAGCTGTCGGTCTGGGGTCCAAGAGCTCCCCCCTTGTTCAGGTCAGCTGTTTCTGCTGGTTTCACCAGTCCTGTCTTGACCCCTTTGCTCATCACTCCTCCCTCTCTGTCTCTGGGTTCCAGGAGTTCAGTTCAGTATTTAGCTGTGGGTGTCTGCCTCTGCTTCCATCAGTCACTGGATGAGGCATCTTTGATGACAATTGGACAAGGTACAAATCTATGAGTGTAGCACAATATCATTAGGAATCATTGCATTGACTTTTTCTAGTCATGTTTAGTTCTATCCTAGGTCTCTGAGCTACCCAGTCTCTGGGTCCTGGCCCTCGAGGCATTGTCATGGGTGGGTTCTCACTTATGTTATGGGTCTCAAACTGAACCAGCCGTTGACTGGACACGCACATGATTTCTGCACCATCTTTACCATAGCACATTTTGTAGGTAATACAAATTGTAGGTTGAACACTTTGTGGCTGCATTGGTGTCCCAGTCCCTCTACTGATTTTAGGAGATGGCCAGTTCAGGCTCCATATCCTCCATTGCCAGGAGTCTTAGCTAGGATGACCCTAGCTAAGTTCCTGAGAATTTCTGTTGTCCCAGAGATGCCCCAATTCCAATTGGTGTCACTTTTTGTTAATGACTACATATATTCAATAGTACAAGTGAGCTGCAATATATTCAGTGGCACTTTTTAAAATGGACACTCAGTTTTTCTATTTGCCATTTCAAGTATATACAGCACACATTCTTGTGTATATGGATGCGTGTGTGTGTGTGTGTGTGTGTGTGTGTGTGCGTGTGTGTGTGTGTGTGAATATTTTGTTTATCCATAAGCTGCCAGAGAGGGCAGACCTATTATGTTTTGGGCAAGACAAAGGGAGACAACTGCTAAAAAGATGAAGCATGTCAACTCACTTTGTAGGATGACAGGGGAATTTGCTGTAATGTAAAAATGAAATAAGACTTTAAAAAAACTCTTCATTTCATTTGTGGTACTGGGCACACCATCAAAGAAAAGTAATCATACAGAAAACAAAAGCATTCTGTTCGTGGAAAATATAAATTAAAACCTTGAATGAGTTGGATGCCAACTGCTTCTTGTTAGAAAAATATTATTTTGCTACAAAATAAATGAAAAATTTGACTTTCCCATTCAACTTGGGAGTGATGCCTGTCTTACAGCACAGATTCTCTTGGTAATCATAAACTCAGGATCCATGATTCTTACCATATTGGAAGAGAAAGTTCAAATATGTAACTGCCTCCCTCAGAAGAACTAATTGGAGCATGTAGATAATGTACAACTCTTACCCTGTGCAATCAGCCTCCAAGGCAGGCAGGAGTATTTGCCCTGTATTTAAAATGTTTGTGTGACAGAAGAGATTATGAAAATCAGCATAAAAACTAAAATTTGAAGTATAATTTATACTCATGAAAAACAATTAGGAATGGATTCTTTAATGGATATTATAGGATTACACTAAACTGTTTTCCCATATCTTCTTCATTTGTCATATAAACATCATAATACTTGTCACAATTTTGTACATGAAATATGAAGCCTTGTTTATAAACTCTATCCTGTGCAGCATCCTGGAGCTGCAAGGAACAGAGTAAAGATGACAGTCCCTTCATGCCTTCACCCCACTGCAGGATGCAGCCGGGCATCGGTGTAGGTGTGTGAAGGCATCAGTGTGTGAAGGACAGCATGGAAAGTACAGTGACAGGAATTTTGTGTGAAGGGAAGAGACAGCAGGCCTGGACTTGCGCTTCTTCTGGAGGCACCCTGAATCCAGGAAGCTAGAATATTTTACAGCCAGGCATATCTAAACAGATTGGGCAAAAGTAATTCAGGAAAAGGGTATATGTTCAAAATTAGAGTAAAACAGAATGTAAACTCATGAAGGCATTGAGAGGGTTGAAATTAATATAGCACAGATAAAGAGTAGTGGAGATGGTACCAGATCAGAAAACAGACACGGAAAGAAAAGACACAAAGGAGTTTCTGTTTCTGAAGATCAGCTGGCTGTGGAGTGAGGAACAGCACAGAACAGCCGATTTCTGTAAGCCAGCTAAGAGCATGCTGCTCACTCTTCTAGGTGAGGTGTTAGTGACCCACATCAGTAGAGATGGAGACAAAGAAATGGAATCTATTTCTGCAAATCTTCCAGGAGTCCTATTAATCTGAAAATAGAGCACACGATGGTCCTATCCTTACTTTGTTGTAAAGTCTTTGTCCAAAGTACAGGAAGACGTGAAAGTCATCACTTCCTTAATGCTCAACAATGTGGGAGAAGCAAATGCCAGTTTCCCAGGGAAATGTCTAGTGCTTCAGCCGAATAACCATGCTGAGACTCATTATGCATGTTTAGAAACGACCCAGAAATATAGAATTCCTTGTGTTATTAAATAACTTTGGTTTTAGAAATTTTCGTGCAAGTCTGTTTCTTGTTCTCATGTTCAAAATATACTATATACAGTGTCTATTTTGTTTTAGTTCAAAAGTAAGACCTTTGTTTTAATATAAGGAAAATAAAAGATGCCCTATTTGGCAGTGTCATTTAATAGAAGAGAAACTGGTCAGATGGAAGAGCATGCCCACAACGAGGCAATTCCAATGACAGAGGGAGGGAGAAAGAGTCATGATTAAAATAGTTTTGGTCATGGACTATGAGCATAACATTGTTTAAGAAGTGAAGGCATACTAGAGAACATGAAAGACTGTTCTGTTGCTGAAAAGTTTAGTGGGAACCAACTGAAGTAGTGGTTCTCAACCTTCCTAATGCTGTGACCTTTTAATAGAGTTCCTCATGCTGTGGTGACCCCTCCCCAACCATAAAAGTATTTTGTTGATACTCTATAACTGTAATTTTGCTACTGTTATGCATTGCCAATGTAAGTATCTGAGATGCAGTATATCTGATATATACTGTGTTGGCTGCTACCCACAGGTTGAGAACTGCTGAACTAACCAAGAGGGGCTGGAGAATGAGACACATAAGACTTGCTGTCAAATAGTAAAATGTGTTCGTGTAGAAGAGGGATCCAATTTATCAGAGCTACTTTTAAATTTTTTTATTATTCATTTTTCTGTGCATTCCTGTGTATGCAGGTGTGTAAGTGTATGTGCAGATGTGTGCACTTGTGTGAAAGGGTATGTGGAGAGCAGAGCAAAACTTCAGCTGTCATTTCTCAGATACCACCCACCGTGTTTTTGAGACTAGGGCTGTCATTATCTTGGTACTTATTGGTTGGCTAGGCTTGCTGGTCAGTTAGCTAGTCTGCCTCCTGGACACTAGTATTACAAGTACCCATAACATCACCTAGCTTTTTATATTTTATATATTTAGTTTTTTATATTTTACATATCTATTATTTTATGTTTTTGAAAAAGCAAATGATCACATCTAACCCTCATTACCCTAATTCTTCTTTTATTCCCTTAACCATTGGTTTTCCCTCCCAACTACATGTGTTACTTTTAAAAACACTGGTTCCGCTTAATGCTGCTAGTGTGAACATGGGTAGGTAGAGGCTACAGGGTTACAGTCCTGAAGGAAACTGATGTTCTCTCCTCCAGAAGCTGTCAATTTCCAATAGTTTAATCTAGGGGTTGGACTTCCTGACTACCTCTCTGTTCCCTGTTAGAGTTTGGTCTGCCTTAACCGTGTACAGGTCTTGTGTGTCCAGTCCCAGCCACATGAGTTCATGCGTGCAAGGGCCAGTCATATCCCAGAAAACACTGTTTTGTGTCTGCCATCCACTTACTCTAGTCCTTTCAAGATTCCCACAGCCACTTGTGTGATGAGTCCTGAGGCTTGCCAGGAAGGAGTATGATGCAGCTGTCACATGTAGAGGTGGGCACTCTTCAACCTCTTTTTCCTTATATGTTGAGTAGTTGTGGGTCTCTGTAATGAGAGCCATCTACTATAAAAATAAGCTGCTGTGACTAGAGTTGAGAGCTGTACTAAACATGCCTGTATAGAATACTTAGGGGACAGTCTAATGCTTTGCTCATTTAGCTAACTCTAGTAGATTCTCTTCTAGGGCAATGCATACATGGAATCTTAGACTGGTTTACAGTACCAGGAATGTGTTAGTTTTGTAGAATAATCTTAAATCCAACCATCAAATTATTAGTTATTCCCACAACATTCATGCCACTATAGCAGCAGTAAAATTATTTTAACACATACCTGACTTTCTTGATATGGGCTATCAGGATCAATCTCTGGTCTTCCTTTTTATAAGACAAATGCCTTATTAGCTGAGCAGTCACCTCAGCCTTTGAAATACTTTCAAAAATAAAATTAGGTATACCTATGAATATAATTTGGAAAGTGAATATTCTAATTCTCTAAGTGGAACAGCTATGCAGAAAATATAAGTGAGTTGATGTGGTAATGGGTTTCCTATTTTAAGTAACTGAATACACATTTTAAATGCATTATTAATTTAAATTTTGAACCACCCTTTGAGATGATTGCAATTGATAAGGTAGGTAAAGCTCAGAAATCACACATTTAGAACATACTGATTACTGAAGAATTCTTCTAAATAAAGTTTAGGCACTTCTTAAACTTTGCATTCAACTGTTTCAAATATTTCTAGAATACGAGTATTAAAACTAAAAGTATGCTTCAAGTTAAAAAACATAGAGATTAAAAATAGATTAATTTGTGACTGGGTTACCTCACTCAGGATGGTTTCTTCTAGTTCAATCCAGTTGCCTGAAAATTTCAAGATTCCATTGTTCTTTCCTACTGAGTAGTACTCCATTGTGTAAATGGATCACATTTTCTTTATCCATTCTTCAGTAGAGTGGTTTCTACGTTGCTTCCAGGTTTTGACTACTACAAATAATGCTGCTATGAACATAGTTGAACAGATGTCCTTGTTGTATGAATGTGCATCTTTTGGGCATATGCCTAAGAGTGGAATTGCTGGGTCTTGTGGTAGGCTGATTTCCAATTTCCCGAGGAATCTCCATACTGATTTCCAAAGTGGCTGTACAAGTTGGCACTCCCACCATCAGTAGAAGAGAGTTCTCCATCATAGATTGTCATTGATGTTTTTTATTTTAGCCATTCTGACAGGAACAAGATGGTCTCTCAGAGTTGTTTTTATTTGCATTTTCCTGATGGTTAAGGATATTGAGGACTTCCTTAAGTGTCTTTCAGCCTCTATTGAGAATTCTCTATTTAGTTCTGTATCCCAATTTTAATTGGATTATTTGGTGTTTTGGTGACTAGCTTCTTGATTTCTTTGTATATTTTGGAAATCAGTCCTCTGTCTGATGTGGGGTTGGTGAATAACTTTTCCCATTCTGTGGCACTCCCACCAGCAGTAGTGGAGTGTTCCTCTTTCTCCACATCCTCTCCAGCATAAACTGTCATTGGTGTTTTTGATTTTAGCCATTCTTACAGGAGTAAGATGGTATCTCAGAGTTGTTTTGATTTGTATTTCCTGGATGGCTAGGGATATTGAGCACTTTCATAAGTGCCTCTCAGCCATTTTAGACTCTTCTATTGAGAATTCTCTATGTAGTTCTGTAGCCCACATTTTTTTTTTGTTTTGGAGACTAGCTTCTTGAGTTCTTTGTAAATTTTGGAGATCAGCCCTCTGTCATATGTGGGGTTAGTGAATATCTTCTCCCATTCTGTGGGCTGCCTTTTTGTCTTGCTGACTGTGTCCTTTGCCTTAGAGAAGCTTCTCATTTTCAGGAGGTCCCATGTATTAATTGTTCACCTCAGTGTCTGTGCTATTGGTGTTATGTTCAGGAATCGGTCTCCTGGACCAATTCGTTCAAGGGTATCTCCCACTTTCTCTTCTAAGAGGTTCAATGTGGCTGAATTGATGTTGAGGTGGTTGATCCATTTGAAATTAAGTTTTGTGCATGGCGATAGGCATGTATCTATCTGCATTCTTCATGCCAGCATCCAGGTATGCTAGCACCATTTGTTGAAGGTTGTTTCTATTTTCCATTGTATATTTTTAGCTTTTTTGTCGAAGATAAGATGTTGATACATGTATGGGTTAATATTGGGGTGTTCAATTCGATTCCATTGGTCTCCCTATCTATTTTTGTGCCAATAGCATTGATTGGTTTTAATCTTAGGCAGTTATTGATTCTTTATGACTGGAATATTTATGACACTATTAGGTTTTTATGTCACATTTAGGCAATTTTAGACAGAGATAGATATTTTCTTTCCCAAGTCTAACTAAGTTGGCCTACGTAAAGAATCAGTTTCTAAGCTGATCATCAGCAATTCAATTGGAGTCATTTGTCAGGTCTTGGTCTCAGACATTATATAAGGGTATGTTACAAATAATAAAAGCCATGGTACCTGCTTCATATGCAGAGATACTTATGTATGATTTAGGAAATGCTGTAAGGGTAAATTAAAGTGTATCTCTTCTCGGCCCTAGATTATAATTGACATAAAGACAGCATGAGGCCCATGTAGCACTACAAGGAATCTAGAATAGCAAAAAAACCTTGGAAAAGAAGAATATAATTAGAAGACCCATATTTTCTGATTCTGGAACTTGTACAAGAGCCAATAGAATAGGTCAAATAGGGCTTGAGCATCTAGGCCCTATATGCAAAAAATGTTGGTCACTTGCTTTACATCAAATATGAAAATCAGTTTAAATGGGTCATTGACCTAAATGCAAAATCTAAGTCTGTAAAATCACATAAGGCCCTTAAAGAAAATTAAATCATCATGAGCTTGGGATTCCCAGAGCTGCCCAAAAATACAAGTAATAAAATAAATGTATAAATCAGACTTCATGAGGATTAGAAGTTTTGTGTTTCAAAGGGTGCTATTTTAAAGATGTGGAAATACAACCCACAGAATGGAGAAGATGTCTTCAGAGCATGTATAGGAGCACAGTGTCTGGAATAGCTAAAGATTTTTTTCAAACCAATGATCAAAAGACAAACTTGCTAATTCAAAGCTTTGAGTACACATTTCTACAGGAAGTTATCCCAGTAGCACCTGATCACATAGAACATATTCTAACTTTCCATTTAATACTTTTATGGGACTCCTGAGTGTGCAAATGAGTGGGACTCTGATTCTAATTCCTTATCTTGGGATCTCTTCGGTCTGTTTACTTTATCCAAATTTGATGGGAGATTTTTTTATTGTTGTTGTTTTATCTTAGTATATTCTATTTTGTTATAGTTTGTTGTTATCTCTTAGAAACCTGTTCTTTTTTAATGAGAATCAGAATGGGAACAGATTGGGATGGGATGGGAGGTGGGGAGGATCTGGGAGGAGTAGAGGGAGGTGAAACTGTAATTAGGACATATTGTGTGAGAAAAGAATCCATTTTCAGTAAAAAGGGGAAAAGACATGGGAGGGTGTTCCAAACAATACATCATTAGGGATCTTAATCAGTGCACACCATTTAGGATAGCTTTAATTAAAACTGTAAGCAATGACAATTACTGGTGAAGATGTAGAAAAATCAGAACCCTATTGAAAGTTCTAATGTGATTGTGAAGTGCCAACTTAACAGACTGGCAGAACATTGCAATGTTGAACATAGGGTTTCCATATGAATTGACAATTCTTTCTCTGTGTACATAGCCAAGAAAATTAAAATATTTCCATATGAAACTGTGTAGACAAATGCTCACATTGATGCTGTATATATACCCCCAAAGCAGAAACAATCCAAAACCAATCAATAGATGAATACATTAATAAATAAATAAAATATGGTCTGTGTAGGCATCAAAGTATTATTTGAACAATAGGAGGAGTATTAACACATGCCACAGTGTAGAAACATTGGAAAAATATTATGCTAAGTGAATAAGAGTTCAGTCATGAAAGGCCACACATATGCTTCTTTTTCTACGACCTGCCCAAAGCAGGAAAACAAGTGGAGATATAAAATAGATTCTTTGCTGCTATTGTTTTTCTTCTCCCTTTTGAAATCTACTGCTGATGAGTAAGGGATTTCTTTTGTAAGAGATGGAGTATTCTAAAATTAAAGAATAGTAGTAATTGCATATCTCTGTGGATATATGCAAAAGCACTGAAGTAAAGGTAAAAGGATGCATTTCGTCCTGTGTGAAATGTACCCCCCAATAAAGCTGTTGTTTTGTTGTTGTTGTTGTTGTTGCTATTGTTTTTTAAGAAAGCATATGGTTCCCATAGCATAATACAGTTTTAAGTATAATTTCACTGTGGGGGTATACATTTTCTTGGTAAATCTATACTGTGAAACAAGAGTCACTCTTGTGGCTAAAATGAGCTTAGAATGACCACAGTGATGCCAGACAGTCAACTAGCCTAGCCCATTATGGTCCTGATTTTCAAATCTACATTTGTATAGATGCTTTTCAGTCTGATCTTTAATGTCCCCATGCAGGTTTACAATACACATTAAGACTATATACACAGTTTTTTTAATTTAAGAAATACTTTAGTGTATGGGTAAATAAATAACCCTCAGTGAAGGAAACATGGACATTTACATAATATAATATTAATAGATGGTTTGGTTGTTATTGAACTTACTTTGCCTTTGCAGAAACAAACATATTTGACAAATTAAAACAGTAAATACAGGAGCTTAAATATGAAGACAAAACAAAAACATAAAATAGAAATAGTCAAACTTGTTTTGTTGATTTAATACAGCAGAATCTTTCATTCCCAGTTAAACTCCTGAATATGCTACAAGATTATTTTCCCCCAAAATAAATATTTATGAAGTTTATATAGATATAACATTTGGTTTAAATAATTATCTCTTTTAATGAAAAGTAAAGATGATGCAATCATTTTAAAGGAGAATCTAAAGGGAAGATAAACTCATAGGTTGGGTGTATTAAAATAGATTCAAGTATTTTTCATTCACAAAACTGATCTTAGGGAGGGTAAGAGTGAAGGATACTTTTCAAACTAGATAGAATCTATGTGTACAAATAAAATTACTTTAATTGCCTTATTTTCATTACAAAATGGATCAAATAATGGAAACTTAGGATCAGATAACTTGTAAGTATACACTCTCAAAATCTTGTATTTCTACTAAAGATATACAAAAATACTTTTCACTTATTCAACATTTGCTTTAAAATGTTTTAGTAATAAGCATCTGCAATTTTACACGTTTCACACTAATTGTGGTAAGAATATCATCTTATATGCCAAGTTTCCTTGATATCCATAGGAGGCCTGCCATTTTCTGAAGAGAAACAGAGGTTGAATGGATGGGGAAGACAGATGGGAAGTGGGGGATTTGGAGTAGAGGAGGGAGAGGAAACTGTGGGCAGATGTTAAAAAGAAGTAATAATGATAAAAACAGCATGATCTTAAATACAGAGAAAATGCAAGATCGTTGCTGCCAAGTTACTAGTGCACTAACTCAGCACAGGTGCAGGGAACCGATAGCTTCTATTATTCTGAGTCCAAGAACAAGAGCTGTCTGTTAATGTGAGAATATGGAAAATGCAGTCAACAGGAAACTTTGGAAAATATAATAAATAGAAATAAATAGGAAAATGGCACTCCGCTGGTTAATGTTCTACAAACTTTGATCCATGACGATTTGGGGATCAAAAAATTAAAAAGTCTCACCAAATTCAGGAGAAAGAGATGGAGCAGACGACGCGAAGGTGCATCTTGTACAGCGAAGGCAAGAGTCTTGTGACAGTACCTGTAATTCTAGCGCTAAGGGTGACATGGGAGGGCTGCCATGAGTCAGGGGTCACCAGAGACTACATAGTGCTTTCCAGGCTGTCTGTAACTGCACACTGAGAACTGACTCCAAAACCTCAACCAGTCAAACAAGCAAATCATTGTTTTACACTGTAATTACAGTAGATATGGGGGTATGCACATGGTCTGGATTGCGTGTGAAATATCTTTCTACCATATGTCAATATGTTAGTTTCTTTTCCAATTACTGTGATAAAACATCCTGACAAAAAGCAACTCAATGGAGGAAGGGTTTATTTTGGCTCATAGTATGATTTCAAAACTATTATGTCCAATTTTTCAAAGGCCAGGCCTGGAAAGCCAGATATGCCTTTTATGGAGACAGGTTGTTCAGCATAGGGAGCTTGAGGCAACTGGCCACATTGTATCCATATTCAAGAAGCAGGCACTGGGGAATCCTGATGCTCAGCTCACTTTCTCCTTTGGATGCATTCCAGAATTTCAGCCCAGGGAGTGGTGCCACCCACTGTGGGTGTGCCTCCTTACCTCCAATTATCTAATCATGATAATTCCCCAACATGAGTATCCAAACGCCCATCTCCCTAGACCTCCTTGATCTGATTAATCATTCGAGTAAGAGGAAAGTCATGGCTGCAGTTGGCATGTAAACTGCTCAAGAGGAATGTCTGTTGAGTCTTCTCTGTACTGAACATGAGTCACTCCTAATAAGAGCCATCTAAACCCTCCAGTCCCTACAGCTAAGAGGCCAACCCCAGATACTGTTCTCTGATCTCCTGGTTTAAGAATAGTTCTTCTTGAGCTCAAGCTCCAGCTGGACCTCACAGGTCAATGTGTATTGCTATTGCCATCACTTTGCTATGTGCTCTTGGTAAGGGCAGGAGTGCCTAAGGAACACTGACTGGTTAAGGTGCATCATAATTTCATTAAAATATGTGCAACTCTAAAAATTCAGAGTTTGGACCCATTGAATCACATTTATGAAATGTTTTTACATGTTAATCCAAGTTGGGCCCCAGCAGTCTGAGCATCCACAAGGATGTCCCTCCAGTGGGGCCAGTGAACAGAATGGTGACGGCTCCTGGACACACTCAGAAAGGCTGTACTCTCCTTCTTCCGTCTAAAACAAGAAGCCTCTCTATTCCATCCGCTGTCAGTCGCTGTGTACGCCAGCTCATCTCCTCACGGCACAGTCTGACTCCCTTGTACGGTGGCTTGCCGCTCCCATGAGGAAATTCTGGGACTGCCACAGTCAGTGTCAGAGTCACAGAGAATCACTCCAGGAACCGGGTCGGCACTATGATTTGTGGTGCTCTTCCATATGTCTTTCAGTTAAAAACTGCAGTTGAAATGGGTCACTGTCCCTTCCTGTCATCTCCTCCAGAAGTATGATTTCAAAACCATTAAGTCCAAGCTTCCAAAGGCCAGGCCTGAAAAGCCAGATATGTCCAAGACGGGTCGATGTCAAAGCCCCCTGAACTGAGGTCCAAGTTTGAACATTTTCTCTCTTCTCAAGAATAGATTTCTTCCTGCTGACATCCCTGAGTTAGCTAGGGTGCCCTATTTTCCCAGACACCGAGTTTAAAACCTGAGGATCATCTTGGATTCCTCTCTTCTGCTCACCTCTAGTCCATCGCCAGCGTTTGCAGTATCTGATTGAGCCTTGCTAGGTTTGACACCTGCTCCATGGTCCTGTTGTACCCAAGAAAATGGCAATATTATTGTTGCTGGATCAACAAGACATTGAGATGAGAAATACAATCAGAAGGACCACAGGACAGACTGGAATTACTTTCTATTTCCAGTTTAAAATAAACCTGCAACATAGGAGGGGATTATTAGGAAGAATATCTGCATTATACATTTCCACCATTTCTCAAAAGATTAATCCTCACCATCCAGACATTTGAAAAAGTAAATTTCTTGCCCATGTCTGCTTTCTATTTCACTTCATGTGGGATTTCCTTCTGTAGATGGAGCGACACCTGAAACCAAGGATTTTCCTTTCTGCTTTGTTGTTATTGTTGTTCATTTTAACTTCATTCATTCACTCATTCATTTATTTTACATCCAGGCCACAAAGTTCCCTTCCCTTCTTCCCTCCAGTCCCTCCCCCCTTTCACTCCTCATCCTTTTCTGTTCAGAAAAGGGTAGCACCTCCATAGAGATCTACAAAGAATGACATATCAGTTTCAGTAAGACTAAGCACCTCCCTTTGTATTAAGGCAACCAGGACAAGGAATAGGTTCCCCAAAGCCATCCAAAGCCTTAGGAACAGCCCCTATTCTCACTGTTAGGAATCCCACAAGAAGGCCAAGCTATACCATTGTCCCATATATTGCAGAGAGCCTAGGTCAGTCCCATGCAGGTTCCCTAGTTTTCAGTTCAAGCTCTGTGAGCTCATATGAGCCCAAGTTAGTTGATTCTGTGGTTCTTCTTGTGATGTCCTTGACTCCTCTGGCTCCTACAGTCTTTCCTCCCTCAGATTCCCTGATGTTTGGCTGAGGGTCTCTGCATCTGTTTCCATCAGCTGCTGAATGAAGCCTCTCTGATGACAGTTGGGCTAGGCACCAATCTATGCGTGTAACACAGTATCGTCAGGTAGCATTACCTTGATATTTTTCTCTAGTTGTGTTTGGTTCTATCCTACATCTCTGGGCCATCTAGACTCTGGGTTCCTGTTGCTCCAGGCAGTGCCAATGGTGGGTTTACTCTCAAGGAGTGGGTCTTCGGACTGTAACAGTCATTGGTCACACTTTTCAAACCTATGATCCTAGGATGGCTAGACTCTGACTAAATATTAGAATGCTCTTGATGTATCTTGCTGTTCCAATGCAAACTACTTGTACTCATTTTTTTACCCTTTTACTATATTTTCTTTAAACATGACACCTTTGTTGTCTTCTACAACTTGAAAATCAGCAAGTACCTCTCAGTACTCTGAGGGTAGTTTTCCATTTCCTTGGATTCTTTGACAGTTTTCTATATGAACATAGTAAATGTTGGTCATTTTTACCCACACACACCTTTGCAGAGCCCCATGCCCTTCCCTCTCCAGCTGATACTCTTCTTCCCAGCATGCCCCCTTCTTCCCAGCATGCCCTCTTCCTGCTTCTGTATAGGCATGCTGTGTAATGCCAGCTTGCCTGAACACAGCTTTGCATCTGTTCAAAGGAAACAAACCTCGAGCCCTCATACTGGAGTTGTGACAGCAGCAACAGAGATCGACATGATATCAGTCATACCTATGATCTCCAAGTCTCAGCTCTACCGCAAGGAGGATTTTATTTGAATTTCCCCCAGTCTCAGGGTGTCCCTGAGTTATAGCTGGATTCATTAATCTGTGTCAAGATACACATGGAGTGAACAACAGAACTAGATTTTTTTGTTTTTATATTTATTTTATTTTCATTTTTTGAGAATTTCATTTATGAATATAGCATTTACATCATTTCCCTGTTCCTCCCCTTCACCAACTCCACTCCTGTTCTATGCACTCCCTTTCGAATTCATGATATCTTCTTTACTTATTATTGTTACATGCATGTAACATTATATATACATATAATACATATATATACATATCATATATGTACATATAAATACAATTTGCTGAACCCACTTAATTTTTTTTCTTTTTATTCTCCAGATTTATTTTGGTAAAAAAAAATCAGATATAACCTTTCAAAAATTACATTAATGTTTAACATGCATTCAAATAACTTTCTTTTTTTCCAGTTTAAATTTAGATAAGAAACGAGGTTGCTTCACAAGTCAGTTCCAGGTCCCTCTCCCATTCCCTCCCCTCCTCCCGTGCCCTCCCCCCAAACCCCCCAGTTATCCCGTCATTCCCCCAGGGAGGGTGAGGCCCTCCATGGGGGTGTCCATAGTCTGTCATTTCATATAGGGCAGGGCCTAGACCCTTCCCCAAGAGTTCAGGGTGAGAGTGCACCTCACATTGTTGGATGGGAGTCCAAAGTCCGTGTGTATACTTGGGATGGGTACTGATCTGCTGCCCAAGGCTCAATAGGTTCCCTAGGCCTCCTCACTGACACCCACATTCAGGGGGGTATTGATCAGTCCCATGCTGGATTCCCATGCTGATGCCTGGGATTCAAGAGTTAACCTTTGTCTGGTCAGCTGTTTCTGGGGGTTAAACAAGCCCAGTCTTAATCCCTTTGATCATCAGTCCTCCCTCTCTGTTACTGGCTTTCTTGAGTTCAGCTCAGTACTTAACCAGGCACTAAATGAAGTTTCTGTTTCCCAGACTCTCTGGCCATAGGATTGTAGGCTGGCACTCCCCAGATCTATGTCTAAAATCCATATATGAGAGAGTACATGCCATGTTTCTCCTTTTGTGACTGGGTTACCTCACTCAGGATGGTTTCTTCTAGTGTCATCCATTTGCCTGCGAATCTCATGATTCCATTATTTTTTTCTGGTGAATAGTACTCCATTGTGTAGATGTACCACATTTTCTCTATCCACTCTTCGGGTGAGGGACATCTAGGTTGCTTCCAAGTTCTGGCTATTACAAATAAAGCTGCTATGAACATAGTGGAACAGGCATCTTTGTTGTATGAATGGGCATCTTTTGGATATATGCCTAAGAGTGGAGTTGCTGGGTCTTGTGGTAGGTTTATTCCCATTTTTCTGAGGAATCTCCATACTGATTTCCAAAGTGGCTGAACCAGTTGGCACTCCCACCAGCAATGGAGGAGTGTTCCCCTTTCACCACATCCTCTCCAGCATAAATTGTCATTGGTGTTTTTGATTTTAGCCATTCTGACAGGAGTGAGATGGTATCTCAGAGTTGTTTTGATTTGCATTTCCCGGATGGCTAAGGATGTTGAGCACTTTCTCAAGTGCCTCTCAGCCATTTTAGACTCCTCTATTGAAAACTCTCTATTTAGTTCTGCAGCCCACTTTTTAATAGGGTCCTATGGTGTTTTGGAGACTTGCTTCTTGAGTTCTTTGTAAATTTTGGAGATCAACCCTCTGTCAGATGTGGGATTAGTGAATATTTTTTCCCATTCTGTGGGCTGCCTTTTTGTCTTGCTGACTGTGTCCTTTGCCTTACAGAAGCTTCTCAGTTTCAGTAGGTCCCATTTATTAATTGTTGATCTCACTGTCTGTGCTACTGGTGTTATGTTAAGGAAGCTGTCTCCTGTACCAATTCGTTCAAGGGTACCACCCACTTTCTCTTCTAAGAGGTTCAGTGTGGCTGGATTTATGTTGAGGTCTTTGATCCATTTGGAGTTAAGTTTTGTGCAGAACTAGATTTTGAACACAAGTTTGCTTTAGGTCAGTGCTTATCTCCACTTCCCTCCGCTCTGTCCTCTTCCAGCTCCTTCTTGGAGTCGTTCGTGACTGTTGTATCACCTGTGAGCTCCGCTCTGTCCTCTTCCAGCTCCTTCTTGGAGTCGTTCGTGACTGTTGTATCACCTGTGAGCTCATGCGGGAGACAGGAGTGAGAGGGGTACAAAGTGACTTTTGTGTAGTTGTAGACCAATTCGATCCTTCATTTCTGTCCTTTACAGGGATATGGAAGGAGAAGAATTCAGAAGCATTTGCATCACAGTACTAAGCCTGAACCTTGAAATAGGGGTGAAATGTCCAGCAAGTTGTTGCTAATATCCTCACTGGCACAGGGTACTGAGCACAAACCAAAGGAAACATTTTCTAGTCTGTGTACCTTGTGTAAACAGATGTTTGAAAGTATGCTTGCCTGCACCCTCCCGGCATAGACACCAGACCCAATTAAGCTGAAATTCCATGGAAAGTCATCCAAAGCCCCTAGTTTACTCATCCAGTATAAACACTGTAAATGAATAAAATGCAGCATGTTTAAACATAGAGAAATGGTTCCTGAAATTCAAGTAATACAGATTTAAACACTGAAGTGGCCAAAAGTGATAGTCATTTTGTTGTTGTTGTAATTGGGAGAGCAATTAAATTAGAAAAGTACACAGTATGAAAATATCCAAAGGTCCTTATTCTAGGAACAAAGGATACCAACATTTTGCCATATGTACTTTAAAACTTAAAAAAAATAAAAATCATGTAAAATATGAGAGAAAGATGAAGTGTCTCTGTCCCCTTCCCAACCACATCTCCTCCCCCACTCACCTTCTCCAGTGACAGCTTCCCTTAGGAACTTAAGGGCTATCTCTCCAGTCTATGTTTTCATATCTGACTAGATAACCATTGTGTATGTGTGTGCGTGTACATGAGTGTGCTTACTAAACACAGCACTTAATTCACACATATCTATTTGTGTTAATTGTTTTGTAGTTCTCTGTACCACCAATCTAGTGGCGTTTATATATTACTGTATCTGTACCATACAGTAGTGATCCCATCTCTAGCCTGATTTTTTTCCTTATTACAAACTTGGCTTTTTGTTGGCACACACATACATTTTCTTGGAGACATATATGCCTAGGAGGGAGATTGCTGAATCATGGGTGTTCACATCTTCTAGGCTGCTGGACAACAGTCAAATCACTTTCCAAAGTGGTTGTGTCATTTTACACTCCCACCACCAGCAGGGTACTAGATTTCCCATTTATAACAGTTTTACAAACACTTCATATTGTCTGACTTTTGAATTTAGTAGCTCAGATTTCACTTCCTATTTTTCTGGCCTTTAGGTTATATACAAGTTACATACCAATGTGGGGTAGGCATACATTTTTGATCATTATTAATAAGACCATTGGCATATCAGATTACATTTATATCAGATACATATGGATGAGGCATTTGGTTATGAGACAATATAATGGGACAAAGCAATTCTTTTTTATTGTAGACATTTATTGGACCAAGCAATCACTAGAAAATACACACAGATGTGGAAAATGATAGTTGTTGTTTTGCACCATTTCCTTGTTTTGTGAATGTCAACTACATGTTTTGTTCTGTTTATCAGCATTTGTCATCATGCTAGCATAGAATAATCCTCTTTAATTTGTAGTTAGAAAACTTTGCTTGGCACAGAGGCTGATCAACTGTACCTAAGATGTTGTAGTCATTCACAGTGGTTACTATACACAGTCCTGGAGACGTATTTTATATGAAATTTTATATGAAATATTTCTTGGGAAGTCCCAAGAAATAAAGACAAAAAGTGAAAGTATGAGGCAGGACAAAAAGATGTTGTAAAATAGATTTTCCTCTAGATGTAGCATTTGAAATCAATATTTTCCATTACAACTGGCTGTGGTGATGAAATACATAACATCTCAGTTGATAATGCCTGAGTGGTTAATCCATAAAATTGTACTTCTGTGGTTTGATATTGATTGTACTTTTTCCCTTTCCTTTAGAGGTATGAATGGTGTGCGAGTTCATAAAGTGGGTGAGGTAACTGCATAGTGTTTACAGCTGTCCTTCACAAGACAAGTGTGGCACTCAGAAGCTCAAGAGAGAATGAAGACATGTAATGGCCTGCTTCCTTCCTTTTGCCTTTGTGTGAATGCAAAAATGGTGGTTTAAACAGAAAACCCACTCCCTGGGAGCCAACAGAACTCTCCTGCCAGGAAAGCATGCAAGCTAACTGCAGATCTTTATCTCTCCCTCAGTCTTCCAATCCCCCAGTCTCATCCCCAGCCTCACAGCCGAACACCTGCTGTACCCAGTGGCCACACAGATAGTCCCCTCCAAAATTCCTTCCTCCCCATCATTGATTTGTCCCAGCCCCCAACTCCAGCAGATACTCCCTGGGAACCCACAGGCCACTCTGACTATGGAAGCAAGATGGTTAACTGCAGACTTTCACCCTCCATTCCTCCAAGTCTAGTCCCCCAGGCTCACCCTCAGTTATGTAGCAGACCCTCTGCTATGGCCTCTCCAAACTCTCTGCCCCTTTTTCCAGGTGACTGACTAAGCAGGTTCTTGTAGAATACCCTGCTTTCGTCCCTCTTGTGAAGCCCCTCTACCTCTCCTAGCCCATCCCTATTCCTAAGTCTCAGGTGCCAATAACCAGAAACACATTTTACCTGTTACCCTCAGTACCCACATCTCCTAGGGCCCCAGAAGATTTTCCTACTGGACAACACACAGCCATTACACTCTCCTAAGAACCAGAGAGGACAATAGAAACAAGGAACAAAACACCCACACAGCAGAGACAGTACCAGATACCAACACCTGGAATTGCAATTGTCCAAAAAACAGATGTCATTGCTAAAAAACACAATCAACAACAGCTGGGACAATATGTTTCCACTAGAGCCCAGTCACCCTACCATAGCAGTCCCTGGCTATTCCAACATAGCTGAATCACAAGTGAAAGAGGTTAAATCAGCCTTTATGAATAAGATGGGGGTGTTTGAAGAGGCAATCATGAATCCCTTAAGGAAATGAAAACACAAACAGTGAAGGTATGACATGAATAATAAAAACCCAGAGACAGATATTGGAGTTCAAGCTGAAGATCAGATAAGCAAAGCAGTCAGCCATTATGTAGTTCTCATCTCTACCAATGCTCAGACCAAAGGGACGATTCACCTAACCTTAAACTGCTCCTGACCGCACTGCTGCTCAGACTCACTGAGACTGCACTGAACTCCTGCCTTCTATTCCTCTCTAGTGCTGGGTTTAAAGGCATGTCATCCCAAGTGCTGGATCAAAGGTGTGAGCTCTGTTTCTCTTTTAGACCGATTCACTCTCTTGTAGCCTAGGATGGCCTTGAACTCACAGAGATCCATCTACCTCTGTCAAATGAGTTCTGGGATTAAAGGTGAGGCCACCATTGCCTGTTATGGCTAACTAGTGTGGCTATCTTTGCACTGTGATCTTCAGGCAAACTTTATTTGTTAGATCATAAACAAAATATCACCACAGGAAGGAAATGAATAAAACCACTCAAGAATTAAAAGTAGAAATAGAATCAATAAAGAAAACCCAAACTGAGGAAAATTTGTAAAAGAAAAGCTCAAGAATTTGAACAAGGACTACAGAGGCAAGCCTGTACCAACAGAATACAAGAAATGGAAGAGAGAATCTCCTTGGGCATTGAAGACACAAGACAAGTAGGTACACTGGTCAAGGAAAAGGTTAAGTCTAAAAATCTTCTGGCACAAACATCCAGGAAATCTGCGACAGTATGAAAAGACTAAATCTAAGAATAATAGAAATAAAGTAAGGAAAAGAAGCACAGGTTAAAGGCACAGAAAATGTTTTAAACAAAATCATAGAAGCCAAGTTTCCTAATCTAAAGGAGGAGATGCCTATCAACTATAAGAAAAATACAGAATACAAAAACTCTGGAGCAGAAAAGAAAATCCCTTTGGCATAACACTCAAAACACTAAATAACAGAAAAAAGAAAATATTAAGAGCTGCCAGGGGAAAAGGCCAAATAACATAAATGTAGACCTAAGAGAATTACATATGATTCTCAGTGGAGACTCTAAAAGCCAGAAGATACTGGGCAGGTGTCCTATAGACTCCACAAATGCCTGTCCAGCCCACTATACTGAGTAAAACTTTCAATCATTGTAGATGAATAAAATAAAATATTCCATGATAAAAGGAAATTTAAGCCCACAGAGGGTACTAGAAGGTAAACTCCAGCATAAAGAGGTTAACAACATCCAAGAAAATACAGGGATAAACAATTCCAGACCAGCAAAGTCAATAAATAGGGACACACACACACACACACACACACACACACACACACACACACACACACCAAGACCACTACCACCATCACCACCACCAACAACAACAACTATAACAAAATAACAGAAATCAGCAATCACTTGCCATTGATATTTCTCAACACCCATGGTCTCAATTCCCCAATAAAAAGACATAGACTAGCAGATGAATGTGAAAACAGGTTTCATCATTGTGCTGCATCCAAGAAACATACCTTAACATCAAGAATAGACATCACTTCAGGTAAGGGTTTGAAAAAGATTCAAAGCAAATGGATCTCAGAAGCAAGCAGATGTAGCCATTTTAATGTCTGACAAAATAGACTTCAAACAAAAACCAATCAGAAGACTTAGGGTACAATGCTACATACTCATCAAACAAATAAACAAACAAATCCATGGAGAGGACATTCAACAAAACAGGTGACAGTTCATGCTGGATAGGTTGTGGACTAAGAGGAATATTCACCCATTGCTGGTGGGACTGCAAACTCATCCAGCCATTATGGAAATCATTGTGGCAGTTCTTCAGAAAGATGATCAATCTCCCTCAAGATCCAGCTATATCACTCTCAGGCTATATCCAAAGGATGTTTCATTCTACCACAGAGACACTTGCTCAACCATGTTCATTGCTGCTTTATTCACAATAGCCAAAAATTGGAAACAACCTACATGCCCTGCAACAGAAGAATTGATAAAGAAAATATGGCATATTTGCACAATGGAGAATTAGTAGTTAAAAAATGATAACATAAATTTGTAGGCAAATGGAGGGCACTAGAAAAAAACCATCCCAAGTTTTAAGTCAATATAAACAAGCTAAAACCCACAGCGGTTAGGAATAGAGTGAGTGATTGGAGCAAACAGGTACTCATTAGGAAAGGGAAATAGGATAGACAGATAGATATGGATGGATGTGGCAGGAAGCTGGAATGGGAGTATTAAGTGGGGAGGGGAAGATGGGAGGAGCTTGTGGGAGGAAATACAGAGAAAGAGAGCTAAAATTAAGGGACATTTGATGGTAGTATTGAAATATATACATACATGAAGGTTATCTAAATGAATTGCCAAACAATGGGATAGACAGAGCCTCAACTGGCCATCTCTTTTTACTAAGTGAAGCTTCCAGTACCTAGATGGGGGTTGATTGAGTTTACCAAAGAGGCCTCACAAGAATCCCTAAACAACCCATACTGTTGTCAATACTATAAGTTGCTCTTCATAAACTGACAGCAAATAACCATTGCTGAAGACAATACCTACACTACATAGTACATTGGACATGGAGATTTGAGACTGCTACCTACGTAGAGCCCCCCCCCACCACACCATGTTCCAACATCTCTGATACAGGAAGATTCTCTCTATGTTTTGAAAAGAAAAATGTAAACAGCAAGCCAGACACAAACCCTTTTTCTACAATAAGGTACTACCTGCAAGACATATTAGGGCAATGGTGGCACTAGCTTTTGGAAGTAACCAACCAATATCTGATTTGAGTTAAGGCCCACTCCACAAAATGGAACCTGTACCCCAGCAATGCTTGGGTAAAACAACCTAAAACTAGATATCTCAGGGACCTAGGGTAGGACCAAATAATTTTGATCTAAAAAGAAAAAAGAAAAAATCAAACACAAAAACCTAAAAATGTAGTGTAGTGATAAAATGATTGCTAACTATGTTTTGCTATACGTATAGATCAGAGCCCTGCTTAATCATTGTCAGAGAAACTTCCTCTTGCAGCAGATAGGAACAAATATAGAGATCAACAGCCATACATTATGCAGAGACTGAGAGACCTGGGAATACTCAGCCTTACATAGGATGTCTCCATCAAATCTCTCCCCTCAGAATTTAGGAAAGTCCTTGGGAGAGGAGGCTGGAAGAGTGTAAGAGCCAGAAAGGATGGAGGGCACCCAGGAAAGATGAGCAAAGCTCATATGAACTCAGAGACAGAAGCAGCATGCACAGGGCCTGCGCAAGTCTGCACCAGGTTCTCACACACCTATTACAGCTTCCAGTTTCCTGCTCTTTGGAATCCCTGAATGTGTGAATGAGTGGGTCTCTGGTTCTCATGCCTTCTCTTGGGCTCTTTTCCTACTGTTAGTTTGTCTTCTTCTACTTCAATGTGATAGTTTTGCTTTATCTTATTCTATTTTGCTATACTTAAGAAAATGAAGAGATGGATGGATGGATGGATGGAGGAATGAATGAATGAATGAATAGCCACTGGGCTAAAGGATAACAACTGATCTATCATTTATACCTGCTGGGAGAGAGAAAATCAGATTTCCCCAATGGAATGGCACTGGGTATTCCATCCTCTCCAGGTCAGGCCTCATGTTCAGGAATAGTTAACCAAAACATAATGGACTCCATAGTTTTTTATGTGTACTATTATTTGGTCACAGTTTGGTGTTTTGTTTTGCTTTTTATATTTATTTTTGTTTCTGTTTTTTGTTCTTTTGGGTGTTGTTTTATTGGTTTGGGGATGTTTGCTGTTGTATTAGGATTTTGTTTGCTTGTTTGTTTTTTGAGAAAGAACTTAAATTTGACTGGGTAGAACTTGGGAGAGGGGAAGAATATGATCACTATATCTGGGCTGGTTTAACCCATACAAACAGTTGACCTGAATAAGGGGGAGCTTTGGAACTGATGGCTGGGAGGCCAGCATAGGACAGATCCAGACCCCCTGAATGTGGGTGTCAGTGAGGAAGCCTAGGCAATCTATGGGGCCTTGGGTAGTAGATCAGTATTTATCCCTGGCACACAAATGGATTTGGATTCTGGGTGCCTGTCCCACAATGAGAGGTGCTGTCTCAGCCTGGACACTTGGAGGAGGGCCTAGACCCCGCCCTGAATGAAATGACAGACTCTGGAGATCCACATGGAGGGCCCCACCCTCCCTGGATAATGGAGTGGGGATTGGGCAGGGTCTGAGGGACCTGGTAGGGGTGTTGGGGAGGAGGGGAGGGAGAGGAATTGACATGTGCAGCCAGTTTTTTTCTAATTTAAATTAAAAAAAAGAATAAAATATTTTGTAGGGTCTGCTCTTAACTATGCTTGTATTCTATCATCAATGAGCTAATAAATCATAATTATAGAAAATTGTGTAAAATGTAATAAAAAAGAAAAAACAGAACTTAGAATTTGGGGACCTTTGGAAAACAGCCAACCTAAAGCTTTGGTTTCACATTTGGGAAATGTCCCATTAAAATGAAGTGCAAGGCATGCTGCCATGTCTATGGCTCTGGCTTCCTCTATGAGTTGAGAAGTCTCTCTTCTCCTGCTGATGTCCTAGCTCTATGGATCTGCATTGCCTGGTCTTTGGTGCTTCACAGGCAGACTCACCACATCAACGCCTCACTAACTCCTCCTCCTCAGATGGCATGTTGGGCAAAGTCAGTGTGACTCCAGGAAAAGTATTTACTTCTGTCTTGACTACATGTGAGGATTTTGTGCTTTACTTCACTTTTGTTTTTATTAAAAAACAAAAAACCAAATGTCCGAGTAATATTAATATGCCAGAAAGATGTGTCATGCTTGTCCTGTTCTTTCATGTAGCAAGTGCTTATGGTTAACTTCCTAGCAACCAGGAAGCTCACAGGAATCACCCCTTTTCTTTGCATTGCCAGTACAGTCACAAAGTGCTTCATTAGACATAAATTATGCAGAGAAATGGAAGGGGCGGTACTGTGCCTGGAAGAAGTGAGCCGGCATATCTACTTACCACCACCACCAACAACAAAAAGACGTTGAAAGACAATACTAAGAGTAGGGTATGGCTTTGAATCCTAGCAATCTCATGTTCATTGAAGTGTGAAAGACCACAAAATAATGCTTCACTTTGGTCTTAGCTAATAGATAAGTTGTTTTACTTTTGTACTACATTGGACTTTTGGTGTTTTCTGCATATAGTTTTAATACAAATCAAAATTATTTTGGTTAATTGTTCTTCACTTTTAGTACCTTTTCCTTCCATCGGTTTATTAGTTTCTTATGTGTCAGCTCTTCTGTCCTAGTGTGCGCAAATGCTGAAGATGACCCTGGCTTCTAAGAGGACAGAGAAATAATCTAGAGATGTATATCTTAGCCATGTAAGCAACAAGGTCCAACCTGTGGGATACTGACATCCTGTTTTCGTTCTTTGTGGTCCTTTAAAGTCTATCCTCTATCCATCTTTTTCTCTGTTTGCAATATGGGGATGGTTCAATGGAGCTGACTAAGAATTTTCTTAGATACAAATTCCCCTTGGTTCTTCTTCACTGTCTGATTCCTTGTGGATCATATGACATTTAAAATAATGAGAATGTTGTCCAAAACCCCAGCCTTGACAAAGTCCATGGTAGACGTGAAAGATGTTTTTATACAAAGCCCATATCTATATACAATGAATATATAGGAATAATAGTTTTAAATTAAGTATCAGATGGAAACAAAAACTGAGTAAAGAATGGTGAATAGCATGAATGATAAGCAGCTGATTCTGTTCTGGATCCTCACATGGAAACAGATGGTCTACTGATGCATGTTAAACAGATAATTCACCTCATTTGGAGATCTGAAAGCAGAATGAAAAATTAGCTATTTGCTGTAGAACAGGTTTACCAACGTGACATAATTTAATACATTGCTTAAACAAATACACAGTTAAGCTGAAGGACTGATTAACTCAGCTCAATTTAAGCTTCGAAGCCTCTTCAGGATTCATTGTCTGCATTCTGGCTATTGTGGATGGGATACCCATAGTCTCTCAGAATGCACACATCTAATCTCTAACAATGTCCCTGGGTGGGACCTCTGGAGGTAATTCTTTTTAGTGAAAACTGGAGGGTTCTCTATGATGAGATAGGAGTTCTTCTAGGACACAGAGGAGACAGAGTGAGAAGATGCTCTCTACAAAGCAGCAGGCATGTTACCAGCAAAGAGCCTACCATCATCATGATGTTAAACTTTCCAGTCTCTAAAACTCTAAGAATATTTCTGTTGCTTAATCCACCTCATTTATGATATCTGGTATAGTTGACTGAACCAGATAAAAACATTACCTATTTATATTTTTTTAATTTAAAGTTACACTGATTAACTGTATTTAGTAAGTGTTTTGTATTTGCCTGTGGAATGACTTAAATTTCTAAAAATTTTGTGTATAGAACTCAAGAAAATGTCATGCTATTGTCTTTGACAGAATAACTTTATGCTTGATCCAAAGTATGTGTCACTTTATCACTGAAAATGACAGTTTTCTGTCCCCACTAACAGTGGACAGTGTTTCTTATGTGAATACATTTCATTTTACACACTTACTCAATACCTGTTGTATTGGTGCACAGTTTTTGTCCAGGGAGAAAAACGGGAAGACTATTAAACCACATCCTTCCACAACAAACCAGGAAACACTATTCCAAAGCACTCACTGTATCTGGCATAATCACAAAGAAGAGGAAGAATTCCTTATGAACAATTCAATAAAGAATATTTCTCTAAAACCTCTAAAGATAAAAGGAAAATAGAAATCTGGGGAAATCCCATGTTTCATGAAATAAAAAAATGTTTACATAAAGTTTTTAAGATGAAAATTGAAATATTTCAGGGATCACAAATAAATAATCATCTTAGCGTTAAATTAGCTTTTGCAGAATGGTTCAGTGGTGACAATAATGCTACTTCAGGCTGCTACAAGGTGTAGAAGTGTCTCAGGGTTACCATTTTGCATACTGGCCTGGTAACACTACATCGACATATGTCCTCCTCTCAAAACATGTAAAAAGTTCCCGCTTAGTCTTGAAAATTATAATGAAATAAACATATACCATCATAAGTGCAAAAAGTGAAGAATGGGCCGGGCGGTGGTGACGCACGCCTTTAATCCCAGCACTCGGGAGGCAGAGGCAGGCGGATCTTTGTGCGTTCGAGGCCAGGCTGGACCGATAGCCTCCGAAACAATACAGAGAAACCCTGTCTCGTAAAAAAAAAAAAGTGAAGGATGGTTTTTATTAAAGGTTTTATATGTCTGCCTCTCAGAATTCTTTGTTGCAGAACACAGAATATCATGTTAATATATAAAAAAGTGAGAAGCATTAGGAATAATAGTGCTCCACCTAATTCCCACTCCAGAGTCTGTCATTTCCTTCAGGGCAGGGTCCAGGCCCTCCCCCCAAGAGTTCAGGCTGAGAAAACATCCCTCATTGTGGGATGGGCACCCAAAGTCCATTTGTATGCCAGGGATAAATACTGATCTACTACCCAAAACCCCATAGATTACCTCACTGACACCCACATTCAGGGGGTCTAGATCACAGTTTCTGCCTTTGGTTGCTCTGAGGCAGAGTCAGTGAGCATCTGCGACACTCCAGTTTGGTCCTACTGGTCACTGATGTTGAGCTGTAACTGGGCTCCCTGGCTGAGAACTCCTCATATGACAGGGTGATACGGATGGTGAGGAGTTGTAACCCTGAGACGGTGATCTTGATGACTCCACACAGTTTCACCTTGACTTACTGTAATCAAGGTCTTAGCGAGGTGAGAGCAGATGCTCACTCTCATCCCTTTTCATCACTACCTGTTCCATCACTAAGCCAATGTGGTACAGTCAATCACCTTGGACCTTGTTTACAAAAGATTCCTAAACTTGAATATTCAGAGAGCAGCTCTGAGTTGAACTCATGATTCTGTGTTATTAATGCCCTCCTATAATTCTGAGCAGACTGTCCCCCACAGTGCACACGCACTAATACTTGGAATCTATGAATATGTTTTGCATGGAAAGAACTTGGCTTATGCGATTACATGCAGTCTCTTGGATCCCTGTTTAAAAAGATGGAATTGATATAATCACGGGGATCTGGGGGGGGTAGGGTCTTGTTATCAGTTTGATTGGATATTGCTGCTTTCAAAGAAGGAGGAGACAACAAGCCAAGACATGCAAGGATCAAGAAGAATCAGACAACAACAACAAACACACAAAGCAAAAGGACCTCCCTTGCACCTCCAGAGAGATTTTGGCTCCATGAGACCCAGATAAGGCTTCTGAAATGGAACACTACAGTTGCCACCTTTGTCAGCCGTGGAATTTGTGGTAATTTGTTAGAACAGCAGCAGGTGACTGACACACATGAATCTCCTATGTAGGTCCTTTGTTCTTTCCTTCTTCACTCACTGTCAGTTCTCTCAACACACAGCCTCAAGTGCCAGCTTTATGCCAAAGATACTCAGATTTAACCCTTTACTGAACTTTCTTTAACTCACTGATTCACATATCCAATTTCCTACTTCACATCTCCATTTAGAAGCTGTATTATTCATCTTTGCGTGGCTACAATAAAACACTTGAGGTAGGTAGCTTTAGAAGAGAGTCATTTTCCTTGTAGTTTTGGAGGCTCAGAGTCAAGTTGGCATGACACAGCTCTTTGATAGGGGCCTTTCCTTGGCTGAATCATGTTGGGTAATCATACAAATGGTGAAAACATTTGGAGAGAAAACAAGTAAGTGATTACATGTCTAGACAGGAGCAATAAGAGTTGGGATGGGTGCAAATCTTGGAATTTTATAGCAATCCTCTTGGAAGGACCACCAAGGATTCACATCAGAAGTACATCACACCTTCAGTAACCAAAGAAACTTCTACAAGATCTTACCTTCCCATAACTCTGTCAACTCTCAACAAAACCATCCTATGAACAACAATTTCAATCTGAATGGGTCCTTGAGTTGAGAACATAGCAGGGGGTGGGCAGATTACTTACCTAGCATGTGTGGAGCCCTAGTTTAAATCTCCAACACTGAACAAAAATCATGTATGGTACATGACTTTAATCCCAACACTCAGGAGGTAGGGGCAGCAGCATTGGAAATTCTAGGTCATCTTCAGTTACATAGTAGGTTTGAGGCCAGCATGGGCCAACATGAGATCTTGTGTCATAAAACAAAAACAAACAAACACCCATATTACAACTCTAATAGACATTTCAGGTTTTACCTCTCTCAAATCCAAACTACTGACATGAATGAAATCTCTTCTACTCACAACTTTTCATGGTCTGTTTGAGGCTGTCTCAATTCCAACAAGTCAGTATAACCCCATGAAGCTAAGCTTAATACCATGGAGCTCCCCTTTTTTTCACCAAACCTATACTAATCCACCACCAAATTGCCTTGGTGCCATTTCCAAACTACTCCAGAAATCCAAGCATCTTACTCATCCATTAGCTATCCTAGCTCCCTTTCCATCAGTTAGATAACTGGATGATTTCATTGACCTCTGCTCTGGTATTTCTGATGCACCATCTACCGTTAATACACAAACCATAGTTATCCTTTAAAACACACCAGACCTATGACTTTTTGTTTGAAATCCTGGAGTAACTTTATTTACCCAGGAAGGTAGTTGAAAATGATCTGTGTGATTCGACCTGACTCCTCCATTATTTTCCTCATCTCCTCCTGCCTGTACTTTCTTCACTCTATTTCCCTCACACTGCCCTTGTGTAAGGACTCCTCTCTTGCCCTAAAATGCTTTTCAAGATCTCCACATCTCTGCCATTGCCTGTGTTAGCATGATTCCTTCTCAGCAAAGTCTACATCAAGTTAACATTGTAATTGTAGCCTTCACCTGTTAGTACCACCTGCCACCCATGTGTCAAGGGTCAGATTTTTATAGTCCCCCCTTTTTCCATTTTGTCTCTCAATTCTGACCTGAGAAGCCAAGTCCTGTCAACTTCATCCCACATGTTCTCTGGATTTGTTATCACCGTAAGTCCTGTAGCTTCCTCAGCACCTGCATTGCAATCTGTGTGCAATCAGTTGGCTCCTTCACTGATCTCTGCTAAACTGTGCCTTTCTTTTTGTTTCCTGTTCTAGTGTGGCCTGTGACCTATAGTTCTAAGTGGATATTCAGCAGTGACTTCTTTGTTTACTAGGGGGTATATGGCTAGATGGATGGAAGAGAGGTGGACAGCCTAAGGTGATCCATCACCATGTGTAGAAAAAGTTATGGGTCCCACTAATAGCACTTGCGTCCAGTCAAACCCATCAGACACTATCTACACTATCTCAATTCACATTTTCTGACATGTAGAAGTCATTTAGTCCCCTGCAGGACTCTGATGGAGAGGCACTGAAGCATACCAAGGTTCACCTGAATGCTAATTGTAGACTTAGAATCCAGCCTCCAGTTTCCCTGACTGCTGCTAGGAACACTCTACAACTTGGATACCAATAGAGATCCAAGCAGTGCTTATCTGGCAAACAGCACGATTTGCATCATCAGAACAGAAGGTTTCTATTAGCCCACAAGGAAAGAATGTGTAGTTATGAAATCTTAGATGAACTCATGATATCAGTGTATGGGGAGTCAGAAGGCCACTGACTAGTATAGCTAATAACAAACCTAGATTAGCTGCAGAAAAACTTTGCTACTTGGGGAGGGGGTATCTTCCAGCTTACAAGGTCATCAATCAACATAACCTCATCACCATTTTTTGGGGGGTCTGATAAAGATCCACTGAAGAAAAAACAGAATGAAACTTTCTCAGTCTTTACTGTGTGGCTGAGGTTGAATGCTTCACAGGTAGTGTCTGACTCGACCTGCTCAACAACTCAAGGAGGTAATTGCCTCCACTTTGTAGTTAAGAAAATGGAGGTTCAGTTAATTTCCCTAAGGTTGCACAGAGTGGGATTTGAACCAGTCTCAAAACCATTGTCATTTCTGGCTTCTCCTTGAAGTGGACAGCTGTATAAAAAGCAAACAAGCACACAATACTAGCCAGTTACTCCGCTGGTATATTTAAACCAGTATCTTGTTTCTTACATAGTTCCTCTTTAGAAAGGAAGTACAGGCTGTGTGGTCTGTGTAGAGGGAGAGTACGAGTCTCCATTTCTACTTATCTCTCTTGAAAATGACATCTAGTCCCCTAGACATCTTTTTTGTTTGTTTGTTTGTTTGACTGTGTAGTTTTGTAGATCAGGCTGGCCTTGAACTCACAGAGATCTGCCTGCCTCTGCCTCCCAAATGCTGGGATTAAAGGCATGTGCCACCACTGCCCCGAGAGGAAGCCAGCTTTTAAGAAAAAAATTTTTTAACTGAAATCAGGTCTTACAATAAGATTGATTTAGGAGCAAGGAAAATGGACCACAAAACTCTTTGGTATCTTGAATTATCTTCCACCTGTTTAGAAACTTGGGACAACCTGGTTGTTTGAAAAAAAGAGTGAGTTTAGTCCCTGATGCCCACCAACTGTTGCATCACTCTCCCAATATTAGCTGAACACACATTATGCCCAGGCCCTGTACTGAGGTTGTCTAGAGAAAGGATAGAAAACTAAATCCCTTGAGCTCCGATGACATGACGCTTCCATTCAGGAGAAGGAATGTGCTATTATTGGAAGGATCACACAGACAAACATGCTAACAGACTGCCATGCGAGCTCTGAAGGAAGGGCTGGAGTTCACGTGATAGGACAGCAGCAAAAACACAAGTAGGCAGGTGTAGACTGTTGACCATGGATGACGAAGTGAAGCCTGTGCTGATCTGTGAGTGGTGAAGGTGACATGACCCCGTGCAGATGATGACATGTGTGACGGTCACAAACCAGGAGGTAGCATGGCACATTGCACACCTAGGGAATGTGAAATAAGAAATGAGAGGGTGGGTGGGGAGATCTGGCAGGCCTTACAACATTCTTAGAGTCCCAGAACCCAGCCCAAGTCCTGGAGGTTGAACACAGTAGTTAAGGAAGGAACAACATGTAATCCCCAGATTCTGTGACTATCAAAGACTTTATGACTAAGATACTGATCGTCTCTGGGTTTCAGCTTAGTGGAAAGGAGTCCCACACAAACCCTTCCCTTCGATATAGCTCTTCCGGTCATCTAGATCTCTGGAAAGATCCTGGCAATGTCTGTTCTTTGGCCACACTTGTTAATATACTCTGGAATTCTAGAACTAAGACAGGGCAACCTTCAAAATAACAGAAGTAAAAATTCATACGTATTGGAGTGTTAAGAGGCTCTGATCAGGTGCTGTTCAAAAGACTCTACATGAAATAGCTTACTGAATTTGTTAGTCAAATTAATAATATGGGACTCCTAAAGGTGGTGTTAATGCAGGATTCAGAAATCCGAAATTGGGGCTCGTGGAAGCTGACACATGAATTTTACATTTCAGAGGTCTTCAAAATGTTTCACCAATTACTGCCAGAGGGCTGAGAGGTGATTGGCTGTCAGTGTTAATTATGTATGTGGCAAGGGCTTCCTGCAGCCATTAGGAACATCCACCCACAGACCTTTCTCTTTCTGATGTCAGGGGCAGGCTCATACCCAGAGTGAGTGTTCAGTCAGCACATCGGGTATAATCATAACTCTCAGCATTTGTACAGAACAGGTTGTTTCCAAGAGGCTTTGCATTCAGTGGTGAGGTCACCCTGGAGCCTTCCTCTCCTGGGCAGTGTGATTTGCCACCTCCTCGTTATTAGCCAGGTTTCTGGATTCAAAGATTAAAAAATAACAACCCAGCTCAAACAAGCAAAGGGAAAGGGAGTTGACTGGGTTATATAACAGGAAAGCTCAGTGGTAGCTGGGCTCTAGGCTCAGCCTGTTTCCCGTGCATCTCTCTGTAATGCCCCATTCCTCCTTAGCTGAATTGAATGCAGTTCTTTCAACAAGACTTACACATGCTTTTACCTTTCAAAATCCTACAGGCACTACCCCTGCCCCATTTCTGATTCTTCTTGGTAAGCACCTATAGGGATGTCTCATTTCAAAGAATGACATCCGATGGACTCCTCTGATTGCCCACGCCATGGAGGCACCAGCCCAGAACTGGAACTTGGATCAACCAGAGACAGCTGTAGTGGTGATTGCACACCAGATCCTCCCTAAACTTTATAAAGGCCCTGCTGCTGCCCTCCTGCAATACATGGAAAACTTCACTGTCTTGTAAAAATTACAGTGACCTTGATGAAGAAACCACACAGAGAGGTCAAACAGGAGTGTGCCTTCCCCCACTAAGCCCAAATCTCCCAGCCATGCAAATCAGCCATCTCTCCTGTCCATTTGAGCCCCTAGATGACTACATCCTGTCACTGGCATGCAGGGTACAATAATCTTCAGTGGACTTCCTCCAGCTTAAAGACATAAAAAAAATACTCTTTGGCTACAAATTTGGGGAGTGGATTATCCTATATCTAGAGTTATCCAAATGTGTAACATCTGCTACTACATCTATCATTTCTGCTTTTATAATTAGAAATTCACCAGACATTAATCACCACATTCAACCACTTCTCATTCTCCCAGATTCTTCCCACTCAGGGATGTTTCCTGACCTTGCCTATCAGATGGGCACAAATAAACTCTGAAAACATCTCATTTATCCTTCAGAGCCCTTCAGGAGTTACTAATTTGGTTACTTAGTTTATTTGTTTTCATCAGGAAACTGTAAGCCTCCTTCCTGCTCAGGTGAGGCTAGGGACAGTTAGCTCAGCACTGTATCCCCCACTGTCCCCTGGAGCATGCGCACACCGCATGAGTATTTGCTAACTGTCAGCTACCTCTGTAACTCTGCTTTATGCTGGAGAAGATCTAGGGTACTACTTTTTTCACTTCCCATATGACCCTTGAGAGGAGGGAGTCACTCACTCTCCAATAGGTTTTTAACTCCTAAGTCTCAGAACAGCAGTCTGAACCCAAAGCCCTGCTCTCCCTGTCCTGGGATCATTTCCTTGCCTCTGCTTGGGAAGTCTGTGTGCAGCAACAGTCTGTTTGCTTTGTTCTCTTCCCAATTCCTTCCATTGTCTTCCCTCAGCCTGGCTGTTTTGGAGGAAGACGACCGAGGAAGAGAGTAGTTCTGGTAACTTAGTATAATACAGAGCTGGAATGTTTGATTTTCACAGAAGTCTGGTCCCGGGAGGTGGCTAGTCTGCCATCAAACAGGGATGGAGTCCCCTGACTTTCAGCCTGGTAACTGAACTCCTCTCTGCCTTCCATCAGCAACTCCTGTGGCTCAGAAGCACTTCCTGTGAGCAGGCCTCCAAGCAACCATTCCTCTGACTCCTCTGCTCTGATTGGAGATAATGCAGCCTTGTCAAAGCAGTCTAACAACCTGCTTCAGAAAGAGCCTCATCAGCCAACAACATTCATGCCACACGTGGCTTTGGTTTAGTAAAGGTACTGGGTTTAAATATGTATATATGTATATATATATATATGTATACACACACATACACACATATTTTTACATATATATGTGTATATATATATATATATATATATAGTTGCAGGTCATTAAGCCTGTCTACTATTAGCTAAAAGCTAAGCTAGGTCCTTTTCCTGTGGGTGCTTTTAGCTGTTGTGACAGCTAAAGAATTCATAAACTATAATCAAATACAATAAAAAAGGAAAATAAAATTAATGACCTTTCAATTATTGGAAACATGAAAGTCATTGTATAGTATAAGGAAACCCTAACACAAAACAAAAATGCAAAACTCCTGAGCAGGGATTCCAGTCAACTCTGTTTGGAGTAGCTGATGCATCTTATTGGTTACATTATTGCTCTTTGAGCCTCAGTATCCTCAAGTTCAAAGTGAGGCAACAATTCCTATTTCATGAAGTCTTTGCAAAGGTAAGAAATAGTTCATCAGCTCATTAATTAGTCACTCACTCATCAACAGATTTTTCAAGTGTCTACTTCATAATAGTATTATCCTAGTCATAAATCCCTTGTGGGATATCTGTGTATGAGGAGGTGGTATGAATGCGAGTGTTGATATGTAAAATAAAAGACAGGAATAAAATAGATATCTTGGTAGGAAATAAGTGGGTCAGTCTAGCAGAGTAACTGATTTGACAGGTGTGTCAAAAAATTAATGTAAGTGTTACATGGAATTAAAGAAAATTTACAAGCTATACTAAAGTACCCCTGAGCCAGCAACAGTGGAGAGCTTTTACCACTCTGGGCTTCACTACTATGGGGAAGAATCTATTCCTTGAACCCCAGTGAGAAAGGGCAGTGGCACTGTGCTACCCAGTAGGGACTGTGGTCACAGGAAAAGAAACAGTCCATGTCAAGGAGCAGGCAGACACGCAGGCCTATGGGGAGTCTGCACTTGGACTTGGCACTCTTCCCATGTTCTCTTCTGCAGGTATCAGTCATTGGATGAGACCAGCTTAGTCGAGGGCTCAAAGGCTGCAATGCCCATGTGGCATTGTGATGGGGAGCTTCCCAGAACACAAAAGAATGTGGAGAAAGGTGAAGACTGGATCTGATAGAACTAAAGGAAAATCTAGCACTAATTCAACTCAGTGAGTTAAAGATAGATAGATGATAGATAGATAGATAGATAGATAGATAGATAGGTAGATAGATAGGTAGATAGAGTGAATAAAGTTTGGAGGGAGCTGTGATGAGGAGGACCTGGTGAAGTTGGAGTGGGGGCAGTTAAAGATGATATGATCAAGATGCATTGCATGCATATCTGAAATTTTCAAGGCAAAAAAGAAAGAGAAGAAAGGAAAAAAAGCCAGCTGTGAGCATTAAGATGGTGAGAAGTGCTATGGAAAACATAAAACAGCAAGGCAAATGGGAGTGATGCCCCAGAGAAAGCATGCTGTTGCATAAAAGGTAGTCAAGAAAGACCTTGAAAGGAAGAATTGGATGGAGATTTGTAGGAAGTGAGAGACTGAGCCATGTGCTAAATATCTCTTGACACTGAGAGAAGAGCTTGCTCAAAGCCTTATGATGCACCCATGTTCGATATATTCAAAGGATTATGAGGAGGCTGGGGATGATGGATGGAAGGAGAGGAGGACAGAGAAGGATAAGTGAGTCCAGGAGGATCCACTTAGAAAACCATGGCAAGACTCCAGCGGTGAGATGATTGTAGTAGAGACATGAGAAATGACTGGATGCTAGGTATATTTCTGTGAAAAAGAAGTAGAAATTGCCTCACAATTTGACAAGGATTATGACAGCAAGGGGGTATTTAATAATGATGTCAAGACTTTGGGCATAGGCTGTTCAAGGCTGCAGATGTCAGTTTATCGATGTCTCCATTTACTGGCACAGGAAAGGGCAGGGGTGGGCAATGAGACACTTTCCACAAATGGTCATGTTACTGCAGCACCACTTAGTGACGATACTAAGATGCAGCACCACTCAGGTATCTTCAGAATTCCCTGAGCATCCTGATAATTTAGATCTACCTCATTTTCCAATCTAATTTCACCTTTTCGTCAAACCTAAAGTGTTTTCTTGTTGAGTGGCCTGCCTAATCATTCACATTTGGGTTAACATTTTTTTCTTACTATATCTGCCTCCTCAGCTTGTAAGAACCAATTCAGGACCTCTGGAATCCATAGAAATTCCTCTGTCCACGTAAAGACGAAATAGCATCACCAGCAACTCAAGCATGAAAGCTCAAATTTCTGTTCATTGGAGCAGGTGTGGAAGCAACTCTATCCATCATCACAGTGCTAGGGAAGCCGAGGCTGGAAGATTTAGAATAAAACCAGCATAGGCTACACAGTGAGAGACTGTGCCCCTACAAAAACTAAAGATGTCTGTCAACCATCTCCAGTTTGTGCTTCAAGGCAAACTAAACTTCTACCTGACACTAGTGGGTTATATTAATGGCATATTGAAATTTTATTTGAACCCGTGAACTTGCGTGACATGCTGGAGCTCTAGCAGGACAGTGCCTTTTGATAGGAAAACAGCAAGGAAGTCAGATAGCTGGGCAGTGACTCAGCATGAGCAAGAAATGGAGACAGCACAGATGAGCAGAAGTGTAATTAGGCTTGCCATGCACAGCATTACAGAGACTGTTGGCCTTCGGGCTAGATAAGAAGTCATCATGGAACTGAGCAGAGAGGAAATGCAGTGTCTCATCCAGCTGATCAGACTGTTGGCGTGGGTGCTTTGAGCATCCATCTGATGAACTGAGATTAGATCATGAAGATGGAGGGAAGCAACCTTAGTAGAAGACTCCAGACACTCAGAAATCCAGCTCAGGCATCAGGGAAAGAGCCTAGAAAATAAAAACTAGATAAACATCAATGTTGCAAAAAGACTTACAAAAAAGCACTTGGGGCAACTGAAGGAAAGGACAAAATCAGGGAGTGATCCAAGATCTTTGATCTAAGGAAATAGAATTTAATGTTTATTTAGAGAAGTGGTCCTCAACCTGTGGCTTGAGATCTAATGACCCTTTCATGGGGGTCTAATATCAGATATCCTGCATATCAGATACTTACATTAAGATCCATAACAGTAGAAAAATTAGTTATGAAGTAGCAATGAAAATAATTTTATAGTTGGGGAGTCACCATGTTATGAGTAACTATATTAAAAGGTCACAGTATCAGAAAGATTGAGAGGCATTTACTTAGAGAAAGAAATTGTCATTGAAGTTAATTTTTGTTTTAGGTGATCATCTGGGAAGGGAAGGGATATTAGTTGTCTAGTTCTGATTAAAATCTATCTCAGATCTGAGAAGTCTACTAAATCTCTCATGGAAAATGTCTACTTGGCAGCTGGAATTAATGAATCTAGGGTTTAGGGGAGGCGTGTCATTGGAGATAAACGTAATTTGGGAGACATTCCCATACAATTGGTAATGCAAGTCATGGGACTAAGGAAACTCATGGAAGATGTGACTGTAGATAATGAAGACAGCAAACAAGGTGGATGGCTGAGCTCCGAGGCACACAAATGAAGAATGACGTCAAAGAGAAACAAAGAAAAAACTTGCTTGTTCTTGGCTTCCATTTCCCCAGAGAATTTCGCAGGCTGCTGGACGCGTAGGCTAGGTGCCAGAAACTAGTCACTGCTTGATGGGAGCTTAGCACGTTGAAGAGTGACTCACCAGCACACAGACCAACTAGTCAGAGATTTTTAAATGAGTACCTTCTCCTTTTGCCTCCTGCTACCTTACCTTGTTCCTTTCAGACCGCCTCTTAACAAGGAAACTGCTCATACTGGAGGGAAATGAAGCCCTTGGATCTCACATTGTTCTGAAATAACACTTGCTGGTATGAAAACCATCATTGTTCAGGTGCTATTTTGTTGCGCACCTCTTTAATAAAAACCGAAGACAGTCTGATAAAAGATACCTGACTATAAATCCCTGTGTTGTGCACTCAAGGAAAAGAGTAACATGAAAACAACACAGCGTGGCTCAGTGAGAATGTCTCTAGATTCACAACACCTGTTTTCTATGTATTATATCATCTGTGTCAACACTTCCTTCCTGTACCAACAATGTGGGTAATATTAGGACATACTGGACTGCAGAAATGTCTGATGGAAGGTGGCCTATGCAATATTATGATAGACACCATGGATATGCTAGGGGTTGTGTATGTATATGCTTAATGTCTAGTGGGGATAGAGGCACAGCCACAACAGAAAAATTAAGAAAGAAGATGGAAAAAGATTTAAAAAATAGCAAGGACAAGCTTCAACCTTTGCAAAATCTCTCTGATAAGAGGGTTGGACTTGAGGTAGGGTATTTATCCATTTTTTTGTGTTCGCATGAGGACTTGAAGACCTGAAAGGTCTGTATCTCCAACTGGGAGCTTATTGTCTTGCCTCACTTGGTATATTATGCTCATGATTATCTTTTTATTTTTATTTTTATTTTTTTGGTTTTTACGAGACAGGGTTTCTCTGTATTGTTTTGGAGGCTATCGGTTCAGCCAGGCCTCGAACTCACAGAGATCCGCCTGCCTCTGCCTCCCGAGTGCTGGGATTAAAGGCATGCGCCGCCACCGCCCGGCCATAATTATCTTTTTAATTTCCATCAAGATAGTTTATATTCTTTAACTGTTTTTTGGCATTTACCATCAATCACCTAGCCATATTTATGTGATAACCAAGAAGGTTTAACTCTAATTCTTCTATGACAGAACGGATTATGATGCATTTGAAGTTTGCATAAGATCACAGATAATAAGCAGGGGTGTGAGGAGCCGCCCTCGCTATCGCTATTGCCGTTAGAAGATGGCGCTGACATCCACTGTCAGTTGGAGTTAACTGTCGCTGTCAGTTGGAGTTAACTGTCGCTGTCAGTTGGAGTTAACTGTCGCTGTCAGTTGGAGTTAACCGTTTAAACTGTGCCTCTCCCGTGACGTCATCTGGGGTGATGTGCAAACCACCAATCCCGGCTCTACACATCTCACTCGGAGCTCCTAGGCTTATATAAGGGGCTGGGTTTCTTAGCTTGGGGTCTCCCTCTAAGAAGCTGATCATCTATCTCTCAAGATGCATTAAAGCTTTACTGCAGAAGGATCCGAGTGTTCTGCGTCGTTCTTGCTGGCGAGACGGTAGCGCGGGACATCTGGTGCCGAAACCCGGGAACTCTTCAACATCGCCGGCGCCGCGGGAGACCCCTCGGAAAACGGGGCGGATTCAGAACTGCAGGGACGTAGGTTCAGAGAGGTATGCTTTATCCTGAACAACCCTTTTCTCGACTTTGGCCTTAGTTTGTCATCACCGTGGGACGGGTCAGTGGAGGCTTTGGTGCTAGTCCTGTTTGTCCTTCTCCTTCATCGTGGCTGGTGCTGACAGAACGGCGCTGTCCATCTGGCGCTGTCCATCTGGCGCTGTCCATCTGGCGCTGTCCATCTGGCGCTGTCAGTCTGGCGCTGTCAGTCTGGTGCTGTCAGTCTGGTGCTGTCAGTCTGGTGCTGTCAGTCTGGTAACGGAGTTGAGCGCGTTTTTAGATAAGCTGTCAGCGCGATGGGGTCGTCACAGTCAGTGGTTACAGCCTTACAGACTGTGCTAAAACAAAGAGATCTTAAAATTGCACCACGAACACTTCAAAATTTTGTGAAGGAGGTAGATAGAGTGGCACCATGGTATGCTTGTTCCGGGTCCCTCACTGTGGCCTCATGGAACAAGCTAGGTAAAGAACTAGACAGGAAGCATGCAGAAGGAGATCTCTGCTTAGGTACCAAAGCCATTTGGAAGCTAGTTAAAAACTGCTTGGAGGATGAGGCCTGTCACCCTGCTATAATAGAAAGTCAGGGAACCTTAGAGGAAGTTCAGGATAGCATGTCAGAAACTGAACGGAGTGAGAGAATGGGAGCTCGCAAAAGAAAAGACATGTCTAAGAAAAAAGGCCCTCCCCAGGAAGTTAAGAAAGGGGGAGAGAAAGAAGGGAGTTATCATTCACCCCTTAACAAATCTAAGAAAAAGAAAAAGCCAGAATCTAGTCTATACCCTGCAGTAGAGCTAGAAGCCTTGGAGCTAGATAATTTTGATTCTGACACTCTGGATTC